>NC_089503.1:156744686-157394061 GCF_036850995.1 Saccopteryx leptura
TCTTTTTAAAAAAATTTTTTTTATTTTTATTTTTTACAGAGACAGAGAGTGAGTCAGAGAGAGGAATAGACAGGGACAGACAGACAGGAACGGAGAGAGATGAGAAGCATCAATCATCAGTTTTTCATTGCGCGTTGCAACACCTTAGTTGTTCATTGATTGCTCTCTCACATGTGCCTTGACCGCGGGCCTTCAGCAGACCGAGTAACCCCTTGCTGGAGCCAGCGACCTTGGGTTCAAGCTGGTGGGCTTTTCCTCAAACCAGATGAGCCTGCACTCATGCTGGCGACCACGGGGTCTTGAACCCGGGTCCTCTGCATCCCAGTCCGAGGCTCCATCCACTGCGCCACCACCTGGTCAGGCACATTTATGTATCTTATGAAGTGATCACCCCAATACATCTCATGCCCACCTGCAGCACACACAGTTACCACAGTAGTAGTGAGCACATCCCCTGTGCTGTGCATTCCTGTAACTAGCAACTGTGTTCCTTAGTCCCTTGCACATTTTCCAGGCTCAGATTCTCTACAGTGGGCTCCTACCACAGACCTGGGGTCTCCTGAGCCGGCCTGAATTAATTAAGTATATCAGGGTTGTGATGATCTGTATTTATGGAGAAAGACATCAAAACAGAAATCTTAAATATTTCATGGACTTACAAAAGAATGAATGCATCTGAAGTTCCATAGTCAAAGCAACATCAAATGTGTTAAATTGGCCCTGGCCTGTTGGCTCAGTGGATAGAGCATCAGCCCAGGTTCAATTCCTGGTCAGGACACACATGAAAAGGGACCATCTGTTTCTCTTCCCCTCCTCCTTCTTTCTCTCTTCCCCTCTCGCAGCCAGTGCTCAATTGGTTCAAGCGTCAGCCCCAGGCACTGAGGATAGCTCAGTTGATTTGTGCATCAGCTCCAGACGAGGTTGCTGGGTGGATCCTGGTTGGGGTGCATGCAGGAGTCTATCTCCTCTCCTCTAACTTAAAAAGAAATGTGTTAAATTTAATTTTTTCCAGTTTGATTAAGATTTAATTGACATATAACACTGAGTTTAACATGTATGATGTCATGGTCTGATACACATATATATTGCAAACCATCAATCTGATAAGGGATTATATTCAAAATACATAAAGAACTCATACAAGTCAATAGCAAACACACAAACAATCCAATTTTTAAAAGGGCAAAAGACCTGAATAGACATTCTTCCAAAGAGAGCCAGCAGGAATATGATAAGATGGCCAACAGTACTAATCATCCAGGAAATGCAAATCAAAACCACAATGAAGTATCACCTTATACCTGTTAAAATGGCTATGATAAAAAAAGACGAGAGATGACAGTGTTGGCTAGGATATGGACAAAAAGGAACCCTAATTCATTGCGGGTGGAAACGGAATTGGTACAGCCATTGTGTAAAACATTATGGAGGTTCCTCAAAAAATTAAAAATAGAGGAACCAACATGATCTAGTATCCCCACTTCTGGGTATATATCCATAGCAAATGAAATCACTATCTCAGGGAGACATCTGCATTCTCACACTTGTTGCAGTGTTATTCAAAGCAACCTTTAATGGAACTTGGCTTTCTATTCGACTTATAATAGTGTAGGTGGTAGCTTTTTAAAAGTACAATTAGAAAGTTTCATTAAGTATATATTCCGATCTTCTGGTTAAGTAAAATCTTACAAGATAGCATTTTTACCATTTGTATTTATTCCATTAAAATAAAGAGCAAAGAAATAATAAACAAAAGATTGAAGCAGCCTGACCAGGCAATGGTAGTGGATAGAGCATCAACCTGGAACTCTGAGGACCCAGACTAAATGTCGAGTCGCCAGCTTGAGCACAGGCTTATCAGCTTACGCTGGGATCATAGACATGACCCCACAGTTGCTGGTTTGAGCCAAAGGTCACTGGTTTGAGCAAGGGGTCACTGGCTCAGCTAGAGCCCCCCGCCCACCCAAGTCTAGACATGTATGAGAAACCAATCAATGAACAACAAAACTGCCACAACTATGAGTTGATGCTTGTCATCTCTCTTCTTTCCTGTATATCTATCCATGTCTGTCTGTCCGTCAGTCTTTCTCATTAAAAAAAAAAAAAGATTGAAGCAATTCTTTTTCAGAACTCTTATCCACTTTAAAGCCTTTTGGTTTAATTTTTTTCTTTCTTTCTTTCCTTCTTTCTTTCTTTTGCTTTGGTCTGAATTGAGAACTGTAGATGGTTAGATTACAGATGTTTGCACTCAATTATTCTCTCTTCCATGAACATGGTTTGTCTCCTCTGTGCCTGGCAGGGTGTAGATTCTGCGTACACAATGATCAGAAAAATAAACGCATTAAAAAACCCAGCATGGTCCGGTCCCTGCCCTCATGGAACTTAACAGTTCTTATTGAGTTTAGCTACATACATTAGTTCTTTGTGCTCTTGAGACTCTTTGCAAAGATAAAAGTTAAATTTGCTACATTTATAAAGAAGATCCTTATATTTGAAATGGACACTCAAGAGCCTGGAAGGTAAGGGTGGATGGACGTCATGCTAGAGTGTCCCATGGTGAAGCCAGTGACCCTGTAGTCCAGGATGGAATTCTCATTCCTCCAGGGACAGTGGAAGGCAGCTCAGGGCTGCTTCCTCTGGGTACAACCAGACTCCGGGGCCTGGGGCATGGGGGGCGGAGGAGGATGGAAAGAATGAATGAAAGGAAAGGTGAGGGCCAGCTAGAAAGAGAAGCGGAGGAGGCCCTGGCCAGTTGGCTCAGTGGTAGAGCATCGGCCTGGCGTGCAGAAGTCCCGGGTTCGATTCCCGGCCAGGGCACACAGGAGACGTGCCCATCTGCTTCTCCACCCCTCCCCCTCTCCTTCCTCTCTGTCTCTCTCTTCCCCTCCTGCAGTGAGGCTCCATTGGAGCAAGGATGGCCCGGGTGCTGGGGATGGCTCCTTGGCCTCTGCCCCAGGCGCTGGAGTGGCTCTGGTCACAACGGAGTGACGCCCTGGAGGGGCAGAGCGTCACCCCCTAGTGGGCGTGCCGGGTGGATCCCGGTCGGGTGCATGCGGGAGTCTGTCTGACTGTCTCTCCCCGTTTCCAGGTTCAGAAAACAAACAAACAAACAAAAAAAACAACAAAAAAAAACGAAGAGAAGCAGAGGAAAGGAAAGGGGAGAAAAAGGAAGGGGGAGGGGAGAGAAGGGGCAAAGTTTGTAGGAAGAAGTAGAGTCAAATGACTGGTGATTTCCTGAGATGTGATGAAGGAAAATAGCCACCAAAGGAAATTTTATTTTCTTAGAAAAAGAAGCAAGCTGTACAGCCATCCCTCCCCTTCCCCACCACGCCCCTCCCTCCTGAGCCCGTGACCCACTCGGTTTGAGGCACTTCCAGGGGCGCTTAGACCCCTTGCACCACTTTGCCTGGCTTTTCCCCAAAGCATCTTACTGGAGGCTTTCACCCTTTTCCTTAATAAACTCTAGAAATTCTGGCTTTGTACGTCTTCAGGGAGACAAATTTTTAGGCCTAATTCTGAAATAGATCTGATCAGTTAAAATAAGAGCAGTCTTTGAAAAACATGGCTTAAGTCATCTGCTTCTTTATTTCATTTAACTAGCTCTTCTCTGAGTTCCTTCTGCAGGGGAAGCTACAACAAGAAAAGATCAGAGAGGAGGAATAAACACATTTTAATCAAAGTCTTTTATTTTGGTCACCAGAATTCATGAAGTCATAGAATGCAAACACTGAAGGCAGTCTTGAAGCTGTCCTTGCAAATGTCTGATACATTCTATCTGTCTTATATGAGGCAACATGTCCATATATTTTGTTTCTAAATAGTTTTTAATGAAAGGCCCATCTGGGAGGAAGAAACCTCTATAATGTACAAACCTAAACAGTGACAGATCAAATTTGGTGTTCAGTGTGGTTCCTGCCAGGGTCTAGGGCATGGTGTGCATGTTACTAGATCTCTCTAAGCCTCAGTACAGTGATGACTCAGTTTTCGTCGACAACTCTCAGAAAACAATGGACAAAATCCAAAATCGATGAAAACCAAGGCAATTATTTCCATATGAATCAATGTAAATCCAACTAATTCATTCTAGATACTACAAATTACACATCAAAACACATTACACAGAATACTGTCTACGCCAGTGTTAGTCTACCTGGTCCCTACCGCCCACTAGTGGGCATCCCAGCTTTCATGGTGGGCGGTAGCAGAGCAACCAAAGTATAAATAAAAAGATAGATTTAACTATAGTAAGTTATTTTATAAAGATTTATTCTTCCAAACAGAGAAATCCGACATAAAGTACTTGGTAAGTAATTATTATTATATGCTTTAACTAGCTGTAACTCTGCTTTATAAATTTTATAAAGTAAAGTTACTTCCCTACTTTATAAATCACCATTACTGTGGAATGGATGGGCAGTTAGAAAATTTTACTACTAACAGAGATACAGAAGTGGGCGGTAGGTATAAAAAGGTTGACTACCCCAGGTCTATGCAGTAATCACTTACATATAATTGTAGTATTAGGACTTGCAATCAATAAAAAAAGCACAAAAACACTGGAAAGCAATGAAATTGTTTGGCTAGACATGAGAGGTGATGCTCACACAGTGAGAAACAACACCACACTGAGCAGAATGCGTGGGTCATCCTTTGTTTCCACAAAATTAGCAGTGAGGTCATGTGGGCACACCAATGAAATCTGAGGCAAGCAACGAAAACCGAGGCAATTTTTTCTCAGAAAAAATCGATGAAAACTCAAACCAATGATAACTGAACTCAATGAAAACCAAGGCATTACTGTATCTTTTGCATGTAAAATTGGAAGAATGGCTTTCATCTTTCAGGATTTTCAAGACGAGAGAATGCATATATGAAGACATATGGAATACAAGAATTCACCACCACCACCTGTTAGGGTGCCTACCCTACGTCCTTTTTTTTCTTGATCTTCTACTTCTGTTTTGCTTCTGCTATGGCTGCTGTGGCCCAGGCATCCGCCAGGTGACAGCTGGCTGTAGAATCCAGGGGAAGAGCAGTTGAGTGGCAGCCGGAATGGCAGATTGCTTCAGTGCTTGGAGTCCTTGCCATCTGTTGAGACTGCTCAGAAACTTCTGTCTTTTTCCGGGCACTCAGCAGAGTATGGGGTCTGGAAGCAGTCTAGGCCTCAGTAACAGACATTTGGCTTCACTGAATCTCTGAGAGGTTTTCAGATTCAAATACAAGAAGTTTTCTCTTGGCTAAAAACTTTGAAATCTTCCATAGTGGGAAATCACCCATTTTTCCATTTGCGTAAAGTAGTTCTGTATTGAAGAAAGATGATGCGGCTCTCAAGAGTAATTTAAGTTTTCTTGAATAAAAGCTTTAGAGTGAATACAAGTTTGAGATCTTCCCTGGGCTTCTAAGAGGATGTTTCCTGAAGATGCTGATTACATTTTATAGGGTGACAGGTGACCTTTAATTTGCATTCTACCCACTTCTAACCTATTCACTTCAAATAACAAGGGTGAATGCAGACATATGTACTCCAAGTATATTTCATGTACAAATGTATGTATACACTATTTTATTTAGAGTTTATTTTTTATTTTCTAGCAGAGAAGGCAGCACAGGATAACACATACATACATAAAACATGCATAAAAGTGTATTCCTTGCTTCCTCCATTCCTCTTGGGCCCAGCTAGACTCCCACAAAACCCAACATCTTTTGAGACCCACATCATTCTTCCAGAATTATCTATGTGCTACACTTCTCTGGCCTGCTCTTCCCACCATGACTCTCTTATTCATGAATTCATGGCTTTTCCTGCTGACTTCTCATAATTTATTTGTGCTGCGTCCCCTTTATATATTTATTTAACCTTGGAGACAAAAGGCCACGATTGTTTATCAGAACTAGCAGTTCTTAGTATGAGAGCAGTTCTCAGTTTTTTGGGTTTCACTATCTTCTTATACTCTTAAAAATAATGGAGAACACTGAAGAGCTTTTGTTTATGTGGGTTATAGCTGTAAGATTGACCACATTAGAAATTTAAGCCTATACTTATTCCATGTTAAGATAAATAACATTTTTATGAGAAATAACTGCATTTTCCAAAAATTTGTGAAAAGATTAGCACTGTTTTACATATTTGTTAATGCCAGCTCAACAGAAGGCTGCCAGATTCTCATATCTGCTTTTGCAATTAATCCGTTGTATTGCTGCATTCAGATAGCCCCTGGAAAATTCTACCATATACTCGTCAGGGAATGAGACCAGAAAAGCCAAATAATACCTTAGTGTTTGTATTATTTTTCTCTTGCTCCTGCACACAAATTACTACAGAGTTGGTGGCTTAAAACGACACCAGTTCATTATCTTGTACTCCTGGAGGCTTAGGGAAGGCTCTTGGGGAGAAGACATTTTTGTCTTTCTAGCTTCAAGAGGCCACGAACATGGTCAGGCCCCCTTCCTTCATGTTTGAAGTCTTTCTCAGGCCACCATCTCTCTGGTTCCCCTCCACATTCCTTCTTTAGCCTTCCAGGGCACTGGTGATTCCACTGTGGCCACTCAGATGCTCCAGGACAGTTTAAGGTCAGGTGGTTAACAACTTTAGCCCAGTACAATCTTAATTCCCTTTGCCAGGTATGTTAGCATATTCACAGGTTCCTGAGATCAGAACAGGGGCATCCCCAGGAGAGTGCCTTTCGGTCCCCGGCAGTATCCTTACTAAACTCCTTCTGACCTCCTGGATCCCCTGGAAGGTTCTCAGAGACGTTCAGGCATTCCGGATCCTACTCGAAGAACCACTATTCTAGAATATCCCAAATGGGGAGCATGTGTTTGACAAGGTTCTCCACAAGGCAGCTTAAAAATATATATATTAAAAAAAAATTTTTTTTAATCTGTCTTCTGTAACTCCCACCCAGTAACGTTCTTCTACTCGTTGGAGTGACAAAGAACAGGTCCCCTCCTTTCACCATGTTGACAACCCTTCACCTACTTAAAGAGCATTTTGTGCCTCACGTGATTTGAGCTTCACATGAAACATGGACAGATCCTTAGGAGAAATGTGATGACATCAACAATGAGAGTATTTGTCCAAGTTCTGCCTACCCTTCCTAGTCCAGTCTAATGTCAAAAGTTCTACAAACCCCATCCAATGCTCTAATGGAAAATAATTTTTGTTCCCTCTGATTTCCCATCAGAAAAGCACATAATCAGAAAAGCCATTTATACACAAGAAAATTCATTGTGGTAAGATTGTATATTTCTTAAGGGCGAGAAAAACGTCGTTTCTTACATGATATACAGTTTAGTATCTATTGGAGAGGAAATATACTAAGTGCTTTTGAATGAAAGGGCAAGAGAATAGGAGCAGGGGCATCTGCAGCACCTAAGAACAACATTGGTTTAGCTTCCTCACCCTCCACATCCAGGCATGTGCATTGGCACCCATCCTTACGGGGGGCCTCTACCATGTACTAAATGCCCATCATGGCAGGTACTGAGGTATCCCCTGTCCACAGTGGCCTTTGCTGTGTTGTAGCTCGATGTCCTACCTGCTCATTGAATAACATGGTCTGGTATCAGCTGAGATATGGATAGCTCCACCCAATTTTCAGACACTGTGTACTGGCCGAGGTGATAAATATCCATGGTTTTGCCATTGTCGTTGGTCATAATATCATTTAGTGTCATACTGACACCAGAAGCCTGTGGGTTGCCTAACTCATTCCTAGCCAGCTTTTTGGATGCTCTTCCATTCAAAGACCATCTGCCAAGACCTCTTTGTCTGTCATTTATAACCACCCAGTAGCTGCATTGGACTTGACACTTGACTCCTAAGTTTGCACTTTTTCAGGCTGGAAATAAGGTGCCAGTGTTTCTGCTACAAGATTGGCCCTAATCCCATGGGGAGTTCTGTGGGGATCATGAAAACATACCTCCCAGATCTCTGACTGAGGAAAGTGTAATTGACCCACCATTCTAACTGCCAATGCTTAGAAATATGTGTGAGCAAAGCCACACATCCCAGTCTGTGAGGAGCGTGGCTCGGGATGAAGCCCAGAAAACCTCTGGGAGGCCTGGGGCTCATCTGATGAGTGACTTTGGCTTGAAGACTCCCTGGAGGAATAATCAATATTTTCTTAAAACTGTACCTGCAATACATGAACTTAAACTGTATTGCAGGACATGAACTTCTTCTTACAACTGTACTGAAGACTACGTCCGCCCCCCTCTTCCTTGCCTCCTTCCTCCACAGGATTCAACCCTTCATCATGGTCTTGGCTTCCTCCTGCTTTCCCTCACCAGTGTTTCCCCTACTTCCTGTCTGATCCATCTTGGTATCTGTTTCTTGGCGTCGACGACCACAGTAGTTAGGAACACCTACCATTTTAGACCTCCTTTCTTATTTCTTGGGGACCTCCTCTCCAGGACCTAACTCTTGCCACCTTTCTTCCCATTCCCCACCTCTTTCTTGATAATTGAACTTTTCTTTTGGGTGGGAGAATAGCTAACAATATCATTCTGTAAAAAAACTTTAATTTTGGTTATTTTTGAAACTCTTTAATCTAGCTTTCAGTGTTCTTATTGCTTACAAAAGTCCAGTTTTGAAATTTCAGAAAATAAAATCTGCAAACCAAGCAAATCAAACAAAATCTCTTTTCTTCCCACAAAACTCGGCCCTTGCTTTTGCTTCCGTACTGTGTTCAACAAAAGTCCATTCAGAAATTCAGTGTATCCCTTGTTTTTAGGATAAGTTCACTCTCCCTTTGTGGGCAGTGCAATGAAAAAAACAAAACAAAACTATCACTGGTCATAAAATGGTGGGAGGAAACGAGACAAGAATTGTGGGAAAGACACAAAGTAAAAGGAATAACATATCATTTAAAATCAGTCACTAAAGTATCATTTAATATCATTTAGCCTCAAAAGATTGTTATTCTCATCTAGGCTTTATCTTTTCTCATGAGTTAAGACCCACTAGGATGGATTGAGGGTTCATGGTAGGTATAGTTCAGTTATAGGAAAAGATTACTTCTATTTTTGCCCATTACATCTACTTTTGGAGAGGTGACATCAGCCCTGAATTTCAAAGCTTCTTGTGCCCCATGGAGTGTTACAAAACCCCTGTGAGAACTGGGGCAGGTCAGCTGGAGGTTGGGACTTCAACCCTAGGATAGAAATGGTATATGGTGGAGAGGGGCCAGGTTTTGATTTTAGAAGAGTGTTTTGTTAACATTTAGCTTGAAAGAATACTGATGAATGCTTCATATCTCAAAGCCATAGTCAGCCTAAGTAAGACAGAGGGGCCAGTGCCCTGAAAAAGTAAGGCTTTGGTGTTAGGCTGTGAAGTCTGAAAAAAATTGAAGCTTTTCTTAAGAAGAAAGACTGATTCTAATACTATTAGCTCAAAAAGTCAGAGGGAAAACTCTTGAGGTGAAGCTAGCAGGATAACAATTAGGAGTTTAAAGCAGTATTGCGACCTTCCTTCTGGTTTTTTTTCAGAAGGATACTGGAACATCGGCAGTAGTTTTCTCATACAGAAAGAAACTGGCCCACTGAGCAGAAGGTCACAGGTGCAGAGGTCTCTGGGAGACCAGAGACTGGAGCCCAGGGCCTGGGCCAGGCCCAACCTGGCTGGTGCCCACTCTGCAGCCAGGCCCAGGGCAGCTGGGAACAGTGATGGCTCACTCCCTGTCCCTGATGCCTGCAGAGTGGTGTTCGCATACAGGTAGGCTCCCCGCTCCCGGGGTGGGTCCTTGGGATGTAAGAGGTGGTGGGAACCACTGAGGGAGGGGCAGTGAGGGCCCTTGGGGCGGGAGGTGGATGCTTCGTCTAATATTCAGGCAATGATATAAGAGCTCAGTGAGCTGGGCGTAATATGGTAAAGAGACAGGTTCTGGAAGGAGTCCCACTCCCACCTGCTCAGAAGGAAAGGCTTTAGATGAGGATAGACTGCTTCATGGTGTCAATGGCAAACGAGGAGGAAAGATCTACATATTCAATTTTGTTAGGAAGTGAAATATTTCCCCATTTCCTTTCTTTCCATATTGCTCCCAACATTTAATGGTGGTGAAGGTTTTCTTTTCTTTTTTAAAATTTTAGTGAGAAGCATGGAGGCAGAGACAGACTCCCACAGGTGCCTGGACCAGGATCCATCCTGCAAGCCCACTAGGGGGCGATGCTCTGCCCATCTGGGGCCCTTGCTCTTTTGCAAGAGAAGCCTTTTTTTTTAGAGAGACTGAGGTGAAGACCATGGAGCCATCCTCAGTGCCCAGACCAACTCGCTTGAGCCAGTCGAAGCATTGCTGCAGAAGGAGAATAGAGACAGAGAGAGTAAGAGAGAGAGAGAAGGGGGAGGGGAGAGAAGGGGAGATGGGTGCCCTGACGGGAATCAAACCTGGAATTCCACACGCCTAGCCAACGCTCTACCACTGAGCCAACCAGCCAGGGCTGGTAAAGGTTTTCCATTGCCACAACCATCAGACTGGGAATGACAGGGAAAGATAAAATCCAAATTCTTTTTTTTTAAATTCTGCTACAGTCTTCCGCAACATATGGCCGAGGCAATAGCTTTGGAAGCCATATGATTGTAGAAGCTGAGCATGCAGGAGAAAAGCTATTTATTTATTTATATTTCTCTATCTCTTTATAACTCTCATTTCAAAGGCTTCTTTTAAAATATTAAAAGCTAGAAGCTGATATGGAGAGGTAGGCACAGCTTCACAGCACAAACCGCAAGGCTGGAAAATCCCTTGATTTCAGGGAAAACTGCCCACCCTGGCAAGGAGGTGATGGCTCTCTCTGGACAGGGAGGGGTACTCATAGGGAGAATAAGAGAGTTTTAAGCGGCAGTGTGGGCTCTATCCCCACCCCTTCCCTCTCTTTCGGGTTGAAATGCTGCTCTGTGTGTGTGTGTGGGGGGGGGGGGGCGGGGGTTATGTGATAGAAATCTCTGGATATGTTTGAATCTCTAAAAGCTGATGGGTCTTGTGTCCCATTTTACAACTTAAATCATAGGTGATAAGATTATAGGATTAGGATTAAACACCACAGTATACTATTCAGCCATAAGAAATGATGACATTGGATCACTTACAACAAAATGGTGGGATCTTGATAACATTATACAGAGTGAAATAAGTAAATCAGAAAAAAACAAGAACTGCAGGATTCCATACATTGGTGGGACATAAAAACGAGACTAAGAGACATGGACAAGAGTGTGGTGGTTACGGGGGCGGGGGGAGGGAAGGAGGGAGAGGGGGAGGGGGTGGGGGAGGGGCACAAAGAAAACTAGATAGAAGGTGACGGAGGACAATTTGACTTTGGGTGATGGGTATGCAACAGAATTGAATGACAAGATAACCTGGACATGTTTTCTTTGAATATATGTACCCTGATTTATTGATGTCACCCCATTAAAATAAAAATTTATTTATTAAAAAAGAAAGATTATAGGATTAAGTATGGTTCCCCCCCGTCCCTTTTAAATGATGAAGAAACTCTAAAAAGAATAACAAGTGAAACCTATACAATTTCATTAACCTGTGTTACCCCAATAAATTTAGTTAAAAATAATCAAACATGAATTAACATGAATTTAAATATACACAGTGTTCACTGGATATATACACTCTTTTGGGAAGGGGGTTACTCTTCCAAAATGTTTAACATTGCTATAGCTTTTAAAATGTCTCTTGTAATTTGGTTTTCAAAGCTGGGTCAGGTTTAAAAAAAAAAAAGTAACAGGTGGCATCATGAAGAACTTTAAGGAGCGTAATTCTTTGTAGTGGGCTGTTCTACGAGTCATGAGATTCCAGAGTATTTAGAGCATCCTTGGTCTCTAATCACAAGATGTCAGCCAGTAGCATACCTCCTCCCACCCCAGTTGTAACAACCAGTGCCCCTACAGCAAATTAGAGCTGACTCACTCATTCTCCTCCATGCCCTAGGGACCAGGAAGTCACAGACAGGAAGAACACTGAGAAAGAAGAAAGGTCTTGAAGAAGAAAGTGGGACCCAAATACTAAACTTCCTTTGCTATCATTTTGTCCTGGGTTGAGTCTTTATTCAGTCTTCAGAATTTTTATCACAATTATTTTTATTAATTTTAATGGGGTAACATTGATCAATCAGGGTACATAGGTTCAGAGAAAACATCTCCAGGTTGTTTTGACATTTGCTTATGTTACATACCCATCACCCAAAGTCAAATTGTCTTTTGTAACCTACTATCTGGTTTTTCTTGTGCCCCTCCCCTACCCCCACCCCCATCTACCCCACCACACACTTGTCCATGCCCCTGAGTCTCATTTTTATGTCCCACCTATGTATGAAATTATATATAGTTCTTAGTTTTTTCTGATTTCTTTCACTCAGTATAATGTTATCAAGGTCCATCCATGTTGTTGTAAATGATCCGATGTCATCATTTCTTATGGCTGAGGAGTATTCCATAGTATATATGTACCACATCTTCTTTATCCAGTCATCTACCAAAGGGCTTTTTGGTTGTTTCCATGTCTTAGCCACTGTGAACAATACTGCAATGAACATGGGGCTGCATGTGTCTTAGGTACCAGTGTTTTTGAGTTTTGGGGGTGTATACCCAGTAGAGGGATTTCTGGGTCATATGGTAGCTCCATTTTTAATTTTTTGAGGAACCACCGTACTTTCTTCCATAATGATTGTACTACTTTACAGTCCCACCAACAGTGGATGAGGGCTCCTTTTTCTCCACAGCCTCTCCAACACTTGTTATTACCTGTCTTGTTGATAATAGCTAATCTAACAGGTGTGAGGTGGTATCTCATTGTAGTTTTGATTTGCATTTCTTTAATAGGTATTGAAGATGAGCATCTCTTCATATATCTGTTGGCCACCTGTATTTCTTCCTGGGAGAAGTGTCTGTTCATGTCCTCTTCCCATTTTTTTATTGGATTGTTTGCTTGTTTGTTGTTGAGTTTTATGAGTTCTTTGTATATTTTGGATATTAGGCCACTATCTGTGCCGTTGTTTGAAAATATCATTTCCCATTTAGTTGGCTGTCTGTTTGTTTTGTTGTCAGTTTTTCTCTTGCTGAGCAAAAACTTTTTAGTCTGATGTAGTCCCATTCATTTATCTTTGCCTTCAATTCTCTTGCCTTTGGAGTCAAATTCATAAAGTGCTCTTTAAAACCCAGGTCCATGAGTTTAGTACCTATGTCTTCTTCTATGTACTTTATTGTTTCAGGTCTTATATTTAGGTCTTTGATCATTTTGAATTAATTTTCATACAAGGGGACAAGCTGTAGTTGAGTTTCATTCTTTTGCATGTGGCTTTCCAGTTTTCCCAGCACCATTTGTTGAAGAGGCTTTCTTTTCTCCATTGTGTGTTGTTGGCCCCTTTATCAAAAATTATTTGACCATATATATGTGATTTTATTTCTGGGCCTTCTATTCTGTTCCATTGGTCTGAGTGTCTATTTTTCTGCCAATACCTGTTTTGATTATCGTGGCTCTATAATATAATTTGAAGTCAGGTATTGTAATGCCCTCAGCTTCATTCTTTTTCCTTAGGATTGATTTGGCTATTTGGGGTTTTTTATAGTTCCATATAAATCTGATTACTTTTTGTTCCATTTCTTTAAAAAATGACATTAGAATTTTGATAAGAATTGCCTTAAATTTGTATATTGCTTTGGGTAATATAGTCATTTTGACTATATTTATTCTTCCTATCCAAGAACAAGAAATATTTTCCCATTTCATTGTATCTTTTTTTTTATAAATTTTTATTAATGTTAATGGGGTGACATCAATAAATCAGGGTACATATATTCAATGAAAACATGTCCACTTTATCTTGTCATTCACTTATGTTGCATACCCATCACCCAAAGTCAGATTGTCCTCTGTCACCTTTTATCTATTTTTTTTTTGTGCCCCTCGCCCTCCCTCTCTCCCTCTCCTCCTTCCCTCCTGTGTCCCCCCTCCCCCTCCCCGGTAACCACCACACTCTTGTCCATGTCTCTTAGTCTCATTTTTATGTCCCACCAATGTATGGAATCATGTAGTTCTTGGTTTTTTCTGATTTACTAATTTCACTTCGTATAATGTTATCAAGATCCCACCATTTTGTTTTAAATGATCCAATGTCATCATTTCTTATGGCTGAGTAGTATTCCATAGTGTATATGTGCCACATCTTCTTTATCCAGTCATCTATTGAAGAACTTTTTGGTTGTTTCCATGTCCTGGCCACTGTGAACAATGCTGCAATGAACATGGGGCTGCATGTGTCTTTACATATCATTGTTTCTGAGTTTTTGGGGTATATACCCAGTAGAGGGATTGCTGGGTCATAAGGTAGTTTTATTTTCAGTTTTTTGAGGAACCACCATACTTTCTTCCATAATGGTTGCACTACTTTACAGTCCCACCAACAGTGGATGAGGGCTCCTTTTTCTCCACAGCATCTCCAGCATTTGCTATTACCTGTCTTGTTGATAATAGCTAATCTAACAGGTGTGAGGTGGTATCTCATTGTAGTTTTGATTTGCATTTCTCTAATAACTAATGAAGATGAGCATCTTTTCACATATCTGTTGGCCACCTGTATTTCTTCCTGGGAGAAGTGTCTGTTCATATCCTCTTCCCATTTTTTTATTGGATTGTTTGTTTGTTTGTTGTTGAGTTTTATAAGTTCTTTGTAAATTTTGGATATTAGGCCCTTATCTGAGCTGTTGTTTGAAAATATCATTTCCCATTTAGTTGGCTGTCTGTTTATTTTGTTGTCAGTTTTTCTCTTGCTGAGCAAAAACTTTTTAGTCTGATGTAGTCCCATTCATTTATCTTTGCCTTCACTTCCCTTGCCTTTGGAGTCAAATTCATAAAGTGCTCTTTAAAACCCAGGTCCATGAGTTTAGTACCTATGTCTTCTTCTATGTACTTTATTGTTTCAGGTCTTATATTTAGGTCTTTGATCATTTTGAATTAATTTTCGTACAAGGGGACAAGCTGTAGTTGAGTTTCATTCTTTTGCATGTGGCTTTCCAGTTTTCCCAGCACCATTTGTTGAAGAGGCTTTCTTTTCTCCATTGTGTGTTGTTGGCCCCTTTATCAAAAATTATTTGACCATATATATGTGATTTTATTTCTGGGCCTTCTATTCTGTTCCATTGGTCTGAGTGTCTATTTTTCTGCCAATACCAATGTTTTGATTGTCGTGGCCCTATAATATATCAATAGTTTGAAGTCAGGTATTGTAATGCCCCCAGATTCATTCTTTTTCCTTAGGATTGCTTTGGCTATTCAGGGTTTTTTATAGTTCCATATAAATCTGATGATTTTTTGTTCCATTTCTTTAAAGAATGTCATAGGAATTTTGATGGGAATTGCATTAAATTTATATATTGCTTTGGGTAATATGGCCATTTTGATTATATTAATTCTTCCTACCCATGAACAAGGAATATTTTTCCATCTCATTGTATCTTTTTCGATTTCCCTTAACAATGCTTTGTAGTTTTTGTTATATAGGTCCTTTACATTCTTTGTTATGTTTATTCCTAGGTATTTTTTGTTGTTGTTGTTGCAATTGTAAAGGGGATTATTTTTTTGGGTTCATTTTCTAATATTTCATTGTTGGCATAGAGAAAGGGTATGGACTTTGGTATGTTAATTTTGTATCATGCGACCTTACTATATTGGTTTATTGTTTCTAGTAATTTTTTTGTGGAGTCTTTTGGGTTTTCAATATATAGGATCATATCATCTGCAAAAAGTGATACCTTTACTTCTTCTTTTCCGATATGGATGCCTTTTATTTCTTTCTCTTGTCTGATTGCTCTGGCCAGAACTTCTAGCACCACGTTAAATAAGAGTGGAGAGAGCGGACAACCCTGTCTTGTTCCTGATTTAAGGTGGAAAGTCCTCAGTTTTATGCCATTTAATATGATGTTGGCTGATGGTTTATCATATATGGCCTTTATCATGTTGAGATATTTTCCTTCTATACCCATTTTGTTGAGTGCCTTAAACATAAAATTGTGTTGTATTTTATTGAATGCCTTTTCTGCATCTGTTCATAAGATCATGTGGTTTTTGTTCTTTGTTTTGTTGATGTGGTGTATTACGTTAACCGTTTTACGTATGTTGAACCATCCTTGAGATTCTGGGATGAATCTCACTTGATCATGATGTATTATTTTTTTAATATGTTGTTGTATTCAATTTGCCAGTATTTTTTTTTTATTAAATTTAATGCAGTGACATTGATAAATCAGGGTACATATGTTGAGAGAAAATATCTCTAGATTATTTTGACATTTGATTGTGCTGTATACCCCTCCCGCAAAGTTAAATTGTCTTCTGTCACCTTCTATCTGGTTTTCTTTGTGCCCCTCCCCTCCCCTAACCCCTCTCTCCTTCTTCACCCCATCCCCCCTCCGCCAACCCCCCGCCCCTGTTGCCATCACATTCTTGTTCATGTCTCTGAGTCTCATTTTTATGTCCCTTCTATGTATGGATTCATCTCAGTTTTTTTTCTGATTTACTTATTTCACTCCGTATAATGTTATCAAGGTCCATCCATGTTATTGTAAATGATCCGATGTCATCATTTCTTATGGCTGAGCAGTATTCCATAGTATATATGTACCAAAGTTTTTTAATCCACTCGTCCTCTGACGGACACTTGGGCTGTTTCCAGATCTTCGCTATTGTGAACAATGCTGCCACAAACATGCGGGTGCATTTCTCCTTTTCGAGCCGTTCTATGGTGTCCTTGGGGTATATTCCTAAAAGTGGGATAGCTGGGTCAAAAGGCAGTTCGATTTTCAGTTTTTTGAGGAATCTCCATACTGTTTTCCACAGTGGCTGAACCAGTCTGCATTCCCACCAGCAGTGCAGGAGGGTTCCCTTTTCTCCACATCCTCGCCAGCACTTATTCTGTGTTGTTTTGTTGATAAGCGCCATTCTGACTGGTGTAAGGTGATATCTCATTGTGGTTTTAATTTGCATTTCTCTAATGATTAGTGATGTTGAGCATTTTTTCATATGCCTATTGGCCATCTGTATGTCCTCTTTGGAGAAGTGTCTATTCATCTCTTTTGGCCATTGTACTCAAAACAGCCTGGTACTGGCATAAGAACAGGCATATAGATCAATGGAACAGAACAGAGAACCCAGAAATAAACCCAACTGATATTTGACAAAGGAGGTAAGACAATACAATGGAGTAAAGACAGCCTCTTTAACAAATGGTGTTGGGAAAATTGGACAGCTACCTGCAAAAAAATGAAACTAGATCACCAGCTTACACCACTCACAAAAATAAACTCAAAATGGATAAAAGACTTGAATGTAGGCCGTGAAACCATAAGCATCTTAGAAGAAAACATAGGCAGTAAGCTCTCCGACATCTCTCGGAGCAATATATTTGCTGATTTATCTCCACGGGGAAGTGAAATAAAAGACAGGATAAACAAATGGGACTATATCAAACTAAAAAGCTTTTGCACATTTAAAGACAACAAGAACAGAATAAAAAGACAAACTACACAATGGGAGAACATATTTGACAATACGTCTGATAAGGGGTTAATAACCAAAATTTATAAAGAACTTGTAAAACTCAACACCAGGAAGACAAACAACCCAATTTGCCAGTATTTTGTTTAGTATTTTAGCATCTGTATTCATTAGAGATATTGGTCTATAGTTTTCTTTATTTGTACTGTCATTGCCCGGTTTCAGTATGAGGGTTATGTTGGCCTCATAAAATGTGTTTGGAAGTATTGCTTCTTATTCAAATTTTTGGAAGACCTTTTATAGAATAGGGACCAAGTCTTCTTTGAATATTTGGTAGAATTCACTAGTATAGCCGTCTGGGCCTGAACTTTTATTTTTGGAGAGGTTTTTAATGTTTTTTTTCTGTTTCTTCTCTACTAATAGGTCTGTTTAGGCTTTCTGCTTCTTCATGACTCAGTCTAGGAAGGTTGTATTGTTCTAGGAATTTATCTATTTCTTCTAGGTTGTTGAATTTAGTGGCATAAAGTTTTTCAGAATAATCTACAATAATTCTTTGTATATCTACAATGTCTGTGGTGATTTCTCCTCTTTCATTTTGGATTTTGTTTATATGAGTTCTTTCTCTTTTTTCCTTGGTAAGTATTGCCAAGAGTTTGTCAATTTTGTTGATCTTTTCAAAGAACCAGCTCCTTGTTCTATTAATTTTTCTATAGGTTTTCTGTTCTCTATTTCATTTATTTCTGCTCTCATTTAATTATCTCCTTTTTTCGGCTGGTTTTGGGTTGTTTTTGTTCTTGTTTTTCCAGTTCCTTAAGGTGTGAAGTTAAGTGGTTCACTTGGGCTCTCTCTTGTTTGTTCATATATGCCTGAAGTGATATGAACTTCCCTCTTATCACTGCTTTTGCTGCATCCCATGGATTCTGATATGTCGTATTGTCATTTTCATTTGTCTGTATATATCTTTTGATCTCTGTGCTTATTTCTTCTTTGACCCATTCATTTTTTAAAAGTATGTGGTTTAGTTTCCACATTTTTGTGGTTTTTTTCCCCTCTTTTTTGCAGTTGAATTCTAGTTTCAAGGCTTTATGATCAGAAAATATGCTTGGTACATTCAATTTTTCTGAATTTGCTGATATTATTTTTATGGCCCAACATATGGTTAATTCTTGAGAATGTTCCATGTACACTAGAGAAAAATGTATACTCTGTCGCTTTGGGATGAAGTGTCCTGTAGATTTATATCATATCCAGGTTTTCTAGTGTTTCGTTTAAGGCCACTATATCGTCATTGATTTTCTGTTTGGATGACCGATTTAGAGCCGTCAGCGATGTATTGAGGTCTCCAAGTATGATTGTATTTTTGTCAGTTTTTGTTTTTAGGTCAATAAGTAGC
Organism: Saccopteryx leptura; assembly: GCF_036850995.1. Taxonomy (NCBI): domain Eukaryota; kingdom Metazoa; phylum Chordata; class Mammalia; order Chiroptera; family Emballonuridae; genus Saccopteryx; species Saccopteryx leptura. The sequence continues at coordinate 156,763,581 of NC_089503.1, forward strand.
TGTCTTATATATATATTTTTTTTTTAATTTTTTTTTTTTGGTATTTTTCTGAAGCTGGAAACAGGGAGAGACAGTCAGACAGACTCCCGCATGCGCCTGACTGGGATCCACCCAGCACGCCCACCAGGGGGTGAGGCTCTGCCCCTCTGGGGCGTCGATCCGCCGCAGAGCCACTCCAGCACCTGGGGCAGAGGCCAAGGAGCCATCCCCAGCGCCCGGGCTATCCTTGCTCCAATGGAGCCTCAGCTGCGGGAGGGGAAGAGAGAGACAGAGAGGAAGGAGGGGGGGTGGAGAAGCAAATGGGTGCTTCTCCTATGTGCCCTGGCCGGGAATTGAACCCAGGTGCCCCGCATGCCAGGCCGACGCTCAACCGCTAAGCCAACCGGCCAGGGCCTGTCTTATATATTTTGGTGCTCCTTGGTTTGGTGCATATATATTAAGGATTGTTATGTCTTCTTGATTCAGCATCCCCTTAATCATTATGAAATGACCATTTTTGTCTCTGAGTACTTTTGCTGCCTTGTAGTCAGCATTATTAGATATGAGTATTGCTACACCTGCTTTTTTTTGGATGTTATTTGCTTGGAGTATTGTTTTCCAGCCTTTCACTTTGAATTTCTTTTTATTCTTGTTGCTTAGATGTGTTTCTTGTAGACAGCATACAGTTGGATTTTCTTTTTTAATCCATTCTGCTACTCTGTGTCTTTTTTTGGTGAGTTTAAACCATTTACATTTAGTGTATTAATTGACACTTGTGGATTGCCTATTGCCATTTTATAAATTGCTTTCTGTTAGTTTTGTATCTTGTTTGATTCTTCTCTTTTGTTTTTCTAAAATTTGTTTTTGTTTGTTTGTAATCCATACTTCTTTCCTCTGTTGCTACCTTTTTTAAGTCATGTACTTTTGTGGTGGTTTTTTCAAGGGTGGTTACCATTAAGTAATGTAAAGGGTACCTACCATATTCATTGTAGTACCCTATCTTGCGAGTGTTTCTGCACTTCATCGTCTTTTGCTACTGTTAATCACTGTCCTCTCCTCCCTTTTTTTTTTTTTTTTGCTTTTGTTGTCACAGTTTAAATTTAGTTTTATTGTGTTCTTGGTGGAGCTTTTACTTGTAGTTTTGTTTTGTTTTGTTCTTTGGATCTGGTTGGAAAACCCCCTTTAATATTTTCTGGGGTGGGGGTTTTCTGCTGATAAATTCCCTCATCTTTTCTGTATTTGTGAATGTTTTTATTTCTCCTTTGTACTTGAAGGATAACTTTGATGGGTATAGTATTCTTGGCTGAAAGTTCCTCTCTTTCAGGACTTTCAATATTGGGGTCCACTCTCTTTTAGCTTGTAGAGTTTCTGCTGAAAAATCTGATGATAATCTAATAGGTCTTCCTTTATATGTTGTATTTTTCTTTTCCCTGGCTGCCTTGAGAATCTTTTCTTGGTGGTTGGTTTGTGCCATTTTCATTATGATGTGCCTTGGAGTAGGTTTGTTGTGGTTAAGAAAACTCGGTGTTCTGTTTGCTTCTTGAATTTGAGGCTTTAGTTCTCTCCATAGGTTTGGGAAGTTTTTGTCTATTATTTGTTTGAATAAATTCTCCATTCCATTTTCTCTCTCTTCTCCCTCTGATATACCTATTATTCTTATGTTATTCTTTTTGATGGAGTCAGACAATTCCTGTAGGGCTTTCTTAATTTTTTTAATTTTTGAATCTCTCTCTTCTTCTCTCTGTTGTGCCTCAAGTTGCTTGTCTTCTATTTCACTAATCCTATCTTCTATCTGGCCTGTTCTATTAGCTAAGCTTGTTACCTCATTTTTCAGTTTATGAATTGAGTTTTTCATTTCTGTTTGATTTGTTTGTTTGTTTTATAAATAAATTTTTATTTTAATGGGGTGACATCAATAAATCAGGGTACATATATTCAAAGAAAAAATTTCCAGGTTATCTTGTCATTTAGTTCTGTTGCATACCCATCACCCAAAGAGAGATCGTCCTCCTTCACCCTCTATCCAGTTTTCTTTGTACCCCTCCCCCTCCCCCTCTCCCTCCTTCCCTTCCCCCACCCCCCGTATCCACCACACTCCTGTCCATGTCTCTTAGCCTCGTTTTTATGTCTCACCAATGTATGGAATCCTGCAGTTCTTGTTTTTTTCTGATTCACTTATTTCATTCCACATAATGTTATCCACATAAGATTCCACCATTCTGCTGTAAGTGATCCGATGTCATCATTTCTTCTAGCTGAATAGTATACCATGGTGTATATGTGCCCCATCTTCTTTATCCAGTCTTCTATTTTTTTACAGTGATTAAAAGCCTTTAAGCAAACTCTTGGCCAATACAGCAAGAATCCATAAAAGAGTAGTGTCCTTAACATGTTCCCCAAGTCCAAGTTGGCCCCATCACCAAATCCCTGAAAAATGCAACCCAACCACAGTTCAGTCTATTAGGAGCTGTCACAGGGAGCAGGAGTCCAGGAAAAGTCCACATCCAGGAAAAGTTCACATGGCACTGGAGTTGTCACCATTCTATACTTTGCAGCTCATGTCCAAGTCCCAATGACCGCTGCTTCTAGCTGGTAATGATTCAGGTAGACTGGAAAAGCCATTTGCAGCATGCGTGGATATGGAGCTTCTGTTCTCCTCTGCCTGGAGAGATGAGACCAGGTTGCTTTTCCCTGGAGCTCTGTGACTGTGGCTTGGTAAAGAGAACCTTGGGATACACTAAGCTGGGTGGCAAAGGTAAATTCATAATAGAAGTTGGCAAACGGGGGAAAGAGAGCTCTAAATTAGGAGTAGGTCCCAGCCTTAAATATGAGTGGGGCATTGAGGTAGGAGGGATAAAGGAAACACTATATATTAAGCAAAGCAGCAGAAAATAGGACTATCAACACCCACAACAGAGATCTTTGAGGGAAGAATAAAAAACCTGAGCATTCAGGCAAAACATAGTTAAGTGGCCCTTGTGCAAATGAGATCAGTTTACTTGCTTCTTGGAAGAAATACCCTAGGCTCATCCACAGTGTCGTAGATGGGGCCGATGGCCCTGGGCACCTTCAGTCTTCAGTGGCAAACCCCAGCTTTCTGGGCAAGGTTAGGTCATAGGTGGCTGGAGCAGGGCTGGAAGAGACTGAACCCTCCCTTAGAGGAGCGAGGGGGAAGCCTACCTTCCAGTGTCCCTGTTTCCTCACAGCAGAGGCATGTAAGCCTGGCAGGCTTTAGCTCAATGTCCTTCCTTTCCACTATTGAAGCAGGATCCAGATGGCATCCTACGAGACCCCTTTGGGGCGTTGGAGCCTTTAAGGATGTATCCTAAAAGCTGGTAGTTCCCCTGATCTCTATTGGACTTTATCTGCCTCTAGGTATCTTAAAAGCCATGCTCAGAAGATCTCGCTGAGGGGTTTGAGGATCCCTATCCACCTATATAAATCTTTTCCATATATCTGGAGCTATTTGGAAAAAGACAAAACAGTATTATTAGCTGGATCTAATAAAGAAGGTAGTAGTTTGCAGGCGAAAAAGATTTGGTGTCTCCTGTTCATCAGCATTCAAAAGAAATGTAAATTTTTTTTTTAAGTAAAAAGTATGATATGGTAGACCCATAGGAGTTCCAGGATATGACTATCCCCTTTAAAAATTTTTTTTTTTAAATTGACCTTAAAATGTTTGCTGAGTACACTTTAATAATACCTTAACTTTAAAGATTGTAAGCATGACAAAATACAGTGAATGCTTTTGCTCCATATGCTGGAGCATTTTCAGTTTAGCCAGTTTAGGAAATCCAATAATAGAACAATGCATACAGACAATGAGCTATAACATGCTTAGCAGCCTCTCCTGTTCTGACAGAGGTTACTATAGATCCGGAATATGTATCCACTGTAGCATGGACATACGACTGTTTGCCAAATGAAGGTATATGAGTAACATTCATCTGCCAAAGTTGTCCTGGTAGGGGTCCTTGAGGGTTAACTCTAAATGAAGGGGCAGTATAGGACCCCTTGGACAGGATTTCCCAATCTGCCGTGCTACTTCCCGAGAAAGTTGAAGCTGTTTACACCGGGCTGCAGCGTTCTGGTGATGAATAGTATGAGACTGACTTGCTCGGTCTGTCATGGTTGCTCTATATAATTTTCTTTTGGGTAGCTTGATCAACAAGGGCATTCCTAGGCCCTGGCAGTTTGGCTCAGTGGTAGAGCCTTGGCCTGGTGTGCAGGATTTCTGGGTTCGATTCCCAGTCCAAGCACACAGAAGAAGTGCCCATCTATTTCTCCACCCCTCCCCCTCACCTTCCTCTCTGTCTCTCTCTTCCCCTCCTGCAGCCAAGGCTCCACCGGAGCAAAGCCACCCTGGGCACTAAGGATGGCCCCATGGCCTCGGCCTCAGTCGCTAGAATGGCTCTGGTTGCAACAGAGCAACACCCCAGATGGGCAGAGCATTCCCCCCTGGTAGGCATGCCAGGTGGATCCTGGTCAGGCGCATGCGGGAGTCTGTCTGACTGCCTCCCCATTTCCATCTTCAGAAAAATACAAAAAATAAATAAATAAAAGAAAAAATACAACAATAAAAAAAATAAAGAAAAGAGGGAAAAAAAAGAAAAAAAAAAAGGGCATTCCCTTGTGCTAAAGCTCCAGGGAGCATGAAGTGAGCTTGAGTATGTCCTATGAAACATGGAGCTCTATGTTGACATATAAGTCTTTGAAGAAGGAGGAACTGATGAAATAGTTCATCAGCATTTGTCCCTAAGACAGAAGTCTTTATAGTGGAAACACCATAAGTAAATATTTGCTGTCTGTCTATACATTAAAGGGGGAAAATGGCAAATGCTGAAAAGCCATGATCTTTGTGCCCCTCCCCTCCCCCTACCCCTCCCTCTCCTCCCCCCACCCTGTAACCCCAACACTGTTGTCCATGTCTCTGAGTCTCATCTTTATGTCCCACCTATGTATGGAATCCTATAGTTCTTAGTTTTTTCTGATTTACTTCTTTTGCTCAGTATAATGTTATCAAGGCCCATCCATGTTGTTGTAAAAGATCCTATGTCATCATTTCTTATGGCTGAGTAGTATTCCATAATATATATATACCAAAGCTTTTTAATCCACTTGTCCTCTAATGGACCCTTGGGCTGTTTTCAGATCTTTGCTATTGTGAACAATGCTGCCATAAACATGGGGGTGCATTTCTTCTTTTCAAACACTTCTATGGTGTTCTTGGGGTATATTCCTAACCCCAAGAACAGCTGGGTCAAAAGGCAGTTCGATTTTTATTTTCTTGAGGAATCTCCATACTGTTTTCCACAGTGGCTGCACCCGTCTGCATTCCCACCAGCAGTGCAGGAGGGTTCCCTTTTCTCCACATCTTCGCCAGCACTTATTCTGTGTTGTTTTATTGATGAGCGCCATTCCGACTGGTGTGAGGTGATATCTCATTGTGGTTTTAATTTGCATTTCTCTAATCATTAGTGAAGTTGAACATTTTTTCATATGCCTATTGGCCATCTGTGTGTCCTCTTTGGAGAAATGTCTATTCATTTCTTTTTCCCATTTTTGGATTGGGTTGTTTGTCTTCCAGGTATTAAGTTTTACAAGTTCTTTATAAATTTTGGTTATTAACCCCTTATCAGATGCAATGTCAAATATATTCTCCCATTGTGTAGTTTGTCTTTTTATTCTGTTCTTATTGTCTTTAGCTGTGTAAAAGCTTTTTAGTTTGATAAAGTCCCATTTGTTTATCCTGTCTTTTATTTCACTTGCCTGTGGAGACAAATCAGCAAAGATATTGCGAGAGATGTCAGAGAGCTTACTGCCTATGTTTTCTTCTAAGATGCTTATGGTTTCACGGCTTACATTTAAATCTTTTATTCATTTTGAGTTTATTTTTGTGAGTGGTGTAAGTTGGTGGTCTAGTTTCATTTTTTTGCAGGTAGCTGTCCAATTTTTCCAACACCATTTGTTGAAGAGGCTGTCTTTACTCCATTGTATTGTCTTACCTTCTTTGTCAAATATCGGTTGTCCATAGAGCTGTGGGTTTATTTCTGGGTTCTCTGTTCTGTTCCATTGATCTATGTGCCTGTTCTTATGCCAGTACCATGCTGTTTTGAGTACAATGGCCTTATAATATAACTTGATATCCAGAAGTGTGATACCTCCCGCTTTATTCTTCCTTTTCAAGATTGCTGAGGCTATTCGTGTTCTCTTTTGGTTCCATATAAATTTTTGGAATATGTGTTCTATATCTTTGAAGTAAGTCATTGGTATTTTAATCAGAATTGCATTGAATTTATAAATTGCTTTGGGTAATATAGACATTTTAATGATGTTTATTCTTCCTAACCATGAGCACGGTATATGCCTCCACTTATTCGTATCTTCCCTGATTTCTTTTATCAATGTTTTATAATTTTCCGAGTACAAGTCTTTAATCTCCTTGGTTAGATTTATTCCTAGGTACTTTATTTTTTTGGTTGCAATGGTAAAGGGGATTGAGTTCTTGATTGCTCTTTCTGACAGTTCATTATTAGTGTATAAAAATGCCTCTGATTTCTGACTATTGATTTTATATCCTGCCACCTTGCCGAATTCATTTATCAGGTCTAGTAGTTTTTTGACTGAGATTTTAGGGTTTTCTATATACAATATCATGTCATCTGCAAATAATGATAGTTTTACTTCTTCTTTTCCAATTTGGATGCCTTTTATTTCTTTTTCTTGTCTGATTGCTGTGGCTAGGACTCCAGAGCAATGTTGAATAAGAGTGGTGAAAGGGGGCACCCCTGCCTTGTTCCTTATCTTAAGGGGATTGCTTTTAATTTTTGCCCATTGAGTATGATGTTGGCTGTGGTTTTGTCATAGGTGGCCTTTATCATGTTGAGGTATGTTCCCTGTATTCCCACTTTGCTGAGAGTTTTGATCATGAATGGGTGCTGGATTCTATCGAATGCTTTTTCTGCATCTATTGAAGTTGTCATGTGGTTTTTCTCCTTTCTTTTGTTTATGTGATGAATCACATTGATTGATTTGTGAATATTGTACCAGCCTTGCCTCCCAAGAATAAATCCCACTTCATCATGTTGTATGATTTTTTTCATATATTGCTGGATCTGGTTTGCTAATATTTTGTTGAGGGTTTTTGCATCTAAGTTCATCAGGGATATTGGCCTATAATTTTCTTTTTCTGTGTTGTCTTTGCCTGGTTTTGGAATCAGAATTATGCTCGCCTCATAAAAGGAGTTTGGAAGTCTTCCTTCCTCTTGAATTTTTTGAAATAGCTTGAGAAGGATAGGAGTTAGTTCTTCTTTGAATATTTGGTAGAATTCACTCGTGAAGCCATCAGGCCCAGGACTTTTCTTTTTTGGGAGTTTTTTGATAGCTGTTTCAATCTCATTTGTTGTAATTGGTTTGTTTAGGTTTTCTGATTCTTCCAGATTGATTTTTGGAAGATTATATGATTCAAGGAATTTGTTCATTTTATCTAGGTTGTTTAGTTTTTTGGAGTACAGTTCTTCATAGTATTTTATTACAATATTTTGTATTTCTGTTTTGTCAGTTGTTATTTCTCCACTCTCATTTCTAATTTTATTTATTTGAGTCCTCTCTCTTTTTTTCTTGGTGAGTCTCATTAAAGGTTCATCGCTCTTGTTTACCTTTTCAAAGAACCAGCTCCTGGTTTCATTGATCCTCTGTATTGTTTCTTTAGCCTCTATGTCATTTATTTCTGCTCTGATCTTTATTATTTCCTTCCTTCTACTAGCTCTGGGCTTTACTTGCAGTTCTTATTCTGGTTCTTTTAGATGCAGGGTTAAGTTGTTTATTTGAGCTTTTTCTAGCTTCTTGAGGTATGCCTGTAATGCTATAAACTTCCCTCTCAGGACTGCTTTTGCTGTGTCCCATAAATTTTGAGTTGATGTATGCTCATTATCCTTTTTTTCTAAGAACTTTTTAATTTCTTCTTTGATCTCATTGTTTTCCCATTCGTTATTTAATAACATGCTATTTAGTTTCCAAGTGTTTGAGTATTTTTCAGTTTTTCTGTTATGGTTGATTTCTAGTTTAATGCCATTGTGGTCAGAGAAAGTGCTCGATATGATTTCAATATTCTTAAATTTGTTGAGACCACTTTTGTGCCCTAACATGTGGTCTATTCTAGAGAATGTACCATGAGCGCTTGAAAAGAATGTATATTCTGTTGTTTTAGGGTGAAAGGTTCTGAAGATATCTATTAAATCGAGTTGATCTAATATGTCCTTTAAGTCTGCTGTTTCTTTGTTAATTTTCTTTCTTGAGGATCTATCTAATGATGTTAATGGGGTATTGAAATCCCCTACTATTATAGTATTGCTGTTGATCTCACCCTTTAAGTCCATCAAAGTCTGCTTTATATATTTAGGTGCTCCTATATTAGGTGTGTAGATATTTATAATGGTTATATCTTCCTTTTGGATTGCTCCCTTTATCATTATGTAGTGACCTTCTTTATCTCTAACTATAGTCTTTGTTTTAAAGTCCATTTTGTCTGATATAAGTATTGCTACCCCAGCTTTTTTTTCATTTCCATTTGAGTGAAATTTTTTTTTCCATCCTTTTATCTTCAGTCTGTGTGCATCTTTTGATTTAAGGTGTGTCTCCTGTAGACAGCATATGTATGGGTCCTGTTTTCTTATCCATGCAGCTACCCTATGTCTCTTGATTGGATCATTTAATCCATTAACATTTAAGGTTATTACTGATATGTAATTGTTTATTGCCATTTTTTTCTTTAAAACTGTTTTCTTCTTTTGCTATATTCTTTTTTTCCTTTGATCTGTTTACAACAGGTCCCTTAGTATTTCTTGCAGCCTTGGTTTGGTTGCAGTGAATTCCTTGAGTTTTTTTTTTTTGTCTGTAAAGCTTTTTATTTCTCCTTCAATTTTAAATGATAGCCTTGCTGGATAAAGTAGTCTTGGTTGTAGGCTCTTGTTCTGCATTACTTTGAATATTTCTTGCCATTCCCTTCTGGCCTCAAGTGTTTCTGTTGAGAAGTCAGAAGTCATCCTTTTGGGGGCTCCTTTGTAGGTGATAGTCTTTTTTTTTCTAGCAGCTTTTAATATCTTCTCTTTATCATTTAGCTTTGGTATTTTAATTACGATGTATCTTGGTGTTGGTTTCTTTGGGTTTCTCCTTAATGGAGTTCTCTGTGCTTCCTGAACATGTGAAATGTTTTCCTGACTTAATTGGGGGAAGTTTTCCACTATGATATGTTTGAACAAAGTCTCTATCCCTTGTTCTTTCTCTTCTTCAGGAACCCCTATGATGCAGATGTTATTTCTCTTCATGTTGTCACAGAGCTCTCTTAGAGTTTCCTCAAACTTTTTGAGTCTCTTTTCTTTTTTCTGCTCTGCTTCTGTGCCTTTATTTATTATGTCCTCTAACTAGCTGATTCAATTCTCTGCTTCATCCATCCTGCTTTTAATTCCTTCCATTGTATTCTTTATTTCAGATATTGTATTTGTCATTTCTGACTTATTTTTTTTTATTATTTCAATGTCCTTTTTTATATTTGTTATCTCTTTATTTAGGTTTTCGTAATGGCCATCTATGGTTGTTCTAATATCTTTGACCATCCTAACAATCATTATTTTAAACTCTGCATCTGGTAATTTGGTTATATCTGATTCACTTAGGTCCTTTTCTGGGGATTTCTCTTGGTTTATTTGTGTTGTATTTCTCTGTCTCTGCATTTTCTCTTTGCGAGAGTGGTTGTGCTTATGCACTCGGGTGTACAAGCATTGGTGGCCTTGGCCTTTGCCCTGCCCCTGTGTGTGACATTATGCTCGGTCCTGAGGGCACTGGCGAGCACCTTTGCTCAGCTGTGGGTCTCTACCTGTTTCCGGGCTTTCGCTCTGCCCTTGCAGGAGGAGCCCGTTCGAGGGACGGCTGCTAACCTTGCCTCTACCACCAGGCAGGACTGTGTGCCCAAGCTCAGCTCAGTAGTGGAACTCTGCCTCTTCTGGGCTTTTGGCTCCACCCCCATGGGAGGAGCTGGCTACCAAGTCAGACTGCAAGCCTGGGTTGCACGGGCAGGGCAAGGCTGTGCTCCTGCACCCTTGCTCAGGGGCTGGTCTCCACCCTTTCCGGGGTTCCAGCCCTTCTCCCACAGGCTGGATTACAGGCTGCTAGCAGCTGTGCTTGATTGCTTTTGCATGCCCCTTTCTCCCCAGCCGGGCAAGATTGAGCTCACACCTGATCCCAGTGGTGGCCAGCTGGCTTCCGCCCCTGCCAGCAGAACCACGCTTTTGTCTCCCACTGCTGCCCGCCCTCCGGCGAGCCCTCAGCCCAGGGGGTGGGGGCGTTGCAGCTCGAACCCTAAGACTCACTACTGTAGACCCAAAAGCTCCCTCCTTCTATGCGACTCTGCTCTGAGTGCCACGGGGGAACTTGTTTGGCTTCTCTCCTGCTTCCCTTTGCTGGTATTGCTGTTTCCGGGGGAAATATTCACTTCAGCTTTGGGGAGTGACTCGTCCCAGGGGTTAGGGTGACTATCTCCAAAATGTTTCTCTCCGTGCCTCCTAGATTACACTCTCTTCCTGTTACTCTGGTCCTCTCCTCTGTCTCTGTCTCCAGGAGCCCCAGGTGAGTGGTTGTGAGAAAGTTCTGTGCGGTCCCTTTAAGAAGGATCCTGGGTCTGAGAAATCAGACTCTTTCTCACAAACAGTATCCTGACTTGTTTCCAGCTAAATACTGTCCTTTCGCCTCTTCTGGGCTCTGGGGCCGCAGGCTGGGGCTTTGTTCCTGGGGCTCAGGACCCTTCTCCCTCTGCTAAACTCACTACCCACCACCCGAGTCTCTTCCTGCTGACATTCGCTTAGGGGAGCTGGGCAGCCCTCTCCGCGTTTCCGCTTTTCCTACCAGTCTCAGTATGGCTTCTTCAGTGTTCCTTGGTTGAAGAGTCCTCTTAGTTTAGTCCAAAGTTGGTTTTTCCAGATGCTAGTTCCTGTTTGATTTGTTTTTATAGTTTCAATTTCCTTGCTAATATATTCCTTTTGTTCGTTGAGTTGTTTTCTGAGCTCCGTAAATTGCCTTTCTGTGTTTTCTTGTATATCTCTGAGTATTTTTAGGATTTCTATGTTAAATTCTCTGTCATTTAGCTCCAAGGTTTCCAATATATTAAATTTTTTCTCCATAGATTTTTCCACATCTATCTGTGTTACTTCTCTTTCTTTTGTATCCATGATATTTGATTTCCTTTTTCTTAATGGCATCTGAGGGTGGTCTTGTTGATAGCACTTCGCCTTCAGGGTGTAAAACTCTCGGATGCTCCAAGAATAGGTTTTTCTGTCTCTGGTTGTTGAACTTGTTGAAATTTTGGGGAGATTTTTTGGTCTGTGTCCTCACGGCGCCATTTCTATGACGTCACTCCTTCATTGTATCTTTTTTGATTTCCCTTAACAATGCTTTGTAGTTTTCATTACATAGGTCCTTTACATTCTTTGTTATGTTTATTACTAGTTATTTTATTTTTTTGTTGCAACCATGAAGGGGATTATTTTTTTGAGTTCATTTTCTGATGTTTCATTGTTGGCATATAAGAAGGCAATGGAATTTTTTATATAAATTTTGTATCCTGCAACCTTACAGTATTGGTTTATTGTTTCTAGTAGTCTTTTTGTGGAGTCTTTGGGGTTTTCAATGTATAGGATCATATCATCTGCAAAAAGTGAAACATTTACTTCTTTTTTTCCAATATGAATACCTTTTATTTCTTTATCTTGTCTGATTGCTCTGGCTAGAACTTCCAGCACTACATTGAATAAGAGTGGAGAAAGTGTACAACCTTGTCTTTTTCCTGATTTTGGGGGAAAAGTCCTCAGTTTTATGCCATTTAAGATGATGTTAGCTGATGGTTTATAATAGATGGGCTTTATTATGTTGAGATATTTTTCTTCTATACCCATTTTGTTAAGTGTTTTAAACATAAAATAATGTATTTTATCAAATGCCTTTTCTGCATCTATTGATAGAATCATATGGTTTTTGTTCTTTGTTTTGTTGATATGGTGTATTACGTTAACTGTTTTATGTATGTTGAACCATCCTTGTGATTCTGGGATGAATTCCACTTGATCATGGTGAATTATTTTTTAATGTGTTGTTGTATTCGATTTGCTAGTATTTTGTTTAGTATTTTAGCATCTGTATTCATTAGAGAATTGGTAAGTAGTATTTTTGTGTGTGTTGTCCTTGCCAGGTTTCAGTGTAAGGGTTATGCTGGCCTCATAAAATGTGTTTGGAAGTATTGCTTCTTCTTCAATTTTTTGGAAGACTGAGTAGAATAGGAATCAATTCTTCTTTGAATGTTTGATAGAATTCAGTAGTATAGCCATCTGGCCCTGGACTTTTATTTTTGGGGAGGTTTTTGATAGTTGTTTCTATTTCCTCTCTGCTTATGGGTCTGTTTAGGCTTTCTGCTTCTTCATGACTTAGTCTAGGAACTTGTATTGTTCTAGGAATTTATCCATTTCTTCTAGATTGTTAAATTTGGTGGCATATAGTTTTTCATAGTATTCTACAATAATTCTTTGTATATCTATGATATCTGTGGTGATTTCTCCTCTTTCATTTTGGATTTTGTTTATATGAGTACTTTCTCTTTTTCCCTTAGTGAGTCTTGCCAAGGGTTTCTCAATTTTGTTGATCTTTTCAAAGAACCAGCTCCTTGTTTTATTAATTTTTTCTATAGTTTTTCTGTTCTCTATTTTGTTTTTTTCTACTCTGATTTTTATTATTTCCTTTCTTCTGCTGGTTTTGAGTTGTCTTTGCTCTTCTTTTTCTAGTTTCTTAAGATGTGAAGTTAAGTGGTTTAATTGGGCTCTCTCTTGTTTGTTCATATAGGCCTGTAGTGATATGAACTTCCCTCTTATTACTGCTTTTGCTGCATCCCAGAGATTCTGATATGTCGTATTGTTATCTTTGTTTGTATGTATCTTTTGATTTCTGCTTTTATTTCTTCTTTGACTCACTCATTTATAAAAGTATGTTGTTTAGTTTCCACATTCTTGTGGGTTTGTTTACCTCTTTTTTTGCAGTTGAACTCTAGTTTTAAGGCTTTATGATCAGAAAATATGCTTGGTATAATTTCAATCTTTCTGAATTTGTTAATGTTATTTTTGTTGCCCAACATATGGTCAATTCTTGAGACATGTTTCATGTACACTAGAAAGAATGTATACTCTGGCACTTTGGAGTGAAATGTCCTATAGATGTCTATCATATCCAATTGTTCTAGTGTTTCATTTAAGGCCAATATATTTTTAATGATTTTCTGTTTGGATGAATGATCTAGAGCCATCAGCGGTGTATTGAGGTCTCCAAGTATGATTGTATTTTTTTCAGTTTTTGTTTTTAGGTCAGTCAGTAGCTGTCTTATATATTTTGGTGCTCCTTGGTTTGGTGTATATATTAATATATTAAGAAGTGTTATGTTTTCTTGATTCAATGTCCCCTTTATCATTATGAAATGATCATTTTTATCTCTGATTACATTTGCTTTCTTATAGTCAGCATTATTAGATATGAGTATTGCTACACCTGCTTTTTTTTGGATGTTATTTGCTTGGAGTATTGTTTTCCAACCTTTCACTTTAAATTTGTTTTTATCCTTATAGCTTAGATGTGTTTCTTGTAGGCAGCATGCAATTAGATTTTCTTTTTTAATCCATTCTGCTACTCTGTGTCTTTTTATTGGTGAGTTCAATCCATTTATATTTATTGTAATTATTGACACTTGAGGGTCTTCTATTGCCATTTTATATTTTGTTTTCTGATAGTTTTGTATCTTGTTTGGTTCTTTTTTGTTTTTCTATCATTTGTTTTTGTTTGGTTGTAATCCATATTTCTTTCCTCTGTTACTTCTTTCATCATGTCATGTGCTTCTGTGGTGTTTTTTTCAGGGGTGGTTACTATTAAATAATGGAAAGGATACATATCATGTTCATTGTAGCACATTATCTCATGAGTGCTTCTACACTCCATCCTCCTTTGCTACTGTTAATCTTTGTCCTCTCCCCTTTTTTGTTTTTGTTGTCACAGATTAATCTTGTTTTTATTGCAATATTGATGGAGCTTTTACTTGTAGTTTTGTTTTGTTTTGTTCTTTGTGTCTGGTCAAAAAACCCCTTTAGTATTTAGTATTTCCTGAAGTGGGGGTTTTCTGGTGATAAATTCCCTCATCTTTTCTGTATTTGTGAATATTTTTATTTCTCCTTTGTATTTGAAGGATAGCTTTGATGGGTATAGTATTCTTGGCTGGAAGTTCCTCTCTTTCAGGACTTTCAATATTGGGGTCCACTCTCTTCTAGCTTGTAGAGTTTCTGCTGAGAAATCCGATGATAATCTAATGAGCCTTTCTGTATATGTTGTATTCTTCTTTTCCCTGGCTGCTTTGAGAATTTTTCCTTTGTCATTGGTTTGTGCCAATTTCATTATGATGTGCCTTGGAGTAGGTTTTTTAGGGCTAAGATAACTCAGTGTTCTGTTTGCTTCTTGAATTTGAGGCTTTAGTTCTTTCCACAGGCTTAGGAAGTTCTCATCTATTATTTGTTTGAATATGTTCTCCATTCCATTTTCTCTCTCTTCTCCTTCTGATATACCCATTATTCTTATGTTGCTCTTTATAATGGAGTCAGACAATTCCTGAAGGTCTTTCTCATTTTTTTAAATTCATGAGTCCCTCTCCTCTTCTCTCTGTAGTGCCTCTAGTTGCCTGTCTTCTATGTCACTAATTCTCTCCTCTATCTGGCCTGTTTTATTAGCTAAGCTTGTTACCTCATTTTTCAGTTCATGAATTGAGTTTTTCATCTCTGTTTGATTCATTTTTATAGTTTCAATTTTCTTGGTGATGTATTCTTTCTGTTCATTGAATTGTCTTTTGAGCTCCCTAAATTGCCTTTCTGTGCTTTCTTGTATATCCCTGAGTAGTTTTAGGACTTCCATTTTAAATTCTCTGTTATTTAACTCTAAGGTTCCCAAGCTATTGAAATATTTTTCTATAGATTTTTCCTCATCTATCTGAGCAACATCTCTGTCATTTGTATCCATGATATTCTATTTCTTTTTCCTTAATGGCACTTGATAGTGGTATTGTTAATAACTCTAATAAGAGTTGATTAAAAATATTTTTTGAGAAAATGCAGTGAAAAACTGAAAATTGTATTGTGCTAAGTGGAACAAAAATATGTAGAATGGAGGGCTTGAGTTTGGGGTAAGTGACAAAGAGGCAAAAAATAAGGCAAGAACCCACAAAATGCCACAAGAAAAAATTTGGATCACAAATAAAATAATTTGTTTGTAAATGACGGTCAAATGAGAGAAATGGTGAAAGAGAAAAGAAGAAATAAAGAAAAAATACAGTAAAAAATGAAAATTATATTGTATTAAGTGGAACAAAACTACATAAAATGGATAGCTGAAGTTGAGGGAAATGCTAAAGAGATAAAAAGCAAAGTAAGAAGCACACAAAATGCAACAAAGACAAAATTTAAATCCAGAATAAAATAATTTGTTTGTGGGTGAGATTCAAATAAGAGAAAAAGTGAAAGAGAAAAGAAGAAACAAAGAGAGAGAGAGAGAGATAGAAAATAGAGTTAAAGTTTTTGAAATGTAACACTCATAGAAAAAAAAGAATGGAAATTATAACACTTATGGGTAATAAAGTTCAAAATAAAAAGAATAAAACGGAAAGAGGATAAAATGACCAAGATGGAAGAAAAAAAAGATAAAAAATACAAGAAAAAAATGGAAAAAGTTATAAAGACTGGATTTTTCCTGGTTTTAAGAGGTTATCTTCTTCCTTTTTCTTCTTCTCTTTCTGGCCAGTGGTACTGTGCCCCAGGTTCTGCCTCTGTGGCACTCTTAGACAGAGATTTGCAGTTGATCTGTCACTATTGTGATGACATAAACTAAACCTCAGTCCTGTTAGTAGGCGGAACTTGTTAGCATTTGAAGGCTCCAACAATGGGAGAGTCTGTTTTCCCGGAGCCTCTCCCCAAATCTCTCTTTGCTGAACCAGCACCTGGGGACCCACCTGTGAAGTTGCCCCAGCCACTGGCTGGAGAGCAAGCAGCTCTAAGAGCTGCAAAATCCCCCCACAGCCTCACTCAAAGCAGGGTTCTGGGTAAGGTTTTGCCAGCCAGAGCCTCCAGCATAATCAGGCAGGGCTAGGAGCCGATTGCTCTTCAGGTGTCTTTCTATGAGCCTCTGGGCATGTCTAGTATCCTCAGCACTCCACAGGTCTACTCTCCCCAGGCTTTTTGCACTTTGTAACCTGTATCAGCTGGCAGGAAGATGCCCCAGTCACTGCCTGCAGAGCAAGAGGTCCTAAAAGCTGCCAAGTCTCTACTCCAGGTCTGTTCAAAGCACAGCCCTGGGTATGAAAGCTTTGCCCACCAGAGCCACCAGCTCAAGCAGGCAGGGGAGTGAGCTGACTTCTGGTCAGGCTCCTTTCTAAGGTTCCCCAGGTATGTCTAATTAAATTTGCCTCAGTGTTCCACAGCTCTGCTCTCCATAGGCTTCTCCCTTGTTGGGAAGGCTACAGCCCAGCCCACCCAACTTCTGCAGTGTTGTCTGAGGTCTGTTCTGTGGGACTGTACTTTTTAACCTGTATCAGCTGGCGGGAGGTTGCTTCAGCCACTGCCTGCAGAGCAAGAGGCCCTAAGAACTATCAAGTCCCTCCTCCAGGTCCACTTAAATTGCAGGCCTGAAAAGAAGGCTTTGTCAGCCAGAGCCACCAGCGTAAGCTGGCCGGGAAGTGAGCATACTGTGGGTTAGGCTCCTTTCAGCGTTCCACAGGTCTGCTCTCCAGAGGTTGTCTGCACGCCCTTCTCCCCACCACTTCTGCAGGTCTCTTCCACGGGAATGTGCTTTGTTAGCCCATATGGCTGGCAGAGGTACTGTGCCCGGACAGGTCCAGGTGTAGAGAAGCCTGCTCTCACACACTTCCTGTGTGCTGTTGTTCAGAAAGCCAGGATTATACAGAAACTCTGGCCACAGCCCACGCAGAAGGCCACTGCTGACAGTCTCTGACCCGGCCCCTCCAACCAGGAATGCAGGTGCCCATGCCAGAGGCACCAGGTGGATCCACTCACACACTGCCCATGCTCACCGACCGGGAGTAAACAAAGCTCAAAACTGCTCTGGTATCAGTCTCTACAGGTAACTGCTCGTCCACCTCTGCCGGGGTTTGCTGCTGGCATTAGCTCCACGTGGGCTGAGCTATGGGCACACTCTCTCCTTGGCTTGAACATCTCTGCCCTAGTGAGCTTATTTGTTTGCCCCTAGCCCTTCCTTCCTCTCAGTTCCAAGTGAAAGCAGCCCTTGCTCAGGTCAGTGAGGAAAGTGGAATACTCCATTCTCCATCTTATTTTCTTCAGAGTGGATTACATATTCAACCACCTTTTCACTCAATTGTACCTTTGTTTGATGTATGTGGATTTCAGATGCTCCTGGGATTGTTTTTCTGTCTCTAGTTGTTGAATTTGTTGAAATTTTAGGGAGCGGTATCGGGAGCACTCCTCACAGCGCCATTTCTCTGACGTCCATGATTTTTTTTTTTAAAGATGCCAAATCTAAGAAATGAATGCACCTCCTGAGGAGCCTAGGCAAGTATAGGGAAAGGAGAATTAGTCCCAACAATAGGAGAAAAAAAAGACAGTGTACGTGTCTAATGGCCTGGGCTTGACCAGGTTGCAATGAGCAAGCTAGTTTCATGTAATGGCTCATGAGTAGGTTGCTGAAAAACAATGTAGTAGTCCTAAAACAAAATCTTTAGCTAAACCAGCAAACAGCTTGAGCCCCAGATGTGCATAAAAGTGTCCTAGGAAGAAAATAACAAATTGAAATTCATTTGGCAAAATATTTAGCTAACGCATTTAAAAAAAATGCACACCATGAATATTCTGATGGGGAAAATATACCCAGTGAGTAATATTTCCCAAAAAGCCCACGAGTGCGCACACAGCATGAATCCTGTAATCTGATAGCAAAATAAGAAAGAGCAAAAACAATGTTTAGCTGTGGGAGGCCGGAATAAGCTTTAGCTTCAGATACTCTGACCCCATGACTCCAGGGGGTAAATATATGCAGGTGAGGTCAACACCTGGAAATTTTTATTTACTTTGGCTTATTGCAGGTCTGGAGAGACGTACATTATTTGTGAGGCATTTGAGAGTGAGCAATGAGAAAGGTGGGGGAAGAGGTGGGTGGACAAGTTAGAAGGTAGAAGAGACAGAAAGTTACCAGGAGCTTCCCCTGAGTGCCAAGAGTGAACACTACGCTGTATAAACACATCGTCAGAGATTGAGTTATACTAAAAACAGTTACAGTGACTCATACTCTAGCATGGAGATTTTCAATCTTTTTTTTGTGATAGAGATAGAGAAAGAGACACAGAGAGGGACAGATAGGGACAGACAGACAGGAAGGGGAGAGACGAGAAGCATCAATTCTTCATTGCGGCACCTTAGTTGTTCATTGATTGCTTTCTCATATGTGCCTTGATTGGGGGGGGGGGGGCTACAGCAGACTGAGTGACCCCTTGCTCAAGCCAGCAACCTCGGGTTTCAAACCTGGGTCCTCTGAGTCCCAATGTGACACTCTATCCACTGTGTCATGGCCTGGTCAGGCTACCTGACTATTTAGTCAGAGGCACTGACCTTCTTTCCCTTAGATTATCAAAATAAAAAAATTACAAACACCAACAAAACAATAGCCATCTAGTGTGAATAAATCAAATTATATCTATTTTTTTTGTCAGATCAGCAGAAAGTATATCTTTTGGTGCGTTGCAGACTTTTAGTAATTAGTTTATGTGTGCCATGACACGAAAAGGGTTGAAAACTACAGCCCTAGTGAGTGAGGTGGCCATTAACCATGTACTGTGTAACCTGCAACTGACCCAATCCAAAAGCTGCATTACTAAGACAGAGCTCTGGAAGAGACTGCTTATCTGGTTTCACCCATCTAGGGCACCAAATTGAATTATAATAGTAGTTTCAAACATTCCCCATGTACTGCTCTATATTATTACTGGGAGGAGTTTCTTTAGATGGGGAATTTAAAGACAACAAATAATACCACCCTGTACATTTTACAGACCTCGTCAAATATATTTATATATCTCAATTTCTCTCTCTCTATCCATCTCTCCCCCTCCCCCTTCTCTCATGTATTTGGATATCTATTTTCTAACCAAGACATTAGAAATAATTCATAACTAGCATGGCCAAGAGAACAATGTGTCCTTGTTCGATACAGATGCTGGACTTTGTGTCCCATGATGTGTCCTGTGTCCCTCCCAAGCAGTCTGTGCTGGGGTGGCAATTTCTTAATGTTGCATCTTTAAATGAATCCTGAGAGTTCAAGAAATACATGCTGCATTCTTTGGAAGTAAGCTGATATATTTCCTTACATTTCTTTATCATATATTTTCATATGTTTTGGAGAGACTTTGTTTTATTTATTTTTTATGAAAATACACCTACCTATACACTTTCCTTGATAAAATTAGATACATTACACATAACTTTGTTTTTAAGATCATCCATTGAGGAATGAATATATATATATGTAATATATATTAAATATATATATATAATATTTATATATATGTATATGTACTAAGGGTCATTAGTATAAACTGAAATGATTAAATTCCACTAATTTTTGTCACTTTTACATCCTCTAAGAATCTTAATAAACTTAATTTCCTAATTCACCTTAAAATGGTTGCCTCTATGTCAAATAGCCACACAGGAGCCTAGAAAGATGTTCCCCCCTCAGTGCTTCGGTCTGACTTGATAGGACCATCTTGTGCAGGTACCTGCTGCGCTCCCTCCCATCTCAGCTCAATGGACCATCTGGAAACCTACTCCACCCTCTGAGCTCTTCCCTCCTTCAGGTCTTGTTCCAGCCTCCACCCTCTTTGCCCTCAAACTTTCCCTTCACACCCTCTTGCTCTGGTCTGATCTCCCCAGTTTCTGTACTATTTGCTAATCTAAAAATAACTATTTTACTTAAAATAATCTTAGAGGAGAATACTGTTGGCTCTTCATTGAAAGAATCTGTGGTCCATTATGTACTGTCACTTAGGCCAACTAGGCCTGAAAGAAAACTATGAATGAGTGTTTTGTTTACTTTCCAAGGTGTTTATCAATTGGTGAATTGGAGACAGAACATATTTAAATGAGAATGAATGAAGGGATCCACCAGCCAGTGAGCTGAAGGGAGTCGTCTTTCTGCTGGGCAAGGTGTTTTGGAGTTGGTTAGTGCTTGAAGATGGGCTGGCTTGCCTTATGTGTCAAGAATATCTCTGATAGGAACACAGAGAAGGTTATCCAAAGACTTGTTAGTGGATTCAAAAGGTCACCCCAGAATGTGGCTATAGAAGGTTCTAAAAATAAGTTTTCTTTGGCAGAATGGCAATACTGTTTTATCATGAGTTAATTTTTGAACGTTGGTTTTTGTGGAGCTTTGCTTCACAACAAAATGTTTAAAGTTACTTGTCTTAGTTAAATCTGTTCCTAAAAGACTGTAATGTTTGGTCCACTGAGACATTTGGTGTGTTCTCAAAGGCACAATGACCAGATGGCCCAGGAAATATTGATATTCTACCCCCTTACGATTCTTCCGTATTCAGAAATGGCCAAGGCCTTGTGATTATGAAACGAAGCACAAGTCTGTGATATTACGTAAGAATGAAGATGTGAGTTTTCCTGGTCCCTCATAGTGAAAAGAGTTTGTCCACATGATTACGCACACTAATCTACTACCTCACAACTCTGTTTATAATGTTAACGAATCCTTTGAACTTTCAGATTCCGATCTCAAACTTCTGAGTTATGAGCGAATGGAAGCTCTCATGTAAAGGTTATGTGATTGAAACAACAGATTTACTATTTTAGTAGGAACAGCATTTTCTTTCATCTGAAGGGTTAAGAATGGAATGGTCCTAGCACTTGTTAGTTCTTTTTGTTGTTGCTGTTTGTTATCGTTGACAAACGTTAAAAGAGATAGAAGCCACCATATAAATGGCTGGTGACGAGACTGAATTTTGTATCAGTATTTAAGTCCCTTGGCTAGATCTGCAACCATTTTCTCTTTAACAAGATTTAAATTGAAGCAGGCAGCACAGTGTAGTGAATGTGGAATAGTTTGATAGAGATACTTAAAGTGTAGAATTATCTTTGATTAGGAACACTTGGGATAATTTCCTTTTTCATCAAAATGCCTATTTCAATACCTAAAGTTTTCTTACTCATCTATGGTCATCTTAGCATTTTCAATCCAATAAACGTCCTCTTTAACTCAATTCAGTGCTATAGCTCAGTTGGGTTTCTAAATCTATAGCTACCGACAATGATGGTGTATCAATAAAACCGGAGCAGTGTGAAAAGGACGCTTTCTTTCCAACTTTTTACAAGAAAAAGCAGTACAATTCCATACCTGGAAGGGATCCTAGAAGTATTGAAGCCAACATCTTCATTTTACATAGAAGAAATAAGACTTAAAGGAATAAAAAATATTGTCTAGCACACAACTGGCTGAGACTACAACCTGTGCCTTTTTATTTGGGGTCTGAAGCTGGTCTCCCTACGTCATAGCTCTGTCACCTAGAGGACAGTTCTCATCACACTGCCACATGTGCCAACAGCTGAGGAAGGAGGCTTTGCAGGGGAAGAGAAGCTTGCTAGGGAGAGTTGGGGTGCTTGGCTGGAAAGATCCTGGTTTAGAAACCAGGCTCTAAACAGGCTGTGATTTTAGGCAAGTTACTTAACCTCTTTTGCTTCAGGTTCCTTGTCAGTAAATGGAGTTTATCATCTTGCTAAATTCACAGGTTCTGATAGGGGTCAAACAAGCCCTGACCTGTATCATGAACTCGATGTGCTTCAGAATAAGTACTCTAAGCCTGGTTCTCATAACCATGAGTGGATTTCAGTGATTTTTTTTTTTTAACACTGAGAGCTTTAACTCTTTATCTTCAGAAAACAGAATTTAATACATGGAGGATATTGGAGATCCACATCAATTCTGACTAACAGACTGGTCCTAATGTTGTACAAATTAGAAACCTGGGTCTTTTCTCAGTCTGATAAATTTTACCATTCCCATTTCCCGCAGGTGAGCATCTCTCTGAGCTTGCCACATCTCCGGGGATGGGCATTTGAGAGCCCTTGAGTGGAACCCTTCTGGGGCTTTAACCTCCATCTTCTCAGTTTACCTACTAGGAAAATACCAAGAAGAGAAGAAAGTCAAATGTACCTTAGATACATGCCGTAGTAATATCTAAAGATTTCCAAATGGCGTGATTTGAGTTTCCCCTGAGCAGA
Organism: Saccopteryx leptura; assembly: GCF_036850995.1. Classification (NCBI taxonomy): domain Eukaryota; kingdom Metazoa; phylum Chordata; class Mammalia; order Chiroptera; family Emballonuridae; genus Saccopteryx; species Saccopteryx leptura. Next base: position 156,785,930 of record NC_089503.1, read on the forward strand.
CGCTGAGACAGAGGTTTGAGGGCAAGTATTTTAATTAGGAAGTGATCTCAGAGGGTATCAATGGGGATCAGAAAGTGAGACCGAGAAGGGAAGGAGGGGTGTTACCCTGTAGACACTGCCATGAGAACTGGGCTCAGTCTCTCTGGGGAACTGTGTGTAGACCACACCGAGACTTACCATACCTGATGAGGGAAGAGCTAGAATACTCACCCTCATCTTCAACCAATCCCGATTTGAGGGCTGTTCCTGGGAGACTTAATACCCTGACACTTCAAGCCTGCCCCATACATGGGCTGAGATAAGGTCATGTGGTGGGAAATTGCCGGAGAAGGCTGCTGGCATCAACTTGACAGTGGATCCGAGTAGAATGTGGTGACGTCTGCTGGGGCATGTCTCATGATTGAAACAATAACCACTGAAAAGCATCTGGCCCTGGAATGTGATTCTCAGAACTGAAGAGTCTGATATGTTTATCTAATAAAATGTACTTGATGGTATGAAGTCAAGATCCTATTACATTGGAAAAAGCAGGGGAAGGTGGACAGCAGCTTCCCTTTTGCCTTTGAGGATGTATATAACTAAACTCACATCGTTTGACTTCTATCTTCATTCTTTATTTCACCAATGATGTTTGCAAATAGGGCCTTTGAGAAGTCATTGTAAAATGTAACAATAGGCCACTATCCCTGTGGTGGCCGTTCCACTCAGCATCGCTACAAGATATTTATCAAGGTGGTGGAAACATCGACAAGCCAATACTTGGCTCGCCATTAAGCACTGCATTCTGGGAAAATTCAGTCGAGGACTAATTATAAATGGACAATATAAGGACAGTCAGCATGAATCTAACTCAAAGTTCAAAGTAAGTTCAAGCTGTTGCTCTTGTCATATGCTTTCACTTGGGACTGGAGCGAAGGGTGGGAAATTTCAAAATTACCCAACATGTTTTCTTATTGTACTTGGACAGCTATCTAGTGTTTTTTTTTTCTTTCCCCATTTATGAAATGAGCCCAATTGCTTGTGTTTTGGGGGATGCATTCATGCAATGGAGAAATAAAGCACTGTCTTGCATCTTTCTCCTGCTCTGCCCAGGCTCTCTAACCTACTGATCAGGAACAGACACTAATCACATATATTGAATTTATTTCTATGCCATGACTTGCTGTGACAACAGTGCATCTTTATTATTTATCAGTCAGGGTTTTAAACAACAACAACAAAAGTCTAATCAGTAACATATGAGGCAGGCTTTGAAGGAGAATTATACATTAGAACAGTAGCTAAATGATGACTGTAAGGTCCCCACCCACAGGGGTAAATTAATTTCTCTTTTAGTTTGCCCTGTGATACAGTAGGAATGATAAACCCACATTATTTCAAAGTCTAGAATATAGAACATTTGCTTCAGTGGGGTTTAAAGTGGAGAAATAAGCGTTAACCTAGGTCTCGTCAACATTGTGCTTTTGTTGATTATTTACAGATTGACCACCAGCAAAGCAAAACAGGAATATTCAATATTTCTTGGTTACTTCTGAGGGTGGCAATCAGTTAATGGACTGTGAGTGGATTAGCAATTAAATATCTGCAATGACTAAGAAAATGACTAGGAACTGGTTAAATCCTTTATTTTAATTTTTTTTAAATAGAGGCATTGTAAAGCAGGGGTTGGCAAACTAAAGCTCATGGGCCAAACCCAGCCCACACTATTTTTATAAGTCAAGTTTTATTGGAACTTTAGCCAGGCTCCCTAATATATTGTTAAAGGATATTTTTTTGCATGACTGGCAGAACTGAGTCGTTGGGACAAGACCAATTGCATGATAGACTGGTACCTAAAGAGACCAAGGATGTGGGTTTCATTGCCCTGAGCATGTGTTAGCATCACCTATGACACTGACTCTGCTCTGCCCTCTTGAAAATAAGTGCTGTTGGCCATAGGAGAGATTGATAAACCAAAAATTAGAATATAAATTACTAGAGTTGGGAACATACCACAGAGATCATATACCTTAAGGTTCTAATTGTACAGATGAGGAAAATAAGATCCAGAGAGGTCAAGAGGCTTGCCCAAAGTTAGTTAACTCATCACAGAGGCAAACCACCATTTATTCTAAATAAAAACAAAACAAGACAAACCCCAAACATCCTTCTGATGAAGTTGAGGGGATATTCATTTTGTTCTGTCAGGAACAGTCCTTCCTTCTATGCTGAGTAAGTTCAGTTACTCTGACACTGGTTCTCAAACTTCAAGGTGCATCAGAATTAGCTGGAGGGATCCTTAAAATCAAAGTTTCTGGGCTTAAGCCCTCCTTTCCTCTCAGTTGCTGATGTAGTAGGTCTAGGATAAGTCTCCAGAATTTGCATTTCTACCAAGTCTTCCAAGCGATGCAGATACTGCTGGTCTAGACACCACCTGTAGGAGCCGCTGCTTGAACACAGCTGGGACCGATTGAGTTCTGTCCCTCTCACAATGTAGACATATGGCTCCAAAGCTGAAACCTTACCTACTCAAGGTTTATTAGAGAGTGGTAATCAACAAAGAACTAGCCCCAATCTCCTTAAAGGTGATTATTTTACACTATTGCACCGTACCAATTAAAGCAAAAAAAAAAAAAAAAAAAAAAAGGAACCAGAGAACAAATGAGACAGATTAAGTTTTACCTATCAAGCTAATGGAAGGGAGGAGGGACAGACATAAGGAACAGATGACACAGAAAGTCTTCATTCTGTGACTGTGTAGCAATTGACAGTAGAAGGTAGGTGTGCTCGTGAGGGTAGGAGAGATGAGACATTGTAAGAGTTGGGGTGGCAATACGTCCTCAGCGTTTTGAAGTTCATGATTCATGAGGTAGTATTTCATAGAACTTATGTTGTGAGAAATCAGCTAGTGCTCTCCCCCCCCCCCCTATAAATTTGAAGCCATTTAAAATGCACATATGTGGATATAATTTTTCCATTAAAATTTTATGTTAAAGACCTCAGTTGGCCTATGTTCATATATTCACAAAATCCCTTTATGGTCAAAGATTATTTTACAACTAGCAAAGCAAGATACAGACTTGATATTAAGCACCTAATATTGCACAACAAACCACTAACAAGACAAAGAAAAATGCTAAGTTCCCTTGATTCTTAGTGAATAAGGCAGACATTAATGGATATGCACAAGAAATAGAGTTTTATTTTCCTTGGCTACTTTGTAATTTAAGTGGTTTTGCCTTGATAAAAAAAATGGGGGGATATTTAGTCTCAAAAGATTAAACTTGAACTAGACAATGGTGAACAAACAGTTCGCACCCCACCCTCTCACCAATCAGTACACACAATTGAAGTGGCTTCTTGTGAGAAAAAGTTTTAAAAATTCAGAACAGGGGAAATTTAAACCCCATGTTTCCCACTCCCTTCCAGCTTCTCCTGCATCTGTTGCAACACTTGACTTTTTCTCTGCATTGGTGCCCGCGATTATGGGATCGCTGGCATTCTGGTCTTCTTGGCTATTCCCCTTAGAATTAGGAGGTCCAAGCTGGACATGTCTAAAACTGAGCTCACCCCTACCCTTCCTCTCCTTTGCCCCCAGTTGCTCCCTCTTTGGACTTCCTTACTGCTGTCAAAGTGATCATCATTCTCAGGGCACACAAGTTCAAGACCTCAGAGTGAACCCTGCCAACTCCTTCTTCCCTCTCAAATCTAGCCAGTTCCCAAAACTTGTGATTCCTTTTTGACAACATCTTTCGCACCTGTCCCCCTGTCTCTCTTCTTCTCTTCCACTGCCTTCTGCCCACTCTAAACCCTCCTCTGAGCAGAGTACTTAAGAGCATGGGCTATAAGCTCAGACACCAAGATTTCACTGCTGTTTCGATGCCTCCTGGTTGAGTGACTTTTGATCTTGAAGTGTTTGAGCCTCAATGATATTTTATTTCTAAAATGGGTATAACAATATTTGGCCATAGAGTTGTTATGTGGATGAAATAACATAATCAAAATCCTCAGCACAGTGTCTGGCAAACATAAGTTTCTGCAGAGAGTGACTATAGAAGTGATCATTCAGGAACAGGACTTACTGTATAGCTTCAATCTTCATTTACCCCTTCTATACAAATATTCACTTTCATACATAATATTGTGTTCAAAATCACCACTTTCTATCATCTATTCATCCTTCACTCTGAAGCTGTAGAGGGAGAAAACCAAGAACCTTGTATAAAGAGAAAAACAATAAGTATTTCCTTCGATACCCACTGTGGAGGGATAGTGGTGAAAATTTCCCTTTGTTCAAATGTCAGGCAAACAGAGAAGACTCCCCTCTCCTTTCCCCAGTAGTATTTGTTACCATATTTAGGTTTTGAGGGTGTTTTCATATTTGCCATTTCTCATGAACCCTACTGTTATGGATTGTATTTTGCCCCCCTCCCATTCTTGTGCTGAAGTTCTAAACCCCAATATCCCAGAAGTAACCTTATTTGGAAATAGAGTTGTTTCAGATGTAATTAGTTATGATGAGGTTATAAGGGAGTAGGGTGGGCCACTAATTCAATGTGGTTAGTGTCCTCACGAGAAGGAGAAATTTGGATTCAGATGCGTGCACAAGAAAAACATCATGTGATCATGAAGGCAGAGATCAGGGTGATGCAGCAGAAGTGAAGGACCAGCAAAGGTGATGAGCAAAGCCCAGATGCATTGACCAGACTCTGCACTCTGCCTCCAGGGGAAACACGGTCCTGCACAGACCTTCTGATCAGACTTCTAGCCTCCAAAACTCTGAGATGATAAATTCTTATTTTTTTAAGCTACTCAGTTTGTGCCAGTTTGTTACGGCAGCGAGCAAACACAAAGAGACAGACAAAAAGTGACAACAAGCTACTTAAAGATGACTAAGGTCTTCAAGAGATACTTCCAACAGCAGCTGAGGACACTGGTGGTTGGTGTCTATCTCTCTCTAGGGGAGTGAAGTCCTCTGGGGCTATTAAAAGGCAGGGGGCTCTATGCTTCCAGCCCAACTCCCCAGAATGGCTTTGGGTTGTAGAATTTTCCACTATAACACGATTTCCCAGTGCATTGGATTCTCACAGTCAACCAGCTCCCTCCCTGCCCTATCTAACCGACAGGCCAGGACCAACTGCAGCCACACTTTTAAGGACAAGAAGGGGTGCTCACTCGTAAGCCCCTGCCCAGGAGATGGCACACGTGCCAGCCAGTACCAACTGTTTTCTGCACTGGAGGCTCTTCCCTTTTAATTGTGAGGGCATGACTGTTTAATGGAGAGCTGAAGTGGGATTTTATTTGAATCATAAAATAAATCCCTTTCAAATTTACTGTCTGAATTGCAGCCAGGTCTTCCCCCTTGGGAGTTAATTACGGCATCTTCACGGGGACAAGAATGGCATCCCAGAGTGGCTTAGGACCAGATCATCTGCTCAGTGGTGGGAGCTCGCCGGAGGGTTCTGTTTCAACACCCTTCGCCAGACTGAGCAGCCCTCAACATAGCAACATGCCTGCTGGGAAGGGCGCAGAATTATTTCTTGCTCTAGTTCTCTGTGGCTTTTATTTTTCTTTTGTTTTTGGATTAAAAAAAATTTTTTTTAATAAAAAACTGCTATCAGTTTCTTTGTGATGTCCAGTCAAGCCTGAGTGCAAACATCAGGCAATCAATCTTCAGACTCACTGAACTGAAACTTGATTGGCTTATCTTTAACAAGTTTGCCATTGAAAGACTGGTTACCTAGTTAAATTAAATTACAGTTGAACAGTGAATCATGTTCCTACTACAAGTATCTCCCAACTATTTCATGGTCTACACTTATAGTGAAAAGTGATTCACTGTTTATCTGAAATCCACATTTAACTGGATGTCCCGTGTTTTCATTTGCTAAATTGGCATTCCTCCCCTGCACAGATAGAAGTGTTCTGTCCGTGTTTTCATATCCCTTTAATCAACTGAGATGTTGCTTGGTTCCTTTTTTCCCCCCTTAGCAGAGTAAGTACTTTGAGTATGTTCTAGAACATAATTTTTCAAAGTGTTCTCTGTGATCACTAGAATAAATCACTTAGTACTGGCTAACACACCAATTCATGCGTCCCACCTAAGTCATGCTTAATGACCCAATGCTCAAGCACCTCAGGAGAGTCTTCTGCCCTAGAAGTATGAGCAGAAACAACCCCTAGATTTGGGCCCTGATGTGAGTGTCCTTTGTCATTGCAAAATACAGGCATTACTTTGAGCGATGATGGTCTCACCCAAGGGGGCCTCTGAGGAAATGCGGAGACTTGGAAGCACTGGACATGATTGAATGTTTATCATGTTATTGATTACTTTAAAAAAGAATATTTTTTTCTAATGCCTTTTTGACATTGTCAAAATATATAATCATATTTAATTAAATTTGTAAAAAAATCAAAGGTGTAATTTTTATGTATGGAAATAACTTGCCCATACATTCATTGCCATGGCCTGGGGACACACTGTCATTTACCATGTTTATATTTCTAGGTCTTCACACTGTACCACAGGTACAATCACTGCCTGTGATAATGAGGAGTCCAGAAAGCTTTGCTATGGTTTAACATAAAGGTATTATATTGACATTAATTGATATATACTGTAATGTTAAAAGCTCACTCTAGATAGCAAATTGTTTTCTTTGCAAGATATTGATCTCTCTCAAGTTTACTTTCTCACCAAAGATAATTATAGTAATAGTATTACTTCATGAGTTTTGGGGAATTAACTTAAATGATATGTGTAAAGAAATCAGCATTAATGCTTGCCATGTATACAAAGTGTTCAATAAATGTTCATGTCTATTAATATTGTTGTTACATTTAAAAGTATTCTTTCACTTATAAAATTATAAAACTTGCTAAAAACTCATTATCAGAAGAGGCTTTTTCAGAGGTTTTTCTTAAGCTTGAGTTCCACACTACGGTGGAAAGATGCCACTTTAACACCCAAGTATAAATACAGTGGATGAGATGAGAAGCCGTTACATTACATCCTTCCTTCTTTCCCCAACCATCTATTGTTGGGAATATTAATTCTTGACTACTCCACTGTGGCTCCACTGTTTTTATGTTACAGGAGGGACTCCTTTGACATTGTCAACACAATACATGCAACCAGTAAGCAATGTTAAAAAATAAATAAATCTATAATCTACTTTCTGTTTGAGCTGAAGACTAAGAGAGACACTGGCAGGATTTGAGGCTGGCTATAAGGCTGGAGATTGGGTTGAAAGGCTCACATTTTGTTTTTTATTCTGAATGTGATGGGGAGCCATTAGAAGAATTTAAGTAGAGGAGAAACAATATCAGATTCACTTTTCGAAAGGTCATTTTGTCTCCCTATCTACCCTCTGGCAAGGAACAAGCTCTCCTTCCTCTACTTCATCTTTTTTGTTTATAGTTGTTTTGTTTTGTTATATATCTTCCTTGATTAAAAGTGAATTTAATAAGATGTGGAATTACCTTATTTATCATTATAACCTCTATATTACAAGGAGCCTTGCAAATAGTAGCTAGTCAAAAATCATTGTTTTAATGTATGTCTGACAGCTAGATGGTTGAAATGACAGGGCAAGGCCAAACACGCATTTTATAAGTCTGAATAAATGTTGATGCTATAATGAATAAGTACATAGAACCAAAGACAGCAATATAACCATCGCCAATGTTCAAAATAGGGTAAGGGACAGAAACGCAAGCATCAATACTTCTCTGAGGACAGGAATTTTCATACGGTGTATAGGTCACTCTGCAGTGCATCAGACCAGAGCAGTTCTGTCACCGGTCATTTGAATCTATCCAAAGCAAAGACATGTATCTTTGTTAACTGTTTGGTTTGGGAGTCATCACAAGAAAATAACACTAATTGGGAAGGTGATATTTCTTGTAGACAAGTCATATGAGAAGAAATTTCTTTTATTTGCTCAGTATGCACGTGTTACGCTGTTCACCATGGCCCACTGGTACAGGCTCATGCCCTTACTGCTTTCCTGCATTAGGCCAGAATGATGGGAGCAAGATGCAAGAATAACTACAGCTCGTATTTTCACATCACCATAATCTTTAAGTGTTCCAAAATGTTCCACAGATGTTCAAAGCCACAGGGAACATGTAGCACTAAGGAATTAAGGGCTCGGGGAGTCCTGACTCTAAACTAAAATTTTGTTAATCAGAGCAAGCACACAAAAGATGTTTTTTTTATCTCTCTGCTTATACACATAAGGCTTTGGGGAAAAGTTTATCACCCAAAGCTGTGGTGGGATAGAGAAGGTTGGTCAAACCCATAGGACTGCTGAGAAAGAAATGCAGGGCAACAATTAGACCTCCGTCCCAGCGGGCTGTGGATGCATCAGGAGGGTGGGCTGCCCAGGGCTGGACTTTTTGAAGATTGTGGGGCAGAAAGGATCTAGCCAGAAAAATGAGTGAAAGCACCAAAGTGAGAGGACTTTGAATTGGTATGAAGCCAAAAGGGGCCTGAATGCAGAAAAGTTACTTGAAATGAAATGTTCATTGAATGTTTGGTCTATGGAGTTTAACATAAACCTACTTTCCACAAATATTTTTCCCAAATCTTCAGTAAAATATATATTGCCTAATGATGCCTTGGAAGGGGGTCAGTTCTTAGGAATGAATGTGGACAAGTGCCAAAGCCAGCTGCAAGGGCAGATGTGGGCAAGGGCAGCTGCTCCCCTGAAGCTGGCACATCTGGTTGCACAAATCCAAAATCAAATGCCCTATATTGTTTGATCTTTTCTGAAACTCATTCAACAACCCCCCCAAAACACAAAGGAACTCCCCCAGAGTTTTATCTAAAAAATATGTATAAAGAATGCAGAATCCAACCTGTTGATCAATTCTTAGTTTTTACTTTTCATAAGAAATTATTTATAGGCCACTGTTTATTAAACCAGGCTGGACAGTATCCATGTAAGCTCAGTCTTCTAGTCTTGCAAATTGTTTGTGAAAACATGGTTAGGCTCCAGAAAACATCTATTTCACTTGCAACCTTTGGCCGGCTGACTGCCTTTTCCTGTCCCCCTTCTATTGTAACCAGCCCCATTGACAGCTGCTTCCTTAGGTTCTCCTGAAGGAATGCATGCTCTGAGGAATCGGGGTAGGGGTGGTGGGAAGGATGAGAAAAGAAATGCAGAAAACCTGTTCTGTATCAGTTCCCATGATGAAATAGGGCTTGGACAGCTTTATTTTATCCAGTCTCCTGAACCTCCCTATGCTAATCATTTACCCTCCCCTGATGAGTCTGATTTTCCTCTTTTTTAAAAATAAACTTTTTAAGTGGATGTATAATAGTCAATAAACTACATTTACCATGAGTCTAAAGTTCTGTACATTTTCATAATAATAACACTCATGTATTCACCACTAAGATCAAGAACTAGAACACCAGCAGCACATCAGAACTCCCCTTCATGCCTGCCCCTAGTCATTACAAACATCCTTCCTTCCAATCCCATAGATTAGGTTTTTCTTTCTTCATACTTTATTTAAAATGAAGTTATGTTAGTCTACTTGGGCTGCCATAACAGAATATCGCAGATGAGGCAGTTTAAATAACACAATTTATTTTCTCTCTGTTCTAAGGCTGAAAGTCCAAAACCAAGGTGTTGGCAGGGGTGGTTTCTCTTCCTACCTTGCAGATGGCTGCCTTCTCACTGTGTCCTCACATGGTCCTTCCACTGTGCACACACACTGCTGGTGTCTTTTCCTCCTCTTTTAAAGAGAATCATCCTAATGAATAACCCCACCCTTTTGACTTGATTTAAGCTTAATTACCTCCCTAAACATTCTACTTCCACATATAGTCATATTGGGAGTTAGGACTTCAATATATGAATTGGTGCTGGTGGAGGGGCAAGTGGCCACACAGTTTAATCCATAGGATATACTATGTACTATTTTATGTCTAAATTTTTGCTCCACACTATACTTGAGAGATTCATTTATGCTGCCTTTGTGCGGCATTCATTCATTTCTCTTCGGTGCTGTAGTATTGCATTGTACGGATAAAATATATCACCTATTCTGTTGTTGACGAACATTTTAGTTGATTCCAGTTTGGAGTTAATGTACATAAGGTTACAATGAACATCCTTTTAGTAAATATACACACATTTCTGTTCGCTTTTTCCCCCAGTGGTGGAGTAGTTGGGTCATAAGAAATGAAATGTTTAGTTTCATCAAATACTGCAAGAGTTTTCCAAAATATTTGAGCCAATCTATACTTCCATCAGCAGAGTATGAGAATTCTAATTCCTTCATATCCTCATGAACATAGTTATTGGTGGTCTTTTAAGTCTTCTGTTGGATATTGGTATTACATTGTGGTTTTGATTTACAATGGTGAGTAATGGTCTTGAGCATCTTTTCATATTTATTAAGCTTTTGTTACACTATTTTGTAAAGTATCTATCTAATCAATATTTTGCCTACATTCTTTTGTATTGCTTCTTCTATAAATTTGTAATGTGTCTTTACATATATACTTTTTATTTTCTCCAACTCTGTAGTATCAAAGAATAACTCCTAGATTTTTAGTTAGCATTGATGTGGAAATATTTTACTCTCATATATAAGTAACAGCTGTCATTAGTCTGAATATTTTCTTCCCAGTTTAAAAACAATTTGGAAATCTTCCATGAATATGCCTGATATCTATTAAAAACAATCTATTGAGTGTTGACATTTTTTAGTTCTAGTATTTGAGTCTTCTTTTTCTACTAGATAAAATTACCTACCTATAGTTCTCTATTATCTATTTTTCTTCCATTGGTTTTAGATTGTTTGCCCTTGTCCTGTTGTATGCCAGGCAATTGAATGCTTCAACATCATGTACGAAAACTTCAGAGATCATTAGTGGTTCTGAATAACACTATCTTTCTTCAAAGAGGATTTGCTTTTTGTTTCTTGAAGAAAGTTGGATTAGGGAAGATCATTTCATCCATTCTCAAACTGAGCTAACAAGGTGCTGGGTTGGTTTCAGCCTTTGTGGAGGCTGGTCAATTTCCTCTACCACTTGGGTTTTGCTCCTCAGGAGTCCCAAGTAAAATTGGATTATTTACCAGGGTTTCTCCTCCTTGGCAGACCTTGAACTTCATTCTTTTCTCCTTGTATCTTGAGATTCCCCAAAACTCTGATCATCTTTTATTATCATTATTGGTATTGTTATTATTATTAAGTGAGATGCAGACAGACAGACTCCCACATGCACTCCAGCTAGGATCCACTTGGCAAGGCCCATCTGGGGCCACTGCTCCGTTGCTCAGCAACCAAGCTATTTTAGCACCTGAGGCGAGGCCAAGGAGCCATCCTCACATGGCTGTGGGAAAAAAAGAGAAAGAAGGGTGAGGGGTGGAGAAGCAGATGGTCACTTCTCCTGTGTGTCCTGCCCAGCAATCAAACCCAGGATTTTCATAGTCAGGCTGGTGCTCCACCACTAAGCCAACCGGCCAGGGCCAACTCTGATTATTTTGTCAGATTCTTAGTTCTAATTATAAACTGTCAAATACATGTGAAAGCACAAAAAGGAACTTATTAGGATGATTCAGGAGTATCTCCTGGTATATACAAGGTAACTGAACTTGTGATGATGGGAAAGATGCAGGCACTGCTATATATGTCACCTGATGCAGAGAGTGGTACAGGAATACCGTGTCTTTTTCCCTGCTACAATCAATCCTCTGATGTCCCAGCACAGCCTCTGATAGGCCACATTTAATTAGAAAGCAAGAGATCAAGGGAAATAGGGAATACAAAAGTCCCTGTGCAGGATCAAAGAAAGTGCATGAAACAGATTTGAGGACAAAGATGCAAATGACGTATGTTGCTATCAGAAGAAAAATCTATTAATTTATTTTAGAAAAAATTACATGGTAATGGTCTAGGATATTTTATCTGAGAACATGATTCAAGTGAGTCTTTCAAAGCAAAATTTTAAAGGACACAGAACAGTGAGATACTTATATGCAAACAGATATACCAGGAGCAGATTCCTAAAGTAATGCTTCTGTTTTTTGGTGTTTGTTTGTTTTGTTTTGTTTTTTTTTTGGTAATCATATGTGCTAGTCATATGTTCACATTAATAATGTTTATGATATGCATTTCCATACAGTTTTTATATTATTGTCTTATTACTCAGATACGTTATGACCTTTTATAAAGCCTTTTCTTTATTTAGCACTTCATCTTGAACTGAGTCTTTGTGCATGAGTTTTGACTCTGATTCCTCTGAAGACAGTGAGTCTACCTGGTTTATATTTACTGTATGGAGAAAGTTAATCGTCTGTGGCAAAAACATATTGCATGAGAATAAAATTTAGCTAGTTTTTATCTACTGAAATACTCCTCAGTCAACTACTTTTTACACTGTGAAGAGATTCAGTACAACAGAGGTTCCTCTTTTGTAGGATCCAGTAGAAATTAATTCCAGAATTTACTTTTCCAATTTTTAGTATACTCAGAGCATAATTAGATAAAAGCCCAACATGTTTCTCTTTAGTCTTAGGATATCCATAAATAGAAGACCTCACCAATGAACCAAATCTACTGTTCTGATATAAAAACATTGTCAGCCTAACAATAAACAGACAACCCACTTCCTACAAGCAGTGGAGAAAACATGGGAAATACTTGGAACTGAGAGTGAAGAGTCAGGTTCTTCATAACACGCTCCTTGTGCAGGGGATGCTAATGAACGGCAGGGCTTGCAGTGGGACTGTCTCTCCCTTCCCTTATATGTTGGCTGCCATTTGAATCCTGAGACAATAATGTCAAATAAATGTTTTTCTTGTTTTAAATTTTATTTAGAAAAATAAATTTAATGAGGTGATGTTGATCGGTAGAATGCATAGGTTTTAGGTAAACATTTCTATAGCATTTGAACTAATGATTATGTTGTATGTCCATCACCCAAAGTCAAATCATTTTCTGTCACCTTATATTTGTCCCTCTTTACTCCTCTTGCCCCCATCCCCTTCATCCCTTTGTTACCACTTCACTTTTATCTATGTCCATGAGTCTTATTTTTATATCCCACCTATCTGTGAAATCATATAGTTCTTAGCTTTTTCTGATTGACTTATTTCACTCAGTATAATGTTCTCAAGATCCATCCATGTTGTTATAAATGGCACTATATCATCATTTCTTACAGCTGAGTAGTATTCCAGTGTATATATGTACCACATCTTCTTTATCCAATTCTCTATTGAAGGACACTTTGGTGGTTTCCATGTCCTGGCCACTGTGAATAATGCTGTGATGAACATGGGGGTGCATGTGTCTTTGTGTACCAATATTTTCAAGTTTTTTGATCAGGTAAACATTTCTATGAATACAACTGTTGATTGTGTTGTGTTCATCACCCAAAGTCAAATAATTTTCTGTCACTGTATATTTGTCCAGGGATAGAAATGAAGGTGTGAACACTGTCAAACGGTTATCAGAGCCCATAGAAATCCTGATGGAAGAGGTATTTGATCTGAGAAACAAGCACAGACAGCATTAATTTACCTCAATATGCTCTATTATAATAACTGTTAGAAACAAAGACCTGCCTGACCAGGCAGTGGCGCAGTGGATTGAGCGTTGAACTGGGACGCGGAGGACCCAGGTTCAAAACCCCGAGGTCACCAGCTTGAGTGTAGGCTCATCTGGTTAGAGCAAGGCTTACCAGCTTGGGCCCAAGGTCACTGGCTTGAGCAAGGGGTCACTCGGTCTGCTGTGGCTCCCCTGGGAAAGGCACATATGAGAAAGCAATCAATAAACAATTAAGGTGCCGTAGCAAAGAACTAATGTCTCTCATCTCTCTCTCCTTTCCTGTCTGTCTGTCCCTATCTGCCCCCCCCCCTCTCTCTCTCTCACACACACACACACACACACGAAAGAAGGACCAATAGTATTTGCCTATTATCAACTTATCTGAAAGTTCTGTAATGATAAAATAAAATCCTTACCAAAATTTCTATGCTTTATGATTTCCAACCCAGTCAATTGTGTCAGTCAGAGTGGATCATGATGAATTATTTGCTAGTGGAAAGAAGAGTGATTACAAAAGAATGGGTTTGACTTTTCTAAAGATGATATTTAAGCTTCTAAAGAAGTCCCAAACCCTTCAAAATAGAGATTTATTCCGATGTTTTTGTTGCACCAAATGTTTCCATATACTTTATTTTTTAGGACTTGCCTTTCAAGTAAGCTTGCAAGAAATAATACAATTTCATCAATTTATTTTAAAGTGTCATTTTTAACTAAATTATTATCATACTTGGCTCATAATAATTTTGCTTAATTTCCTAAAAATTAATGTCTTCAAAACATAAATATTTTCTAACACTCAGAATAATCTTATAAAAGATACCTCATCCTTAAAGTGACTCCAAAAAAAACTTTCACAATCATTTTCATCAATAAGAACATAACTTAATATCACTTCTAATATATGTATATATTTTTAAAGACTTTATTTATTCATTTTAGACAGGAGGGAGGGAGAGAGAGAGAGAGAGAGAGAGAGAGAAGAGAGAGAGAGAGAGAAGGGAGGAGGAGGAAGCATTAACTCCCATATGTGCCTTGACCAGGCAAGCCCAGGGTTTTGAACCGGCGACTTCAGCATTCCAGGTCGATGCTTTATCCACTGCGCGCCACCACAGGTCAGGCTCCTCTAAAATATTTTTACTATTCTTTGTTAAACTAAAGTAAAATGAAGATCAGGCTTGACAATCTTCCTAGAAGATAAAACCAGTTAAGCCATAAAAGCAAAACTTAGTCTAGTTTATTTCATGAATGTAATCAAAACAGATTATTTCTTGCAAATGCCTCTGATAACCATAAATGAAACTTAAATCATCTTAAAATGGTATAAGATAATCACTTTTCACCAATCCCCTGCCCTCTGGAAACCTCCATTTTTGTAATGACTTCCTCATTTCTACCTCATTAGCCCCATAACAGCAAGCCTCCTAGTTTCATAATAGTTTCAGGTTTGAAGTACCCAGGTTCACAAACAGTTTGTTTCTTGCTCAATAAAATAGTCATATCAAGTAAAACTCTCTGAATTTTCTTTTGACACTTTGACTATCAAAAAGAACTTAAATTATTCCACGGTGACTATTTAGAGGAGGTGGGCTATAATTCTTAGTATGAAGACTACAGATAAGCTCCTACTTTGAAGAGTTCAGGACTTCCTTAGAAGCCCAAGTATCATCTTTATAAATGTCAAACCCAGTCTTTTATGGTCACTCTTCTTGCTAACAAGTAAGGCACCATGATCAGTGCTATTGTATTCAGATTTTCTGTCCACTTCAGTGGGACACCTTAATTGTAAATACATGTTCTGAGTACTCTTTACATACTGATGACATAAAAATGTACAAGACACAGTTACTATCTGACCTCACATTAGCGTGCCATCTAGTGAGGGATGTACAGAAATAACCAGACAGTTTCCAGCTCTGAAAACTTGAGGTGTCTCCCCAAGCTATACATCTCTAACAAGAACCACACACAAGTGTTAGCATTCATTTACTGAGCACTTCACAGTTTACAGAAGCTGTACGGAAGTCGTGGCTGGAGAAAGAAGGGGACAGTGTGCTCATTGTCACTTGAGCAGTAAATGGAGGAAGATTATTGCCTACTAGTAGTTTACAACATCTCTTATAACATCTTATAACAAATCTTGGGCTCTATTCTGCCACAGCGCCCCCACGTTAGGAAGTTCTAAGTGGAAGACATTAGGATGCGTTGTTATGGGAGTCCAGAGGAAGGAGGGCAGGCCTGCTTGGGAGAATCTAGAGAAGACTGCATAGTCAGGCCTCAAATGGTGAGCAGGGGGTTGCGGCTGACCAAAGGTGGAGACAATGGTTGAAACAGATTCTGTCTCTAGGCTCATTCATTCTCTCCTCCGGCTGATACCCCTTTCCTCCATGCACACTTGCTGTTCCTACCATAATAAGCTACTTGCCCTTCCTCACACAAGTCTTATTCTTGCAGGCCTTCTTTAAAGTGTCAATAAAAGAAACCTCCAACCCCTTCAAGGAATTTTTATGAGCTTATTTGAGCCAAACTGTAGACATTTGGTGGGAAAGGAAAATCTTAACGGATTAAGAAAATGCTCTGGAAAAGGGCAGTTTTACCCCTTATTTTACATCAGAATCAAAGGGGAAGATGTAAGGGGGTCACATGAAACCCACTGGTGATAGATTATGAAGATAGGAGGAAGCAAAGCAGGGAAATCTCTGGGATTGGATGAAAAATAAAATGCAGAGACACATACTTCTACTGGGGTAAGTGCAGGAGAGTCAGCAGTCAACAATGAACATGACAACAACAAGGGGTGTGGTCTCCTGCTCAGGTGGGAGGCTGTGCCCTGAGGGATCTGGAGAAAGGAATTACTCTGACATTCCAAATGTCTGTTATAAAAAGGCAAAAACACAATAGACAGGTTTAGTTAAAAGGTTGACCTTTGTCAAGAAAGATACCAGCCTAGGACATGACTATCTGCCTGACTCACTTTTAGCTGGAAAGTTTTCATTTCAGACCATGTGATGTGGCTACATTAGGTCTGAGTCTGTAAGGGTCGCCATGCAGCTTGTCAGGTTTAGTATGTGACCCCTTTTTTGTCCACAAGTCATGTCGTCTCTTCACCTCTATACCTCCAGGCACCTCTCCCAGCTTTTGTCTTCCCGAAAAATGCTGATGAGTGGTGGAGCTCTTCCAGATGGGATGTAGCAAGCGAATCAGTGATGTAATGGGTGAACTCCAGTGGACACTGAAGCGCACAGCCCAGACCCCTCTCCAGTGCTGAGACACCCATGCCCCCACCAAGGGTGCTGCCTACTGACTGCTCCAAGCCCGGCCTCTCCTCCAGGTAAGAAGGGCTAGCTTTCCTGCTTCAATTTGGAGCACATCTAAAGGACCAAACTCAGACCTAAAGTAGCCACATCACATGCCCCAGGGCTCCTGTGGGCATGGCTGAGGTCTCCCTTGCAAAGTCATTGCACAGTTCATTCTACTGCTGCCCCTGTCCGGTCCTGCCTCCCTCACAGCAACGCAGGTATTGTTCATGAAGACATTCCACAATAAGCCACTATCTTGCAAATCTCCCCCTCAGTGTCTGTTTCTCCAGGATCCTTACCTATGACATCCAACATACAATATTTTCCATGTTGATAACAAGGCAGTTACCCTTTCAAGTCTTAAAATAGAGTAAGCGCATCTTTAATGAATGAAAACGGTGCACTGATTCTTTTCACATTCAGAGTGTACAGCGCTTACTATCTTTCACAGCCCCTCAGAGCACAGGCCCTGCAGGTTCAGTCACTGACTCATGGCCTGTCCTTGGGCACATCAGTTAAGATCCTTGGTCTCATTTGAAACCAGCCAGGAAATTGGGCCCCAACGCCAGACTGGAGACCTTTGAAAAGTCACGTTAAAGCCATATTAATGCAATGTCTGTTACTCTGGTTGTAGTTCACGCTCTATTTCTAGCTGTCACTCCTTAATCTTCCTTATTTTTATTGTTTTTTAAAGGACGAATAACGTCCTATAACTGTAATTCAATCAGCGGACCCAATATGTGAGATGAAACTGTGTAAAGTTGAAGAGGCTGCCAACCAAAGAGAATTTTCCAGAATTCAAACCAAGTGGATGAAGGGAGTCAGAGGTTTTCCCTGTGGCCACTTTACTGAAACAGTCAGTGGTAAAGATAAATGTGGTCTACAATTGTGTTTATGTTATGCAATCAGCCAACACATCCTAGTATGGAGGAAGCGCACTTAGAAGGCAAACATGACCCTGGGCGTGGATGGCATGGTAGTGACTCCCAAAACACTGGCCATAAAATAGCCTAGGAACTCACTCAAGCCTCCAGCATCTACATCCAATGTTTAAGGAGCTTTATTTGTTCCCAGTCCATTACTTTTCTGTCATACCCAAACCTTAAAAGCTCCTGTGTTTCTGCGGTAATTTGTTGTCGTTGTTGTTAGAATTGAAGATTTAGAATTCTGGAGCTGTCTTCCATCACAGCTATTTATTGACCTTCTTGCCTTGCCTTCTCTTCTGGATTGGACACTGTCTGTGGTCAGCAACTATGGTTTATTCTCTCTCTCTCTCTCTCTCTCTCTCTTCATCCTGGAGTAACCTGCACAGAAATTTGGAGGCAATGTGTTACCAATAAGTAATGCTGAATTTAATTAGGGTTGGGAGAGCATTCACAACTCATTTAGCTAAAGCTTCTCGTTTTTAAGATGAAGAAATTGAAGCTCTGATCAGTTGGAAATAAATTATTTATGGAAGGGCTAATTTGGGCAAACCACATAATATGCACTAATTAAAATGAGAAAATGTAAGAACTAAAATACAGCTTATTTCCTGTCTTTTTTAGTTACATCTGCTTTGAAAGTAAATTGCCCACAATTAATTAAGGAACCTTGCTTGTTAAAAAGCACCTCATCCTTATAGGATGGTTTTTTATGGTTATAAATCTTGTCTGGTAAACTTCCATTTCCTAAATAATTTTTGTGGGATTTTTTTTTGGTAAAAAGTAAAATGTGTTAGATTCATTTGCATTTAAAAACATTTAATGATTTCTTTCTTTTTAAAGTAAGTATCTGCAGTCTGATTACCCTTTAAACATTAAAATCACACATATCCATGAAATCTATGATTAATCACTTTGTGGAATTCTTTGGTAATTAACAGTTATACAAATTAGGTAAAGAAATTTTTAGTTTTATAATGTAAATTTTCATATCAGTTTCTTAGGTGATGCTGTCATAAAATTTGTTTACTTACTTTCTTGGTTAGGGCTGTATTTTCCCCTCCATTGGGTGTTCTCTGTCAAATATCAAGTAAAATTTTAGTACAAATTAAGTGACTTGTAAGCTTGGAGACAAGGCTGGCTTTATGGGCATAAAAATGGTTGGTACACATAGTTCTTTGGCTTGCTCCCCTTCTCAAATATCTCTTCACTCTTTCCTCATCCTTCACCTTTCTATTACATTTCTTTTCATCATGGAGGAAAAAAACTGCCATAACCAAAAAAAAACTGATGAAAATTTTTTTTCTCACACTATAGAATCACAGAATCATATTTTTTAGACCATGCAGATGAGTGCTAATTAACTAACTCATCTAATTAGTTAATTAGTAAGGATTTTCAGAGTTAAAGACTGACTTCTTTTTTCTATTTTATTTACTTCATTTGTTAAACCACTTTACTGAAGTGTGACTAACATACAAAAAGCTGTACATTTTTAATGTAGGCAGTGTGACCAGTTGGGAGGTAAGCATAGACCTGTGAAAACATTACCACAATCTATGCCATTAAAATATTTATCACCCCCAAAAGTTTCTTCTGCACTCTTTATTTATTATCAGTGACAATAAATCTATCTATTCTCTAAAGAAAATTTTTGGAGTATAATACAGCTTTGTTAACTAAAAGCACAATGCTGTACAGTAGATCGCAAGGTTTTACTAATATTGTATAACTCAAACTTAGTGCTCTTAGACTAACACCTCTCCATTTCCAATCCCCTCAGCCTGTGGCAGCCACCATCACTATTATGAGCTTGACTACATATTTTAGATTCCACATATAAGGGGTATCATGTAGCATTTGTCCTTCTGAACCTGGAATATTTAATTTAGCATAATATCCTACAGTGTCATCTCTGTTATCACAAATGGCAAGATACCTTTCTTTGTGAAAAGATTTTATCATGAACCCATGTTGAATTTTGTCAAATGCTTTTTCTTTATCTATTAAAATCACCATATCATTTTTATTCTTTATTCTGTTACTGTGGTGTAACACACTTATTCATTTGCCTATGTTGGAACTGCCCTAGCTTCCCAGGGATAAATCCCACTTGGTCATATGTATGATCCTTTTAATGTGCAGCTGATTCAGGTTGTTAATATTTTGTTAAAGATTTTTGCATCTGTGTTCATTAGGAATATCAACCTGCAATTTTCTTGTGGTGTCTGTCTGGCTTTGGTACTGGGACGATGCTTTGAAAGTATTCTTTTTCCACTTTTTGGAAGAGTTTTAAAAGGATTGATATGAATTCTTTTTATTTTATTTTTTCACATGTTATGAATTTATTATTTTCATTGAATTTATTGAGGTGACATTGATTAATAAAATTATGTAAGTTTCAGGTATACAATTCTATAATACATCATTTGTATAGTGTAATTAATTATTTTTTCAATGTTTGGTATAATTCACCTGTAAAGTCATCTGGTCCTGAGCTTTTCTTTGTTGGCAGGTTTTTGATGAATAATTCAATCTCCTTATGCTATTGAGCTGTTCAGGCTTTCTATTTCTTCTTCAGTCAGTTTAGGTAGGCATATTAATCTAGAAATTCATCTACTTCTTCTAGGTTGTCCAGTTCATTTGTGTGAACTTGTTCATAATATGTAGTCCCTTATAATTTTTTTTACTTCAATGGCATCATATAATGTGTCCTTTATCATTTCTGATTTCCTTTATATAAGTTTTCTCTGTATTTTTCTTGATCAGTATAGCTAAGGTTTTGTCAATATTGTTTGTCCTTTTTAAAAACTAACTCTTAGTTTCACTTTTTTCTATTTAAA
Organism: Saccopteryx leptura; assembly: GCF_036850995.1. Taxonomy (NCBI): domain Eukaryota; kingdom Metazoa; phylum Chordata; class Mammalia; order Chiroptera; family Emballonuridae; genus Saccopteryx; species Saccopteryx leptura. The sequence goes on from NC_089503.1 coordinate 156,806,543, forward strand.
AATTTTTTTTTCTATTTCATTTATTGTTACACTAATGTTTGTGTCCTTCTGCTAACTTTGAGCAGGTTTTGGAGGTGCTCACACAGATATTGATTTGGGGATGATTTATACACTAGCAAATCAGTGGTATATGAATTGAATGTTCTTTTGAAAGTAAGATGGTGTGTAATTTATGAAAACCTGATAGGGAATTTGTGTTGTTGGTTCCCTAAAATAGCTTATAAAAGAAAAACTAGTGATATTTGACCAGGTATAATCTTCTCTGAGATAGGTCTCTGCTCCCACCCCTGCCCAGTGACATTTTCTGCCTCTGTTTGTATTTAGGCAGAAAAAGAGGGAACCAAAATAACACAATAAATTAATATACTTCCAAGAGACTCTTGTGAAATACTGAAGTATCCTTCCAAACCAGACAGGGCTGCTGACACATTACTCATGTCAGTAAGAGCATCTCAATGGAAACTTTTCTGAGGATCCAGATGGATACTTCATGAAGTACACCTCATGAAATGAGAAAGCTTAATTCAGTTCAAATGGTTTTCACAAGGCCAAGCACTGCATTTTAAAATTTGGGAACAATCTGTAAAATACTGTCATGCTCCTGCTTGGATGGTGACCAGTGATTAGGAGAAAGGAAAGGCAGGAGCACTTGAAGTGTCACCTGAGGATCTTTTCAAATGAACAGAAGCCATACCTTCTGCCAGAAATTGTGACCACTGTGTCCACAAAAGTACAGATCCACATGCAGCAAGCGGTGATGCTTCTGACACAAATGGGCCACACACTGAGATTCAAAAGAAACTCCACACTGTGCACACAATTCAAAGAGTATCTGTTTTGCTTTTCCATTTAATTTTTCTGGTCAATTAGTGTGATTCCATCCTCTTCTTCAGCACAATTGAGCAAGAATACCCATGGATGTGACCCCAAAAGAGATAATTTTGTATGCTCCCCAGAGCATTATAATAACCCATTGGTTTTCTACTGCACTTGGGGCCCAGTGCTCCAGAGCAGTGATTCTTACCAGTGGTTCAAGAATCACTTATATCAGCACTGACCTAGAGCTGGTGGTGCAGATGTAATATAGATTTCTGAGGTCCACCTCAGGTTTTCTTTAAAAACTCAGGCTCCCTTTTTGGAAAACCCATGGCTACGTGCTAAGGACTTTGAATCCAAATTGACAGTTAATTATTTATTAGTTCATCCATTCATCTACCCACTCACGGTTGTCCAAACTTTAAGGTACATGGTGAGGTTCGATTATGAGGGAAGAGGAAATAAGAAATCATCCCAATTATGTTTTGTTGTCATTTGTTTGTTCCTTATTTTAGTCATGGTTTTTATTTTATGGAAGGGATGTTAGATAATGAGTCCCATAGAGAAAGCAGTGTGTATGCTTCTTTTCCCACCCAGGAACCAGTGGTGTACTTGATTTGAAAGTATAAGTACATGACCAAAATACTAACAACTCTTCCATACTCCATGCCCTTTTAAGAACTCCTATCTAAGATTTATTATGAAAGATAAAATCAGGGCCTTGAAATTGGAATACTTTTTATTCTTCTTTTGTTCAAACTTCACTATGTTTGGGCAGTGGCAGACAATGGAGAGATCAGAAAAAAGAGGAAAAGGATGAGGGGGTAATTGGGAAAAGCATTCTGGAATGCTGTACATATGGTCAGAAAAGGAAAATGTTGGACCCCAGATGGTGTATTACAGCAACATTACCACGACACCTCCCAAGATTCCAGCCCCTTGCTTCAGAACCAAGTGTCTTTTCTCATGAGAATAATGACAATGTTGTGCTGATGACATGGGTTAATACTAATCTAGTCGAAATAACAACTTTTTAAAGATAACTGAGAGAGAAAAACAAGTCCGTCCAAATTCCTTGTTCCCATGGTTAGTCAAACTTTTTTTTTAAGTTTAAATTATAGTAAAAGAGAGACAATATTTAGAGTTGACTTTGTCATTGTGGGAATACATGTAACCTCAGCCTCGGGAAATTCTGGGACCTCAGAGGCAAGCTGGCAAAGAAAGAAGCTTATGTTAGGACAAGCTGGCACAAGGGAAGTGGAGAAATGTGAACCAGGCTACTTGTGGTTGTCTTTGCAAAGACGTTTAGCTTTTAGGTTGTTTTTATTGCAACTAGCATCCAGTTACAATGATGTGGCCACAAGGAGCTTAGGGCCCGAGCCCTGTCATTTTCTTTTATTACTGTTGCCTATATACTGTCAAATATATGAGTTTAATGCCTAGACCTTTTGTTACATGATTTCTCTTGGAGGCTAGATACTCTCAGATCCTTTTTATATATAAATGTCATCCTATCATCTGTAATGAGGTACTTAGTGAGGTCTATAAAATTATAAGAGAAATTAAATGAAATACCTGTTGGATTTTAAAAGCTTCATCTAATTGCCTAGTAATATCTCCCCAAAGATCTCTTTTTAGTAGCACAAAAAGTATCTCTTTTAGGCTTATGGACAATGGTAGATATTACAGTCCATAATAGAGTAAAATTAGCTCTTAGGTAAAATTTGGTCATTTTAAGGAATTCTAAGGAGTCTATGAGATTTGTGGATATCAAAGAAGATCCAGAAAGGTTATCTACCCTGCTGAAACCATGGACAGAAAATTAGATCTTAAAACATAGCTAGCCTCACTGCTACTATAAATCTAGCAAACTAAAGTCTTGGCCAAAGTAAAAAAACAAAAGTAGAAGGAATAGTTTCCAAATGTAGGAGGAACAAAATCCGACAATTACTACAAAGAGCAAATTAAGAGAATGAAGGAGACTTTATGTTGGATCTTGATCATTACATAAAGAAGGTTGTTCCTGAAAAGAAATTCTTTGAGCTCCCCTCTTTAATTGCTCAGCAAATAGGAAATATTACATCCGTGAGCGGTCAGGGAAGAACGGCAATTAAAAATTTAAATAAGAACCAATCAACACCTGTTCCTAGAAACTTAGGACTTCCCTTTTAAAGTCCTTCTTTTCAAATATTAATTTCAAATGAAGCTTAGAATTTTAGTGTTCCCTTGCAGAAATATTTCAATTAAAATAGGAATTTGTGCCTTTGGCATCATCATCCTTGCTCCTTCTAAATTAAATCTATAGTAGCAGTAACAACTCTTTCTACCCTGGAACATATAGAATGTGGCATCAAATCCTGGCATAAATCTAATACCCTAAAGTAATTCCAAAACTTTGCTGAGCCTCCTCTTTGAGAGTAGAATGGGGGCAAAAATAAGAATGCATATTTAGCCTGACCTGTGGGGACGTAGTGGATACAGCATTGACCTGGAATGCTGAGGTCGTCTGTTTGAAACCCTGGGCTTGCCTGGTCAAGGCACATACAGGAAGCAACTGCTATGAGTTGGTACTTCCTGCTTCTCCCCCATCTCTTTCTCTCTCCCTCCTTCTTTCTTCTCTTCTCTCTAAAAACCAATAAATAAAAAAGAATGCATATTTAGATAATAATTTTCCCAAAGTTCAGCACGTTAAAAATAACTTGAAACCCCTTAGAGCCAAGGTAAAAAGAAATTCCTGAAGTAGAACTGTGTGCCACTAAGAGGCCTAGGTGCCCAGTGACACATATCAGCCGTATAGCTGGGTCCGCTGTGGTTCCTAGCAATGGAGTCTAGAAGAGTGTCGCTATGTCTCACAGAACTATGACAGTGTGGAATTCTGTCCAGTTTGTTGTGCTCAAGAGAATGCCAAAATAGTAAGCTATTCATTTGCCTGAAACTTTTTATAATTTGAGGAGTAATTTGGTTTGTTGTTTTTATTCTCTCTTTTTTTTTAAGTGAGGAGGACAATAGAGAAACAGACTCCCACATACTCCCTGACCAGGATCCACCTGGCAACCCCCATCTGGGGCCAATGCTCAAATCAACCAAGCTATCCTCAACACCGGGCACTGACACTCAGACCTATAAAGCCACTGGCTGCAGGAAGAAAAGAGAGAGAGAAAAGGGAGAAAAATAGGAAGAGGAGCAGATGGTTGCTTCTCGTGTGTGCCCTGACCAGGGATCAAACCTAGGATGTCAGCACACTGGGTCTACCCTATATCCACTGAGCCAACTGGCCAGGGCTGTTGTTTTCATTCTTATATCCCAGTGAACCCTGAATGACAAAATGTTACAGAAGCCATGTAAATCTGGCAGTTTTGGAGGTATGGATCAGGGAAAAACTCTCTCATGAGAACCTTTGTGATTACGGAGCCCAGTCTACAACCAGATCGGGGTATCCCAGCAGCTTCCCGGGACCTCTTCTTTTCAAGCCTCTACTGACATACTTGAGTGAAAGAGAGTTTACTTGCTGCTCGAATAATTCACTATATTTTTGCAGAGCAGAAAATATTAACATCGATAAATTAATAAATGTTAATAAGGTAAATTTTATTTGTTTATTCATGTTGGGCTGCAATCTTCTTTCTGATAATTTCCCAAAATCTCCACAAGAAAATAAACGGTGTATATAGTTTCAAAAGATACAAGCAATGTTCATTTGTGCTTGCTCCTTCTCCTTAGACTTCTTATAAAATTAATCAGCATAAAACTTCTGTGCAGTTACAGAATTCATGGAAGCAATGCCAGATATTGGATAAAAAAGAGCACCACGCAATGCATTTCAAAGCTAAAGAGTGATAAATGTTGGCAATACATGTGTTGCTTAGAAACACAGCCTCTGGGGCCCGGCCACAGTACGTAGCATCCCAGGCTCTGCACCTTGTTAGCTCTGTCTGCTCCAATGAGTGATTTCATTTCATTGTGCCTTAGTAAAATGGAGCTATTACTGGCCACCTCATAGTATTGGGAGGATCAAAGAGCTATCTCTAAAATATTTAGAACAATGTCTTGCTTATAAAAATAACACTGGCTCGATGTGGAGAAAAGTGTTAACAATCCAAAGAGAAGGGTGTATTTCCTGGCACAAACAGGAATTTCAACAGAAGTGAGATCCTGGCTTTTTGTGCAGCCCTGCAGCAGGTCCTATATGAAGTCAGATTGAATCTCGGCATCTCCGAGATTTAAGATCTCAATTTAAGCTGTAACCAATCCAAGGCACATTCGTGGAAGGCCAGGCTTATAACATTTCTCTCTAATGCTTTGACATATGTAAGGATTAGCAACAAGGGCAACTCGCATAGCCACAGTTCTGTCTTAAGGCATTTGGCCCCTTTATCAGGACTGTGGGGTCATTCAGGCAGTGACAGGCCCCAGTGGTGGAAAGACAAATCTTGTGGAGCTGGTGAGGAAGAAGAATGCGTGAACTAGAGGCACTCATGGTGCCTCCATGTGGGAACAAACGTATAAATGGCCTTCATCTGCTCACAGCCGCAGGCTTGGTAGCTATGAAGTTAATGTTCTGGAAGACACAAAGCTCTATTTCTTTAAGAATATTCCATAATTCACCAACTTTGCAGCTGAGTTTGGCTTTTTTTTTCCTATTCAGAACACAAAATATATAATAAACACAAATAATGATAATAAAAGTTATTGTGAACTGTCTTCTTTTCCCCATAGAATTTTGGTGGAATCTGTGGACATCCTCTTTCAACAACCTGTCTCTGGCTCTCAACATCTCTTGTGAAGTTAACGTTCCCACGCACAGCCCTTGAGTCATCAGGCTGATGTGTTCTCCTTACAGCTGCATTTTCGCATAATTCTGTCCCATTCACTGGGTTGCACAGCTGGCTTCTCACTCCTGTGGGCTGGAAGTAGGCCTCCCAAGGGGAAGCAAAGGTTCCTGTGGCTGCTAGGTTCCCTTTTAACACTGGCCTCGTAAGACTCCCAAACATCCCTCATTGGGCATAGCCAAGCTGCGCTGCTTCCTTAGAGGAGGGACACATGATGAAAATACCAGATTCATCCCTGTTCTTGGAAACCAGAGAGAAGCAAGGCAATCCGCAGCAAGCCTAGAAAAACGAGGTTCATTTGCAACCTCACTACAAATGCCTGCAATTCACAGTATAAGAAGACATGCCCATGGTACCCATGGCTATGCCCCTTTGGAATCATTAGTGGAATTTGTTTTCACCGAAAGGGACCCCTGGATGCTATAGTATATAGGGTCCTGTTTTTTAATAATGCCAAGATTGATAATGACAGATAAAAGGTCATAAAAATGCAACATTGGATGTTAAAAGGCCACATGTGACCCAAGATCCCTGGACTGAGAAAGTTTGATGGCTCAGTGATTCTATTTAGCAATCTAGTTTCATGTTTTGGTTTGTCTTCAAAGTTAGCATCAAGCCCCATGCAAGAAGATACTTTATCAATGATGCCCAGTAATTGTCCTGATTCCCATCATTTCCTCATCTGTCACTTGTACATCCCCTTTGCCTTTATACTGCCGGACTGCCAATAGGTTCAAGTAAAGATAATAAAATATCAAAATTCCCACTTTGGAAATCCCCCAACTTTGAGACGATAATTGAAAGATAAATGAGTCATACTCTGAACATTGGTTGGTTAGAGCTGGGAAAATAATTCATGTAGAGAAACAATGCCATGATGGTTGGTTCATCAGTAGCTAGCTCGAGCCACAAAAGACTACCTCTATATTTTCAAACAACCTTAGTAATTTATCCCATTAACAACTCTTTGTAGAGTACTGGTGATCCATTAGAGGGTGTGCTGAGCACTAAGACTATAATGCATGACACACTGTCTCTGTCCTCAAGGGGTTTCCGGCTCACTGGGGTGACAGCACGCACCAGACAACTGGAGGAGAGTACAACAAACTGTTTCTGAGTGAGCCTCAAAATCTGGATTTTCTCTTCTCACTTTTATGGCATAGTTTATCAAAATGAGTCTTCATTTCCTGACCCAAGGTCATTGTTGTGTTTTTTTTTTAATATATAAACTTCTGTACATATCTTTTTTCCTAATTTTTCAATTACAGTTTACATTCAATGTTATCCTGTATTAGTTTCAGGTGTACACAAAGTGGTTAGAAAGCCATGTCCTTTACAGAGTGGTCCTCCCGCCCTGCTGTAAATACCCACCTGGCCCTATCCATATTCATTGCTTTCCAGAGCAATTAGAGAATAAGCTTGTGAGACTCTTAACCTCTGCCGGTGACCTTTGAATATCATGGAGAATGAAAAATTATTAGAATACAAGGAAATATCTTCAGGTTATCTTAAAGACTAATATGTCATTTTCATATTATTAACTAGTGTGATATCGATCTCCAGTAAGCTTTTAGGAAATATTATTGAAGAAATAGTTGTAGGCACATAGAAGTGAAAGCAGAGCTTACTAGGGCTTCACGAAAAAGCAATGGAATCCTATTTTGATAACATTATTTGGGTAACAGAACAGAGATAAGCAGTTGATGGCAATCTAAATTTTACCAAGACACTTGGCAAAAGATAGAAAGATATGGTAGTCTTTAAAGTACAATTCATCCAATTGAATCCATTTTTGTTTGTGTGTGTTGTCTAGGAGCCCCCCAGAACCACTTTCATGGTGGTGTAAGGGCTCCGTTTGGGGTCCCTGGAGCTTCCAAGCAGTTCACTCACATTTTCAGGAGATAACCACAGTGTTGGCATCTCTGCAAACAGCATGACTCTTCAAAGCACAAACTAATGGTGCCTAAGAGACTGTGGTTCTGGCCACGAAACTTTGGTAAACTATGCCCAAGTCAAGTAAGTCTCCTTCCATCACCGTCTGTCCCCCTCTACCCTCCCCCACCTTCTCTGACCCCCTCCCTCCCACAATCCCACACTGTGGTCTATGTTTATGAGTTTTTGTTTTGCTTTATCCCTTTACCTATTTCACCTATACCCCCCCCCTGACAGTTTTTAGTACAATTCATCCAATGGAATCAATTTTTTTTAAAAATTGAAGTATCTAAGCTTGAAACAGGGTTCTATTCTAGCCAATGTTTATCATGACTTGGAGAAGATACAGAAGGTATGTGCATCCAATTTGAGGATGATGAATATGAAATCTGGAGGTACAGAGAGTATTGAATAGCAGACTTAGGAGCTCCAAAGATTTTCACAGGCTATAAAAATAAGCAGACAAATCAAAGCAATTATAAAGAAAATGACAGAGATGAATAATAGATTAACATTATCTAGCATAAAACTGTTATCCTCAAAGTAGAAGCTCTAATAAATGTAAAAGGAACTCTATGTGGAGCTAAAGTATATAGCTCATTTCAATTTTTCTTGAAATGAGGACCTAAATTTTTCTTTACTTTATATATCATTATATTCTCTTTTTGAGAATTTCGAGTAGATGAGAGGAGCCCTGTATAGGTCAAGGTTTGCAAAAAATAAGATCTGCTTTGCCTGACTTACACAGTTTCAGCAGTAAGGCATTAGTTGGAGAACATTACCTCACATAATCTCTGGGAAGACTAGAGAGCTAGGCTTGTATGCTGTATAACCGAGAACAGTGAAGATGGGGGGGGGGCTCTTAGACCAGAAGCTGTTCCAGTTAAAATCAGGATGCCACTGCCCATCAATAAACCCTCCATTGGCCAGGCCTCTACTATAGGAGGGACACAGATCCCATCCCCCTAAACCACAGAGCCACTTTCATGGTGGTATAAGGGCTCCCTTTGGGGTCCCTGGAGCTTCCAAGCAGTTCACTCACACTTTCAGGAGATAACCACAAGGTCGACATTTCTGCAAACAGCATGACTCTTCAAAGCACAAACTAATGGTGCCTAAGAGACTGTGGCTCTGGCCACGAAACTTCGTCATGAGTATCCCTTGATTCACTGAGACCCCTTCTCTGCAGCCTGGGCCACAGGAGGGGCCTCCCATGTGCAGCCCCCAAGTGTGTTCCTTTTTCAGTGCCATCACATTCTCCAAGATGTCCTTCACAGTGCAATGGAAGGGCCTCTATCAGGACAGGTTTCTGCATCACTAATAGAAACATTCACTAGCAGGGGGCTGCATGTGCCTAAGAATTCAATTAATTTTTCTAATGGTATTATTTAATTCAACAGTTACCTTTGTATTTTGGGGTGGGCTTTCAACCTGAAACATTTTCTAAATTAAAATATTGAGGATCCTTCATAGATATCACTGTTATTTTTCCCCAACTTCGATGCATTTAAGTTAAGTTCTTATCATTCATGGTCAGAGGAGAGAGTTGAAAAGGTAATAGTTGCAAAAGTTTTTCTGAGGTCAACAAAGACCTCCTGGTCATAAAGTTCTTTTCTGAGGGAAAGTTAGGAGATTTACCAGAGATGATAATAACATCAAAGTACTACACTGTGCATTTAGTGAGACTTGGGACTGATATGAAGGAATATGTTTATTCTGATCTGGGTTTCATTCAAACACCACACAGATGATACTCAGCAAAGAATGGAGTAGGTCTGAATGCATTCCAGATGGGAACGAGGTTTATTTATTATGCTCAAAAGCTGAAGAGCATTTAAATAGGTTTATTCAAAAGTGAAAAAGAGGGCCCTGGCCGGTTGACCCAGTGGTAGAGTGTCGGCTTGGCGTGGAGGAGTCCCAGGTTCAATTCCCGGCCAGGGCACACAGGAGAAGCGTCCATCTGCTTCTCCACCCCTCCCCCTCTCCTTCCTCTCTGTCTCTCTCTTCCTCTCCTGCAGCCGAGGCTTCATTGGAGCAAAGTTGGCCCGGGCGCTGAGGATGGCTCTGTGGCCTCTGCCTCAGGTGCTAGAATGGCTCTGGTTGCAACAGAGCAATGCCCCAGATGGGCAGAGCATCACCCCCTGGTGGGCATGCCAGGTGGATCCTAGTCGGGTGCATGCAGGAGTCTGTCTGACTGCCTCCCTGTTTCCAACTTCAGGAAAATACAAAAAAAAAAAAATGAAAAAGAAAAAAGAAAAAGATGAGACAAGACAAGAAAGAAAAGATGCATATAAAGTAAAATTCTAGGGCTGACTTCATAGAGAATGTCTGCTGTGAACAAAATACATATTTTTTAAAAATCTATTTTTAGATTTTATACCTGTTTTTATACCTGCTGTCTTCATTCAATCACTTTTTGGCATATTGACTTTTAAAAATTTGACCCAAATTTTGAAAGAATGTTTTAATATGGAGGATGCATCTCACTGGAAGATTACTTGGTTTTTTTTAACTTGGCAGTTTCCTGTGCCTCTGGGGACATAAGATGCAGTTGAGCTTTTCAAAAAAAGAATCATAACTATTCTGCTCACTAATCCAATTTATAAGAACTCATTCCATTCAACTGAGAATTTGGAAGCCTCATTATCAATGGGATTATGTCAGAACAAAAGATGATATGTCTGACAATATAATAGGGATCAGTATGCTCCACAAGGACAATAGTGAAGGTAAATGCCTGGGTGTAGACACTCAGGGAAGACCCCACCCACCTGAAATTCTGCCAGATATATTTCCTGATGGAAGAAAGAAATGGGTAGCAACAGTTAGTGAAGTAAATTCACTTCTGAACAAAGAATTTATTTAACATCCATATATAAAGCCTGACACCAATTCATTACAAAAAATATGTCATCTCACAGCCCAAGGGTTTGCAAATGGAAATAGATTAATAGTGATCCAGAGAGATATATGAAAGAACACTTGTACAGACTGAATATGGCAGTTATTAAATAATGTGTTTTTATTCTGTAAAGTCATCAATGGGAGTCTGGGGGTGGATGGCCAACTGTTGGTTTAAATAGCAGTGGAAGCCTTATGGAATGTGAACTTTCCTTCCCACTTGTTATTTGTGAGAGGCTTGAATTTAGAGAAAACCTTAAATGAGTATTCAGAGATGGAAGAATATTCCAAGTTTATTAGAGAAACAGTGAGTTGGCTCAGAAACACCTGTAGCAAAAATTACACTTATTAGCTTTATGGCAGTAACAATCTTAACAGTTCACACCATAAGCATTTTATTTCTTGCTCTCCCTAAATAAGGGCAAGAGGTCAAATAGACCAGGCTTGGCTTGACTTAGCTTAGCTTCATGTGTTTGCTCATTCTGAAACCCAGTCTGATGGAGTAACCACCTTCCAGGACACGTTCTCATGGGGCAAGGTTGTAGCACACTATAGAGGACAGTGAACAGAAACATGTGATACCTTTCAAACCTCTGTTCAGAACTCACACAATGATATATCTACTCACTTACTATTGGTCAAAGCAAGCCACATGTCCAAGCCCGAAATCAATGGGCAAGGATGCATATTCCTCCCATTGGAAGGTACTGAAAAAGGTGTGGATGAATAATTTATTTCATCATGTCGGAGAGAGAGATTAGTTAGAAACAAAAACCTAACCTGCCAAGGAGGATTGGTTTAATAGACTAGATGAGAGAAGAGAGGACAGTAATCAAGGTTGGGTTATCCAGGGCTTTTTCAAAAATGATCTGGAAATTTAGGAGCAGTATGTCATGATTTGGAGAACAATCTAACAGGATCAACCAGATAGAATCATAGTTGTAATGATGAGGAAGTTAGCTAATAATTGTCAAGCTCTTATATGTTTAGTACTTATATACATTATCTCACTTATTCCTCAAAATAACTTTGAGAGGGATTATTTCTGTCTCCACTGACAGATGGAGAAACAGGCTAAAAGACGTTACAAGATGAATCCATGACATATCACCACCAAGTGGTGAAGTGTGGATTCAAAGCATACCTCCTCATGTAAACCTTCCAGGAACACTGTGAGACAAGTATTATGATTTGTAGGTTACAGACACAGAGCTGAGACTAAGCAATTGAACCGTGACCCTGCAGCTATAAATGGTGGAACAGAGAGCCGAATTTAGAGTGCCTGATTTCAAAAGCTATGTTCCAGGTTAACTGTCGACCCAAGTGAAATATTTTACAGAGTAGGAGGACAATCTCCAGTTTGCATTTACCTCCCTGCTCAGACACCTGGGTAACATTCAGTACCAACAGCCTCACCTATCCAGTGAAGACAACGGTACACGTATCATACTTCAGGTGGTTGTGACAAATAATTTAAATGATAATCTCTTGCCACAAACTAAGGTCTTTGTATAGGTCTGTTGTTCTTTCTTTCTAGCATTATTTTCTTCATACCAAGTCACCTACCACACATGTTAATTTTTTTTTTTTTTTTTTTGTATTTTTCTGAAGCTGGAAATGGGGAGGCAGTCAGACAGACTCCCGCATGCACTCGACCGGGGTCCACCCAGCATGCCCACCAGGGGGCGATGCTCTGCCCATCTGGGGCCTCGCTCTGCCGCAATCAGAGCCATTCTAGCACCCGAGACAGAGGCCACAGAGCCATCCTCAGCGCCCGGGCAAGCCTTGCTCCAATGGAGCCTTGGCTGTGGGAGGGGAAGAGAGAGAGAGGAAGGAGAGGGGGAGGGGTGGAGAAGCAGATGGGTGCTTCTCCTGTGTGCCCTGGCTGGGAATCGAACCCGGGACTCCCGCACACCAGGCCAACGCTCTACCACTGAGCCAACTGGCCAGGGCCCACACATGTTAATTTTACTTACAAGATTCCACCAAGCAGATGTACTTGACATCTCTGTGTCTCATTCTCACTTACTCCCCCGTGTCCTTCTCCAAGGCAGGGAGTAGCAGTTTGGAGAGCCCTGATTTTTAGAAAGGCTGCATATTTATTGTTTCCGGCATCCAAAAACATATGTGGGCACCACAGAACAATTATTTCCAGCACTAACAATGTTACCACACGGGAAACCACACCTGATGTACCATTAGATTAGAATGAAACTTGTCGAAGTAAGAATTCCTCCTGCGACCAAATAAAGGCCAGCTAGACATTTTCCTAGTTGATATTAGACCCTGACACATTGCCAAGTTATGCCAAGTTGTGTAGATACAACTGACTTTAATGTTTATCTCAGATAAAACTATTTGACTTCTAGCAGTCTCGATCTAAAATACAGCACAGGAAAAGAAAACCAGCTCTCACTCACACACACAATTACAGGGTCAAATAAAACCTGGAGTTCTTCTGGGGGCTCGTAAACAAGAGTGATGAATAGTCCATGAGTCATTGCAGAGGTCACTGTGGCTGGGCCAGGACCATGTAATTAATTTTAAGGGGAAATGGTTCTTAAACATAAAAGTATGGGGAATAATGATTGTGCAATTAGAGCCATCTCTGAAGTTTCAGTTTGATTTAGAGCCATTCCTTATTCTCAATATATAGGGCCTTAATCTCCTGTATTAAGGACTATCATTTTTCTTAAACAAATGATGTTCAATGGAAGCACTGGGGAATCATTGGCTCAATAATATGATGGGCATGTATGTGGGGCTTAATTAATAAAAGGAAATATTCATGTATCTCTTTCTGAGCACTTACTATGTACAAGAACTATGCTGGATTCCAAGGATACAAAATCAAACAAAGCATTATCTTCCTCCAAGAAACTTAGCTTTTAGTGGGGCATACAAATACAACATGCAAGGTGCTCACCATGGGCGCAGCGGCACACAGGTCACAGGTACCCTGTAGTCGGGATACAAAACAGAGCTTATGGACAACAAACTTACTAGCAGGGAAGTTACAGAACCACATGATCCTCTGGGTTCTAATTCTGTAGCATGGAGTGGTGTGCCTAAGCCAGTCACAGTGGACTAGGACAGACCATGGGACCGTCCCTGAAACCCTCTTCAGATTCATAAAGAGAAGGGCCCTATAGTTGATGACATGACAGTGGATGCTCTATAAGGGAATGGCCTCGTTATAAAGGAGGAGCTTACACAGATCAGTCATTAGATCAGCATGCTCTCCAGGTGAGCTGCTCAGAACTTGCTGGGCCAGCAACCAGCCAGGCTACCAAAGGGGAGGGCAGTAACCTCAGGGGCCGTCTGAACCTGCTTCTTCTTGCTTGGAAACCCAGAGAAAGACATGGGGATTCAGAGGTGGCTTTCTGGAGGACATCGGAGCTGAGTTTTGAATGAGTTTGCCAGATAAAGAAGGGGAAGAGAACTCTGGTGAAAGAGAAGAGTGAGTAGGAAGGAAGAGCATGAAGGGCCCAGTTGTCAGCCTGTTCCTGGAAGCGCAAATGGTCTGGTGTGGTTGGGTAACTGATGGAAGTGAGGACTGAAGGCACACGGTCCCAGATCAGTGCATTGTGCAATTTCTACCAGGTCAGCACAATGAGGAATTCACCTGCCTATGTTCTGGTCAGCCTTCTTCTACTGGCATTGGGGAAAGGGGCTCACTGAATAAACAAGAAAACAAAGATGACAAATTTCTACCTTCTCAGTCTAAAAGCCACTGGTGTAGGTGAAAACCAGAAATATTCTGGTGGATAGCTACAGATAGAATATGTCTAGATAAAAACATTTACTGAGGGAAGGGGAGAGGAGAGAGACCAAGTAGATGGAAGAAACCTTCAAGCCCGGAGAAGATGCCAGGAGTCTCCAGAGACAGAGAACTAAGTGGATACAAAACAGAGCCCAGAGACCACTCCATGTCTGAGCAGCGAGCCCTGAATCTTTTGTCCCACTAGTGAGGCCTGTCCATCAACAGTGTTCCATCACTCACTCACTGCCCAATAGGAGTGTGGTCCTCTTGTACCCTCAGTCTATGCTTAGCTTGTCCAATAGCTCACACTTGAAAAACAATTCCACTTTTAAGAGCCTCGGATATTATAAGTTCCTAGGGTCTCGAGACTCCCAGAGGGTGGGGATGATGTGGAGAAGAGAATGTCCCCAGTGGCCAAAATGGAACTAAACAGGTGGTAGAGTATCAATTTCAGGTAGTTCATGAGAGGCTGCGGTAAGCTGGTAAGACCACATGTGTTTATTTCCCAGAGTGGAACACACAAAGTAAGACAACTCTGAGGAGGACCAGCCAGGGTGTGAAATTATGGCCAAAACCAACAAGACTCTTTAAATTCTCTAATACCTGTAATTTCAGTATTGTAAATTCCTCTTTTTATTTATTTGTTAAAGATACTGACCTCCAAAATAATTATTTTTAATTTATAAGCCTACATAATGTATTTTTAAGAAGTATTAATGTGGTGCCTGACCTGTGCTGGCGCAGTGGGATAAAGCGTCGACCTGGAAATGCTGAGGTCGCCGGTTCGAAACCCTGGGCTTGCCTGGTCAAGGCACATATGGGAGTTGATGAGTTGATGCTTCCAGCTCCTCCCCCCTGTCTCTCTCTCCTCTCTCTCTCTCTCTCTCTCCTCTCTAAAATGAGTAAATTAAAAAAAAAATTTAAAAAAAAAAGATTTAAAAAAAAAAAAAAGAAGTATTAATGTCAATTTTCTTTATGATAATTTTTACTATTTTGTAGTATGTCATTAAATGAGACTCCAAATTCTGAATTATAATATTTTAACCCATATTCACTGCACTGCCCTTAGTCTTTTGGGACACTTCTTTCCCCTCATGATTATCAGAGTATTCAAACACCTTTAAAAAAGGAATTCTAAATTTCAGAAAAAAACATAGCAAAAGCAGGAGAAAATCCCATGTCACTTTTCCTTCCTCAAACAACCAGTTTTCACACTGTTGATCTCAGGACTTTATTCCTGCCCATCTTTTTACCATGTAATATTTTTTCATATGGTTATTCTTTAACTCATTATTATACCAAAAGCATTTGTACATGTTCTTAAAACCAAGAGAGTTTCTTTCCTTCCTTCCTTCCTTCCTTCCTTCCTTCCTTCCTTCCTTCCTTCCTTCCTTCCTTCCTTCCTTCCTTCCTTCCTTCCTTCCTTCCTTCCTTCCTTCCTTCCTTCCTTCCTTCCCTCCCTCCCTTCTTTTCTTTTCTTTCTTTCTCTCTCTCTCTTTATTTCTTTCTTTCTTTCCTTCTTTCTCTTTCCTTCCCTTCCTCCCTCCCCCCTTCCTTCCTACCTTCCTTCCTTCCCTCCCTCCCTCCCTCCCTCGCTCACTCCCTCCCTCTTTTCTTTCTTTCTTTCTTTCTTTCTTTCTTTCTTTCTTTCTTTCTTTCTTTCTTTCTTTCTTTCTTTCTTTCTTTCCCTTCCTTCCTTCCTTCCTTCCTTCCTTCCTTCCTTCCTTCTTTCTTTCTTTCTTTCTTTCTTTCTTTCTTTCTTTCTTTCTTTCTTTCTTTCTTTCTCTTCCTTCCTTACTCCCTCCCTCCCTCCCTCCCTCCCTCCCTCCCTCCCTTCCTTCCTTCCTTCCCTCCTTTTTAGGTGAGCAAAGGGGAGATAGTGAGGCAGACTCCCAAATGTGCCCTGACTGGGATTCACCCAGAAACCCTGTCTGGGGACAATGCTCAAGTACCAAGCTATTTTTAGCACCTGAGGCTGATGCACTCAGACCAACTGAGCTATCCTCAGCACCCAGGACCACCCTTGAACCAACTGAGCCACTGGCTGTGGAAAGGGTTGAGGAAGAGAAGGGGGAGAGGGAAGGGAAGAGAAGCAGATGGTCACTTCTTCTGTGTGCCCTGACCAAGAATCAAACCCAGGATGTCCATATGCTAGGGCAACACTCTATCCACTGAGCCACTTGCCAGGGCTGAGAGTTCATTTTCTAAAGTTATTTTACTGGTGGTTTTAATCACATATCTATTTCCATGTATCTCCAGGCAGACAGCAGAAACAAGGTGACTTCACTGGGAATGGGATCCACCACTGGAGATGCACCAGTGACTGAAAAAATGGGACTATTTGGAGGCATGTCCCTGGCAAAATGAAAAGCTTCTTCGTGGGAAGCTGGCCTTGGGGAATTCTGCCTTGGATACCAAACAGAACAGGCATTTCCATCTGATCTATAGCTAACCTTAAGGGAGAACTAAAAGGAGCACAAAGACAAAATCATCTGTGTATAAGGAAAAGTGTCCACTTATCACAATACTTTCCTAGATGTCAAAACCAGTGTTGTGTTTCCAACAACTGGTTCTGACCAGATGAACTGAAAAAGGACCACGAATGTTGAACTGACTCAGCAAAGCTAGGTTTTCACAAGGACTAACAGAAGCATTTGCTTTGGTAGTGAATATTTGTCTAATAAATGTCATAACTGTGAAAAATTTTATTTGACACTGGCTTTCATTATAAAGCAGGTAACAAGATTGTGGGGGAGTTGCTAACACACACCATCTTGAATTTTATTGGTAGGTACCGTAACCATACAGAAACCTTATTTTCTTTAATCTGGCTGTTTCTTTTGATTTATTTTTTCCTTTGACTCAAACTGACCTCACCCAACACCCTGGCCCAGCCACCTTCCTCTCCCTTGCTTAATTATTAAGCACTCAGGACAATGAGGCGCTGGTCAGCATTCAGTAATCTTAGGAACAAGGTCCTGTGCTATTGACTACAGAGACAGAGTTTTCAATCAAACTAAAGATAGCATCTTGGCCTTAGTTGTATTTTAGCACTGGACCCAAGAAAGCTGAATGATCTCACCAAACAAACCCTCGAGAAATCAGACGGAACAACTCCATGGCTGACATCAGGACCAGATACAATGACCAATTACCCCCTACCCTAGCACCAACTGAACAGAAGAGACCACGACCCTAACTCCTTTGGTCACCATAATGAATGTTTTTTTCCCCCTATAGAATCCATCCCCTGGAAGCCATCACAGAGCCAGGTCTTTAAGTATGAGCTCACCTGGGACTCTGGGAATGGTGCCATCTCAAGAAATCCTTGCTCTCTTGGCTGCTAACTCCTGTTCATGTCTTATTGGGCTTTGACATGTACAGGCAAATGGACCCCTTCAGTCTGGTAACAATTTCTTTTTCCACTAAGAAGAATATAGGAGAACTGAATTGCTTGGAAAAGTTTACAACAGCTGCACAGTCCCGGTAAATCAACGGCCCAATGCTCAACTCAGAGTCTGGCTCCCCAGTGAGGACCGGGGACAGTAGAGCTGTGACCGTGTAGAGGCTGGGACTGCCCCACTACAGATTTTAGCTTCACTAAAATCTACTAAAAAAGATGCTCTTTTACCATGACATTGTTGTCACCAGTGATGGCTACAGAATGCCTGCTGCCGCCACCATAAAGAAAGCACTTGTCCCACCTGAACTGTGATATGGCCTTTCTCTATCACTGCTACCCAGAAGGAATTAAAAACTCGAGTTATACTAAGAGCCATTCTCTTGCCCCTCCGCCTTCCTCTTGTTTCAGCCCCTCACACAAGAGAAATATCTGGGCCTAGAGCTGATGCTCAACTCACCAGTCTTATATTTTCAATATCTGACCACACTCAGGGGATCTCAACAGTAAACCTACTTTTCCTCAACCCTTACATAGCAACCCAAATTATACAGATCTTAATTCACTCACTTTGGGAAACATACCACATTCTCCAGGAAGGTGGATAAGACTAGCTATGCATCACATTTATATTTAATACTTCCAGTTCGCTCAAATCCAGTATTTAAGCAGGGATGGCATTCAGGTCTCTTGAGAAGCTTTTTACAAAATCTGTCTACCTAGTGTCCACCCTCAGAGACTTGGGCTTTTTCTTCTGGGTGGGTCCAGGTATGTATAATTGGAAAATCTCCAAGCTATTCACTACATTTCAAAGCCATGGCTTAATCTCTAAACCAAGTGGGTGGGGCTCATTAAATGGATAACTAGGCTTGCCTTGACACATGTTTTCAAAATATTTTATTTTTTAAAGTTGTGGAAGTTTAGCCTTTAGGTGCTACCAGCTGTTTCTCTTGTGGTCTTAACTGCCATATTCAAATGGTTCCTTTTTTTATTTCTTCTTCTTTTCCAAGTGAGAAGAGGGGTGATAGAGACAGACTTCTGCATACACCCTGACCAGGACCCACCAGGCCACCCCTGTCTGGGGCCAATGCTCTTCCCATCTGCAGCTATGCTCACAACCAAGCTCTTTTTAGTGCCTGAGGCAAAGGATCCATGGAACTATCCTCAGTGCCCAGAGCCAATGCATTCAAAGCAATTGAGCCATGACTGTGGGAGGGGAAGAGAGAGAGAGAGAGAGAGAGAGAGAGAGAGAAATGGGAGGGGAAGGGTTGGAGAAGCAAATGGTTGCTTCTTCTGTGTGCTCTGACTGGGAATCAAAACCCAGGACATCCACACCCCAGGCTAACACTCTACCACTGGCCAAATGGCCAGGGCCTCAAATGGTTCTTAAGGACTAGAATCTCTTTCTGCCCCTCTTTTCCTTATAGGTGGCTTGGCATAGACCAACCAGGACACTGTAATCACCTTTACCAGGTCTCGGGCTATAAAGGCATTCTGCCCCTTGTGCTGGGGGTCAGGGGACCCTCGGCTGAGGGGCTGTGTTACCCAATCTGATGGTAACAAAATAGAATGGGTGAAAAATCAAGCAGGTCAAGAATTCAGAGTTGCTGAGGCCTCACAGGAAGGATGGGGAGGCATTTGTGAGAACTTTTGGCCATGTTGGTCACAGAGTACAACATATAAGTAAACTCCAGGAAACCTCTGAGCTGGGGACCAGGTGTTTACTGTGGCTTGTTATACAAGCCCGGGGCCTCTGGTGTGGGTATGCCCGATTAAAAGTCTAGAGACATAGGAAGGATAAATAGGAAGAGAGGAATTGGCTTGGCTGCAAAAAGGCAATAGAATCTCCTGGTATCATTGACATTAATAAACCAAGCCTACCACAATGCATGCCCTCCTTAGACATTATTTTCCTGTCACTAGGTGTTCCAGGATCTGTGGAAAATTGCATCATATAAAACTCTTATCATTGAAACACCAAATATTATTCTGTTCATTTTTTAGCCTTGTCATTTTTTTTCCCCTCTGATATGAAATGAACTAAGCTTTGTGATTACTCACCCTGCCACCACTTAAATGATTCATCTACAGTGCAGAACAGAAGTGGTTCTGTGGAAAAACGACATGCTTCCCGGACAAAGGACCTGATGAGGGGGCCACCCTGGTTTCCACCTGGCCGATACCGAGCATGCGCGGTGTGCTGGTTTCCACCTGGCAGATGCTGAGCATGCGCGGTGTGCTGGTTTCCACCTGGCAGATAACAAGCATGCGCATTTTGCCTGCCTGTGCGCTTTCCAACTAGGTGGGAAAGACTTGATTTGTGTTTTCTGATGAATCAGGAGATTTTTAAACTTGCTTCAAAATTACTGAACCTTTAAAATTATGCCACAGGGTTTTATCTCCCAGTGGTACCCATTAATTATTTGAACCAAATTCCTTGCCTCATAGCAAAATTTCAAAATTGCAAAATAGGAATTTTTCAAGGGAACACTGGGAACTAGTTGTAAACACTTGACAAACGCTTAGTTGAATTCACGACTCAAGAGCAACATTTTGCTGTTGGTTTTGGTATTCGTGTAATTTTAGTAGGGACAAGCAAAGTGTGTCAGCTTGGCCATCTATCATGTGTATAACTATTTGAAATATTTATAGATTTATTAAAATTGAAACACAATGTCACATTTATTTTATACTTGGCCTTATCACTTTATAACTTGGAGATCTTCCTGTATACACACAGATTTACCTCATTCTTTTAAATCGCTACATAGTATTTCATCAAAAGTAGGTACTGGCCCTGACCGGTTGGCTCAGTGGTAGAGTATCAGCCCAGCATGTGGATGTCTTGGGTTCAATTCCTGCTCATGGCACACAGGAGAATTGCCCATCTGCTTCTCTACCTCTATGTCACCTCTCCTTCTCCCTTCCCCTCCTGCAGCCATGGCTCAAGTGGCTTGAGAAAAGTTAGCCCCAGGCACTGAGGATGGCTCTATGGCTTCACCTCAGGTGTTAAAATAGCTTGGTTGCTGAGCAACAGAGCAGCAGACCCAGATAGGCAGAACATTGACCCCTGGTGGGCTTGCCAGATGGATCCCAGCCAGGGTGCATGCAGGAGTATGTCTCTCTGCCTCCCCTCCTCTCACTGAATAATAAATAATAAAAATAATAATAATAAAGTAGGTACTAGAGCTTATTGTATCAGTCCCCGACTGATGACCCTTTAGTTTCTTTTACGGCATTTGCTTTACAAACATTGCTATAGTGAACATCCTTGCACTTAATGCACCTCTGCAGTAATGTCTGTCAATCACCTCCAGCCAAAGACCACCAGGCATGTACATGTAGTTCAACCAGTGGGTGTCTTATTTGTGGCAGTAAAGGAGCAAACATACCACGGGTGATTTTGGAAAAGGCCCAAGGAGGCAGAGATTAGCTTTAGATTGGGTGTTGTCAGAAAGTGGGAATAAGTCTGTGGATGGGTATCTCAACAACCTGCCTATAGGAAGGGCCTCCTAGAGAGAGGAGAAAGCCGTCATTGGGGAAGAAGCAGCAGTCACCTGCATTAGCTGGGAGAGGGAGGTATTAGGTCCTATGGGCTGCGCGGTGACAGTTTATATTTAGACAAAGTATTAGTGGCTTGGCTTTTTCTATTGAGGCCTCAGAGTGCCCTTGTCTGAGGTTGATACTTTGTGAGAATGTTTATGTCCAACAGGAGAGCAGGTCTAGTGGCGAGGTTCAGGCCAGCTCCCGATACCCCAAGCTCCACTGTGAGCACCAGGCTGGGGTGCTGACAGCTGCTCCTCCATCACTCGCACGCTTGGCCACATTCCTGGCGCCTTGAGCACTGGGTCAAAGGGGGCTCTGATGCAGTCAGGGAAAACTGTAAGAATAGAATTTGATCAGGTTGCTCCTCTGCTTAAAAAAAACCTCTTGCTGACTGTTAATCCACTAGGGCTGCCTAACAAAACACCACCGACTGAGTGCCTTAAGCAATAGAAATTTGTTTTGTCATAGTTCTGAAAGCTAGAAGCCCAAGATGAGGGTGTCGGCAGGTTCGGTTTCCTCTGAGAACTCTCGCCTGGGTTTACAAATTCCCTTCTCATGACACCAGTCATATTGGACTAGAGCTCTAAGGACTTCCTTTTAACTTAATCACTTCTTTAAAGACCACATGTGGTTCTATTTTGAGGTATTAGGGGTTAGAACATCAACCTAATTTGGGGGGTTTGTTAAAGTAGCACATTACTTCCTGATACCAAAATCTGCATCAGTGAGGGTTCCCCAGACAAACAGTTCAGCTCTTGACACTCTGCTCTCCAGACTCCCCAAATTCACATCCTTCTCACATGCACAATGCACCCACTCTGCTTCTACAGTTCAATAGTCTTAACCCATGCTAGCATCAGCTCTAAGGCCAAAAGCTCATCACTGAAATATCACTGAAATCAAGTGTGGGTGACACTTGAGTATGATCCATCCTGAGGCAAGATTTCTCCCCAGCTGAGACCCTGAGAAACAAGACAGATTATCTGCTTCAAGAACACAGTGCTGAGACATGCAGGGAATGTACATTCACTACGTTCTGGGAGGAATTGGAAGATAGGGCTCACTGGTCCAAAGCAGTTCTGAAATCCAGCAGGAAGATGTTATTCTATTCGGAGGCTTGAGAGTAATCTCCTTTGGCTTAAAGCTCTGTCCTTTGGGCACACCCGGGTGGTGGACATTCTGTCTTCTGGGACATTCTGCCTTCTGGACATTCTGCCCTGGGAAGCAGTACCCCCATCCCATGACCCTGGGAAGCAGTTTTACCCAGGGTCACGGGAAAACTGTAAGAATAGAATTTGATCAGGTTGCTCCTCTGCTTATAGAACCAAAGAGGAAATGTCCCCACCCCTTGACCTGTCTGGGTCTGTGATGACAGTGGCAGTTTACCAACTTCTTTTTTTTTTTTTTATAGAGACAGAGAGAGAGAGAGAGAGAGAGAGAGAGGAATAGATAGGGACAGACAGGAATGCAGAGAGATGAGAAGCATCAATCATCAGTTTTTCGTTGTGACACCTTAGTTGTTCAGATTGCTTTCTCATATGTGCCTTGACCGCGGGCCTTCAGCAGACCGAGTAACCCCTTGCTCGAGCCAGCAACCTTGGGTCCAAGCTGGTGAGCTTTTGCTTAAACCAAATGAGCCCATGCTAAAGCTGGTGACCTCAGGGTCTCAAACCTGGGTCCTCCGCATCCCTGTCCAACGCTCTATCCACTGCGCCACTGCCTGGTCAGGCAGTTTGCCAACTTCTGAACCACCTTCAGGATCTTTCTTCCCTTTTCTTGAAGAATAGTGCCTGTTCAAAACTGTAGAGCTCTGCTGGCCTTCCCATGGTGCCTTGGGAGGTGGACAGCCTGCCCTGCATCTTGTCCTGACTTCCCTGTTCAGTCCGGGAGGCAGCATCTCTGCCGGAACATAAATCACACCCATAATCTCTTCACAGCAAATGGTTGTCCCACCACAGCACAATTTCTCATTTCTCACACCATGGAAAGATGAAGGATTTTATAAATCTTCCAGCTCGGTTTCCATTTTGCATAACAATTCCTTTTTAACTTGACCTCGCTCCACTTACTTTTTACTGTGAGTGGCAAGGAGAAACCAAGTAGCACTTTTAACACGTTGCTTAGAAATCTCCTCAGCTGAATAGCCAATTTAATTCCTTACAAGTTCTTCCTTCCACAAAAGACTGGAACACAGTGCAGCCAAGTACTTGGACTCTATAACAAAGATCCCGTTTCCTCCATTTCCCGCCAATGTTCCTCACGAGAAGCACCCTTATCATTCATATTTCTACAAATAGTTTCTTCCAAGCCATGTAGATATTTTTCTAACCTGCACTTTAAACTCATCCAGCGTGTATCCATGCACCAGTTCCACCTCCAGATGTTTCCAGATGTTTGTTAGAGCAGCACCCTACTTCCTGGCACAAAATCCACATTAGTCGGGGTTCTCCAGAGAAACAGAATAACGTTTTTGATTAGAATTTCTACTCTTATTTTAGATCTATTTCTAGATCTATTATACTAACATTTAATCTCAGGGAGGTGGAAAGGCTGAGCAGAACCTCTGGCAGACAGAGTTTTAGTGACACGGTTCCAGAGTTAGAGGTTTACCAAGATAGGAGAGGCAGCATGAGCAGCCCCAGATTTATCTGAGACCCCAGAAGACTAGATCCTGAGAGTGGGCTGCCAGGCTGCTCTCATCGTTTTCCTTCCTCCAATCCTTTCAGCAAGAACCAATTATCTCTACCTGCTCTACATCATCTCGTATATCCTTTGTCCCTTGTGTGAGCCAAGGAGCAAGTGTCATGATAGTGCAGCCCATGCTGGCTGTCCAGGGAGGACTCTCCCTATACTCTGACAGTCACTAACTACCCGCCAGCACCCTGGCTCCAGGAGGGAACCTCTCCAGCACTCACACTCCTTCCAGGCTCCCAAACCAAGAAGAATGCCAGAGTCACACAGAACAGATGACCACAGGAGTGCTACAGGTGAAGGGATGTTCTCAGCCTGTCAGCCTCCTCCTGAGCACAAGAAAGACCAGCCACAGGAGCAGGAGCAGGTGGGCACACCGTACATTATGCAGGGGTGGGGTGGGTGCTGCCAGGCTCTGACTGCTGAATGGGGACCTCAAGAAGGGGCGCAATGAGCCACATGACACACAAGGTAAGCTGGAGGACCATCTCCTCCCCTTGGCCAGATGCACCAGCAGGTAGAAACCTCCAGCCTTTAGGTCAGTGCCAGCATCTCCAGATTTTCAGGAAAAGGTACAACCTTTCTGAATCTTGACCCGCAGGAACAGGACACTCCAGGGTCCCAGCTGTGCTCTGTGAAGATTTGCAGGCTCTGCCCCACATGATGCGAAGCTCACTTTCAGGAGAAAGAAGACGACATCATTCTCATAGAACCCAGTCTGGTGTTCCCACTTTGGGGGCAGGATTGGTGCCATTTAAGGGACAATAAACAATGAAGTCAGCCTTTTCAGGACAAGGCTGATGCAGAAGGGCGGGGAACCCACTTGCAAACCCAAATAAAGGTTTCACTCTGTGTTTTGGGCAGTGGTTGTTTTCTGGGCTCACTTCACTGAGCAAAGGACAGTTTCCAAGCACCATACTGCCCCTGGGAATGAGGAGATAGACATGTCTGCCGAATCCTTCTGAGCAAAAGCATTTTACTGACAAATATGACCTCTTCCCTGTCATCACCACGTCCCCCAGTGTCTGGAAAAATCTACAAACTGTAACAAAACCCAGGCGAGAACAGGTCTGCAAGGGTACATACACATCAGCACTTCTCCCTTTCCGGCAAGATGGGAAGGCAAACTTGACATTCGTTTGTCGTGTAGAAGATGAAGGGATACTGTATTTCCTAATAATGCGAGTTCATAAAAGTGAGCTTTTCCCTGAAGCCCTGAGGGTTTGAATTGGGAACTAGAAACTACCTCAGTATCTATCAGTAAGGGAATGATTACATGAATTAGGATACTGAGTATTTTCCACATATACTTTTTCCCTTTGACTAATTAAATGTATCAAAAGTTGTAAGAAAAACATAGTAGCAATGCTACACATTGAATATAGTCTAATATTAATATTTCCAAAGATTCAGATTTTTCATATTTATTTACATATATGTATATATACACATATCTATAAAGTTTACTTTATTATAAACAACACGTTAATCTAAAACCTGGGATAACCATTCTCACGCTTTTCCCTTCTTTTGAAATACTGTAGTAACTTCTAACAATAGATTTTGGTGTGTGAAGGTGTATGTGGGTTTACCTGGGTACAATAAAAGTGTCTTTGAAAAATTAAATAAAAATAATAAAAATACAATAACTGAAAGTATGAGCTCAATAGATGAATACAAGGGCACAGCCAAATAAGAGATCAGAGAATTGGGAAAAAAAGCTAAACTGGAAACTAACGAAACTGGTTATCCACCCGGAATGTGTGGAAATGAAACGGAAGGGTAAAGGAGAGAAGGCAACTTCCTCCAGCATCCCTTCCCGTATGGTCTGGGATTTTCAATCACATTACTGTTTTCCATATTTGAAAATGATAAAATCAACAATAAAGGGGAAAATGAACTAGAAACAAGTGAGTGTAAACATGTATCAAATAGATAACGAAAATTAAGAGGAACCCAGTATCACACCACAGATTTTATTAAGAACTGATGTTAGATTTTGCGTTGGGTAAAGGGACTCATATAGAACCCCACACGGAGAGAGGATCCGTTCTGTTACCAAGTCTCGGGTCAAGTTCCATGGAAGCAGGGTGGGAGATCTGCGTGTGAGTGGGTCATTGGGAGAATCCTCTGTGGGAGTGAGAAAAGCAGGAGAGTGAAGAAAAGCAAACAGCAAAGGAGGGATTCCAGGTTAGACCTAGTGTCAGAGAACAAGCCACAGAGTTTGTTCTGCTTAGAGAT
The DNA here is from genome assembly GCF_036850995.1 of Saccopteryx leptura. Classification (NCBI taxonomy): domain Eukaryota; kingdom Metazoa; phylum Chordata; class Mammalia; order Chiroptera; family Emballonuridae; genus Saccopteryx; species Saccopteryx leptura. The sequence continues at coordinate 156,832,662 of NC_089503.1, forward strand.
GAGGGGGCGGGGTTTTTGTGCCCCTGTATCTGTCAGTCATCCGATACAGGCCATTCCAAGGGGGAGGTATGTAATGCTTAGGTAACCTAGGAGTGAGGGGTCCAGCTGCCCATGGACTTCCCTTTGGAAAACACTGCCAGCAGCAACACCCTCAACAGCAGAAGTTGGGAATAACAAAACAGTAAACATGACTCCTGAGATCTATAAGCACCTCTGAAACACCTATGTATAAATTCCATGGGTTAAGTTTCTTCCAGAATTCATTTCGAGAAAGCATACTGTGCAGTCAATCATGGCCTGAATGTCATATGATGATGATGTTTATAATTATAATGTGGTGCTTACTGAGTAACATTCATCTCTCATTCGAGTTTTGCATGTTTTAACTAATTTAATCCTGATAATGACCCTTATGATAGAGACACTATTACTACACTTATTTTTATAGATAAAGAAACTGAGGCACAGAGAGATAAGGTTACAGTTTAATGGCAGACAGGTCTGAATACAGTCATAAAGCTCTAGAGTTTCTTAACCTGGTAATAAAAGAAAAACATAGATTTGCCCTAATGATGTTAGGCTACAAACTGGGCCACAAGTAAGTGCATTGAGAATTAAGACTGGACTCAAAGGCAGCCCTCCAGACCAGACGTGAGGAAGGCCGGCCCGCTATCTGGAATATGGGGTGAGAAACAGAAGTTTCAGACAGAAGCCAGTAAGCAGAGGCCTTCAAAGATCAAAACGGGAGCAATGGGAGGAAGTAAAGAGAGAGAAAGGAGGTACTGAGAGGCTGGTCTCACACGTATATATGCATAAGCATAGAATGGGCCAGAAATGCTGAAGGGACCCATAGGAAACGAGTCCATAGCTGGGTGCTTCCTAAGATTGTCCTGGGACAGGTGTCTTACTGTGGCACATCACATCACACTGTAGCCCTTGTGATATATATTTCATTAAAATAAATCTTCACCAACTGAACCAAAGAAAAGGTAAATCCCACCCGATGATCTGGAATGCCTCATTTTATGACAAGGAGGTAAAAAGAAAAAATCCATCATGTTTCCTTTAATGACTTAGCAGTTGAATGCCATGAAGCTAAATTTAGTTTCAAAGCAGGAACAATTCAATTCTGATAAAAAGTTGCATTTGTATGAGGATTGCATATGGCACTTGATTTTTAAATCTTTAATTGTCCTGCTTTGTATAGTTTAAGTGTTCTGTTTGAAAGTAGTCACAGTATACAGTTCAAATAGCAATGGGGGAGAGATGGAAATAAAATGTTATTTCATATTAGGTCGCAGTGCAGGAAATACATGACAAAGCAAGTTCATAGACATAAAATAAGACATCATTGAGTAAGGGCATGTGACGAAAGACAGCAGATTGATTCATACATTTACAAAAGGACTCAGCCATTAAAATGAGGCCAAGAGTGGCCAAGGAAACCATTTCCTTCCATAGCAAAAGAAAAATGCTTGACGTTGGGAAACAGAAAGGCACTTGACTAGATGAGAACTTTGTCACTTAATGCAGAAATTATCAATTCTCAAATTTTCTCCTTGATAATCTGTGAAACATCACTAACACACAGCCTTAATGAGCACTTAATACTCTGAAATTTTCCAGATGGTCTATACAGACCAATGCAAAAGTAAAATGAACACCTCCCAAATCTGCCTGGCTTGTGGTGGCACAGTGGATAATGTGTCAGCCTGGAATGCCAAGGTACCCATATTGGAGTTGATGCTTCCTGCTCCTTCCCCTTCTTCTCTCTAAAATGAATAAATAAAATCTTTAAAAAAGCAAAACTCCTAAGTCTTAAATAATCAGAATTCTTAGTGAATAATTACATTTGTTGCTTTTAATTTTTTTCTACTAATTAAGAGTTCATCAACTAGTCCATTTTGCTTGAACTCTTTGAAGCTGAAAATATCTGTAACGTATCATGTTGGGCATCCGAATCTTTGCCAAAACATGAATGTTATAACAGAAGTTGCTTTTAAGAAAATAAATTTCTGATTTGTCACAGGCAGTTCTGTAAAACAGTCGGCACAGTGGACGGCCCACAGGAAATTACGCATTGTGCGTGGACAATTAGTAGTCATATCAAAATCATGATTGGTCCATCCACTGCACACTGAGCAGTAGAAGGACTACTAAGTGATTGAAGATTTCCTTTATTTTTCAACCCAAGATTATTTTTTTCTATTATAAAGTTTTAAAAAATATTTATTATATAATTTTTTAAAAGTGAAATAAAGGAAAAAAGCAATAAAAATAAATAAATAGCTGGGCAACCTTTAGTTGTGTTTCAGGAAATTGAGGCTTTAAAATTTCTCCTCTCCTTTAAAAAAATGCAACTCATTTCCACACATGGTCATCTTTCTGCACAACAGTTTGGTGTAATCAGGGTAGTTACTGTTCCCAGGGCTCAGAAGGAAAAACATTCAAAGGTTAGATGGCTTTCCTACTTGGCAGAAACAGAAGTAGAGCCTCTGTCACTTGAATCTCTCACCATGGAGCTGAAGACCATTTTGTTACCAAACAATAAAAATATTATTACTAATCACTAAAACATTCATGAGCATTGATTATCACATGAATTACTTTAGGTCCTTAAAATGTGATGGGAAAGCATGTCTTACCTCCTCCTCCTAACAATTGAAAACCCTGATTAGCTCACATGTCCTCTTAATAGTTTTAAACTTTAAATTTTCACCCGTGATCCCCTTTGAAGATCTCATTTAACTTGAAGCAGAAATGAGACTAAAATAAATAGATAGATGCGGTCTTGAAAAGAAAATCAGAAAAACATAATGTCCTGCGATCACCCAGCTTTCCCCAGAGCATCCTGCTCACAAATCGACCCATGAGGCTGGCTCTCAGAGGTCATTGTGGGGAGGGTAAGAGGGACCGGATTCAGGATATACTTTGGAAGTAGAGCTGGTTGGTTTTGCTGATAAATTAGGTGTGCCACAAAAAGGCTAAATCCCAACTTTGGGGAGTGAGCAGCAGGGTGAATGTGGAATCATTTTCCAAGATGTGAAAAAATGAGAAGCTGGTTTGGGGGGAACAAAAGAAAGAGAATTTGTTTTTCAAAATGTTAAGCTTAAAGTGCTTAATATCTATTTAGGTGGAGGTAGTATACAAGCAGTTAGTTACACATCTGAGTCTCAGCCTCACAGAAGTGATCAGAGCTAGAAGTAGAAATGAGGGAGTCATCGGGTGGCAGGGAACTAGATAGGGTCCCTGGAGAGTTGAGATACAGATATTTGAGGACTGAGAATTGGAAGCTCTGAGTCAGTAGAGTCCAATAGAAAAGATGGTGCATTTCAAGAAATGTTCCTAAAATCATCACTAATTTTATCAAATGCTACTAAGACTTCAAATAAGATGTCTGAGACTAGACAATGGGGGTTTGCAACATGATGTTCATTAAGAACCCTGAAACCAAGATCTCTACTGAAAATAAAGTTTGAATTGAAGTGAGTGAGAAGCCACGTAAAGTGAGAAGTTGGAGAAAGGGGATTAACCACGAGTTTTAGCAGCTTTGTCAAATAATGGAGGAGAGAAATAGGCCAGTAGCTGGAAGGGCATATCGGGTCAAATTTTTTGGTTTTGTTTAGTTTTATTTGTTTAGACTGACTTGGTTTGTTTTCTTTGTTCAGCATGAGACAGAGCACAGCATGTCTGTAGGCTGTTGAGAATAATATCGCAGGGAGAAAAACTGATGGTGCAGAAGCAAGGAGCGACAGCTCCAGGAGCAAGGAGAAGAACAGTATCATGTGAACAAGTGAGGTGTCAGCCGTCGATGGAAGCCTGGGTCATTCATCCACGGTAACGGGAGAGAAGGCAGAGGGCTCTGGTAAAGATGTAGGTAGTTTTGTTCATTTTGATAGTTTAAAAAAAAAATGAAGAAAATCAAGTCTGCTTAGCTCTGTTTAACGAAATGGGAAGAAAAGGCACCAGAGCGTTTTGGACGACAGGAAAGTTGCAGGTTGGAGAAGAGAAGGTGTGGAACGAGGTCTTGAAGGGTGGGAGGGTGCACTGACCGCGGAAAACTATGTTGCTGCCATTCAATGCGCGGAACGGGAGCGTGGGCCCGCGCTTCCCACCAGACCTCTTCCGCTGTTCAGCCAGAGGCGCAGAGACTGCAGACAGCTGGATTGAACCGGGATCGGGGTTTGCCAGCGAGTATGACGACGGGAGAGAAAAGCAGCAGAACTAGGACTGTATGGAAAGGAGTAATTATAGTAATGATGATGGCATCTAAACTGGGTAAGGACACAATGACGTACATGTGCAGATTAATGGAAAAGGCAATAGTAAACGCATTAGAAGTATCCGTTAGTTCAGGAACGGGAAACTCTATAGTCCTTATCCCCTTTCCTCCAACGTTACTATCATTATCATAACACAAGGTTTCTTAGGATGCTTAATTATAATATTATACTATAACAATCTACATAGAACTATGTCAATTTTCTGCAAACTCAAAGTTAGACAGTTTTTAGACAGATCTCTACAAATGTGCATTTATATATTCCAAAACCTAAATTAGAAGCAGGTCCAGTAACACCGGAATTGCCTGTTGAATTAGCTTAGTCCTAGGTCTGTATCTGATGCATCCCTCTCACACTCTAACCAAAAGAAGCCCCAAGCATGTATGATTCTTTCCCCATATGCTTGTCTTATTTGTATTACTTCCCTTTCATGTTCAGGTCCATAAAGATAGACTCTCCACCTAAAGACTCTCAGCATATGTGGTTCTGCAAGACGAGCCTTCAGATTACTCCGCTTATGCTCTGTTGACAACCCAGATGCATTTCAGACATCCCAACCTGGGTTTATTTGATGCCCCAATGCACATTTCTGACATCCATGCAATACTTCCCAAGGAATCTGCCATTTCCTGTGCTTTTCCCTTGTCTCCCTTCTGCCCCTTCCCTCCTGTGTCTGTGCGGTGTCCTGTCCTGTGTGCGCCTGCACTGCCCCGGATTAGTCAAAGGTTCCACTGTCCACCCCGCCAGCTGCGAGGGAGAGACCTCAAGAGCCCTGGACACCCAGGGACCACAGTGAGCTGGCAGAGTCCTTCTTTGGCAGCCTTGGTTTGGAAACACTTCACAGGCTGTTTCCTGTGAGTTGGGCAGAGATTGCTCTTTTGGAAATCTCCCTCCTCATCAGCTGCTTGTTGGCCAGCCTCGGTGCAGACAGGAGCAGGATTCTTCAGAAGGCCGTGAGGATGGGCTTGGGGGTGATCTGTGACAGGGGAGACTGGGCTTAGGAGTCATCTGGGACAGGGGGAAGTGGTTGTGATTTTGCAAATTCAGACCCCAACCAGCATCCTTTCTTCTTTCAAACATATGGAGTAAAAAAAGAGAAAAATATGGGTATTGGTTTAGCTAACCTTATTTGTCATCCCCTCCCTCCAAAAAGGCACTTTTTAAAGGAGAAAAGAAAAGTCTTTGTTTATTTGAGCCATGGTGGTTTGACAGCATAGTTGGAACAGCTGGAGAGCTAGCTCAACCCTTCAGAAGGCCTGGCCAGAGGGAGAAGGGAAGGCATACGACAGCACAATGTTTATATTCTGCACAGCAGACTGGAACTGGTTATTAGATCTATGGAATAAAAAAAATTGTCAAATGCCAGGCTGCAAACTCTTCTCTTGTTCTAGAAGACACATACTCTAAAGGCCTAAGGAAATGCCAAGGGACCTGCTGATTGTTTAGGCTTTACCCACGAACTATTTCTCTGCACCTTCTTTCCATGGTAAGATTAAAATGATGCCCAAGGAAGACAGAATGTGAGAGGTTGGTGAGGCGTCTCTCGCATCCAGAAGATGCTTCAGGGAGGCTGCAAGCCGGGCCTTCCTTTGGGGGTATGTCACTACTTCCTCCCCACAGTTCATAGCAGGAGCCCAAAAGTGGAGCTGAACCCCTCCTTATGTCAGGGCAGACAGAGGTCAATGTGAGTCAGGACAGAAAGTTGCCAAAGGGAATGTGAAAACAGACCCAATGGAAAGGATTGCGAGAGCTGAAGAAAGTCACACCAGGGCTCGTGAGGTTGACAGCGTAACCCACAGAATGTACAAAGTTCACCACCCTCCCATCGGCGGTTTAGGCACAATCCAGAGCAAAGTGACTGTCCAATGACATGACATGACTTGGACCTCCCACCCTATGCCTTCCATAAAAATGCAATGTTCTGCATACCTTGCAGTTTATCCTCTATCATATTTGGTGTCTCTAGGGAGGAATGTCAATGAGCAGATGATTAGGGAATGTTGTTAGTAGAAAACAATCAGAACTCTGGAGCATTTACTTTTCTTATTATCCTTTTTAAAGGCTCTACAGTAGACTAAGCTCAACAAAACTGATAGTATCTAGGAGCCTGAGGCAGCTGGAATTGTGGGTGAGAGTGACCAGGAGAAGAGAAGGATGCAGAACAGGAGCCCTGGGAACCTGCATGGGACTTTCCTTTAATCCGCTGGTGAAGCCATGGTGTGCATACATCAGGTGAAACTCCCCATGGGAAGGCAAAGGGCTACCAGAGACCTACAAACTGAACAACTTCCATAACTCATACATGGTTGGGAGACATCTGACTCCCAACCAGCATAGGGAGACCTTACTAAATACCTGGGACTTTCAGTAGTGACCCCAATAAGCACATACCTTAGTAATAAGACGAATTAGACTTCACCTTCGAAAGGCTTAAAACTAGCCTTAAAAGAACAAATTGTTTCACAAGTAACTTTAATGCATGCCCCTAAAACATCAACACTTTTGAAGTGAAGACAATAAAATCCAGTTCCTTCCCAGCACAACAGATTACAATGTGCACCGTCCAATACGAAATCACTGGGCATGCAAAGCAGGAAAATATGACCCACAAACAGGAGGAAAAAAAATCCTACAATAGAAATAAGCCTGAAATAACAGCAACAATGGTATCTCCAGACAAGGATTTTAAAACAAGGATTAGAAATATACTCAAAGATTTAAAGAAAAGAAGCACAAGTATATATGGAGAGACAAAAGGAAAATATAAAAAGGGAGCCAGATGAATCTAGAATTATTTTAAAGTTATTGTTTAAATGCAACACCTGAAATAAAAAGTTAAATGGCAGGGTTTGACAGTAGATTATACCCACTGAAAAAATATCAGTGAACTTGAAGACAGAGCAGTGAAAACTCTCAAAATGGAAGCAGAGATAAAAATGGTGGAAAAAAATGAACAAACCCTCCGTGACCTGTGGCAAGATATGGAGCAAATAACATATGTATTTTGCACCCCAGAAGAAAAGGGTGGCATAAAAGATATCTAAAGAAATTCTTCACTGAAATATTTCCAAATTTGATGAAAAACAACAACCAAGCACACAGATCCAAAAACAACAACCAAGAAAAGCAGAATAAACATGGAGAAAGTTACATCGAAGTACATAAGAGCCAAACTGGGAAAAACCAGTGATGAAGAAAATCATTTTCAAAGCAATCAAAGAAAACAAAGATATTAAACTCTGGGAGAAATGTGAAGAGTTGCTGCTTATTTGTTGTTGTTAGAAACAATGCAAACCAGAAGACATTGTATTATCATTATTGAGGTCCGTTTGAAATCCAACAGGAAAAGAAGGACTATGAGAAGAAGCACTAGCTTTCTGGACTGTTAATCTTTGATAGTTTCTACGGAGTGGTGGGACAATAACTAACTATGCACCCAGCTCCCAGTCACCTCACTCAGTGATTTGGACTACTTCACCTCTCTCCTTCAGCCAATGGGAACAACCTCAGCCAGTTCCCTAAGCCTTTTGTCTGTTTTGTTTGGGCCCTTTTATTTTGCTCAGTCTTGATGACTTTCCCTTTCTGACAGTTCTCACATTTGTTCCTTACATTGAAGGCCTGTAGCTACCATCCTAGCCAAGGGCTTCCTTATGATTTCCCAGTCTTTGTAACCAGCATATGGCCTCTTAGCTTTTAGCTTCTCCAAACTGTTTTCCCACAACCATCTCCTTTTTAAAAATATTGCCATATATAAAAATGTAGAATGTAAACATTAGGAAGGTATTTTATATTTTATTTTATTTTATTTTATTTTAGTGGCTGAGTAGTATTATTGTCAGGAATTTTAAACCATCAGATGTTAAGGAAACTAAAATTAAGAAATCGTGGTTTTTTGGCATCCTCATATATCATTAAACAAATGACATCACTCCATTTCTTTTGTTTCCTTTGTTGTTTTTTTCAAAAGAAGTGTTATATTTCTATTTTAGCCAATTAATTTTCACATGATGATAAAATAACATGCTATAAGATTCCTTATAAGGTTTAAAAAATTAGTATATGTACTGCCAAAGTAAGCACAAAAATTAAATTTGCATGTACCATATATTTAAATATTTTAAAGTTTCAAATTAAGCAAATTGCTAAGTAAAATATGATTGTTTGTTTTTTTCTCACTCTGGAATATCCTTCATGACAGTCTGAAAGGTCAGGTTCAAATTCCTATTATTTTGACTCCTTGGAGTTCAGTGACCAAGTCCAAGGCCTCGGAAAAGCTGCCAGTCCATAGTTTTGTCCACTGATGACTGGCTTTCCATTTTATCTCTCTTACCATCCCATCTTTTCCTGCTCTGTGGCAGGCTTCGAGTTCACACACAAGCCTGTATATCCAAAGTCTATGCACAGCCTAGATAACGGCCGCCCATTTGCCACTTTTTGAACTAAAGCACATAAGCACCAGTAATGGAGCCCGCCCTTGAGAGAGCTGTTGAAAAGGAGTACCCAGGCCCTGGTAGGCTTGGTGCTTCAGGGCAGAGAATTCCAGGCTCCCAGAGAGTCAGATACTAGTTCAGATGGAGGGAGGTATAGGTGGGGGCATCCTCCTGACCTTGCAGACCCTAACCTCACGGAGAGGGCAACACCTTCTAGAGTTCAAGGCCCAGGGTCTATGGGCAACATTTCCTTCTAACATTGCATCCTAAATTTAAGAAAATATGCTCCTCAGCAATTTATATATATGCTTAAAAATTGGTCAATCTCTTCATCACAGCTACTAATTTGAAATAGATTTGGAAATTATTTTTCTCAGAATTGTTTCTCAAGGAAAAAGAAAAAAGCAAAGAGGGAAAGAAGAGAATAGATACCCCAAGGTCCTTCAGACAAAATGGTGAGAATATTTGAATGTTCACTGATTGACAATTTCTCTGACTTTAGTGGTAGGATGTATAATTAATGCATAAACTCATAGGATTAGCCTGGTCACTACCAAATTGTTATAATTATCTTTCCCTTCTTTAGGTCCTCCTCCTCTTTTCAAGATATTTTGCTTCATTTGGGCCCAAATTCCTATTTTCAGATATTTATGTACATCTTTAAATATCTAAATATTTTCCTCAAATTGAGGTTGTTTCTATGACCATTGAAAATGCTGAGTTTTAACAATCAAACTCTGTTTAGTTATATTGCCTATTCTTTATAGAAACAATGACATCAGTACTTAGGAGAACAGTACTCAGTTGAGCTGTACTAACAAAATTAAGTTTTCAAACATAAGGGGGATAAATGGTGATGGACGGAGACCTGACTTGGGGAGGGGGTGAACACACAATACAGTGCACAGATGATGTGTTGCAGAATTGTGCACCTGAAACTTGTTTAACTTTGTTAACCAGTTATCACCCCAATAAATTCAATTAAAAAATTGTACCCAAACTAAAAAAAAAAAAAAAAATTGTACCCAAACTAAAAAAAATTTGAATTTTCATACACACACATGCACCCACCCATCAGACACGTACAAACACCATAGCTAAGATCAATGATTATTTCAAAGAAATGTAAAAGATTTCTTGTCTGTTATAATTAAATAGAAACTGCCTGTAATTTTTTAAACCATAATGACAATTTTGGCCTAATTATCATATATTAAACATTTATTAAGTAGTCACATCAGGATAGATTGTATACCTATTATAAAAAGTTCAGTTCTGTCCTCAAAGAACTAATGTTCTAAAAGTTAAGGGCATAAACAAACATGGACAGGTATGGATTCGAACTCGCAGAAACTATCCCCATTATACTTTCTGTTCCTCTCTCTCCCTGCATGTGTACAGACAGACGTTTGGCATGTGGAATCATATCGTTGCTTAAACTGGCAGTTTGGGATGTTGGCATCCTGGCTCTATGTTTTTCAGACCCAGGGACAGTCCCATCTTGGGTGGCCTTCCCATCAGAAAAGTGTCTCAAACAGACAGAAGAGCACAGCCTGCCCTGTGACCGACAGCACTCCCCAGAGGCAGCTTTGAGATAAACCCCTCTTGGACAGCTGCAGTGTTCATTAACCCGGACGACATAGAGTCACTGGAGTCATGTGGATTTCAGGCTCCATAGTAAAGAAAGAAAGGAAAGAACTGTAAGAGATATGTACATATGATTACAGTTATGGTGATCTTCCTCCAAATTCCTGAAACAGATTTGAACAAAACAAAGAGACAATAATGGGGATACCAAATTGAGGATAATTTAGTAAAAGGGCTATTGACACATGTGTCTGGAGAATTAAAAGAAACCAACAAAAGATAGTGTTTTCATTTGAGAAAAGGGATAAGTTTGTTTTTTTAACTAATCAAATATCTATATGAAAGAAAAAAAAAGATAAATATCTATAAGAGACCACTAGGGCAAAGGACTTCCCTTCTGTAAGATAAGAATTGGCACTGGGCATGCCCTTCCTGAACCCCAGAATGCAGCTCTGCTTTATAATAAGTCTGGAAGGAAGTGATCATTAGTTCCATAAAGACTCAGTCCCCTTCTATTTATCAGTGAAAGTCTGTCGGGGAATTTGATTCTGCTCCTATTTGCATGGTCTTGTCAAAATTTTCCGTACATATGGCTGTCATGTTGTTCTAATGATGCATGTACACTCTAGGAACCCGGAAACATTAAATCTTTACAAGGTGGGGAGGTCAGAAAGAGAAAGCACCCAAACACCCTGAGTTCAGCCGAAGCCCGAGGGAGAGTACAGTAGGTGATGCTCCTCATTACTCTTTCTGTCCAAGGAAGACTAGAAGTGGCTATTAGATGGTTTCAAAGTAATATTCTTAATCATGCTGCTTGGAAAATAATCCCTTTCCTGCTACATTACAGAAATAAAGAAACCCTGTTGAGTCCTTTCACAGAACACCGTGACTGGGCGAGCACGTGTATCTCTATTTCCAAAGACAGCTGTGAGGGGGAGATGTCTTGCCTGTAGTTAGTAAAAACCTGTTTCAATGGTTAAGGATGTCTGGTTTGAGAGTTTTCGAAGGAAATGCATTCATTTTAGCGGGTGGCTTGCAATGATTAATTTTCTGTCGCTTTTCCTCACATTGTTCTCATTTGATTTATCTGAGAGTCTGGGAGACTTAGCTATTCCACACCAGTTTTTCAGATAATTATTGCAGACCTTTATTCTGGTCATGTTGGGAAAATATTAAAACTTCATTTTCAAATGTTCTGCATTGATCAAATTCATCATTTTAGCCTGAACATCTCTGGGATGTGCTGGCCTGGGGGACAGTGATCCCTGGTCCCCTGTACTCCTGGCACTCAATGCCCTACAGGGTACGTCCGGTCATTCTGTTAGTCACCATCTCCTGTTTGCTTTCTCATTAGAGAAGCAGTGACCACACTCTGCCTTCATTCAATTTATAGATTTAAAGGGTACTCAACACATATGTATTCAATTAATGAATATAATTAATGTCTCAAATTCCTCTGGATTATTTCCTTTAATTACAGGTATATGAACAGCAATCCTTCCCAGTTACTTTGGAGTATTTCCCATATAATAAATAATTAATACATAATAATACAAGAATAAACTGTTTTGCATATACACAACTGTAAACCTACTTTTGCCCCACCCTGTGTATAATAATTGAGCATGTTTCTATATCCTTTGCTATTTGCAAACATGATTTTCAATAGCTATAATGGAGGGGATCATAAATTATTTACCCAATTTTGTGTGGTTGGACATGTATATCATGCTCGATTTTACCCAACAGATGGCGTTGTTGGTACAGATTTCCAAGCATGAAGTTGTTTGGGTGCAGCCAATGCCTCCAGTCAAGGGACAAGGCAGGATGTGAATTTTTAGAATTGTCAGCTTTACCAAGATCTATCTGCTAATTTTATGGAAAGAGTTCTGGAAAATCAAGGAAAAAAATATGTTCAAATTCCCATGTCCATCACAGACATTGGGAAACGGGAGGCATCAGAACATTTTATTTTCCATCTTCATTCTATCAGCACATCTCAGATCATCTATGCTTCATTGTTTTTGTCTTCTCAGAAACACCCTAATGGGGGCCAGCAGGGAGTTCAAGTTTTCCAATGTCAGGTAGAGTGCCTCACCTTCCCACACATCAGTTCCACTGCAAGCTCAAATGATCCAAGTTTTCAAAACCCCAAACTACCTTTTTTGTTCTTTGAAACTACCACGCTCACTGCAAGTCTCATTAGGTCTTTAATGAAATATCTGTTAGCTGTTGTCTGATTGAGAAGATTCTGTTCTTCTCACCCCAAGGAATCGCTTAGGAAACCAACAGCAACACACAGTAATTAGATTGGGTTGAATCTAATTGATTCAAGTGCTAATGAAACAGTGCCTCCAGTGTGTTTTGTTTCACTTACACTTTGGTGGCACTTATGTGGTTGTCTTGCTTCTCCAGCCCTCCACCCCTCTATCTCCCCACCATCGCACTTGACATCATCCTGTGCCATCAGCCTGGTGTGTCTGAGAGCCTCTGATCAGCTGTGAGTAACACTAGAAAGGAGCACTCAGCTCTCCCAGCTCCGTCACTTCCCATGTTGGTTGCCAAGGAAACCATTTCCCTGAGTCAACAATAGAAGAGTTACCAATTTTTTTTCTTCTTCTTTTGCTTTGATGAGAGCCACTAAAAATGTCCTCTTGCATTGGAGCACGAGGGCCGTTTCCCCCATTCCTTCTCCTATGATCTAGAAGCAATCTTTATTTACAGTAAGAGGTAAAAGAGGGATGATTGACAGCCAAGGTTGTGAATGTTAGCTGAGGTCAATGCCATAGAAACAGTATGCATTGATTCTCCGAAAGAAAAAAATTAAATTTGATATTTTCATATTTTGATAGAATTTTTGGCGCTGTGTCCTATTTGGTGTAAGATGGATGGGTTCGTATTTTATCTTGACCAGGGTTTTGACACATCAAGGAGGCAAATGATGAGTTTGCCCTCTGAGACAGGACACAGTCTAAAATTTCTCTGCTTTCTTCAGTAGTGCTCTTATCCACCGGCACAAGTATAACTCCAAACCAATGTGAATTACTCACCAGTGGCTGTTGCCAACCTACAGAAGGTCTTCTAGCCAAGTTACTGTCTGGAAACATCTAGAGGCTGGTGAGGAAGAGTTTCTGCAGCCTTCCTACTCAATACACCCAGCCCTTATGTTCTTTTGAGTTGTAAGCAATACAGCCTCATGACTATAAGAGGAAGGATGAACCCAATGTCACTCACTCTGTGAGAGTTTGGGGTGAGGGGAAACTCAATCTGCCTACGTCCACCCCCATTCTCAATTTTTTATGCAGACAACACCAAGTTAAAATGGGCATCGTGGATAATTTTCATCAGGGAAAGGAAAATGATGTTCATGGATAGCCAAGTGGAACAGAAAGCCAGATAGAGAGCAGGGTCTGGGATGGGAAAGGTCAGCCCCACTCTCGTTACCTAATTTTCTGCCTGGTAGAGGGAAGTGGTCTGATTGCTTTTACTATATTTTTGTACTAATTGAGCCACATTTTTCTGAGTCATTGCCCAGTTTCTCACTGGCAACTATTTTTCAAATTGTGACCATTTGTTACCTGTATCAGCATCACCTGAGGCTCGTAAAATCGCTTAGTGTCCTAGGATGGATCCCAGACCTGTTGACTCAATCTCTGAGCATGAGGCCAAGCATCTACACATTTCACAACTCTTCCCAGGTGACTAGTTACCTAATTCCTAAAGACTAATGTAAGAGGGGTCTGTGTTAGCAGCAAAAAGACTCCCCTTCAGGGAGGACCTCAGGGCAATCTTCTCAGAACACAAGTTCTATGTCTGGATGAACTTTGGGAGAGGAGAGGGCTTTGACATATTTAAAATTGTTCAAAACTTTATGTATGTAAGTGTGTCTACATATATTTTTCTGGTGAACAGCTTTAGATCTTTAATCAGATCCCTAAAGGAGTCCATAACGCTTCCCCCAAAATTAATAACTATTTGTTCATGGACTGTTGGAGTTGAAGTCAGGAAGTCACTCACTCTCATTTCTTCCCTTCCTCCCCTGTAACAACCCCCACCCCTGCAACTTGGACATTGGAATTGCACAGACTAATCAAAATGTCATTTATTACATTTGGTTTGGAGCAAAATGATACAGTGAGTATTTTAATGGGCTTTCTTTTTGGATTAAATGGCTGCCTCAAACCAGAAAACAAAAGGTTAATTTTGTCCTCTGCCCACATTATAAAAACAAAATCAGGGTTGCTGCAGTCACTCCACTTCTCCAAAAACTAAAGTGGATTCTGAGAAACCTCTCGCTGCTTTGAGGAGTGAACGATTAGGACACTCATGATTAGAGAAATCAGATTAATTGGCCTGGAGTGTGAGGGAAGAGTGTGTTCTTTAATGAAGATGACTGTGCAAAGTGGACGCTCACAGGGCTCATTTGTCCGAGTGGTCAGGAACGAGGGCTGTGTTTCTTAGAGTGTGCTTAGAAAACTGTGTGACCAGAGGGATATTGGGAAGCTGGTTAATAATATAAGGTTGATTCCCTCTACACAGCCAAACCTTAAAAATCAGAATCACTGGGGATGGGGCCAGAGAATCAGCAGTCAAAACAAGTTTTGAGGAGATTGGTGACAGTGAAACATTCTAAAGTTTGAGAGTTCTCAGGTAACATTCCCCCTGAGTCATCTCTATGGAAGGGCAAAGGCTAAGGAACTGAGAAGGTAAAGTGATCGAGCTTGGAACAGAAAGCTCATGGCCAGAGAATAGTAATAGGGGACCCAATCTCTTCCCACAGGGAATTATAACCCTGTCCAGATGTTTATTTCAGAAAGCTGAGAATTGGAAAACAATTGCATAATCATAAAAATTCTGTCCTGGACAAAATTAAGAAGCATACACCATTGCATGTAGTAGATATCTTAGAATTTCATTATTCTACATTTGAAACATCCCAATGAATGTCATCTCCTTTCATCCAAAAGGGCTCACTGAACCTAAGTACATAAGGACAAATTTCAAAATTATAGAGCAGTTCAAATGCCAAGTCTAGTGCTCTCTAATTGATAAAGGATGCTCACAGAGTGAGCCTGTCCATCCCCTTATCTAGCAGACATAGGGAAGGATGGGGACTTCACATACTGTAATTTACTGCTCTCAGAAGGGTGTGTCAGTGAGACCAGGGACTTCATTCCCAATTTGGCCAGTCCCAAGAGAAGCAAAACATGCCTGTTTCTCCCCCCCCCCCCCTTTCATTAATCTTGAAATGGTTCCTGCCTAGAGTTCAGACTCAGATGTTTCTCGGATGGTTATTGTTTTCACAGCAAAGCATTTCTGAGGAGGTTGGAGATATGTCTGTAGCCATAAATAATAAAAAATACTTTCTCATCAAATAATTAGTAAGAATGTCTGTTATGTCTTCTTGTCTATTTTTGCTCCCTCCCTGTACCTATGCAAAGGAGAGAATTGCCTCCTGGAAATTAACTTTTTATTATTCTTTTTTTAGGTGAGAGTTGGGGAGATAGTGAGGCAGACTTCACATGCACCCCAATCAGGATCCACCTGACAACCCTATCTAGGGCAGATGCTCAGTACCAAGCTATTTTTAGCACCCGAGGCTGATGCACTAAGACAACCAAACTATCCTCAGCCCAGGGCCATGCTCAAACCAATTGAGACACTGGCTACTGGAAAGAAAGAGGGAGAGAAGGGGGAGAGGGAGGGAGAGAGAAGTAGATGGTTACCTCTTTTGTGTATCCTGACAGGGAATCAAACCTGGGACGTCCATATGCCAGGCTGATACTCTATCCACTGAGCCACTGGCCAGAGCCTCCATCATTTTCAATAAGGAGGAAAGACATTAGAGTCACTAGGAGGTATAAGAGATCAGCAGGTTTAAATTAATGGTGTCAGAGAGTGATGTTCACCCCCACTAGCCCACTAGCTGCCACAAAATTCTGTGGAAAGAATTTCAAAGTAGGGTTTGCTGAAAGATCTTTTTTACTAGTCTGTAAATAATTAATAAACTCATTAACACTGCTTCCAGGAAGATCTGGGGTAATAGAGTAGAAGAGGAAATTTTGGATTGGTGGATTAGAGTATAACTCATCTGTGCTGATATAAGTAGCAACTCTTGATTTGTTATTTATTGTGGTGAGCAGAATAGTGCCCCCACCCCAAAGGTGGGGCCACCATAATCTGCACAATCCATGACTATGTTAAATTACATGGTAGGAAAAATAAACTTGCAGATTAAGGTAGCCGCCTTAATTTCTGAGGGTGCTAATCAGCTGACGATAAGAAAGGGAGATCACCTCAGATTATCCTAGATTATTCAAGTGGGCCCATCTCGTCAGAAGGGTCCTTAAAAATGAAAGAGGAATATTACAGTAAAGTGAGTCACGTGAAGTTTTTGGTTTCCTAGCACATATAAAAGTTAGGTGTGCACTTGCATTATGTCTAAAAACAAATAACATGTATACCTTAATTTAAAAATACTTTATCGCTGAAAAATACTACCATCTGAGCCTTTTGAGTCGTCATCTCTTAACTGGAGGAGGGTCTTGCCTCGGTGCTGATGGCTGCTGACCAATCAGGCTGGCGCTTGCTGATGGTTGGGAGTGGCTGTGGCCAGTTCTTAACATAAGGCCACGGTGAAGTTTGCCACACCAATTGACTTTTCCTTTCCGGAACAATTTCCCTGTGGCAATTGATACTCTTTTATAGCATTTTGTAATTGGTGTCAGTCCTCTCAAACCTGCCCCTGTATTATCAACTAAGTTTTCGTGGTATTCTAAACCCTTTGTTGTCATTTCAACAATCTTCTCAGAACCTTCACCGGGAGCAGGTTCCATCTCTAGATACAGAGAATATTGAGCAGCAGGCGGGCTTCGGTGTCCGGGGAGCTGGCTGTTCAGGTTCCTGCGGTGACCTTAGGGGCCTTAACTCTCACGGTGGGAAGCAGGGCATGGAATGGAAAAGATGCTCCAGAGGAGGAGAATGTTCCTCATCACTGCAGACTGCGGAGAGAGCCGGTGTTGACTGTATTCGCAGCATACAAAACTGCTTAGAGATACATGAATTTTGATGATGTGCGGGTCTTCTCAGGCATTACACAAAGGATGGTAGCATTGATAGACTTCACTTCTTATTTGGTTGCTTATTTCTAAGTGAAGAACCTAGCCAGAATATTACTCTCTCTCACCCACCACCTTTCCTGCTCAATTAATTAGGTCAGTGTTCAGAAGTGCTGGTTCAAGAGCTGTCCCTTTCTCATTGCTTTCTCCTACCGGTATAGTAATCAGCATATTCTCCACCCTTAAAAAAAGGGGGGGCCCTGGCCGGTTGGCTCAGTGGTAGAGCATCGGCCTGGCGTGCAGGAGTCCCGGGTTTGATTCCCGGCCAGGGCACACAGGAGAAGTGCCCATCTGCTTCTCCACCCCTCCCCCTCTCCTTCCTTTCTGTCTCTCTCTTCCCCTCCCGCAGCCAAGGCTCCATTGGAGCAAAGTTGGCCCGGGCACTGAGGATGGCTCTATGGCCTCTGCCTCAGGCACTAGAATGGCTCTGGTTGCAACAGAGCAACACCCCAGATGGGCAGAGCATCACCCCCTGGTGGGCATGCCGGGTGGATCCCGGTCGGGCGCATGCGGGAGTCTGACAGCCTCCCCATTTCCAACTTCAGAAAAATACAAAAAAAAAAGAAAGCCAATTCCTGTTTCTTTGAGAATGAAGATTTTTTCATTTCCTTTATTCCGTAAAAGTGTTAAATTTTAAACATATTCGATGTCTTTCCCAACTCTGAAAATCTGCATGCATAACAACCTTTTGTAAGACTAAAGATTTTAGGAAAGATCTTTAAACAGTGTCTTTAAAATCTAGAGAAGATAACTAACATTTTAGAATACCTAATAGATATATGTCAGATTCTCTACTGGGTAATTTTGCACATGTCACATTTCACATCCACAATAACTGTAAATTATGTGTGATGTCTCTTCTTCACAAAGAAACAGTGGCTCTGAGAAATCTTACAAGTTTCCGAATTATCACCTAGATGGTAAGTAGTAAGGCTGGGAATTGAAGATCGGCTCTGTCTTTCCTGATCTTTCCACAACAGCACATTGTTTTACAGCTAAGCAGTGATAAATATGAGCATGAACTTGATACCTTTATGGTAGAGACTGTGAAAAATATATATTTTTTAGAGATGTAGAGTCCCCCATTCACCCCTTTCTGCAGCCTCCCCCCTCAAACACACAGCTTCTCCCATTATCAACTATTTGTATTATTGTGGTATTATTGGTTATAATTTATGAGCTAGAACTGATGATATATTACCATTAACTAAAGCCCATAGTTTACATTAGCACTTCCTTTTTGTGTTATACAGTTCAGTGGGTTTGACAAACATAACATGTCATGTACCCACCATTATTGTTTCACACAGAATCATTTCAGTTTCCCCAAAATGTCCTGTGCTCTATTCCTCTCTTCCCTGCCTTGAACTCCCGTTAACCTCTGATCTTATCCCTTTCTCTACAGTGTCACCTTTTCCAGAATGTCCTATGGTCTGAATCCTTCAGCTTGTGTCTCTTTTGGACTGACCACTTTTGCGTAGTACTCGGTATTGCAGGGTTCTTCCATGTCTTTTCCTAGCTTGATCGCTCTTCTTTTTATCACCAAACAACACTCCATTGTATGGGTGTACTACACTTCATTCACATATTCACTTATTGAAGGATTTCTGGTTGCTTTCAATTTTCAGCAATTTTACATTTACATGCAGGTTTCATGTCAGCATAACTTTTTAGCTCACTTAGGTAAATGCCAAGAATTGTGGCTGCTGGCTTATATGGGAAGCTTTTGTTTAGCCTTGTAAAAATATTGCCAAACTGTCACCCAAAGTGGCTGTATCATTTTGCACTCCCTCAACAATGAGAGTTTCTATTGCTCCATATCCTTGCCAGCATTTGGTGTTGTCAGTGTTTTGGATTTTTGCCATCCCAATAGGAACATAGTAGTATCTCACTGTTTTTATTTGCAATCCCTTATGACATAAGGTTTTGAGCATCTTTTCAAATTCTTATTTGCCATCTGTATATATTCTTTGGTGAAAGCTCTGTTCAGATGTTTTGCCCATCTTGTAATCAGATTGTTTGGGTATTTTTACTGTATTTTAAGAGTTCTTTGCATGTTTTGGGTGCCAGTCCTTTAAAGATACGTGGTTTGCAAATATTTTCTCCCAGTCAGTGACTTGTCTTTACCTTCTCTTGGCAGTGTCTTTACAGAGCAAAAGTTTTGCATTTTAATGAAATCCAACTGGTCAATATTTTCTTTCATGGATTGAGCTCTTCACATTGTATCTATAGGCTACTGCCAAGCACAAGATCACCTACATTTTCCCCTATTTTATCTCCTAAGAGTTTTATTGTTTCTCATGTTAATATAGGTTCATGATCCATTTTGAGTTAATTTTTGTAAATATGTGAAGTCTGTGTCCAGATTCTTTTTTTTTTTTTTGCATGCAGATGTCCAGTGGTTCCATTTGTTGAAAAAAAAACTATCTTTTTCCATTGTATTGCCTTTGTTCCTTTGTCAAAGATCAGTTGAATTATATTTGTGTGGGTCTATTTCTGGGCTCTCTATTCTGTTCCTTTGATCTATTTTTTCTAGTCTTTCACCAGTAGCATATTGTCTTAACTAGAGTTTTAGAATAATATGAAAAGAATGCAGTTATAATGTTCTTTGCAGCAGGGCATGGAAATGCTTTCATTACACTAAGCAGATAGTTTGTTATTTCTTTGCAAGTTAATTATTCTTTCCCTACAACACTTGAAGTATTGCAGAAGGCAATTGGTTTTGGTTAGTGTTGGCCTCTAGAAGGCCTTCCAGGTATTTCTTCCATCTTTCTCCTTCTATAACCAAAAGGAATGGTCTGTAATTGGTTTGGATCAAAGACAATTAATTGGTCATTGAGTGGACTGAGTTACAAGCCAAGTTAAAAACAGACAATTCAAAAGCATGGGGTTGAATTTGAACTCTCTCTTTCCCTTATCCTGAGATACTGTATCTTCTCTTACTTATCTAAAGCTGACACAAGAAGGTCATTCTCATTTTGGGTACATGCTTCTAAGCTACCCACACATTTGGACAAGTCTTCTCAGTCCTTTGGACTCTTTTTTACTTCTCTAAGACCTTTCAAGAATAGTAAAATCAGAGACTTTGCTTAGAGGTTAAACAGATTAAGCAGGAGTCTCTGCTACTTCATTTAAATCAGTGGTAGTCAACCTGGTCCCTACCGCCCACTAGTGGGCATTTCAACTTTGGTGGTGGGCAGTAGTGGAGCAATCAAAGTATAAATAAAAAGATAGATTTAACTATAATAAGTTGTTTTATAAAGATTTATTCTGCCAAACTTAGCAAAAATTCGACATAAAGTACTTGGTAAGTAATTATTATTATATGCTTTAACTTGCTGTAACTCTGCTTTATAAATTTTATAAAGTAAAGTTACTTCCTTACTTTATAAATCACCATTACTGTGGAACCAGTGGGCGGTTAGAAAATTTTACTACTAACAGAGATACAGGAGTGGGTGGTAGGTATAGAAAGGTTGACTAACCCTGATTTAAATCAATTGAAGCTGGTCGAGACTAGACAAAGCATTTCTCCGCAAAAATGAGTGCGGCTCTCTGGAGCTCTCCATTGGCATTTGCAAACAACACCTCTGCTAGCAATAAAGTATAAGATTTTTTTTGCTTCATTTTCTGGGTGTTGACCTTGAGGTGAAGCATTGAAAGTATAATTCAGCAATTTGGGGGAATCTTGGACAAATTCCATAACGTGTTCTAAAGTGAATATCAATAAGTCTAACTGCTAATGTGATCATAGCTTTTTATTTTGATACTACTGAAGCACAAAATTAAAACTGTCAGTTTGGTTCATATTAAATTCTCAATAAACAAAAATAAAATTTAGATGACCTCTGCTGGTTTGGATAAATAGCCAAATTGGTAGGTTATATTCATAGCTGCTTTTTACTGTTTAAAAGGATAAGGTATCATTTTGGCTTTAAAACACAATCACTCCTGACCAGGCGGTGGCACAGTGGATAGAGCATCAGACTGGGATGCAGAGGACTCAGGTTCCAGACCCCGAGGTCACCAGCTTGAGCATGGGCTCATCTGGTTTGAGCAAAGCTCACCAGCTTGGACCCAAAGTTGCTGGGTTGAGCAAGGGGTTACTCGGTCTGCTGAAGGCCCATGGTCAAGGCACATATGAGAAAGCAATTAATGAACAACTAAGGTGTCGCAACAAAAAATTGATAATAGATGATTCTCAACTCTCTCCGTTCCTGTCTGTCAGCCTGTTCCTATCTATCCCTCTCTCTGACTCTCTCTCTCTCTGTAAAAAAATAATAAATAAATAAAGAAATAAATAAATAAATAAATAAAAAACACAATCACAATTATGCATGCAGGTTAGTTGGTTTCAGAACACCCCTATTACATCAACAACTGTGCATATAATTTTTATGATCTTAAGGGGCCACCTAATAAATGTCTCACCCCCTTTTCTTCTATAAAAAAAGAAAACACTTCAGGTTACACATTAAGTCTATTTTGCTTTACTAATTCATTCATTCAAACACTTCCTGAATATTTATTATACACCAAGTGATGTAAGATGAGTGAGAAGCTGTCCCTTTCCCAAAAGATTTTACAGCCTATAGAAAGTACCTTCTGATATGATGTTGAGGAAGGTCTGTTTCTGTGTCTTTTAATATGTAAAACACATGAACCTGAATGCCAAGCATGGTCCATTTTATCTGCCATTGAGAAGTTACACAAACACACCAATATGGCTTACTTATAGTCTCTCCTAGGTTCAATAATACATTTTCAAAATTAATTTTTCAAAAACAGAAACTAGTAGTTCTCTACTTACATACCAATTTAAATCACCATCAGTGTCGTCTTTTGGGGGATTGTTGCTGTTATCAATATGGCTCACGGTCAAGAGGAATTTGGATTTGGTAGCAATGGTTTGGTGACAGTTGTAACTTCCCAGGGTGTAGAAAGAGTATCAGGTTCTGGTGAAAGCAGGAAGAGAGAATGAATGAGGATGGGATTAGGAGGCAGCAAGTATATGCCTCACCTGATTAGTTTTTAAAACCCTTGCAGGATGAACTTTACCATGGCTTTTCCTCCCAATTAACTCCACCCTGAGGGGACTCTCTTCTAATCTTCAGCTTAAATAGCTGAAGGATAAAGGTCTCTATATATTTAATGCATTAATAATTCAGAAAATGCAAGACTGTTGAAACCAGAGAAAAGAAAGTATTCCTTGAAGAAATAGATTATTCTTATGAAAGGAGGAAGAGAAAAATTAAAACAACCCCCCCAAGAATGCTGTGTTGTCACTTTAAGTACACAAAGAAATTCTGGAATATAACACTCAAGAGCTAAACATAGGGAATATTTTACATTGTTTGCAACCATGAAGTGCATTTAGGATCTATATCTGCTATTTACTTTAAAGAACTCTTTATTCACCTTTGACCAAAAACGTGCAAATCAGTTCAACGAATGCTAAGGCCAAGAGAAAAAGACACGAAACCATTTGTGCAGAAGAGCCAGGAAAGTACAGACAATGATAAGAGCCAAGAAAAAATAAATACTGACAATGATTTAAAAATAGGAATGAACAACAGTAAATGGAAGAACCATCACTCCAGAGATGAACCAAGTGGACACCCAACACTCCTGGGCAGCTGCTCTGGTCTCTTTTCGAAACGTGAGCCAAGAGAATTACTCAGGGAGCTATTCTTGACTTTAACTAGGGAATACAATCCTGGCAATTCACAGGGATGCTCAGTGTTGATTAACACTGATGAAGACTTTCAAATAAGCTAGAGCCTGCCTGAAATGTCCAGATGCTAAAATTGGCGCTTGTGCCTTCCTATCAGAAGTATGTTCTGCAGAGAACGCAAACACACATAATTTGTTTTCACGTTTATCTTTGTATAATTCATGAGGTTTAATTTTAAGTCCTTTGAATGATTTTTCTTGAGAGGTATATGGGTCATTTGTCATTCCCCTGTTTTTTATTTTCACTTTTCATTTTTTTGTTTAAAACATGACTCTAGTTTATAAGTACAAAGAAACTCTGTTTATTGTGTGTTGACTATTGGCCCATCTTGTAATATACAGAGATGAGGCAGAATGAAGAACTTCCAGGTCCTTAAGGTGTTTTGGGAAAGAGAGGATTGCAATGGAGAGAGCTCAGAGCTGAAGCTTTGGTCTTCTTCCTTTTTCTCCTTAGGAACTTGTATGTTCTCCCTTCTCCCTAAAGGATAAAATGACAAGACAGGGAGCTCCATGGGTGGAGTGAATGACAGGATGAGTGCATTTCTGCTTTGTGAAGGCTCCCAAGTAGAAGCAAACAGCATGGCTGTTACACAGGTGCTGTTACTCAAACAGAACGTGCGTACCGCCCAGTTCCAGAAGCCAGTGGCACAACCTTGAAGCTCCTAGATTACGTAAACTCACTCAGGATATCTACCCCCCCCCACCACCACCACCAATAGCATAATTATTCTCTACCAGCTATATCTTCTTCTTACGTTCCTTCTTTCTTGCTTCCTAAAAAGGACAGTGGCTTTGGTGAACTGTTCCTGGGTTCAAATTCTGGCTCCTCCATTTACTAGCTGTGCAAATTGCCTAACTTCTACCTATTCTCTTCATCAGTGAAACAAGGATGGTAACCCTGCCTGGCTGTGTAGTAGTGAATCTTCAGTCGAGTAATGTGTGTCTAGCACAATGGTTGGCACGCAGCTGGCACTTGATCAATGCTAGTTTCTTCTTCTGCTGTCTTCTAATTATTGGTCTTATCAATAGTCTATCATTTTCCCTACATAAATCTTTTCAAATAATGTTTCCTTATTTTCAGCCATCATCCTTTTTTTATATATAAAACCAAAGAATATTTGAGCCAAAAATAACATTAGAGATTATTTACTCCAACTTTCAGTGGTTTTAGAATCTTCAAAGGAGTCTAAGTATAGATAAGGAAATAGGCCCAGAGGAGTAATAAGACCATTCAAAGTCACGTTGGTGGTAAGAGGTAGAATTTTAGGGCCAGATCACAGGTTTTCAGCCAATGTTTATCCTCCATATTCTCTGGTGCCTCCCCACAGATGTTTTTTTAATTCAGAAAAGATTAAAAACAAATGAGCCTTTTACAACACTCTTTTCTGTTGAAATTCTCCCTTTTCCTTAAAGAAATGGCAAATTGGAACTTGAGAATTTGGGCTTGAGATTTTTGCTTTCTACTTTTGTTAGTTTGTTTACTTGTTTGGACAGTGTGTGATGCCGGTTCTGGAGCCACTGTCAGATTCCAGAGGTAGTGGTACTGATTTGGAATCACAGTGCCGAATATTCTTTCTATCCTGTGATACCTGCTGGACTGATTGTTTTGATCTCAAACAAGTCATTTCATGAGCGGAATCTTGTCTCAAAAACTAGCAAAGAAGTCAAACTTCCTAAATCATGACAGGGTGGAAAGACATCCCCAAAATCAATTGCTTATCCAAATGCATTAAACCAGCAATTCTATACATATTAACACACGGAGGCATGCAAAACAACCAAAACGTGTGTTTGCAGACTACCACTGCACTCTCCTAACAGCAATAAAGAAACGTACCCTACCATACTGTTCTAATGTTCTGAACAGCAGTAGAGGATTCCATTTTAGCTTGGATTCAGAGAGTTTCTTTGATGAGTTACCAGAAGTATCGAATCAGTAGCTACTCTAGCTACTAAACTTTCTCACAGTGTGACTCTCCCAAGGGGAGAGGGGTGTCTTGTTCCTCGCCCCCCAAGAAAACAGCAGGATGAAGTTCCAGAGTAAAATCTTCAGGGAAAGTAAGAAAATGAAATCATTTATTTCTCTGTTCCTAAAACCTAGCCATGCTGGTAACCATCATCAGGTCTATGTCTAGACTGGTGAACAGGGAAGGACAACCTGCATTTCAGAAAGACATCCTCGGATCTGCTATGTTCCAAAAGCTAATTTAAAAGTCTGTGATGACACCTGTTCGATTAGCTGTTATTAGCAAGTCAGGTAACAGCAAATGTTGGAGAGGCTGTGGAGAAAAAGGAACCCTCATCCACTGTTGGTGGGAATGTAAAGTAGTACAACCATTATGGAAGAAAGTATGGTGGTTCCTCAAAAAACTGAAAATAGAACTACCTTATGACCCAGCAATCCCTCTACTGGGTATATATCCCAAAAACTCAGAAACATTGATACGTAAAGACACATGCAGCCCCATGTTTATTGCAGCATTGTTCACAGTGGCCAGGACATGGAAACAACCAAAAAGCCCATCAATAGATGACTGGATAAAGAAGATGTGGCACATATACACTATGGAATACTACTCAGCCATAAGAAATGATGACATCGGAACATTTACAGCAAAATGGTGGGATCTTGATAACATGATACGAAGCGAAATAAGTAAATCAGAAAAAACCAGGAACTGTATTATTCCATACGTAGGTGGGACATAATAGTGAAACTAAGAGACATTTATAAGAGTGTGGTGGTTACGGGGGGGGGGAGGGGGGAATGGGAGAGGGATAGGGGGTGGGGAGGGGCACAAAGAAAACAAGATAGAAGGTGACAGAGGACAATCTGACTTTGGGTGGTGGGTATGCAACATAATTGAACGACAAGATAACCTGGACTTGTTATCTTTGAATATATGTATCCTGATTTATTGATGTCACCCCATTAAAAAATAAAATTATATAAAAACTAAAAAAAAAAAAAAAAAAAGTCTGTGATGAAATGCGCACATAGAGCATGAGCCCCCTCTCAATCACATGTGTACACACACACACACACACACACACACACACACACACTCCTTCATTATCTTCACATTTGACAAGTCAACTTGTCCAACCTAAACACTCTTCCCCTCCTGGCCTGCATTCCTTTCATCCAGAGCCCAGGCTCTGAGCTGTCCTCTGGAGCCATGTTACCCAATATTGGGCTAAATGTGCTTCTGACCAAATTGGTTCGTTTCCATAGCGATATTTGCACACTCTGTTCTCTCTTCCCCTCATCCCCCATTTGGCTTTTAAAATCTCAGGCACTGTCACTTAATTATGTGAAACTACTACAGTACTATCAAAGAACCAATCAGTTGATGGTATTTGCTGTTTCAAGGCATTTTGGGCTACAGAGACAAACTGTTAGGAAAACTTGGGGTGGGAGGAGTTGACATTTTTAGTCAGCAAAGATGGGCTGGAAACAAAAGTGCAAATAACCCTGATGTTTAGCACATGAGCCAGAGCTACTATCCACTTCCTGTTCGGGGTCCCAGCTTAAGAATAGTCAATGACTCCTCCCAGTAGTGTTTAAATTTAGTTGAAGTTCAAGTGAGAGACGAGGCTGTGAATTATATCTTTGCATTCCGAGCACAGAGTAGGTAGAAGGTGCTGCTATATATATTCTAAGATGCCATTGATTTAAAATGTAACATTATTTTATATACCACTAAAAAAATGAGTTGTAAACTTTAATTTTAATACTGTGTACAATGTTGTTCCATATTAAATAGATTACAATTATGCTTTCAAGCAAAAATCTGGGCTACTAATACATATATATGCATTCACAGAATTAATAACTCATCTAAGGAAAAGACCAGTTGATGGAATCCATGGTTCAGCATTAATTAAAAGGCAGCCTCCAGGATCCACAGATATATATCGAGCACTTACAGTTGTTAAACACAGCTGTAGGTACTCAGGGGGTGGCCAGGCAGTGGGTCCCCACTCTGGGAATCTGTGTTTCCGCACTCCTCTAATGTCATGCTCTGTGGGTCTTGGTTCTTGGATGGTAGATGTTCCCACCAGGAGATATAGGGAAACTCCCAATAAGCATAAAGCTATGACTAACTCCTGGTCACTTTTGGCTTCTTAAACCAGTAGACTATCAGACAAAATACAGTAACCATAATGGCAGGGGCGATTGAGCCTGTTCATCACGAGAAAGAGAATCTTGCCAGCTCATGGTCGCAGAGCGATCTGCTGGGCTGCGTTTGTACTTCCATGACCGGTTTTCCATGAGAAGCAAGCCTAACAACCACAGGCTGATCAAAGCATGGTACCCGGGCCTCAGACACCACGAGGCAAGCCAGCTAGCACAGAGAGGTGCTAGCCAGGAGCGAGGCCGTCTAGCGTATGTGCTAAAGGAGGCAGGGAGTGAGTGAGTATCTAAGGACCAACTGCACCAGTGCAAGCTGCCATGTGTCTAAATAACCTTCTTGAAAGTTTTCCCAGATAGTTGGCCTTTGAGAAAACTGGAAAACATGTGCCTGGGAGGAAGCATAATTCAAGAAGTAAGTGGCTTTGAGCATTGTAAGGCAGGTGCTATGGCAGGCCTCGTGGTTTCTCTGCCTAGAGCCAGCTTATCTGCCTGGAACATCCATTTCCCAGTGTTTGTGGCTGAGCAGCTGTTAGGGGCTCACAGATCTTTCCCTTCTCCTATTGGGAGTGACTGGAATAACTCGAAGGGCAGCAACTCAGGCTGACACTGGGCAAACTGTGGTGAGATTCATGCTCCATACCTTCCACTGGAACCAAGCTGGTTCAACTGGTCTCCAGCTGAGACCACATCCTTGCTTCACTCCTCCCCCTGCCCTATTCTTCTCTCACTCCCCCCTTCCCCTGAAACTGCTTCCTCAATAAGTCGTTGCACAAGGATTCCAGTCCCTGGCTCTGCTCAGAGGAAACCCCAGCTCAGACGGGAAACAACGGGGCCATTTTGCAGAGTCCTCTCTCAGCCACAACTGCCTTTAAAGTGAAAACATTGACCAACATCACATTTTTAATAGTAATAAAACATGCTCAGATATATAGGTACTTGTAGATTCCTTATGTGATTAGCTCTAATGAAACTATAAAAGCAGAAAAAGCTTGCCAATGCGGTTAACCAAAGCAAAAAAATGAAATTTACAGCATTAAGGTAATGTGACAGGTTTGATTTCTTCTGAAGCCAAACTGCCAATGTTGGATGTAAAAGCAGAAAGATGTAGCCCCACATGGCTATACATTTCATCTGGTTTAACCTCAACAATACAAAGGCAGAGCAAGCTATTTCTGTTGTGATTGTTTACGTATGTTCTACAAAATGCATTAATAACTTCCAGGCCTGTTTTGTAGTTCAGTACAATCAGCCCTCACTCTTAACTAAAGCCCAGCTCTTGAACAATCTTCTAGTGACAACTGCCAGAAATTCTCACTTGGTAACTCCTTAAAGCTTTGTCCCTTACTAGGCAAGGGTTGAACTAAAAAAAAAGCACAGGCTCTTTTGGGTTTGGTACGTCTGTTCCACTCTGCCTCATGAAGATTCCATGCTCTTCCTACTTTAATCAATTTGATTTTCTGCAGCATGTTCATTGATGGGGTGCACCATGACATCATTCGCGATGTCTTTGGTGAAAGGACTATCAGAAACACAAGGTAAACATGATCAGTGAAATTAGGAAGCTATACAGAAGGCCCTCCCGAAATTCCAAATGTGCTTATGTTACATCAGAGATCACCAATGAAGTGAAAATAAACAGTTAAAAATTTCTCAGTGAGAATTCGTATACTCCATGCTGATACAACCAGTACTCAGTGTGTTCATTTTATTTGGGGAAGCAATGTACTAAAAGGATTGTGAAATCTTTTCTACTCTAAAAGTATATAAATTTTGCCCATCTCAAACACTGCCGTATGGACTGCAGGTCTACCTCCAAAACAAAAAATGACTTAGCCACTAGAATATGCTGCCTTCACATTCATCCACAGTGAAAGACACAGACTTGACTTGAACAGCCTGTTGAAACAATTACTGGTGTTCTGTCCTCACACTGTCCTGGTTTTAGGGGACGTATTCTTCATCTACTTACTCTCAATCGGTTGTTAATATTTTCTTTTCCTTTCAAATAGCAAAGGTTTACAGATAAAAACAAATCATGGTTTGGAATGGTAAAACAATATTTTTCTGCTTGAGAGAGAAAAAGGTACACTTTGAGCTAAGCACACCTCAATGGCACTGATTCGTATTAATTAACAAGAAAAAAAAATTAACAAAGTATAAAAATGTCCTCTCCCTCTCAAGTGGCTCTGTGAATGGATGGCTTGGAGTTAAAGTGTCTGTTCTAACCTGACATTTGTGAAGAATGGATGTGAATCAAATCTCTCCTCTTGCCCCTTTTTCAAACAATTAGTGAGCTAAAAGAGTGGGAGAGCTTCCATCTAACAGGCAATTTCTGTGAGCTCTGCGTTAATTGCCTGCTCTGACACATGAAGGTGAATCCAGATAAGTAAGAGAATTGTGAAAATGAATTGTTTTGGTGTTTTTATGTCTTCTTGTGGAAAGCTGTGTACAGCTATAACATGCAGGATTTTTTTTTTAATTGTTCTGAAGTGAGAAGCGGGGAGGTTGAGAGACAGACTCCCACATGCTCCCAACTGGGATCCACACGGCATGCCCACCAGGGGGCAATGCTCTGCCCATCTGATTTGGGGCCCTTGCTCCATTGCAATCGGAGCCATTTTAGCACCTGAGGTGGAGGCCATAGTGAAATCCTCACAGCCTGAGACCAACTTGCTGTAAAGTCAACCAGCCAGAACTTAAGATGCAGGATTTTTAACGTTTGTAAAAGGTTTTCCTCATTACGTGATCTCTACCTCAAACTTTTCTGTTTTATGCCTCAGCTATGTCTAATCTCTCATTTGTTATCTCAGGAACAGAACGCTTATTTATTATTATTATTTTTAAAACCTGTTTTTAGAGGTTTATTAAAACTTTGACACTTTGAAGCTACATTGGACATTTAGAGTCAATTTTCTTAGAGTGAACTCAAAATTAGCATGAGATTGGTCTCAAGTATATAAAAGTGCTACTACCCTTTAGATCGGTTTAAATTGGATTATTATGATGTGACCCAGGAGACTCCTATGAAATTATCTAAGTTGTCTGGTATCTTATGGAATAAGAGGCTCTGAATTAAAGAATTTTCTTTTTTGTTGTTGTTTTTTTGTTGTTGTTTTTTTGTTTTGTATTGTTTTGTTTCAATTTTAAACTTTATTTTATTGTTTAATGTTTTGTTTTCTTTATAAATAGATTTTTATTAATGTTAATGGGGTGACATCAATAAATCAGGATACGTATATTCAAAGAAAACATGTTCAGGTTATCTTGTCATTCAATTATGTTGCATACCCATCACCCAAAGTCAGACTGTCCTCCGTCACCCTCTATCTAATTTTCTTTGTGCCCCTCCCCCTCTCCCTCCTTCCCTCCCTCGGTAACCATCACATTCTTGTCCATGTCCCTTAGTCTCGTTTTCATGTCCCACCAATGTATAGAATCATGTAGTTCTTGGTTTTTTCTGATTTACTTATTTCACTCCGTATAATGTTATCAAGATCCCACTATTTTGTTGTAAATGATCTGATGTCATCAT
Source organism: Saccopteryx leptura (assembly GCF_036850995.1). Taxonomy (NCBI): domain Eukaryota; kingdom Metazoa; phylum Chordata; class Mammalia; order Chiroptera; family Emballonuridae; genus Saccopteryx; species Saccopteryx leptura. The sequence continues at coordinate 156,863,483 of NC_089503.1, forward strand.
TTCTTATGGCTGAGTAGTATTCCATAGTGTATATGTGCCACATCTTCTTTATCCAGTCTTCTACTGAAGGGCTTTTTGGTTGTTTCCATGTCTTGGCCACTGTGAACAATGCTGCAATGAACATGGGGCTACATGTGTCTTTACGTATCAATGTTTCTGAGTTTTGGGGGTATATACCCAGTAGAGGGATTGCTGGGTCATAAGATAGTTCTATTTTCAGTTTTTTGAGGAACCACCATACTTTCTTCCATAATGGTTGTACTACTTTACATTCCCACCAACAGTGAATGAGGGTTCCTTTTTCTCCACAGCCTCTCCAACATTTGCTATTACCTGTCTTGTTGATAATAGCTAATCTAACAGGTGTGTGGTAGTCTCTCATTATAGTTTTGATTTGCATTTCTCTAATAACTAATAAAGATGAGCATCTTTTCATATATCTGTTGGCCATTTGTATTTTTTCCTGGGAGAAGTGTCTGTTCATGTTTTCTTCCCATTTTTTTTATTAGATTGTTTGTTTGTTTGTTGTTGAGTTCTATGAGTTCTTTGTATATTTTGGATATTAGGCCCTTATCTGAGCTGTTGTTTGAAAATATCATTTCCCATTTAGTTGGCTGTCTGTTTATTTTGTTATCAGTTTCTCTTGCTGAGCAAAAACTTCTTAGTCTGATGTAGTCCCATTCATTTATCTTTGCCTTCACTTCTCTTGCTTTTGGAGTCAAATTCACAAAATGCTTTTTAAAACCCAGGTCCATGAGTTTAGAACCTATGTCTTCTTCTATGTACTTTATTGTTTCAGGTCTTATATTTAGGTCTTTGATCCATTTTGAATTAATTTTAGTACAAGGGGACAAGCTATAGTCGAGTTTCATTCTTTTGCATGTGGCTTTCCAGTTTTCCCAGCACCATTTGTTGAAGAGGCTTTCTTTTCTCCATTGTGTGTGGTTGGCCCCTTTATCAAAAATTATTTGACCATATATATGTGGTTTTATTTCTGGACTTTCTATTCTGTTCCATTGGTCTGAGTGTCTATTTTTCTGCCAATACTATGCTGTTTTGATTGTCATGGCCCTATAATATAGTTTGAAGTCAGGTATTGTAATGCCCCCAACTTCATTCTTTTTCCTTAGGATTGCTTTGGCTAATTGGGGTTTTTATAGTTCCATATAAATCTGATGATTTTTTGTTCCATTTCTTTAAAGAATGTCATAGGAATTTTGATGGGAATTGCATTAAATTTATAAATTGCTTTGGGAAATATGGCCATTTTGATTATATTTATTCTCTTATCCAAGAGCAAGGAATATTTTTCCATCTCATTGTATCTTTTTCGATTTCCTTTAGCAATGCTTTGTAGTTTTTGTTATATAGATCCTTTACATTCTTTGTTATGTTTATTCCTAGGTATTTTTTGTTGTTGTTGTAATTGTGAAGGGGATTATTTTTTTGAGTTCGTTTTCTATTATTTCATTGTTGGCATATAGAAAGGCTATGGACTTTTGTATGTTAATTTTGTATCCTGCAAGCTTACTGTATTGGTTTATTGTTTCTAGTAATCTTTTTGTGGAGTCTTTGGGGTTTTCGATGTATAGGATCATATCATCTACAAAAAGTGATACCTTTACTTCTTCTTTTCCGATATGGATGCCTTTAATTTCTTTCTCTTGTCCGATTGCTCTGGCCAGAACTTCTAGCACCACGTTAAATAAGAGTGGAAAGAGTGGACAAATCTGTTTTGTTGCTGATTTAAGGGGGAAAGTCCTCAGTTTTATATCACTTAATATAATGTTGGCAGATGGTTTATCATATATGGCCTTTATCATGTTGAGATATTTTCCTTCTATACCCATTTTGTTGAGTGTCTTAAAGATAAAGTTGTGTTGTATTTTATTGAATGCATTTTCTGCGTCTATTGATAAGATTATGTGATTTTCGTTCTTTGTTTTGTTGATATGGTGTATTATGTTAACCGTTTTACATACGTTGAACCATCCTTGAGATTCTGGGACGAATCCCACTTGATCATGATGTATTATTTTTTTTAATATGTTGTTGTATTCGATTTGCCAGTATTTTGTTTAGTATTTTAGCATCTGTATTCATTAGAGATATTGGACTGTAGTTTTCTTTTTTTGTGCCGTCCTTTACAGGTTTCAGTATGAGGGTTATGTTGGCCTCATAAAATGTGTTTGGAAGTATTGCTTCTTCTTCAATTTTTTGGAAGACTTTGAGTAGAATAAAAAACGAAGTTTTCTTTGAATGTTTGATAGAATTCACTAGTAGAACCATCTGGGCCTGGACTTTTATTTTTGGGGAGGTTTTTAATAGTTTTTTTCTATTTCCTCCCTGCTAATTGGTCTGTTTAGGCTTTCTGCTTCTTCATGACTCAGTCTAGGAGGGTTGTATTGTTCTAGGAATTTATCAATTTCTTCTAGATTGTTGAATTTGGTGGCATATAGTTTTTTGTATTATTCTATAATAATTCTTTGTATATCTATGATGTCTGTAGTGATTTCTACTCTTTCATTTTGGATTTTGTTTATATGAGTCCTTTGTCTTTTTTCCTTGGTAAGTCTTCCAAGGGTTTGTCAATTTTGTTGATCTTTTCAAAGAACCAGCTCCTTGTTTTATTAATTTTTTCTATAGTTTTTCTGTTCCCTATTCATTTATTTCTGCTCTGATTTTTATTTTTTCCTTTCTTTGCTGGTTTTGGATTGTCTTTGTTCTTCTTTTTCTAGTTTCTTAAGGTATGAAGTTAAGTGGTTTACTTGGGCTCTTTCTTGTTTGTTCATATAGGCCTGAAGTGATATGAACTTCCCTCTTATTACAGCTTTTGCTGCATCCTATAGATTCTGATATGTTGTATTGTCATTTTCATTTGTCTGTATATATCTTTTGATCTCTGCACTTATTTCTTCTTTGACCCATTCATTTTTTAAAAGTATGTTGTTTAGTTTCCACATTTTTGTGGGTTTTTCCCCCTCTTTTTTGCAGTTGAATTCTAGTTTCAAGGCTTTATGATCAGAAAATATGCTTGGTACAATTTTGATTTTTCTGAATTTGCTGATGTTATTTTTGTGGCCCAACATATGGTCAATTCTTGAGAATGTTCCATGTACACTAGAGAAAAATATATACTCTATCACTTTGGGATGAAGTATCCTATAGATGTCTATCATATCCAGGTGATCTAGTGTTTTGTTTAAGTCCAATATAGCTTTATTGATTCTCTGTTTGGATGACCGATCTAGAGCCATCAGCAGTGTATTGAAGTCTCCAAGTATGATTGTATTTTTGTCAGTTTTTGTTTTTAGGTCAATAAGTAGCTGTCTTATATATTTTGGTGTTCCTTGGTTTGGTGCATATATAATAAGGATTGTTATATCTTCTTGATTCAGTGTCCCCTTAATCATTATGAAATGACCATTTTTGTCTCTGAGTACTTTTTCTGTCTTGTAGTCAGCATTATTAGATATGAGTATTGCTACACCTGCTATTTTTGGATGTTATTTGCTTGGAGTATTGTATTCCAGCCTTTCACTTTGAATTTGTTTTTATCTTTGTTGCTTAGATGTGTTTCTTGTAGGCAGCATAGCGTTGGATTTTCTTTTTTAATCCATTCTGCTACTCTGCCTTTTTATTGGTGAGTTTAATCCATTTACATTTAGTGTAATTATTGACACTTGTGGGTTCCCTATTGCCATTTTATAAATTGCTTTCTGTTAGTTTTGTATCTTGTTTGATTCTTCTCTTTTGTTTTTCTATGATTTGTTTTTGTTTGTTTGTATTCCATACTTCTTTCTTCTGTTGCTACCTTTTTTAAGTCATGTGCTTCTGTGGTGGTTTTTTCAAGGGTGGTTACCATTAAGTAATAAAAAGGGTACCTACCATATCATTGTAATACCCTATCATATGAGTGTTTCTGCACTTCATCATCCTTTGCTACTGTTAATCTCTGTCCTCTCTCCTTTTTTTTACTTTTGTTGTCACAGTTTAAATTTGGTTTTATTGTGTTCTTGGTGGAGCTTTTACTTGTGGTTTGGTTTTGTTTTGTTCTTTGAATCTGGTTGAAAAACCCCCTTTAGTAATTTCTGGAGTCAGGGTTTTCTGATGATAAATTCTCTTATCTTTTCTGTATTTGTGAATGTTTTTATTTCTGCTTCATATTTGAAGGAAAGCTTTGATGGGTATAGTGTTCTTGGCTGAAAGTTCCTCTCTTTTAGGTGTTTAAATATTGGGGTCCACTCCCTTCTAGCTTATAGAGTTTTTGCTGAGATTATCTGATGATAATCTAGTAGGCCTTCCTTTATATGTTGTATTCTTTTTTTCCCTGGCTGCCTTGAGAATTTTTTCCTTGTCGTTAGTTTGTGCTATATTCATTATGATGTGCCTTGGTGTAGGTTTGTTGTGGTTAAGAAAACTCGGTGTTCTGTTTGCTTCTTGAATTTGAGGCTTTAGTTCTTTCCACAGGCTTGGGAAGTTCTCGTTCATTATTTGTTTGAATATATTCTCCATTCCATTTTCTTTCTCTTCTCCCTCTGATTTACCTATTATTCTTATGTTATTCTTTTTGATGGAGTCAGACAATTCCTGTAGGGTTTTCTCATTTTTTTTAAATTTTTGAGTCTCTCTCTTCTTCTCTCTGTTGTGCCTCAAGTTGCTTGTCTTCTATGTCACTAATCCTACCTTCTATCTGGCCTGTTCTATTAGCTAAGCTTGTTACCTCGTTTTTCAGTTCATGAATTTAGTTTTTCATCTCTGTTTGATTCGTCTTTATAGTTTCAATTTCCTTGGAAATATATTCTTTGTGTTCATTGAGTTGTTTTCTGAGCTCCCTAAATTGCCTTTCTGTGTTTTCTTGTATATCTCTGAGTATTTTTAGGATTTTTATTTTAAATTCTCTGTCATTTAGCTCCAAGGTTTCCAAAATATTAAATTTTTTTCTTTCTAGATTTTTCCACATTTATCTGTGCTACTTCTCTATCTTTTGTATCCATGATATTCGATTTCCTTTTTCTTAATGGCATCTGAGGGTGGTCTTGTTGATAGCACTGATGAAAATTAATAGAGAATAAAAAGTAAAAAAAATTTAGAAAAAAACCCAATAATTATTTATTATTTCCCACCCCCTTTTGATTCTTCTCTTCTCCTCTCTCCCCTCCTCCTTAGGAAAATATTGTGATGAACTGTGAATTATATTATCCTAAATGGAACAAAAACTGCCTATAACAGAGGGCCTGTGTTGGGGGGAAGTGTTTAAGGGGCAAAAAAGAAAGTAGGGACCCACAAAATGCAAAAATAAAAAAAAATTGGGTCAAGTATAAAATGATTTCTTGTAAGTAATGGTTGACTAAGAGATATAATGAGATGGATAAGAGGGAAACAAGAAAAAGGGACAAAAATAACTATTGTATTAAGTGGAGCAAAAACTAATTAGAATTAATATTCTGGGTTGGGAGGAATGCTAATGAGTTAAAAAGCAAAGTAAAAAGCACCCAAAATGCCACACGCAAAAACTTGAGTTCCAAATTAAATAATTTGTTTGTGATTGAGGATTGAATGAGAGGAAAAGTAAAAGGAGAAAAGAAGAAACTAATAGAGAGGGAGAAATAAGAAAAAGGGGAAAAGGAAAAGAAGAAGAAAGAAAAAAACAAAAAGAGAGAGAGAGAGTTAAGGGTGTTGGAGTGTAACCCTCATGGAGAGTAAGGAAGAAGAAAAGAAATAAAATGTAACACTTATGGGTAGTGTAGTTCAAGAAGAGGAAAGAATAAGATGGGCAGAGAATAAAAGGACCAAGGTGGAGGAAATAGAAGTAATAATAATAAAGGCAAGAAGATGAAAGAAACAAAAAAATAGTGGAAGTTATAAAGTCTGGATTTTTCTTGATTTTGAGAGGTTAACTTCTCCTTCCTTTTCTTTCCTCTCCCTCTTCTTGGTCGGTGACTCTGTACCCCAGGCTCTGCCCCTGTGGCACGCTTAGATAGAGATTTCCAGTTGATGAGACTCTACGGCGATGTCATATATTAGGCTTCACTCTGGTTGGTAGTCAAGGCTTGTTAGCGTTTGCAGGCTCCGACAATGAGAGAGTCCTTTCTCCCGGAGCCTCTCTCCTAGTCTCTCCATCCTGAATTAGCAGCCTGATGATCCAGCTATGAGGCTGCCTCTGCCTGGGGAGTAAGAGGCTCAAAGAGCTGGCAAATCCCCACTCTATCCCCACTCAATGCAGGGCCCTGGGTAAAGTTCTAGCAGTCAGGGCCACCAGCATAATCAGGCGGGGCTGGGAGCCAGTTGCTCTCAAGGTGACTTTCTATGAGCTTCCTGGCCTGTTCAGCATGCCTAGCACTCTGTGAGACCACTCTCCCCAGGCTTTTTGCACTTTGTAACCTGTTTTGGCTGGGAAGAAGATGTCCTAGTTGCTGCCTGCAGTATAGGAGGTCTTAACATCTTCCAAGTCCCTTTTTTTAGCATATATCCCTGAGTATGAAAGCTCTGCCAATCAGAAGTTGCCCCTACCCCTTTAGCAAGAGGCACTAAAAAATACCATACCTCTTGTCTTAGATTGCAGAACTGAGAGAGATCTTGTCAATTAGAGCCGCATAGGTCAGTTGGGAGGTGAGCAGACTGTGGGTTAAGCTAATATCAGCAATTGGATCTGCCAATCTGCTCCAGGAAGGACTGCAAGCTGCCTGCGTGCCCCTCTCCCGATGCTTGATTGTTAGCTTGAATGGCTGGGTAAGGCACCCCGCCCGCCTAGAGAAGCTCGGGTGTGTGGGCTGATTCACCACAGGCACACTCTTCCCTCAGCTTGAATGAATGTCTGTGCTGCAACCTAGCTTCCTCCACATCCTTAGCACCCCCGACTCTCAGTTCCAAGTGAAAGCAGCCTTTGCTCAGGTTAGTGAGGAAGGCAGAATGTTCCTTTGTCCGACTTATTCCCTTCAGGGTTGATTATATATTTAGTTAAATTTTTCACTTGATCCTACCTTTGTCTTCAGTGTATGGAACTCCCGGATGCTCCAAGGATAGATTTTTCTGTCTCTGGTTGATGAACTTGTTGAAATTTTGGGGAGATTTGTCGGCCGCGCTCCTCTTGGCGCCATTTCTCTGACATCACTCAAGAATTTTCTAAGACAGAAGAACTCTGGCTTTCCTGTTGTGGTTAAAAACAGAGCATATTTGTTATACTGCAGACAGACCTAGGTCCTAACATCCCATCTTCTCTGTCTCTTGCTGTGGGTGGCATTTTGTCTCCATCATCTACAAAGTGATAATAAACTCCTGAGCTTCCCTAAGATGACAGTGAAGTGTGTAAACAGCCTGGGCTTGCTGCCTGGCATGTGGAGAGTCAAGAGGTTTACAGGCACTGTGCACATTTCACCATCACTTAAATTCACTGCATTTGGTTCTCTGCAAGCCTCTTGTTTGGAACTTCACCTCACTCCTACCCATTCTTGCTCTAAGTCCTTTCTGAAGTTACTTTCACAAGAGGCTACTAAATACAATTCATACTTTTCAGGCTTAACTGACTTCTTTGCAGCATTGACTCTGGTGACCATTTCCTCCTTCTTAGAAAATTCTCTTGGTTTCCACCCCACAGTGGTCTCTTGGGTTTCTTCTAATTTCTTTGGTTTCTCCACAGCCTTCTTTGCTCATTATGTATCTACAGTGTTTTCCAACACCAAGATCCAGTTCTCCAAGTCTCCAGGGAACACATGGATGTCCAACAATCAATTTAATTCTGACACTAACTACCTGAAGTTAGCACCAGATCCCACAGCTTTAAGGGCTCATCCCACAAGACTACCATTACATCAGACACCAATTGTAAGTCCCTGGGCCACCATACTTTAAGCAGAATTTGAGTAGTTAGATAAAAATATACCATCAGCTGTGAAAAGAAATGTATAATAAGTAATATTCTCCTCTGAAGAGTCCCCTGTAGAAGAAAAACAAAATGACCCTATGTCCTGGCCAGTTGGCCCAGCATGTGGATGTCCTGGGTTCAATTTCTGCTCAAGGCACACAGGAGAAGCAACCATCTGCTTCTCCACCCCTCTCCCTCCCCTTCTCTCTTTCTCTCTCTCTTCCCATCTCTCAGCCATGGCTCGATTAATTCAAGTGCATCAGCCAGGGGCTGATGATGGCTCTGTGGAGCCTCTACATCAGGCACTAAAAATATCTCAGTTGCAAGCATGGCCCCAGACAGGGGTTGCTGGATGGATCCTGGCTGGGGCTCATACAGGAGTCTGTCCCACTATCTCCCCTCCTCTCACTTGGAAAAAAAAGATAAAAAAAGGAAAAAAAAAAGAAAATGACCTTAAAGGCTCAAAGAAATAACTATAGGCAGAGAAGATTTTGACACAAGTAAGCAAAAGGATTCGAGTGTACCTACTTATAGCCAAGTTAAGAAAATGATTTATATCATGTTACTAAGAATAGCAAGGAAAGGTTAAAGAAATACCCTTGTATTTGTATTTCTTTTAATAGTTCTCTATATAGTACATTCAATTTACATATATTATCTAGTCAGTGTGTATGATTAGCTCATTAAAAATATTTTGGGGTGCCTACTGTAGGGGAAATAGTGAAACAGACCATACAGATTACTGGCTTTCCTGTCTAGCACATATTTCAGGGTTGTCTCAGCCTAGCACTGCCTTAGAGCTTATAATTAAATGGTGGAAAACTGACAGTAAGGCAATTAATTCTTGGTCATAGAAATGCCAACTGTGTCTGATGGAAGGCAATCAATTATTTCCCTGTGGACATTGACTGGTGTCATCTTTTGCACGTATTTTTTTATCTTATTTTTATTAATTTTAATGCAGTGACATTGATAAATCAGGGTACATATGTTCCGAGAAAACATCTCCAGATTATTTTGACCTTTGATTATGCTGCATACCCCTCACTCAAAGTCAAATCATCCTCTGTCACCTTCTATCTGGTTTTCTTTGTGCCCCTCCCCTCCCCCCACTCCCTCCCTCTCCTTCCTCACCCTCCTCACCTCTCCACCCCATGCCCTGTTACCATCACATTATTGTCCATGTCTCTGAGTCTCATTTTTATGTCCCATCTATGCATGGGTTCATATAGTTCTTAGTTTTTTCTAATTTACTTATTTCACTCCGTATAATGTTATCAAGGTCCATCCATGTTATTGTAAATGATCCAATGTCATCATTTCTTATGGCTGAGTAGTATTCCATAGTATATATGTACCAAAGCTTTTTAATCCACTCGTCCTCTGATGGACACTTGGGCTGTTTCCAGATCTTCGCTATTGTGAACAATGCTGCTATAAACATGGGGGTGCATTTCTCCTTCTGGAACCGTTCTATGGTGTCCTTGGGGTATATTACTAAAAGTGGGATGGCTGGGTCAAAAGGCAGTTTGATTTTCAATTTTTTGAGGAATCTCCATACTGTTTTCCACAGAGGCTGCACTAGTCTGCATTCCCACCAGCAATGAAGGAGGGTTCCCTTTTCTCCACATCCTCGCCAGCACTTATTCTGTGTTGTTTTGTTGATGAGCGCCATTCTGACCAGTGTGAGGTGATATCTCATTGTGGTTTTAATTTGCATTTCTCTAATGATTAGTGATGTTGAGCATTTTTTCATATGCCTATTGGCCATCTGTATATCCTCTTTGGAGAAGTGTCTATTCATTTCTTTTGCCCATTTTTGATTGGATTGTTTGTCTTTCTGGTCTTGAGATTTACAAGTTCTTTATAAATTTTGGTTATTAACCCCTTATCAGACATACTGTCAAATATGTTCTCCCATTGTGTAGTTTGTCTTTTTATTCTGTTCTTATTGTCTTTGGCTGTGCAAAAGCTTTTTAGTTCGATATAGTCCCATTTGTTTATCCTGTCTTTTATTTCACTTGCCCGTGGAGATAAATCAGCAAATATATCACTGCGAGAGATGTCGGAGAGCTTACTGCCTATGTTTTCTTCTAAGATGCTTATGGTTTCACGCCTTACATTTAAGTCTTTTATCCATTTTGAGTTTATTTTTGTGAATGGTATAAGCTGGTGATCTATTTCATTTTTTTGCAGGTTGCTGTCCAATTTTCCCAACACCATTTGTTGAAGAGGCTGTCTTTACTCCATTGTATTTCCTTACTTCCTTTATCAAATATCAGTTGTCCATAGAGCTGTGGGTTTATTTCTGGGTTCTCCGTTCTGTTCCATTGATCTATGTGCCTGTTCTTATGACAGTATTTGTCCATTCTTTTCAGGTCTTGATGCCTATCTGTTAGTCTGGTCTCCAGATTCTCCTTTGAATCAGTGGTACCACCTATTGGTTCCTTCATTACTTAAAAATAAAACTCATCCTTTCTCACCACCATGTGTCCAGGGGTATTACAGGTTTGAGAATGATGCCCTCAATAAAGGAAAGTTGCTTCACTCATGGAGCTTGCTCTTTTACCACATTTGTTGTTTTAATAAAGACCGTCATAATTTTGGAAACTGAGTGAAACAAAATAATGATGTATTCTCTTGTAATCCAACCCCTGCTGTGATTTCTCTCCCACTTCCATGTAATCTTTCTTATATTCTTGCCTTAATTTCAGATGCATAAAAGAAGTTTCCAAGCTGTTATCCTCTGGAGTGTTTGAGATCTCACTCCGAGACATATGTAATCAGTTTGGCTCAAATAAACTCTTACAAGAATCCAAGGAAAATGATAACATATCTCTCTGATTAGGCAGTTTGATTTATGGCAGCCTGTCAAGTCATTGGCTTAATATATAAATAATAAGTATAAGTCAAACCAACTTCCAGGTCATTTAATAATTAAAGTTTATGTCTCTCATAATTGGGCAAAAAAAAAAAAAATCTAATGTCCAGCTACTTCTCAGAAAGTAAAACTTTCATTCTGTTCTGGGCAAGATATTCTCAAAAAGTTGGTTTTAATAAATAACATGCACTACTATATCCATTGCAGTATTATTCATGGTGGCCAAGACATGGAAACACTTGAAGTGTCCTTCGATAGATAATTGGATAAAGATGTGGTACACATAGACTATGGAATACTACTCAGCCATAAGAAAAGAAGAAATACTGCCACATGCAACAACATGGATGGACTTTGAGATTATCATCTAAGCAAAATAAGTCAGACAACGTCAAGGACCATATGATTTCACTCACATGTGGGATAAAAAACTGAAAGCAACAAATGAACAAACAAAGTATTTGTCCTAAATATACAACAGTATGGTGGTTACCAAAGGAAAGGGAGGAGGGGTAGGAAAAGGTAAAGGGGGTCAAATACATGGTGAGGGAGGAAGATCTGACTTTGGGTGATGGGCACACAATGCAATATAGAAATGATGTATCATAGAATTGTATACTCAAAATCTATATAATTTTACTAATCAATGTCATCCCAAAAATTAATTTAAAAGTTTTTTTAATAAATAACATTTATGAAGTATTTGCTGAGTCAAGTTCATTTATATCTTTAGGTACCCTAATTTAAGACCCAGACTAGATTAAGCCAAGACATCAGAGAATTACACTTATGCTATATAGTCCCTTTACTCATGAAATTTATTTACTAAATTATACTTTGGTTTTATGCCTTTGCCTACATCAAAATGTAAGAATACAGAAATTATTTTTGTATTCATTGAGAAAGTGTTGAAGACATCATTGACAATGTCACAGTGTCCACAACATGAGAGAGCCTTTGAATGGGTCAGCCTACAGAAACTTACTCATCTCCTTAAGCATTGTTTTATTTTTACATGTGGGTATGGTAAAATTCAATTACCTTTGTTTTCCTCTGTACATTATTTTCTAGGAAGCTTGAGGCAATATTTGTGGCTTTCAAAGAGCAATACACAGAACCTTTTGTCACAAATATGTACTAATCTTATTGCTGATACCTTCTTACCTCCCCTCTCCTCAATTACTTAACACATTTATTATCAGATTTTATAAATAAGCCATTATTTAATAAGTATTTATAGCTGCCTCAAATCCCCTTTTGGAACCATGTATCATATATGTTATCATTGTTAATATTTATTAAAACTACTATGTGCTAGAAGATATGCTAAGCACTTCATAAGTATTATCTCACTGAATTCTCACTACAATCATATATGTATTGCCGTATTTCCCCATGTTTAAGACTCAAACTTTTTCAAATCATTTGGGATCTAAAAACTGGATTCGTCTTATACAGTTGTCATTTTTTTTACTTGCATTTGACAGTGATGAGTTGTATGAATTTTATGATGAATAAAACTTGAGTTCAACAACTTTATGTAATACATTTTTTTCAAATTTTGGGCCCCAAAATTAAGGCATGTTTTATACATGGGAGTATCCTATACATAGGGAAATACAGTATATTTATTCCTACTTTATAGATACAGAAACTGAGGCTCAGAGATTTTCCAAGGTCACACAGCTGGTTTAGTCCCCAAAACTAGTAAACAGCTGAGCTATAACTTGACTCACACCTACTTCGAACTTGTGCTCACAATGACTTCATTAGACTGCCTTTACCTATATGCATAGAGTATGTGTGTATGTGTATGTGTGTGTAAAAACAAAGAAATCATTTTCTACTTAACCCAAACCTCTATAGAAACAAGTTGTTCAGTTCATGACTCTTTAAGGCAGAACTATTGTTGAAATTGTACCAGGTAGCTTTAGTCATAGGAAAGAGAATATGTTACATAATAGGCTCCCTATCTAAATACAAAAATTTGTTCCTCATTGAAAAAAATTCACATTCAGAGTGTTAGTAGCCAGTATTGACAAACATCCATCCTTACCTGAAATTCAAGGCTTTCTCATGGGCGAGTGATGGTTAACCAAGCCTCCCCATTGTCTCCATTGGCTTCAGCTCTCACCAACTCTTAAGCAAGTCACTTAACCTGTCAGCCTTAAGATTGCACATGTTAAATGAGGACAAATAGAAGTATAATTCTGGGCTTTTATGATGGTGCAAAAGAGCAATTATCTGAGGGAGTTCTATAAGAAAGAGAGTTTCTCATCATTATTCATTAATATTATTTTGCTTTTATGTAGAAATTAAATAATTATCTTTCAGAAAAAATAGCTTTGTATACACTGTGAGTATATGGAGGATTTCTGGATTGGAAAGGGTTATGACATCTGCTCCAGGAATTGTGGGAATATAGCAGGAGTGTTAGTTTAAGACTGCTTTAGTATTACCCATCCCAAAAATTAGGGTTTATATGATGACCTCTCAGTATTCTTTACACTAATAATTTAGTGATCTGGACATTTTCCCCATTTCTTTCTTTCAAGAGATTGAACATGTAGTTCTGCAGAGCCCTACTTTATATATATATATACACACATACATATATATATATGTGGCAAAATATCATTTTTATGAATGAATAAGGACATTTTAATGATTGTCATAATGCATAAAGAGATATCTATGATGTCTCTTTATGGCATCTAAACCCCAAGTGTGGTATTTAAACCCCAAGCCAGGCTTTCCATCCCAGAGCACCATAGCTAGGAAGAGGCACTCACATAACAGCTGGCTGTAAAAAACAGCAGGGTTTCTGTCCATTAAGGAAGACAAGAGTATGCTAGAGACACAGGTGCCCTCTTATAGGGCCAACACACAAAACCTCATTTACAGCCACTCACCCTGGGCTCTGGCAGAGGAAATGCAGAGAGAGCAGACTAGAGTCACTTGAGGAGAGCCACCAAGATCCCCATGCTAAGTCATTCTCCAACACTGCAGATGCCATTTTTATTGGGTGTGGAAAGCTGCACTCTCTTGACTCTCTCTCACCCCAACCAGCCCTGCTGAAGAGTCATCTGTCTTGCCAGGGTGTACAAGTCTGGGCAGACTCAGAAGGCATCAGTGACTGAGTTGTGTGGCTTTGGGATGGGGGCCATTTCCCCCACTTTCCTGTGAACCTGACTGGCACTTCCCTCCCCCTATGGGAGATCTGCTAGAACCACATTCCCAGCTTCCAAAGACCTATCCTCTTGACTCCCAGAAATTTCAACCTGCTGAGCTCCATCTCCTCCTGGCAGAATCTGAGACAGACTGAGTTTTGTGGCTCAAACACATTGGCCATTTTCTCTTCACACGCCACACCAGAACAGAACCCTTCCTTTACATAGCCAAATCTTCTCTGTTTGGGTCTGATAGACTGATGGCCTCACCCTAATGACTCCCTGAGACCCCACCGCAAAATAAAAGTGTGCAAGCACCCAGCAAGTGTCAGCTATTTTTAGTATGTGCAAGTACATTTGCTGAGTCATCTCAGACCCAGAACAGACACTGAGTTTGAACCTGTATCAGTCTGGTGAACACCACTCAGTTTTACCTGGGGCTCACTGTGAACCTCAAGTACCACCAGAGGCAATAGGTGGACTTATGTAACCCATCCAGGGGATGTTCCTAGAACACCCAGCTCAGGTAATCAATGAAGTCTTATGGGGCACCACTGGGCCCCATAAGACTCTTACTACACATGGCAACCTCACAAAGATTAGAAATCATAGCAAATCAATCTAATACATAGAAATGAACACAAAGAGGCAGCCAAAATAGTGAGACAAACAAACAAACAAACAAACAAAAGAGTCCCCAAATAAAATAACAGAAGAAATCTCCAGAAAAGGAGCTAAACAAAATGGAGGAAAGCAATTTATCAGTTCAGAGTAATGGTTATAAAAATGTTCAACAGCATGAAAAAGAAAATAGAAACCATAAAAAAGGACCGGTCAGAAATAAAGAATACAATATTTGAAATGAAGAATATACTGGAAGGAATAAACAGTAGGTTGGATGAAGCAGAGGACCAAATCAGTGATTTGGAAGACAAAGTAGAGAAAAAGCACTGGATCAAACCAGAAAAAAAAAAAGAATGTTTAAAAATAAAGAAATAACAAACATCAAAAAGGACATTGAAATCATAAAAAAGAACCAGACAGAAATGACAAACACAATATCAGAAATGAAGGCTACACTAGAAGGAATTAAAAGCAGGCTGGATGAAGCAAAGAATCGAATCAGCTACTTAGAGGACAAGATAAGCGAAAGCACAGAAGCAGAACAGCAAATCAAAAGAAGATCAAAAAGTCTAAGGAAACTCTAAGAGAGCTCTGTGACAACATGAAGAGAAACAAGATCTGCATATAGGGGTTCCTGAAGGAGAAGAGAATAAACAAGAGATAGAGAACCTGATTGAAGAAATTGTAGCTGAAAATTTCCCTAAATTGATGCAAGAAAGAGTCACACAGGTTCAAGAAGCAGAGAGAACTCCATTAAAAAAGAACCCAAAAAGACCCACACCAAGACACATCATAATCAAAATACCAAAGCTAAGAGGTAAAGAAAGAATACTATAAGCTGCAAGAGAAAAACAGTCAATCACTTACAAAGGAACCCCCATAAGGATGACATCTGACTTTTCAACAGAAACACTTGAAGCCAGAAGGAAATGGCAAGAAATATTCAAAGTAATGCAGAACAAGAACCTACAACAAAGACTTCTTTATCCAACAAGGCTATCGTTTAAGATTGAAGGAGAAATAAAAAGCTTCCCAGAAAAAAAATTCAAGGAATTCATCAAAACCAAACCAATGCTGGAAGAAATGTCAAGGGGCCTGCTGTAGACAAAACAAAGCTGGGAAAAAAATCTAGTAAAAAAGGACTGTAGGTTTAAAAAAATGGCAATAAACAACTACATATGAATAATAACCTTAAATGTAAATGGATTAAATGCTCCAATCAAAAGACATAGGTTAGCTGAATGGATAAGAAAACAGGACCTGTACATATGCTGTCTACAAGAGACCCATCTCAAAACAAAAGATACATATAGACTGAAAGTAAAGGGATGGAAAAGAATATTTCATGAAAATGGAAATGAAAAAAAGCTGGGGTACCAGTACTTATATCTGACAAAATAGACTTTAAAACAAAGACTATAGTAAGGGATAAAGAAGATCAATACATAATGATAAAGGGAACAATCCAACAGAAAGAGATAACCATTATAAATATCTATGCACCTAATATAGGAGCACCTAACTATATAAAGCAGACTTTAATGGATATAAATGATGAGATCAACAGCAACACTATAATAGTAGGAAATTTCAATACCCCACTAACATCACTAGATAGATCCTCAAGAAAGAAAATTAACAAAGAAACAGCAGAATTAAGGGACACACTAGATCAGCGGTCTCAAACTCGCGGCCTGCAGGCTGCATGCGGCCCGCCGAACAATTTTGTGCGGCCCACAGACTAATCCACGAAGTTCAATATGTGGATTAGTCTGCGGGCCGCACAAAATTGTTCGGCGGGCCTCAAGTTTGAGACCCCTGCACTAGATCAACTGGACTTAATAGATATCTTCAGACCCTTTCACCCTAAAGCAGCAGAATATTAATTCTTTTGAAGCATGCATGGTACATTCTCTAGGATAGACCACATATTAGGGCATAAAACGAGTCTCAACACATTTAAGAAAATTGAATTCAGGCATCTTCTCTGACGACAATGGCATAAAACTAGAAATCAAATACAATAGAAAAACTGAAAAACACTCAAATATTTGGAAACTAAACAGCATGTTATTAAATAATGAATGGGTCAACAATGAGATCAAGGAAGAAATAAAAAATTTCTTTGAAACAAATGAACATACAACAACTCAAAATCTATGGGACGCAGCAAAAACAGTCCTGAGAGAAAAGTTTATAGTATTACAGGTATACCTTAAGAAACTAGAAAAAGCTCAAATAAACAACTTAACCCTGCAACTAAAAGAACTAGAAAAAGAAAAGCAAGTAAAGCCCAGTGGAAGTAAAAGGAAGGAAATAATAAAGATCAGAGTGAAAATAAATGACATAGAGACTAAAAAAACAATACAGAGGATCAATGAAACCAAGAGCTGGTTCTTTGAAAAGGTAAACAAGATCAATGAACCCTTAGCCAGACTCACCAAGAAAAAAAGAGAGAGAACTCAAATAAATAAAATTAAAAATGAGAGTGAAGAAGTAACAACTGACACAGCAGAAATACAAACAATTGCAAAAAAAATACTATAAAGAACTGTATGCCAAAAAATTATACAACCTAGATGAAATGGACAAATTTCTTGAAACATATCATCTTTCAAATATCAATCTAGGAGAATCAGAAAACCTAAATAGACTGTATTCAACAAATGAGATAGAAAAAGTTATCAAAAAACTCCCAACAAACAAAAGTCCTGGGTCTGATGGCTTTACAGGAGAATTCTACCAAACATTCAAAGAACTAACTCCTATCCTTCTCAAGCTATTTCAAAAAAATTAAGAGGAGGAAAAACTTCCAAACTTCTTTTATGAGGCAAGCATAATTCTGATTCCAAAACTAGGCAAAGACAATACAAACAAAGAAAACTATAGGCCAATATCTCTGATAAATTTAGATGCTAAAATTCTCAACAAAATATTAGCAAACTAGATCCAGCAATACGTGAAAAAAATTATACATCAAGATCAAGTGGGATTTATTCTAGGAAGGCAAGGCTGGTACAATATTTGCAAATCAATCAATGTGATTCATCACATAAACAAAAGGAAGGAGAAAAACCACATGATAATATCAATAGATGCAGAAAAAGCATTTGATAAAATCCAGCACCCATTCATGATCAAAACTCTCAGTAAAGTGTGAATACAGGGAACATATCTCAACATGATAAAGGCCATCTATGACAAACCCACAGCCAACATCAAACTCAATGGGTAAAAATTAAAAGCAATACCCTTAAGATCAGGAACAAGGATGGGGTGCCTCCTTTCACCACTTTTATTCAACGTAGTCCTGGAAGCTCTAGCCACAGCAATCAGACAAGAAGAAGAAATAAAAGGCATTCAATTTGGAAAAGAAGAAGTAAAACTATCATTATTGGCTGATGATATGATACTGTACATAGAAAACCCTAAAGTCATAGTAAAAAAACTACTGGACTTGATAAATGAATTCAGCAAGGTGGCAGGATATAAAATTAATACTCAGAAATTAGAGGCATTTTTATACACCAACAATGAACTGTCAGAAAGAGAAATTAAGAAAACAATCCCCTTCACTATTACAACAACAAAAAATAAAGTACCTAGGAGTAAATTTAACCAAGGAGGCTAAAGAATTGTACTCAGAAAATTATAAAACATTGATAAAAGAAATCAAGGAAGATACAAACAAGTGGAAGTATATACCGTGTTCATGGAAAGGAGAATAAACATCATTAAAATGTCCATATTACCCAAAGCGATTTATAAATTCAATGCAATTCCTATTAAAATACCAATGACATACTTCAAAAATATAGAACACATATTCCAAAAATTCATATGAAACCAAAAAAGAATAAGAATAGCCTCAGCAATATTGGAAAAGAAGAATAAAGTGGGTGGTATCATACTTCCTAATATCAAGTTATACTACAAGGCCATTGTACTCAAAACAGCTTGGTACTGTCAATAAGAACAGGCATATAGATCAATGGAACAGAACAGAGAACCCAGAAATAAACCTACACCTTTATGGACAATTGATATTTGACAAAGGTGGTAATAGCATACAATGGAGTAAAGACAGTCTCTTTAACAAATGGCGTTAGGGAAATTAGACAGCTACCTGCAAAAAAATGAAACTAGACCACCAACTTACACCATTCACAAAAATAAACTCAAAATGGATAAAAGACTTAAATGTAAGTTGTAAAACTATAACCATACTAGAGGAAAACATAGGCAATAAGCTCTCCAACATCACTCGCAGCAATATATTTGCTGATTTATCTCCACAGGCAAGGGAAATAAAGTACAGGATAAACAAATGGGTCTATATCAAACTAAAAAGATTTTGCACAGCTAAAGACAATATAAACAAAATAAAAAGGCAAACCACACAATGGGAGAACATATTCAACAATACGTCTGATAAGGGGTAATAATCAAAATTTATAAAGAACTTGTAAAACTCAACACCAGAAAGATAAACAATCCAATCAAAAAGCGGGCAAAAGAAATAAATAGACACTTCTCCAAAGAGGACATACAGATGACCAATAGGCATATGAAAAAATGCTTAACATCACTAATCACTAGAGAAATGCAAATTAAAACTACAATGAGATATCTCCTCACACCAGCCAGAATGACACTCATTAACAAAACAACACATAATAAGTGCTGGTGAGAATGTGGAGAAAAGGGAATCCTCCTTCATTGCTGGTGGAAATGCAGACTGGTGCAACCACTGTGGAAAACAGTATGGAGATTTCTCAAAAAATTGAAAATGGAACTTCCTTTTGTCTCAGCCATCCCACTTTTAGGAATATATCCCAAGAATACCACATCAATGATTCAAAAGAAGAAATGCATCCCCATATTTATGGCAGCATTGTTTACAATAGCCTAGATATGGGAACAGCCCAAGAGCCTGTCAATGGACAAGTGGATTAAAAATCCATGGTACATATACACAATGTAATACTATGTGGCCATGAAAAAGAAGGAAATCTTAATACTTTTTGTGACAACATGGATGGACCTGGAAACTATTATGTTAAGTGAAATAAGCCAGACAGAGAAAGAAAAATACCATATGACCTCATTTATTTGAGAAATCCAATGAACAATATGAACTGAGGAATGGAATAGAGACAGAGGCAGGGTCAAAGGGTCCAGAGGGAAAGCGAACAGAGGAAAAGGAAATGATAAAATGAGATGAGAGCAGAAAATCAAAACCAGGGGGAGGGCATTGCGGGGAGGAGGGCAAGGGGGATGTGGTGGGGAACATGGGGGGGGAGGTATTTAGGGGGACACTAGAATCTATGTAAACCCAATAAATTAAAGTAAAATAAAATTTTAAATAAAAGAAAGTAAAAAAAATAAATCAGTTGAATTTTTATACACCATTAATGAACTATTAGAAAGGGAAACTAAAAAAAAAACAATTTTATTTAAAATTGCTTCAGAATATATATATAAAACCTAGGAATAAATTTAACAAAGGATGTAAAAGACCTGTACTTAAAAAATAATAAGATATTGAAGACAGAAATTGAAGAAGATAAAAATAAGTGGAAGTATGTACCATGTTGATGGATAGGAAGAATTGCCAGTATTAAAATGTTTATACTACTCACAGAAATTTACAGATTCAGTGCAATTTCTATCATGATACCAAAGGCATATTTCACAGAAGTAGAACTAATATTCCAAAAATTTATATAAAACCACAAGGAAGCCTGAATAACCACAGCAATCTTGAAAAAGAATAAAGTTGGGGGAATTATGCTACCTGATATCAAACTTTATTACTAGGCTATAGTGAGCAAAACAGCATGATACTGGCATAAAAACAGACATGTAGATCAATGAAACAAAATCGAGAGCCCAGAAATAAACCCGTGCCTATTTGGTCAATTAATATTTGACAAGTGAGGAAAGAACACACAAAGAAATAAAGGCAGTTTATTCAATAAATGGTATTGGAAAAATTGGGTAGATATGTGGGAAAAAATGAAACTAGACCACCTTTTTATACCACACACAAGAATAAATTAAAATAAATTAAAGACTAAGTGTTTGACTCAAAACCATAAAAATCCTATAGGAAAACATAGGTAGTAAAATCTTGAACATTTCTCATAGCAATTTTTTTGCTGATATATCTCCTCAGGCAAGTAAAAAAAAAGAACAAAATAAACAAATGAGACTACATTAAACTAAAATGCTTTTGCACAGAAAAAGAAACCATTAACATTATAAAAACCCACTGTACGGCAGAACATGTTTGCTAATACATCTGATAAGGGGTTAATAATCAAAATTTATAAAGAACTTATAGAACTCAACACCAGAAAGACAAACAATCCAATTTTTAAAAAGGGCAAAGAACCTAGACATTTCTTTTTTTTATATATAAAATTTTATTTATTCATTTTAGAGAGGAGAGAGAGAGGGAGGAGGAGAGAGAGAGAGAGGAGAGAGAGACAGGGGGGAGGAGCTGGAAGCATCAACTCCCATATGTGCCTTGACCAGGCAAGCCCAGGGTTTCGAACCGGCGAACTCAGCATTTCCAGGTC
Source organism: Saccopteryx leptura (assembly GCF_036850995.1). Taxonomy (NCBI): domain Eukaryota; kingdom Metazoa; phylum Chordata; class Mammalia; order Chiroptera; family Emballonuridae; genus Saccopteryx; species Saccopteryx leptura. The sequence continues at coordinate 156,884,606 of NC_089503.1, forward strand.
AACACTTTATCCACTGCACCACCACAGGTCAGGCCTACACTTCTTCAAAGAGGACATACAGATGGCCAATAGACATATAAAAAAATGCTCAATGTCATTAATCATCAGAGAAATGCAAATTAAAACCACAATAAGATGTCAGCTCATATCTGTAACAATAGCTATCATCAATAAGTTAACAAACAACAAGTGTTGGCAAGGACTTAGAGAAAGACCCTTATGCACTGTTGGTGGGAATGCAGACTGGTGCAGCTACTGGGGGAAGCAGTGGGGAGTTACTTCAAAAAATTAAAAATGGGACTACCTTGTGACCCAGAGATTTCACTTCTGGGAACATATCTGAAGAAACCTGCAACATTAATTTGAAAGAATAGATGCACCCCTATGTTCATTGCAGCATTATTTACAATACCAAAATTTGGAAGCAGCCCAAGTGTCCATCAGTAGATGGGTGATACTACTCAACCATAAAAAAGGAAGAAAATCTTACCCTTTGTGACAGTGTGAGTGGACAGTATTATGCTTAGTGAAATAAGCCAGTCAGAAAAAAGACAAGCACTGTATGATTTGACTCATATGTGGAATCTAATTAACAAAATAAACCAACAACAAAAAAATAGAAACAGGCTCCTGGATAGAAGAACAGACTGACAATTGTCATAGGGGAGAGTTGTTGGGGGTGAGTGAAAAAAAATTCCTATAAACGGATGAAATTATGATGATTACCATAGAGAAAATGGGATGGGGGGAGGTAGATGAGGGTATAGGGGATAAATAAATAATGATGGGGGAGATGATGTCAGAGTAATGGCGGGGTAGGAAGCGATACCGATAAATCTCCCCCAAAACTCAACAAGATCTTCAACCAGAAACAGAAAAACCTATACTTGGAGCTTCCAGATGCTTCGCAATACACCCAAAGGTATGATTGAGTGAAAAATTGGCTAAAAATATAACCAAACCCCGAAGGAAATAGGGAGTAAGAAATGCTCCGCCTTCCTCACTAACCTAAACAGGGCGGCTTTCTCTGGTAACTGTGAATATAGAAACTGAGGCGGGCAAAGGGGGTGAATACATCCAGGCCGCGACACAAACGGCTGAATGAGGCTGTGGCACGGAGATCCAAGCCGAGGAAAATCTGATCCTGTGGCAACCCCGGCAATACAAGCTAACACTCACGCCAAACCCAAACAAAGAAAGTCAAGCGGCGCGGCCATTTTACCCGGTCTCCTGGTTGGTGCGCAGTTAGTGGGCGAGAGATTTCTTCCTAAGCCCCGGCAGTGGGTGCCCGTGTTGCCCCACGGAGAGGCAGGGTCAGAGGCCTTTCTGTGGGCCGAGGGCAGAGTCTCTGGGCAGCCCCAGCGCCCTGGGAAAGCCACGCACGGGAGGGAGTGAGAACTAATTCCAACGGTGGAGATTTTCCGTGCTGGAGGGTGTTTCACTCAGAGGGAAACGCGGCCGGCCTCATATCCTGGTTTGCGTGCGCAGATAAGGAGTGAGCGATTCCTCTGAGTGCCTCGGCAGTGCGCGCCCGTGTTATCGCACAGAGGGGCAGAGTCAGGGGCCTTTGTGTGGGCCAAAGCAGAATCTCGGGCCGCCCCAGCGCCTTGCAAAAGCCGCGCATGGGGACGGAGCGAGACTCAATTCCAACGCTGCAACTTTTCCCTGCGGTTGGGGGTTTCACTCAGAGCGTGAGACTGCTGGCCGGATATCCTGGTCGCAGACAGTGAGTGAGAGTTTCCTCCAAGCGCCCCGGAAGTGGGCGCCCGCTTGTGTTACCGGACAGAGTGGCAGAGCCAGAGGTCTTTGAGTGGGCGGAAAGCCCGCCTGATTATGCTAGCAGCTCTGACTGACTGAGCCTTACCCAGAGCCCTGTGCTGAGTGGAAATAGAGTGGGGAGTTGCCAGCTCTTTGAGCCTCTTACTATCCAGGCAGAGGCAGCAGCAACCCCATAGCTGGATTATCAGGCTACTAATTGAGGAAGGAAAGACTAGGAGAAAGGCTCCAGGAACACGGACTCTCTCACTGTCGGAGCCTATAAATGCTAATGAGCTTCGACTGCCAACGAGACTAAAGCACAATACATGACATTGCCATAGAGACTTATCAACTGCAAACCTCCACCTGAGCGTGCCAAAGGGGCAAAACCCGGGGTACAGAGTCACCAACCAGGAAGAGGGAGAGAAAAGAAAAAGCAAGAAGATAACCTCTCAAAATCAAGAATAATCTGCAGACTTTATAACCTATCCCATTTTATTATATTTGTTCGTTTGTTTCTCTTATCTTCATTCTTGATACTTTTTTTTTCCTCCTCCAATTTGGCCGATTAACTCTCTGCCGGTCTTACTCTCTCCTCTCCTTGAACTACACTACCCATAAGTGTTACATCTCCCATTATCTTTTCTCTTCTCTTCCTTTCTCTCTATGAGGGTTGCACTCCAAAACCCTTAACTCTCTCTCTCTCTCTCTCTCTCCTTTCTTTTTTCTTCTTTTAGTGGTTCCCTCTTTTTTTTCTCTCTCTCTCTTTCTTTTCTCCCTCTATATTAGTTTCTTCCTTTCTCCTTTACATCTCCTCTCATTCAAACCTCAATAACAAACAAATTATCTTATCTGGGACTCAAACTTATGTTTGTGGCATTTTGGGGGGTTTTTACTTCACCTTTTTAACTCACTAGCAGTGCTCCCATCCCTGGCTCTCCATATTATCTAGTTCTTGTTCCACTAAATACAATAGTAATTTTTTAATTTGTTCCCCCATTTTTCTGTTTTCCTCTTAATCCTCTCATCATAACTCTTAGACAACCAACAACTAAAAGCAAATCATTTTATTCTTGACCCAAATTTTTTCCTAATTTGCTTTTTGTGGGTCCATACACTCTTTTTTTTTTTTTTTCTTTTTTTTTTTGCCCCTTTATTACTTTTCCCCAATTCAGGCCCTCCATCACAGGCATTGTTTGTTATAATTCACAGTCCACCACAAGATTTTCTCAAGAAAGAGGGGAGAGGAGAGGAGAGGAAAAAAGGAGGGGGGGAATAATTTCCTTTTTTTTTAATTTTTATTTTATTTTATTTTTCTTTATTTCATTATTAATTTTTTTAAAAAAAAACAACTCTTTTCGATTTTTTATTTTTTTATTATTTTTTTAAACTTTTTATTCTTTATTAAATCTCATTAATACTATCAACAAAACCACCCTCAGATGCCAATAAGGAAGAGAAAATCGAATATCATGGATACAAAAGAAAGAGAGGTAACACAGCTAGATGAGGAAAAATCTATGGAGAAAAAATTTAATATATTGGAAACCTTGGAGCTAAATGACAGAGAATTCAAGATAGAAATCCTAAAAATCCTCCGAGATATACAAGAAAACACAGAAAGGCAATTTAGGGAGCTCAGAAAACAACTCAATGAACACAAAGAATATATGTCCAAGGAAATTGAAACTATAAAAACAAATCAAACAGAGATGAAAAACTCAATTCACGAGCTGAAAAACAAAGTAACAAGCTTAGCTAATAGAACAGGTCAGATAGAAGAGAGGATTAGTGAAATAGAAGACAAGCAACTTGAGGCACAACAGAGAGAAGAAGAAAGAGACTCAAAAATTAAAAAAAATGAGATAGCCCTACAAGAATTATCTGACTCCATCAAAAAGAATAACATAAGAATAATAGGTATATCAGAGGGAGAAGAGAGAGAAAATGGAATGGAGAACATACTCAAACAAATAATAGATGAGAACTTCCCAAGCCTGTGGAAAGAACTAAAGCCTCAAGTTCAAGAAGCAAACAGAACTCCAAGTTTTCTTAACCCCAACAAACCTATTCCAAGGCATATCATAATGAAATTGACACAAACCAACAGCAAAGAAAAAATTCTCAAGGCAGCCAGGGAAAAGAAGAATACAACATATAAAGGAAGGCCCATTAGATTATCATCAGATTTCTCAGCAGAAACTCTACAAGCTAGAAGAGAGTGGACCCCAATATTTAAAGTCCTGAAAGAGAGGAACTTTCAGCCACGAATACTATACCCATCAAAGCTATCCTTCAAATATGAAGGAGAAATAAAAACATTCACAGATACAGAAAAGATGAGGGAATTTATCATCAGAAAACCCCCACTCCAGGAATTACTAAAGGGGGTTCTCCAATCAGATACAAAGAACAACAAAAAAAAACAGAGCCACAAGTAAAAGCTCCAAGAAGAACACAATAAAACCAAATTTAAACTGTGACAACAACAAAAAGAAAGAGGGGGAGAAGATGGAGATTAATAGTAGCAAAGAACGATGGAGTGCAAAAGTACTCACAAAATAGTTCGCTACAATGAACAGGGTAGGGACCCTTTTCATTACTCAAAGGTAACCACCATTGAAAAAACCACCACAGAAGCACATGAGATAAAAAAGATACCAACAGAGGAAAGATGTATGGAATACAACCAAATAAAAACAAAAGATAGAAAAAGGAAAGAGAAGGATCAAACAAGACACAAAACTAACAGAAAGCAAGATATAAAATGGCAATAGAGAACTCACAAGTATCAATAATTACACTAAATGTAAATGGATTAAACTCACCAATAAAAAGGCACAGAGTAGCAGAATGGATTAAAAAAGAAAATCCAACTGTATGCTGCCTACAGGAAACTCATCTAAGTAACAAGGATAAAAACAAATTCAAAGTGAAAGGCTGGAAAACAATACTCCAAGCAAATAACATCCAAAAAAAAGCAGGTGTAGCAATACTCATATCGGATAATGCTGACTACAAGACAGGAAAAGTACTCAGAGACAAAAATGGCCATTTCATAATGGCTAAGGGGACACTGAATCAAGAAGACAGAACAATTCTTAATATATATGCACCAAACCAAGGAGCACCAAAATATATAAGACAGCTACTTATTGATCTTAAAACAAAAACTGACAAAAATACAATCATACTTGGAGACCTCAATACACCGCTGAGGGCTCAAGATCGGTCATCCAAACAGAGAATCAACAAAGACATAGTGGCCTTAAACAAAACACTAGAGCACCTGGATATGATAGACATCTACAGGACATTTCATCCCAAAGTGACTGAGTATACATTTTTCTCCAGTGTACATGGATCATTCTCAAGAATTAACCATATGTTGGGCCACAAAAACAACATCAGCAAATTCAGAAAAATTGAAGTTGTACCAAGCATATTTTCTGATCATAAAGCCTTGAAACTAGAATTCAACTGCAAAAAAGAGGAAAAAAATCCCACAAAAATGTGGAAACTAAACCACATATTTTTTAAAAATGAATGGGTCAAAGAAGAAATAAGTGCAGAGATCAAAAGATATATACAGACTAATGAAAATGACAATACGACATATCAGAATCTATGGGATGCAGCAAAAGCAGTGATAAGAGGGAAGTTCATATCACTTCAGGCATATATGAACAAACCAGAGAGAGCCCAAGTGAACCACTTAACTTCCCACCTTAAGGAACTAGAAAAAGAAGAACAAAGACAACCCAAAACCAGCCGAAGAAAGGAGATAATAAAAATCAGAGCAGAAATAAATGAATTAGAGAACAGAAAAACTATAGAAAAAATTAATAGAACAAGGAGCTGGTTCTTTGAAAAGATCAACAAAATTGACAAACCCTTGGCAAGACTTACCAAGGAAAAAAGAGAAAGAACTCATATAAACAAAATCCAAAATGAAAGAAGAGAAATCACCACGGACACCGTAGATATACAAAGAATTATTGTAGAATACTATGAAAAACTTTATGCCACTAAATTCAACAACCTAGAAGAAATGGATAAATTCCTAGAAAAATACAACCTTCCTAGACTGAGTCAAGAAGAAGCAGAAAGCCTAAACAGACCTATCATTAGAGAAGAAATAGAAAAAACCATTAAAAACCTCCCCAAAAATAAAAGTCCAGGCCCTGACGGCTATACCAGCGAATTTTATCAAACATTCAAAGAAGACTTGGTTCCTATTCTACTCAAAGTCTTCCAAAAAATTGAAGAAGAAGCAATACTTCCAAACACATTTTATGAGGCCAACATAACCCTCATACCAAAACCAGGCAAGGATGGCACAAAAAAAGAAAACTACAGTCCAATATCTCTAATGAATACAGATGCTAAAATACTAAACAAAATACTAGCAAATCGAATACAACAACATATTAAAAAAATAATACATCATGATCAAGTGGGATTCATCCCAGAATCTCAAGGATGGTTCAACATACGTAAAACGGTTAATGTAATACACCATATCAACAAAACAAAGAACAAAAACCACATGATCTTATCAATAGACGCAGAAAAGGCTTTCGATAAAATACAACACAATTTTATGTTTAAGACTCTCAACAAAATGGGTATAGAAGGAAAATATCTCAACATGATAAAGGCCATATATGATAAACCATCAGCTAACATCATATTAAATGGCACAAAACTGAAGGCTTTCCCCCTTAAATCAGGAACAAGACAGGGTTGTCCACTCTCTCCACTTTTATTTAATGTGGTACTAGAGGTTCTAGCCAGAGCAATCAGACAAGACAGAGAAATAAAAGGCATCCATATCGGAAAAGAAGAAGTAAAGGTATCACTTTTTGCAGATGATATGATCCTATACATCGAAAACCCCAAAGAATCCACAAAAAGACTACTAGAAACAATAAGCCAATACAGTAAGGTCGCAGGATACAAAATTAACATACAGAAGTCAATAGCCTTTCTACATGCCAACAATGAAACAACTGAGAACGAACTCAAAAGAATAATCCCCTTCACGATTGCAACAAAAAAAATAAAATACTTAGGAATAAACATAACAAAGAATGTAAAGGACTTATATAATGAAAACTATAAACCATTGTTAAGGGAAATCGAAAAAGATATAATGAGATGGAAGAATATACCTTGTTCTTGGCTAGGAAGAATAAATATAATCCAGATGGCTATATTACCCAAAGCAATATACAAATTTAATGCAATTCCTATCAAACTTCCAATGACATTTTTTAAAGAAATAGAGCAAAAAATCATCAGATTTATATGGAACTATAAAAAACCCCGAATAGCCAAAGCAATCCTAAAGAAAAAGAATGAAGCTGGTGGCATTTCAATACCTGACTTCAAACTCTATTATAGGGCCACGACAATCAAAACAGCATGGTATTGGCAGAAAAATAGACACTCAGAGCAATGGAACAGAATAGAAAGTCCAGAAATAAAACCACATATATATAGTCAAATAATTTTTGATAAAGGGGCCAACAACACACAATGGAGAAAAGAAAGTCTCTTCAATAAATGGTGCTGGGAAAACTGGAAAGCCACATGCAAAAGAATGAAACTGAACTACAGTCTCTCCCCCTGTACAAAAATTAACTCAAAATGGATCAAAGATCTAAACATAAGACCTGAAACAATTAAGTACATAGAAGAAGACATAGGTACTCAACTCAGGGACCTGGGTTTTAAAGAGCATTTTATGAATTTGACTCCAATGGCAAGAAAAGTAAAGGCAAAAATTAATGAATGGGACTACATCAGACTAAGAAGTTTTTGCTCAGCAAGAGAAACTGATAACGAAATAAACAGAAAGCCAACTAAATGGGAAATGATTTTTTCAAACAACAGCTCAGATAAGGGCCTAATATCCAAAATATACAAAGAACTCATAAAACTCAACAACAAACAAACAATCCAATAAAAAAATGGGAAGAGGATATGAATAGACACTTCTCCCAGGAAGAAATACAAATGGCCAACAGATATATGAAAAGATGCTCATCTTCTTTAGCTATTAGAGAAATGCAAATCAAAACGGCAATGAGATACCACCTCACACCTGTTCGATTAGCTGTTATTAGCAAGTCAGGTAATAGCAAATGTTGGAGAGGCTGTGGAGAAAAAGGAACCCTCATACACTGTTGGTGGGAATGTAAAGTAGTACAACCATTATGGAAGAAAGTATGGTGGTTCCTCAAAAAACTGAAAATAGAACTACCTTATGACCCAGCAATCCCTCTACTGGGTATATATCCCAAAAACTCAGAAACATTGATACGTAAAGACACATGCAGCCCCATGTTTATTGCAGCATTGTTCACAGTGGCCAGGACATGGAAACAACCAAAAAGCCCATCAATAGATGACTGGATAAAGAAGATGTGGCACATATACACTATGGAATACTACTCAGCCATAAGAAATGATGACATCGGATCATTTACAGCAAAATGGTGGGATCTTGATAACATGATACGAAGCGAAATAAGTAAATCAGAAAAAAACAGGAACTGTATTATTCCATACGTAGGTGGGACATAATAGTGAAACTAAGAGACATTGATAGGAGTGTGGTGGTTACGGGGGGGAGGGGGGAATGGGAGAGGGATAGGGGGTGGGGAGGGGCACAAAGAAAACAAGATAGAAGGTGACAGAGGACAATCTGACTTTGGGTGGTGGGTATGCAACATAATTGAATGACAAGATAACCTGGACTTGTTATCTTTGAATGTATGTATCCTGATTTATTGATGTCACCCCATTAAAAAAATAAAATTATTAAAAAAAAAAATAATGATGGATACTTGACTTTGGGGTGGTGAACACACAATACAATATGCAGATGGTGTATTGTAGAATTGTACACCTGAAATCTATATATTTTTATTAACCAGTGTCACCCAATAAATTCAATAGCAAGGAAAAATATCTTATATCCTCAGCATATGAAGGTTTTTGTGACATGGATCAACTTACTTTGCTAAACTTAATGTTTACTCATTTGTGAAATCAATAAGTTTAACTAAAAGATACTGAAATTTCTTTTTAGCCTTGATTCTACTAATCTATGAACTTAATTGGAACAATGTATAAGTTTGTCTGTTAAAATTTTTTTTTAAATATTTCTATTCTTCAATATACCAAAGCAAGCATGATTTCATTTTTGCATCAGGCTACATTAGGGGAAATTCTGTTACATAATAAGAGATGATCTCTTCCAATACAACTTGACAAAAATCCAGAAAAAGGAAAACAAGGCTTACCTTGCCATGTGTTTTATATTTAGACAAAATTCAAATTTTGTATTCCTGAGAACACTAGATATAATAGCAGAACTCATTGTCTATTTTCTCTGTGCTTTGAGGTTCTTTTCTATACCTTTGGCCTCTCTGTGTAGAACATCTTTTCCAGATTGATAAAGAGATGACTTATTTGCAAGGACTGTGGCCCAAACATCACATTTTTAAGCTGCCTCAACCTGAAGAGCACAACACTCTCTTCACCTCACCAAGCCTCTCAGTGCAACAATTCATCATCAGCTTCAGAACCCAGAAAAAGTAGGATTTTTTATGGCTGTCCCATTCACACTCCATAAGCTTCTGACATCTATTTCTCTTAGAAACGTTTCCATGTCGATGACAGGAGAAAATGAATTTCAAGGTAATGTATTCAACCGCTACATTCACAAATCTCTTTTTTCATATTTCAGCATTATGTGTCTTATTAGAGTGTGAAATTTGGAGAGTACTTTAACTCATTCTTATAAGTAGAATTCTTTCTATAATGGTACATTGCCTGTATATTGATTTACCAAATATTTATTGAATGTTTGATCTATGCGGGGCCTTATACTAGATGTTGGGGATGCAGAGATGGATGAAACCCTCTTAGAGTTTCTAAGAGGTCACCCCTTAGTGAAGGATGCAGGGAAGCATATAGACATTTCAATACCCTGTCAGAAAGGTTGTGACAGAGATCAGTGCAGGGCGGCTGGGAAGCACTCAAAAAGGCACTCATACAGAAAGAGGCACGGAGCATATGCATCCCCTTATATGTGAGATCTAAAACTGAAAACAAGAGAACAAACAAGGCAGACAAACAGAAATTCATAGACACAGACAACAGTATGGTGGTTACCACAGGGAAGGGGGATAGCAAGGAGAGAGTCAAGGGTAAAGAGGGTCAAATATATGGTGATAGAAGGAGATTGAACCTTGGATGGTAAACACACAAGGAAATATACAGATGATGTACTGTAGAATTTTTATACTTGATAGTTATAACTTTTACTAAACAATGTCACCCCACTAAATTTAAATTAAAAAGAAAGGTATAGATCAGTGGTTCTCCAACTTTTTGTAGTCAGGCACATTTAAAATCCTACAAATAATTGTAGGTGCACTATATACAAATTTCTGAGAAATATGTTATAATAATTAAGTCAAATATTAAAAAAAATACAAAGTCCAAGCATGCTTTTATAGTAATTAAATGAAATACATATGAAAAAATTAAATTTATTCTGACATTAAAAAACATTTTTGAGATCGAGACAAGGTGGTGCTGGAGCAGGCGGATGTACCAACATCCATCTCCCAGAACCAAAGTGGATTACAAACTAATTTTAAGAACCATCATCTGGAAAAACCAACTTTGGACAAAACTAAGAGGACTCTTCAATCAAGGAACACTGAAGAAGCCACACAGAGACTGGTAGGAAAAGTGGAAATGCGGAAAGGGCTGCCCAGCTCCCCAGAGCGAATGGCAGCCGGGAGAAACTTGTGTGGCAGGAAGCGAGTTTAGCAGAGAGGGGAGGGTCCTGAATCCCAGGAACAAAGCCCCAGCCTGCAGCTCCAGAGTCTAGAAGAGGCGTAAGGACAGTATTTAGCTGGAAACAAGTCAGGATACTGTTTGTGAGAAAGAGACTGATTTCTCAGACCCAGGATTTTTCTTAAAGGGACCATGCAGAAAACCTCTCTCACAACCACTCATCCAGGGCTCCGGGGAATGGGGAGAGAGGAGAATACCAGAGTAGCAGGAAGAGAGTGTAATCTGGGAGGCACAGGGATAAACATTTTGGGAGACAGCCACCCTAACCCCTGGGTCGAGTCACTCCCCAAATCTGAAGTGAATATTTCCCCCGGAAACAGCAATACCAGCAAAGGGAAGCAGGACACCAGCCAAACAAGCTTCCCCATGGCACTGAGAGTAGAGTCGCTTAGAAGGAGGGAGCTTTCGGGTCTACAGTAGTGAGTGTTAGGGTCTGAGCTGCAGCGCCCACACCCACATGGCTGAGGGCTCGCCGGAGAGCAGGCGGCGGCCAGACGCAGAGGGGTAGTTCTATTGGCAGGGGCAGAAGCCTGCTGGCCGCCACTGGGCTCACATGTGAGCTCAGTCTTACCTGGCTGTGGAGGAGTAGGCGTGCAAAAGCAGTCAAGCCCAGCTGCCAGCAGCCTGTAATCCAGCCCACTGGAGAAGGGCAGGAACCCTGAAGGGGTGGAGACCAGCCCTTCAGCAAGGGCCTAGGAGCTCAGCCTTGCCCCGCCCATGCAACCGAGGCTTGTGGCCTGGCTTGGGAGCCAGCTTCTCCCGTGTGGGTGGAGCCAAAAGCCCAGAACAGGCAGAGTTCTGCTACTGAGCTGAACGTGGGCACGCAGTCCTGCCCGGCCAGTAGAGCCAAGGCTAGCAGCTGTTCCATGAGCGGGCTCCTTCTTCAAGGGCAGGGTGAAAGCCTAGAAACAGGCAGAGACCCGCAGCTGAGCAAAGGTGCTTGCCAGTGCCCTCAGGACCAAGCATAATGCCACCCACGGGGGCAGGGCAAAGGCCAAGGCCACCAAGGCTTGGGCAGCTGAGCATGTGAGCACAGCCACTCCCGTGAAGGAGAGGTGGAAACCACAGCAATAGCCCTAGTGGGCAGGCACCAACAACACCCAAACCCAAAAGTCCTAGGCAGCAACAGATGAGGGGGTGGCGGGCCTGCAGACAGACCATACCTAGGGAACAGAGGCTATACCCAGTGGACTTCAGTGGCCAAAACCTTCCTTTACACAGAAAAAGTGTAGAGGCAGAGAAATGTAACACAAATGAACCAAGAGAAATCCCCAGAAAAGGACCTAAATGAATCAGATATAACCAAATTACCAGATGCAGAGTTTAAAATAATGATTGTTAGGATGCTCAAAGATATTAGAACAACAATAGATGGTCATTACAAACACCTAAATAAAGAGATGGCAAATATAAAAAAGGACATTGAAATACTAAAAAAGAATCAGTCAGAAATGACAAATACAATATCTGAAATAAAGAACACAATGGAAGGAATTAAATGCAGGATGGATGAAGCAGAGAATCAAATCCGTGAGTTAGAGGACATGATAAATAAAGGCACAGAAGCAGAGCAGAAAAAAGAAAAGAGACTCAAAAAGTCTGAGGAAACTCTTAGAGAGCTCTGTGACAACATGAAGGGAAATAACATCCGCATCATAGGGGTTCCTGAAGAAGAAGAGAAAGAACAAGGAATAGAGACTTTGTTCAAGCATATCATAGCTGAAAACTTCCCTCAATTAAGTCAGGAAAACATCTCACATGTTCAGTAAGCACAGAGAACTCCATTAAGGGGAAACCCAAAGAAATCAACCCCAAGACACATCATAATTAAAATACCAAAGCTAAGTGATAAAGAGAAAATATTAAAAGCTGCTAGAGAAAAAAAGATTATCACCTACAAAGGAGCTCCCATAAGGATGACTTCTGACTTCTCAACAGAAACACTTGAGGCCAGAAGGGAATGGCAAGAAATATTCAAAGTAATGCAGAACAAGAGCCTACAACCAAGACTACTTTATCCAGCAAGGCTACCGTTTAAAATTGAAGGAGAAATAAAAAGCTTTACAGACAAAAAAAAAACTCAAGGAATTCACTACAACCAAACGAAGGCTGCAAGAAATGCTAAGGGACCTGTTGTAAACAGATCAAAGGAGAAAAAGAATATAGCAAAAGAGGAATACAATTTTAAAGAATAAAATGGCAATAAACAATTACATATCAATAATAACCTTAAATGTAAATGGATTAAATGATCCGATCAAAAAACATAGGGTAGCTGTGTGGATAAGAAAACAGGACCCATACATATGCTGTCTACAAGAGACACACTTTAAATCAAAAGATGCATATAGACTGAAGATAAAAGAATGGAAAAAAAATATTCACGCAAATGGAAATGAAAAAAAAGCTGGGGTAGCAACACTTATATCAGACAAAATGACTTTAAAACAAAGACTATGGTTAGAGATAAAGAAAGTCACTACATAATGATAAAGGGAGCAATCCAAAAGGAAGATATAACCATTATAAATATCTATGCACCTAATATAAAAGCACCTAAATATATAAAGCAGACTTTGATGGATTTAAAGGGCGAGATCAACAGCAATACTATAATAGTAGGGGATTTCAATACCCCATTAACATCATTAGATAGATCCTCAAGAAAGAAAATAAACAAAGAAACGGCAGACTTAAAGGACATATTAGATCAACTCGATTTAATAGATATTTTCAGAACCTTTCACCCTAAAACAGCAGAATATACATTCTTTTCAAGTGCTCATGGTACATTCTCTAGAATAGACCACATGTTGGGGCACAAAAATGGTCTCAACAAATTTAAGAAGATTGAAATCATATCGAGCACTTTCTCTGATCACAATGGCATTAAACTAGAAATCAACCACAACAGAAAAACTGAAAAATACTCAAACACTTGGAAACTAAATAGCATGTTATTAAATAACAAATGGGAAAACAATGAGATCAAAGAAGAAATTTAAAAGTTCCTAGAAACAAACGATAATGAGCATACATCAACTCAAAATTTATGGAACACAGCAAAAGCAGTCCTGAGAGGGAAGTTTATAGCATTACAGGCATACCTCAAGAAGCTAGAAAAAGCTCAAATAAAGAACTTGACCCTACATCTAAAAGAACTAGAAAAAGAACAGCAAGTAAAGCCCAGAGCTATTGGAAGGAAGGAAATAATAAAGAGCAGAGCAGAAATAAATGACATAGTGGCTAAAGAAACAATACAGAGAATCAATGAAACCAGGAGCTGGTTCTTTTAAAAGGTAAACAAGATTGATGAACCTTTAACCAGACTCACCAAAAAAAAAAAAAAAAGAGAGAGGACTCAAATAAATAAAATTAGAAACAGGAGTGGAGAAATAACAGCTGACACAACAGAAATACAAAATATTTTAAGAAAATACTATGAAGAACTAATTGCCAAAAAACTACACAACCTAGATGAAATGGACAAATTCTTTGAAACATATAATCTTCCAAAAATTAATCTGGAAGAATCAGAAAACCTAAACAGACCAATTACAACAAATGAGATTGAAACAGTTATCAAAAAACTCCCAAAAAAGAAAAGTCCTGGGCCTGATGGCTTCACAAGTGAATTCTACCAAATATTCAAAGAAGAACTAACTCCTATCCTTCTCAAGCTATTTCAAAAAATTCAAGAGGAAGGAAGACTTCCAAGTTCCTTTTATGAGGCGAGCATAATTCTGATTCCAAAACCAGGCAAAGACAACACAAAAAAAGAAAATTATAGGCCAATATCACTGATGAATTTAGATGCAAAAATCCTCAACAAAATATTAGCTAACCGGATCCAGCAATATATGAAAAAAATCATACACCATGATCAAGTGGAATTTATTCTTGGGAGGCAAGGTTGGTATAATATTCGCAAATCAATCAATGTGATTCATCACATAAACAAAAGGAAGGAGAAAAACCACATGATAATTTCAATAGATGCAGAAAAAGCATTTGATAAAATCCAGCACCCATTCATGATCAAAACTCTCAGCAAAGTGGGAATACAGGGAACATACCTCAACATGATAAAGGTCATCTGTGACAAACCCACAGCCAATATCATACTCAATGGGCAAAAATTAAAAGCAATCCCCTTAAGATCAAGAACAAAGCAGGGGTGCCCCCTTTCACCACTCTTATTCAACATAGTTCTGGAAGTCCTAGCCACAGCAATCACACAAGAAAAAGAAATAAAAGGCATCCAAATTGGAAAAGAAGAAGTAAAACTATCATTATTTGCAGATGATATGATATTGTATATAGAAAACCCTAAAGTCACAGTCAAAAAACTACTAGACCTGATAAATGAATTCAGCAAGGTGGCAGGATATAAAATCAATACTCGGATATCAGAGGCATTTTTATACACTAACAATGAACTGTCAGAAAGAGAAATTAAGGAATCAATCCCCTTTTCCATTGCAACCAAAAAAATAAAGTACCTAGGAATAAATTTAACCAGGGAGATTAAAGACTTGTACTCGGAAAACTATAAAACATTGATAAAAGAAATCAGGGAAGATACAAACAAGTGGAGGTATATTTCGTGCTCATGCTTAGGAAAAATAAACATCATTAAAATGTCTATATTACCCAAAGCAATTTATAAATTCAATGCAATACTGATTAAAATACCAATGACTTACTTCAAAGATATAGGACACATATTCCAAAAAATTTATATGGAACCAAAAGAGAATATGAATAGATTCAGCAATCTTGAAAAGGAAGAATAAAGTAGAAGGTATCACACTTCCTGATATCAAGTTATATTATAAGGCCATTGTACTCAAAACAGCCTGGTACTGGCATAAGAGCAGGCATATAAATCAATGGAACAGAACTGAGAACCCAGAAATAAATCTACACTTTTATGGAGAACTGATATTTGACAAAGGAGGTAAGAGCATTCATTGGAGTAAAGACAGCCTCTTCAACAAATGGTGTTGGAAAAATTGGACAGCTACCTTCAAAAAAAATGAAACTAGACCACCAACTTACACCATTCACAAAAATAAACTCAAAATGGATAAAAGACTTAAATGTAAGCCATAAAACCATAAGCATCTTAGAAGAAAACATAGGCAGTAAGCTCTCTGACATCTCTCACAGCAATATATTTGCTGATTTGTCTCCACAGGCAAGTGAAATAAAAGACAGGATAAACAAATGGGACTTTATCAAACTAAAAAGCTTCTGCACAGCTAAAGACAATAAGAACAGAATAAAAAGACAAACTACACAATGGGAGAATATATTTGACAATGCATCTGATAAAGGGTTAATAACCAAAATTTATAAAGAACTTTTAAAACTTAATACCTGGAAGACAAACAATCCAATCCAAAAATGGGCAAAAGAAATGAATAGACACTTCTCCAAAGAGGACACACAGATGGCCAATAGGCATATGAAAAAATGCTCAACATCACTAATTATTAGAGAAATGCAAATTAAAACCACAATGAGATATCACCTCACACCAGTCAGAATGGCGCTCATCAATAAAACAACACAGAATAAGTGCTGGTGAGGATGTGGAGAAAAGGGAACCCTCCTGCACTGCTGGTGGGAATGCAGACTAGTGCAGCCACTGTGTAAAACAGTGTGGAGATTCCTCAAGAAATTAAAAATCGAACTGCCTTTTGACCCAGCTATACCACTGTTAGGAATATACCCCAAGAACACCATAGCACTGTTTCAAAAGGTGAAATGCACCCCCGTGTTTATGGCAGCATTGTTCACAATAGCAAAGGTCTGGAAACAGCCCAAGTGTCTGTCAGAGAACGAGTGGATTAAAAAGCTTTGGTATACATATACTATGGAATACTACTCAGCCACAAGAAATGATGACATCGGATCTCTTACAACAACATGGATGGACCTTGATAACATTATACTGAGTGAAATAATTAAATCAGAAAAAACTAAGAACTATATGATTCCATACATAGGTGGGACATAAAAATGAGACTCAGAGACATGGACAACAGTGTTGGGGCTACAGGGTGGGGGGGAGGAGAAAGAGAGGGTTAGGGGAGGGAAGGGCACAAAGAAAACCACTTAGAAGGTGACGGAAGACAATTTTATCAATGTCACCCCATCAAAATTAATAAAAAAAAAAAATGTGTCTCATGGCTAATTCAGGCAGTTAGAAGAATAGTATAAGGATGCTAATTCTGCTTCTCAGGCCACATCCTGAAAAAGGGGCCCCAAGCAAATTGGTGATTTGGCTCCTCTGATTTTGCCAATTGGATTTTAAAAAAATAGGTCAGGAACGCCCTGAAATGGAACTAACAATACATGAGCATAAATTTAAAGGACTTTTAGATACTGGAGCTGATGTATCTGTTATTGCTAAGCTACATTGGCCTCCTTTCTGACACACTCATGCAGCAGCCACAGAATTACAAGGTATAGGGCAGAGTAAATCCCCTCAAGAAAGTTCTAGTTTTCTACATTGGGAAGTTAAGGTCATTCTGGATTTTTTAAGCCTTATGTGCTCCCGGGATAATCAGTTAATTTGTGGGGTAGAGATGTTTTGAAAAATATGGGAGCATTGCGTGTCAGTCGTAATGGTTTAGTCAGTACATATGCTTGATCGGGGATTTGTGCCCACCAATGGACTAGGGAAAGAACAGTGAGGAATTCTCACCCCCATAGAAATGGCACCCAATACCAGAAGGTGTGGATTAGGATATCAAAATTTAGCATAGGGGCCTTGGTAGCTCCTGCTACCTCAATAATACATTGTGCAGACCCAATTACTTGGAAATCAGATAATCCTGTATGGGTAGACCAATGGCCCCACTCTCAGGAGAAACTTAGGGCAGCTGCTCAATTGGTAAAAGAGCAGCTACAGCTTGGGCACATAGAACCATCTAATAGCCCATGGAATACACTTCCATATTTTGATCTTGTTGCCTCCTGGATTATCAAGGGGCATAAGCGACCCTTACAGCTTATAGGTTTTGAGCCTCAAAATTATTGTTGTTCCTTTTTTCAAAGGATCAACAACAATGGCTCTGGGAAACTTCCACTAAATGGCAAATCGCTCTTGCAAATCAATGGACAACTTTATACTGAAACTGTCAACTTAAAATCAGCTCAAGGCCCTGGCCGGTTGGCTCAGCGGTAGAGCGTCGGCCTGGCGTGCGGGGGACCCAGGTTCGATTCCCGGCCAGGGCACATAGGAGAAGCGCCCATTTGCTTCTCCACCCCCCCCTTCCTCTCTGTCTCTCTCTTCCCCTCCCGCAGCCAAGGCTCCATTGGAGCAAAGATGGCCCGGGCGCTGGGGATGGCTCCTTGGCCTCTGCCCCAGGCGCCAGAGTGGCTCTGGTCGCAGCAGAGCGACGCCCCTGGTGGGCGTGCCGGGTGGATCCCGGTTGGGCGCATGCGGGAGTCTGTCTGACTGTCTCTCCCCGTTTCCAGCTTCAGAAAAATACAAAAAAAATAAAATAAAATAAAATAAAATCAGCTCAAAGTCTAGAATTATATGCCATGATCATGGCTTTTCAGCATTTGTCGTATTCCCCCTTTAATATATATACAGACAGCAAATATTTACTTATGGTGTTTCCACTATAAAGACTGCAGTCTTAGGAACAAATGCTGATGAACTATTTCAGCAGTTCCTCCTTCAAAGACTTGTATGTCAACATAGACCTCCATGTTTTATAGGACATACTCGAGCTCACTCCATGCTCCCTGGAGCTTTAGCACAAGGGAATGACCCCCCTTTTTTTGTACTTTTCTGAAGTTGGAAACGGGAAGGCAGTCAGACAGACTCCCCGCATGCGCCCGACCGGGAACCACCCGGCACGCTTACCAGGGGGGATGCTCTGTTGCAACCAGAGCCATTCTAGTGCCTGAGGCAGAGGCCACAGAGACATCCTCAATGCCCAGGCCAACTTTGCTCCAATGGAGCCTTGGCTGCGGGAGGGGAAGAGAGAGACAGAGGGGAAGGAGAGGGAGAGGGGTGGAGAGGCAGATGGGCGCTTCTCCTGTATGCCCTGGCCAGGAAGCGAACCCAGGACTCCTGCATGCCAGGCCAATGCTCTACCACTGAGCTAACTGGACGGTGCCTAGAAATGTCCTTGTTGATCAAGCTACCCAAAAGAAAATTATTTGGAGTAACCATGACAGATCGAGCAATTCAGTCTCATCACCAGAACGCTGCAGCCCTGTATAAACAGTTTCAACTTTCTTGGGAAACAGCACAGCAGATTGGGAAATCCTGTCTAAGGGGTCCTATACTACAATCTTCCCTTTCATTTGGAGTTAACCCTCAAGGACCCCTACCAGGACAATTTTGGCAAATGGATGTTACTCATATACATCATTTGGCAAACAGTCGTATGTCCATGTTGAAGTGAATACATATTCTGGATTTATAGTAACCTCTGTCAGAACAAGAGAGGCTGCTAAGCATGTTATAGCTCATTGTCCGTATGCACTGTTCTATTATTGGATTTCTTAAACTGGTTAAACTGACAATGCTCCTGCATATGGAGCAAAAGCATTTACTGTATTTTGTCATTCTTACAATCTTTAAAGTCAAGGTATTACTAAAGTGTACCCAGCAAATATTTTAAGGTCAATTTAAAAAAAATTTTAAAGGGGTAGTCATATACTGGAACTCCTATGGGTCTAGCATATCATGCTTTTTACTTCAAAAAAAATTTAAATTTCTTTTGAATGCTGATGAACAGGAGATGCCAAATCTTTTTCTCCTGCAAACTACTACCTTCTTTATTTGATCCAGCTAATAATACTGTTATGTCTTTTTCCAAATAGCTCCAGATATATGAAAAAGATTTATATAGGCAGATGGGGATCCTCAAACCCCTCAGTGAGATCTTCTGAGCATTGCTTTTAAGATACCGAGAGGCAGAAAAAGCCCAAAAGAGATCAGGGGAACTACCAGCTTTTAGGGTACGCCCTTAAAGGCTCCAATGCCCCAAAGAGGTCTTATAGGATGCCATCTGGGTTCTGCTTCAATAGTGGAAAGAAAGGTCATTGAGCTAAAGCCTGCCAGGCTTACATGCCTCTGTTGTGAGGAAACAGGGACACTGGAAGGTAGGCTTCCCCCTTGCTCCTCTAAGGGAGGGTTCAGTCTCTTCCAGCCCTGCTCCAGCCAGCCACCTATGACCTTGCCCAGAATGCTGGGTTTGCCACAAAAGACTGAAGGTGCCCAGGGCCGTCAGCCCCATCTATGACACTGTGACAAGCCTAGGGTATTTCTTCCAAGAAGCAAGTAAACTGATCTCATTTGCACAAGGGCCACTTAACTATGTCTTGCCTGAATAGTCAGGTTTTTTACTCTTCCCTCAAAGATCTCTGTTGTGGGTGTTGATAGTCCTATTTTCTGCTGCTTTGTTTAATATATAGTGTTTCCTTTATTCCTCCTACCTCAATGCCCCACTCATATTTCAGGCTGGGACCTACTCCTAATTTAGAGCTCTCTTTCCCCCTTTTGCCAACTTCTATTATGAATCTACCTTTGCCACCCAGCTTAGCATATCCCAAGGTTCTCTTTACCAAGCCACAGTCGCAGAGCTCCAGGGAAAAGCAACCTGGTCTCGTCCCTCCAGGCAGAGGAGAACAGAAGCTCCATCTCCACACATGCTACAGATGGCATTTCCAGTCTACCTAAATCATTACCAGCCAGAAGCAGCAGTCATTGGAACTTGGACATGAGCTGCAAAGTATAGAATTGTGACAACAATTCCAGTGCCATGCAGACTTTTCCTGGATGTGGACTTTTCCTGGACTCCTGCTCCTTGTGACAGCTCCTAATAGACTGAACTGGGGTTGAGTTGCATTTTTCAGGGATTTGGCATGGTGTTGGGGCCAACTTGGACTTGGTGAACATGTTAAGGACACTACTCTTTTATGGATTCTTGCTGTATTGGCCAAGAGTGTGCTTAAAAGCTTTAATCACTGCAAAAAAAAAAAAATAGAAGACTGGATAAAGAAGATGTGGCACATATACACCATGGTATACTATTCAGCCATAAGAAATGATGACATCGGATCACTTACAACAAAATGGTGGAATCTTGATAACATTATACGGAGTGAAATAAGTAAATCAGAAAAAAACAAGAACTGCAGGATTCCATACATTGGGGGGGAGGGAAGGAGGGAGGGAGGAGGGGAAGGAGAGGGACACAAAGAAAATGAGATATAAGGTAACGGAGGACAATCTGACTTTGGGTGATGGGTATGCAACAGAATTGAACGACAAGATAACCTGGACATGTTTTCTTTGAATACATGTACCCTGATTTATTGATGTCACCCATTAAAATTAATAAAAATTTATTTATTAAAAAAAAACACCAGGAAGACAAACAATCCAATCAAAAAATGGGTAAGAGCCTGACCAGGCAGTTGCGCAGTGGATAGAGCATCAGACTGGGATGCGGAGGACCCAGGTTCAAGACCCTGAGGTTGCCAGCTTGAGTGTGGGCTCATCTGGTTTGAGCAAAAAAGTTCACCCGCTTGAGCCCAAGGTCGCTGGCTTGAGCAAGGGGTTACTCGGTCAGCTGTGGCCCCATGGTCAAGGCACATATGAGAAAGCAATCAATGAACAACTAAGGTGTCGCAATAAAAAAACCTAATGATTGATGCTTCTCATCTCTCTGCATTCCTGTCTGTCTGTCCCTATCTATCCCTCTCTCTGACTCTGTCTCTGTAAAAAAAAAAAAATGGGCAAAAGAAATGAATAGACACTTCTCTAAAGAGGACATACAGATGGCCAAAAGGCATATGAAAAAAATGATCAACATCACTAATCATTAGAGAAATGCAAATTAAAACCACAATGAGATATCACCTCACACCAGTCAGAATGGCATTCATCAACAAAACAACACAGAATAAGTGCTGGTGAGGATGTGGAGAAAAGGGAACCCTCCTGCACTGCTGGTGAGAATGCAGACTGGTGCATCCATTGTGGAAAACAGTATGGAGATTCCTCAAAAAATTGAAAATCAAACTGCCTTTTGATCCAGCTATCCCACTTTTAGAAATATACCCCAGGGGTGATGTCACGGAAATGGCGCCGTGAGCAGCGAGTCTGACAGATCTCCCCAAAATCACAACAAATTTATCAACTAGAAACAGAAAAATTTATCCTCGGAGCATTCCGGAGTTCCACACAAACTGAAAGCGAAAGGACTGTTATCACTTGAATCTAAGAGACGAGGGTGTGGAGGAAGCTAACTACCGCAGGGACGTTCATTCAAGCCACGGAGGAAGTTCGCCTGTGTGCTATCAACAAGACCACCCTCAGATGCGAATAAGAAAGAGGAAATAGAATATTATGGATACAAAAGAAAGAGAGGTAACACAAATAGATGTGGAAAAATCTATGGAAAAGACTTAACATATTGGAAGCCTTGGAGCTAAATGACAGAGAATTTAAAATAGAAATCTTAAAAATACTCAGAGGTATACAAGAAAACACAGAAAGGCAATTTAGGGAGATCAGAAAACAACTCAATGAACACAAAGAATATATTACCAAGGAAATTGAAACTATAAAAACAAATCAAACAGAAATGAAAAACTCAATTCACGAGCTGAAAAATGAGGTAACAAGCTTAGCTAACAGAACAGCCCAGATAGAAGATAGGATTAGTGAAATAGAAGACAAACAACTTGAGGCACAACAGAGAGAAGAAGAAAGAGACTCAAAAATAATAAAAAATGAGAAAGCCCTACAGAAATTGTCTGACACCATCAGAAAGAATAACATAAGAATAATAGGTATATCAGAGGGAGAAGAGAAAGAAAATGGAATGGAGAATATACTCAAACAAATAATAGACGAGAACTTCCCAAGCCTGTGGAAAGAACTAAAGCCTCAAATTCAAGAAGCAAACAGAACACCAAGTTTTCTTAACCCCAACAAACCCACTCCAAGGCACATCATAATGAAGATGACACAAACCAATGACAAAGAAAAAATTCTCAAGGCAGCCAGGGAAAAGAAGAGTACAACATATAAAGGAAGGCCTATTAGATTATCATCAGATTTCTCAGCAGAAACTCTACAAGCTAGAAGAGAGTGGACCCCAATATTTAAAGCCCTGAAAGAGAGGAACTTTCAGCCAAGAATACTATACCCATCAAAGCTATCCTTCAAGTACGAAGGAGATATAAAAACATTCACAAATACAGAAAAGATGAGAGAATTTATCAACAGAAAGCTCCAACTCCAGGAAATACTAAAGGGGGTTTTCCAACCAGATTCAAAGAACAAAAGAAAACAACACCACAAGTAACAGCTCCACCAAGAACACAATAAAACCAAACTTAAACTGTGACAACAAAGGAAAAAAAGGGGGGAGAGGATGGAGATTAACAGTAGCAAAGGATGATGAAGTGCAGAAATACTCATAAGATAGGGTACTACAATGAATATGGTAGGTACCCTTTTCATTACTTAATGGTAACCACCCTTGAAAAAACCACCACAAAAACACTTGACTTAAAAAAGGTAGCAACAGAGGAAAGAAGTATGGAACACAAACAAACAAAAACAAATCATAGAAAAACAAAAGAGAAGAATCAAACAAGATACAAAACTAACAGAAAGCAATTTAT
The DNA here is from genome assembly GCF_036850995.1 of Saccopteryx leptura. Taxonomy (NCBI): domain Eukaryota; kingdom Metazoa; phylum Chordata; class Mammalia; order Chiroptera; family Emballonuridae; genus Saccopteryx; species Saccopteryx leptura. The sequence goes on from NC_089503.1 coordinate 156,907,919, forward strand.
AAAATGGCAGTAGGGAACCCACAAATGTCAATAATTACACTAAATGTAAATGGATTAAACTTACCAATAAAAAGACACAGAGTAGCAGAATGGATTAAAAAAGAAAATCCAACTATATGCTGCCTACAAGAAACACAACTAAGCAACAAGGATAAAAACAAATTCAAAGTGAAAGGCTGGAAAACAATACTCCAAGCAAACAACACCCAAACAAAAGCAGGTGTAGCAATACTCATATCTAATAATGCTGACTACAAGACAGAAAAAGTACTCAGAGACAAAAATGGTCATTTCATAATGATTAAGGGGAAGTTGAATCAAGAAGACATAACAATCCTTAATATATATGCACCAAACCAAGGAGCACCAAAATATATAAGACAGCTACTTATTGACCTTAAAACAAAAACTAACAAAAATACAATCATACTTAGAGACCTCAATACACCGCTGATGGCTCTAGATCGGTCATCCAAACAGAGAATCAACAAAGATATAGTGGCCTTAAACGAAATACTAGAACACCTGGATATGATAGACATCTACAGGACACTTCATCCCAAAGCGACAGAGTATACATTTTTCTCTAGTGTACACGGAACATTCTCAAGAATTGACCATATGTTGGGCCACAAAGACAATATCAGCAAATTTAGAAAATTGAAATTGTACCAAGCATATTTTCTGATCATAAAGCCTTGAAACTAGAATTCAACTGCAAAAAAGAGGGGGGAAAACCCACAAAAATGTGAAAACTAAACAACATACTTCTAAAAAATGAATGGGTCAAAGAAGAAATAAGCGCAGAGATCAAAAGATATATACAGACAAATGAAAATGAAAATACGACATATCAGAATCTCTGGGATGCAGCAAAAGCAGTAATAAGAGGAAAGTTCATATCACTTCAGGCCTATATGAACAAACAAGAGAGAGCCCAAGTGAACTACTTAACTTCACACCTTAAGGAACTAGAAAAAGAAGAACAAAGACAACCCAAAACCAGCCGAAGAAAGGAGATAATAAAAATCAGAGCAGAAATAAATGAAATAGAGAACAGAAAAACTATAGAAAAAATCAATAAAACAAGGAGCTGGTTCTTTGAAAAGATCAACAAAATTGACAAACCCTTGGCAAGACTCACCAAGAAAAAAGGCACAGGACTCAAATAAATAAAATCCAAAATGAAAGAGGAGAGATCACCACAGACATCATAGATATACAAAGAATTATTGTAGAATACTATGAAAAATTATATGCCACCAAATACAACAATCTAGAAGAAATGGATAAATTCCTAGAACAATACAACCTTCCTAGACTGAGTCATGAAGAAGCGGAAAGCCTAAACAGACCAATCAGCAGGGAGGAAATAGAAAAAACTATTAAAAACCTCCCCAAAAATAAAAGTCCAGGCCCAGACGGTTATACTAGTGAATTCTATCAAACATTCAAAGAAGACTTGGTTCCTATTCTACTCAAAGTCTTCCAAAAACTTGAAGAAGAAGCAATACTTCCAAACACATTTTATGAGGCCAACATAACCCTCATACCAAAACCTGGCAAGGATGGCACAAAGAAAGAAAACTACAGACCAATATCTCTAATGAATACAGATGCTAAAATACTAAACAAAATACTGGCAAACCGAATACAACAACATATTAAAAAAATAATACATCATGATCAAGTGGGATTCATCCCAGAATCTCAAGGATGGTTCAACATACGCAAAACGGTTAACATAATACACCATATCAACAAAACAAAGAACAAAAACTACATGATCTTATCAATAGATGCAGAAAAGGCTTTTGATAAAATACAACACAATTTTATGTTTAAGACTCTCAACAAAATGGGTATAGAAGGAAAATATCTCAACATGATAAAGGCCATATATGATAAACCATCAGCCAACATCATACTAAACGGCATAAAACTGAGGACTTTCTACCTTAAATCAGGAACAAGACAGGGTTGTCCACTCTCTCCACTCTTATTTAACGTGGTGCTAGAAGTTCTGGCCAGAGCAATCAGACAAGACAAAGAAATAAAAGGCATCCATATCGGAAAAGAAGAAGTAAAGGTATCACTTTTTGCTGATGATATGATCCTATACATCGAAAACCCGAAGGACTCCACAAAAAGATTATTAGAAACAATAAACCAATACAGTAAGGTCGCAGGATACAAAATTAACATACAAAAGTCCATAGCCTTTCTATATGCCAACAATTAAATATTAGAAAATGAACTCAAAAAAATAATCCCCTTCACGATTGCAACAAAAAAAATAAAATACCTAGGAATAAACATAACAAAGAATGTAAAGGACCTATATAACAAAAACTACAAGGCATTATTAAGAGAAATAGAAAAAGACACAATGAGATAGAAAAATATTCCTTGTTCTTGGATAGGAAGAATAAATATAATTAAAATGGCCATATTATCCAAAGCAATATATAAATTTAATGCAATTCCCATCAAAATTCCTATGAGATTTTTTAAAGAAATGGAACAAAAAATCATCAGATTTATATGGAACTATAAAAAACCCCGAATAGCCAAAACAATCCTAAGGAAAAAGAATGAAGCTGGGGGCATTACAATACCTGACTTTAAACTATATTATAGGGCCACAATAATCAAAACAGCATAGTATTGGCAGAAAAATAGACACTCAGACCAATGGAATAGAATAGAAAGCCCAGAAATAAAACCACATATATATGGTAAAATAATCTTTGATAAAGGGGCCAACAACACACAATGGAGAAAAGAAAGCCTCTTCAACAAATGGTGTTGGGAAAACTGGAAAGCCACATGCAAAAGAATGAAACTCGACTACAGCCTGTCCCCGTGTACTAAAATTAATTCAAAATGGATCAAAGACCTAAATATAAGACCTGAAACAATAAAGTACATAGAAGAAGACATAGGTACTAAAATCATGGACCTGGGTTTTAAAGAACATTTTATGAACTTGACTCCAATGGCAAGAGAAGTGAAGGCAAAAATTAATGAATGGGACTACATCAGAATAAAAAGTTTTTGTTCAGCAAGAGAAACTGATATCAAAATAAACAGACAGCCAACTAAATGGGAAATGATATTTTCAAACAACAGCTCAGATAAGGGCCTAATATCCAAATTTACAAAGAACTCATAAAACTCAACAATAAACAAACAAACAATCCAATAAAAAAATGGGAAGAGGACATGAACAGACACTTCTCCCAGGAAGAAATACAAATGGCCAACAGATATATGAAAAGATGCTCAGCTTCATTAGTTATTAGAGAAATGCAAATCAAAACTACAATGAGATACCACCTCACCCCTGTTAGATTAGCTATTATCAACAAGACGGGTAATAGCAAATGTTGGAGAGGCTGCGGAGAAAAGGGAACTCTCATCCACTGTTGGTGGGACTGTAAAGTAGTACAACCATTATGGAGGAAAGTATGGTGGTTCCTCAAAAAACTGCAAATAGAACTACCTTATGACCCAGCAATCCCTCTACTGGGTATATACCCCAAAACCTCAGAAACATTGATACGTAAAGACACATGTAGCCCCATGTTCATTGCAGCACTGTTCACAGTGGCCAAGACATGGAAACAACCAAAAAGCCCTTCAATAGAAGACTGGATAAAGAAGATGTGGCACATATACACTATGGAATACTACTCAGCCATAAGAAATGATGACATCAGATCATTTACAGCAAAATGGTGGGATCTTGATAACATTATACAGAGTGAAATAAGTAAATCAGAAAAAAACAAGAACTACATGATTCCATACATTGGTGGAATATAAAAACGAGACTAAGAGACATAGACAAGAGTGTGGTGGTTACCAGGGGTGGGGGGAGGGAGGACATGGGAGGGAGGGAGGGAGAGAGTTAGGGGGAGGGGGAGGGGCACAGAGAACTAGATAGAGGGAGGCGGAGGACAATCTGACTTTGGGCAAGGGGTATGCAACATAATTTAATGACAAAATAACCTAGACATGTTTTCTTTGAATATATGTACCCTGATTTATTAATGTCATCCCATTATCATTAATAAAAATTTATTAAAAAAGAAAAAGAAAAAAGAAATATACCCCAAGAACACCATAGCACTGTTTCAAAAGGAGAAATGCACCCCCATGTTTATGGCAGCATTGTTCACAATAGCAAAGATCTGGAAACAGCCCAAGTGTCCATCAGTGGACGAGTGGATTAAAAAGCTTTGGTACATATATACTATGGAATACTACTCAGCCATAAGAAATGATGACATCGAATCATTTACAACAACATGGATGGACCTTGATAACATTATACTGAGTGAAATAAATAAAATCAGAAAAAACTAAGAACTGTATGATTCCATACATATGTGGGACATAAAAATGAGACTCAGAGTCATGAACAAGCATGGGATGGCAACAGGGGTGGAAGGTGGGGGGAGGGGGGAGGGGGCGAAGAAGGAGAGAGGGGTTGGGGGAGGGGAGGGGCACAAGAAAACCAGATAGAAGGTGACAGAAGACGATTTAACTTTGGTGGAGGGGTACACAGCACAATCAAATGTCAAAATAATCTAGAGATGTTTTCTTTCAACATATGTACCCTGATTTATCAATGTCACTGCATTAAATTTAATAAATAAATTAAAAAAAAATGAGACTCAGAGACATGGACAAGAGGGTGGTGGTTACAGGAAGGCAGGGGAGGCAGTGGGAGGAGGGGAGGGTCACAAAGAAAACCAGATAGAAGGTGACAAAAGACAATTTGACTTTGGGTGATGGGTATGCAACATAATCAAATGTCAAAATAATCTGGAGTTGTTTTCTCTGAACATATGTACCCTGATTTATCAATGTCACCCCATTAAAATTAATAATAAATTTATTTTTATTAAAAATAAATATTTTTTGAATAGAAACTTGTGAATATTTTTAAATTTTAGATAAAAATTTTTAAATTCTGATAAAAAATTTTTTTATCAGAAATGTGTCTAAGTGCGTGTCCCTTTTCTCTTCCTTATCTGGAATCAAAAGAGTTCAATCAACCTTCCCCTCAAAAAAAAAAATCACACACACAAAAAATCACAAGAATTTTTTTTCCTGCTATTTGGAACGTCAGATACTCATAATAAATTTTAAAACTTCCCAAGAATGTGTTATACTTTAAATATTCTTCCATTCATTTTATGTAAAACAGTATAGACTCAGCAGAGATACTAATAGATATAAAAATTGAAAAGGAATTAGGCACTAATACCTACTAATTTGGCAAAAAAAATTAAATTTTCTTTGCACAAACATGTCAGAAAATGTTCCAAAACTGTGTGATGATTCTAAAACTAATAATTCAGCTTTCTTAGCAATAGTAACAAGGAATAATGAATATGCTAAATTCTGGGCAAAAGTTTTCATGAGCTGTAATAAAACTCTGCTTGAATTATAAATAATCGTGTTTCAAAAGGAGAGTAAATGATATTCTCCAAAGAAAGGCCTGATATAACTCAGCTGGAAAGGAAAGTTGATTACAATGATAACATCTCGCTGGAAGAATGTTTGTGTATAACTTAGATATACGCTTTCTCCGGAAATTGATCTCATTAAAACCACACGATAGAAATGAAGGCAGTTCACTGAATTCTATGGGTTCTGTTCCCAGCTACCCCTCACCCTCCATCCCTATCCCCAGGCTCTACATGAAAAATTCTTGGCATTTGTCATTCTGTCAGACTTCCCAAAATGCCGCCAAGGAAAGAAGGCTAATTTGGTCAACACCAATCACTGGTAGAATTGAGAAGTAAGCTAAATCTATTATGATCTCCCCAGGCTACTCATTTCTGAATTGTTCCCCCTTCCTACAGACACTGAGGCTTCTTATGTGCTCTCTTTCAAAGGGAGGAAGTATTTGCTCCTAGGAAATAATTTGATGTCATGGATTGACCACCAACTCTGATTTTTAAGTCAAGGACATTTCAGATACCAGCAAGTAAAAAGAGAGAACATGTCTATTAAGTAATCACAAAATTTTACCTGCGTAACACAGAGAAATAACACTAAAGAGGGCCACTTCTGATTTCTTAGAAGTGGGCTCCATTCTTCTGCATATGAGATGAATAGGCTTATTGGCTAGACACTCTGCATTCATTCATTTACTCCTCAAAAAATATACTGAATAATTAGTGTGAGTCAGGCTCTGTGCTAGGCACTTAGGCAATAACTGAACTAATGTGCAGTTTGCTTGAACAAGCCTAACCCCTTATAATTTACAGCAGTGTGTGGAGGTTCTGAAAAAGGGGAGAAGGGCCCGAACACATTCTCAGCTAGTTGGTGCTGATGGGTCACAAGGATGACTTGCTTTCCATCCTATCTTATATCTGATCATAATCAGAACTGATGTGCAAACAGCTAGAGAGCCTGGGATAAATAAAGACCCCTATGAAAGACAAAATGCAGGGAACACTCATGCTTTTGCAGTAGGGAGACTGTTCATTGATGACAAACATCTTCGAGGGGGGCTGCAGTTTGTAAAGACAGGTAAGTGGGAGCCATCAGTGAGTCAGGAAGGATGGGTCCTGTCTTCATGGGATCCATCAAGGGTGGATGTCATCACTGAGGAGGCGTGGAGTTGAGTCCTGGAACATGTGAAGGCAGAGTGTTCCTTTGAGGTTAGTCATTTCTCAGAACACAAAAGTGTGGGAGCACAGGGCTCAGATAAAGTTCGGTCCTGTCACAAATTTTTATTCTTTAAAAAATGCAGTTGTCAGTTTAAATGTAAGAGCTACTTTATTTTACATACTGCCCATTATTCTTATTTACAAATTGAAATAGTGAGTAGTGCTGCAAGCGGTACAAATTAAATTTAGAAATGCTGTGATGGAAATGCTTTCAAGTTTACAGCTAAAAACAACTCAACAAGAAAAAGACAGTCTTTGAAAACATACATTTGAATCCTACAATGGTTGATTTTTGCAGATGTCTAAAACCAATATACTGAAGTAACAAAGTCAACATTTTTTTTCAACTAGGACTACATAATCCTTGGATCTGTTTCTTGCACAATGGTATTTTCACTATATTTATTAATTTTTATCTTATTGATTTTAGAGAGAGAGGAAGGGAGAGAGAGAGAGAGAGAGAGGAACATCTATCTGTTCCTGTATGTGCCCTGACCAGGAATTGAACCTGCAACCTCTGCTCTCCTGGATGATGCTCTAACCACCTGAGAATCTGGCCAGGGCCATTACTATTATTTTTATGGGAACTTAAACATACAGAAAGTCAACACCATGGTATAAAGAACACTCATGCACACAACCCAACTTTAATGACTGTCACTAGTCTACCATTCCTATTTCATCTATTTCCTTGCAGTATTTTTTCCCAAGTATTTCAAAGTAAACACCAAACATCCCATTATTTAATCCAAAATACTTTGATATGGATATTCAACTGACAATGACTTCTTTTTCAACAAAACCACAATATCATTATCAGAACCTTTAAAAATCAACAATAATTCATTAATATTTCATAGTGTTCAATCTGTGACATTCTCCTCTGTTGTCCCAAATAGAGACTTCCAGTATTATTCAAACCAGGATTCAAATGAGGAATTGTACATTGTATTTGGTGCAATTTCTCCTCAATTCTTGTTTAATCGCTAACATTTCATCTTCCCCTCTTAATGCTATATATTTGTTGGATAACCTGAGTCGTCTTTTGCAGAGAATTTCCATGTTCGAGATTGGACTGATAGCATAATATGGTTTAGAATCTTTATTGGATTCATATTCAAAATTTTTGGCAGAAATTTCTATTCACTTTTTGTTGAAAGTTATCAATATATTAACTACATTTTGTGGATGGTTCAAAGTTTCTGAGGCACAGGTGGGCCTCTTGGAGCCTTACTTGGTCTATTTCCCACCACTCAAAATGACCCATAAGGAACAACCCTGAAATTCTAGGTCTCTGTCCACGGAGTTTATATGAAAACACATGAAACTGAATAATCATTAAACTTTCTTCCTTAACTTGATATAACAGTCTAAACAGAGAGAGATGCTCAAAGCCATCAGAAACAATTTCCACCCTGGAGCGTTTCCTTGGGATGAGAACAGACCTTCTCCCTCCAAGATCATCTTTAACTTTCACCACCATTTCAATAATTGACATATAAATCATTAGTAATCAACTATTTCCCACGAAAAAAAATTACTCTTCTCAAATATAGAGTCCCTTAGGTTAGATTCAAAAATCACTTCCAACGTGCAACTATTAATCAAGTTCTGAGTAGATGTACATCTTGATGAAGGTGAAGCAATTCCTGTGGCTGGGTCAGAGCCCCTTAGGAGGTCCCAGGAGAGGCTTGCTCTTTGAGGGTAAGAGAAAGGTTGCAATAGAAGGCACGATTCAGAAGGAGGAGAGCAAACACAAATGACAAGCCTTTTACAGTTTGGCCTTGGGTTGGCCATGTCTGTGTTCCAACCTAATTTGTCCAGAACACACTATTTTTTTTCTGGGATTCGCAAATTACATCTAAGAAAAAAAAAATGAGAACAAATATTTTTTTAATTTATCATCTATTCACATCTCTTGCCTCAGCATCATACGTTATTTTCTGAATAGTTTTTATTCCTTTTCTGTGCTTGTGTATCAATTTGGATGATACTGGCATGACTTGCCATACTAGCAGGGTCATTACCAGTTCCTGGTCTTGTTTGTTTGTTTTTTGTACTCTATCCATTTCCCATAGAAAGACTGTCACATCCAAATCATTCATTAGTGTTGGTAGCAAACTAAATCTTTGCTTTTGATGTAATTTTTCTGAATGTAGATTCTGACCGACTTTATTCATTAAGATAAATAGAGCATGGTAGGGGATGCTTTCTGCTAATGACAATAAAGCTAAATTTTATGTGTGCAAAATGAACTCAGGGCCAGGGTAGAGTTAGGATCATTATTATTTGTCCTTGGTTTTAAACAGGGAACATTGCTGTTTAACCAACCAAGAAACAGAACAAATAGCTAGTCAACATCACCCTGATTTTGAACATTTGAAGGTTTATACATCTTGTTTGTTGTACTGAACTCTTTCACTTAACTCTGATGGCTATTTTCAAGGTTAATTTTATCTTAAATCTTCAGTCATAGCAATGCAGGAAGTAAATGCTAACAGAATTCTTTAAAGTGAAAATCAAACATATAAGGAAGTTTTCAAGGGAGTTGAAGTCTTTAGATATGTACTCTAATATTGCAATTTTTATGTGCTAATTTTAAACTCACATTTTAATAATAATGCTATTGAGACAAAGCCATACAATGAAATAAAATAAAAATAAAGTGCATAATTTAATGGATTTTAGTATATAGATAGGGTTGTACAAACATCACCACAATGTAAATTTAGCACATTTTGTCCCCCAAAAAGAAAGCCCATGTCCATTAGCAATAACTCACCATTACCCCCTCCACTCAGCCTTTAGCAACCACTAATCTTCTGTCTGCATAGACTTGCATATTCTGAATAATTCATATAAGTTAAGTCACATAATATTTGTTTGGTCTTTTGTGACTGACCTCTTTCACTTAGAATAATGTTTTCAAGATCCATTCATGTTATAGCAGAAATCAACATGTCATTCCTTTTTATTGCCAAATAATATTCCATCACAAAGTAATATATTTTGGTTATCCATTTATTGGTAGATGGGAATTTAGGATTTTTAAACTTTCGGGCCAGTAAGAATAAAGCTGCTATGAATAGGTATGAAGAACCAAAGGTGTGTACATATTTTTGTTTGGTTTTATTTTCTATGTTTTTTGAGGTATACTTGGGAGATAAAAATTATACATATATAAGATGTACAATGTGATGATTTGATATATATATATATATATATATACTTATGACATTACCACAATTAACCTAATTAATACTTCCTCACCTTATATAGTTACCAATTTTCTTGTAAGTGTGGTGAGAACTCTTAAAATCTACTTCCTTAGCAAATTTCAAGTATACAGGACAGTATTATCAACTGTAGTGACCATGCTGTACGTTAGACCCCCAGAATATACTATTCATCCAAGTGGAAGTTTATTTAGTGTCTTGGCTGTACTCTTCCTATCAAGTATATTTTCTTTACTACGTAAACCTCTGCTGTCTCTACTGAGATAATTTTCCTTGTTTTATCTTTTATCAGAGATTGTGTTCAAGCCCCCTGACCCAGTGAGAACTTGACCCTTTTACCTGCAGCTATCTTGCTGCCTGGAGGCTGTCATGGCTTGACCTTTTTACTGATGTGCTCCAGGGACCAGAAGTTCAAGTGACCCCTTTCTGCTTGTCCCTGAGAGAGAACAACACCATCTTCCACACTGCCAGGAATGAGGGGTTTTAATTTTGAGCCAGCCATACCCAGAGCTGTCCATCATCAGAGCTGCTTATGATCAGTCAGCATTCGGTCAGAAGTTGAGTTTAAGCCCCTTTGGCCAGTGAGCTTTCCTCCCTTGTTAATATGTGTGGTCTCTGTGACAATACATGAATTAGCTCAGAAAAAAAAAGAAAAAGAGTGTAATACAAAGAGATTTTGCTTCTTACAAGCATATCTATGGGAGCTATAGGCAACCATAAATTCTAATAAAATTCAGAGAAAAATGGCTGTGGCTTGTTGGTTTAGAAAGATTCTAATTATTGTGGCCAACATTTTGTAGTTGGCAATCTCCTGTTACATACAGTCACTTCTCTAACAGCCATTGTCCTGTCTGCCACTTTGAATGAGTTTGATTGCAGTGGATGTGGCACAGTCTCAAAGCAAACATAAGTTACCACTTCCCACCCTTAAATTACTTCATTTGTTTTTTCTTTGAAGGATTCTTTTCAAAACCTCTAAACCAGGGGTAGTCAACCTTTTTATACCCACCACCCACTTTTGTATCTCTGTTGCTAGCAGAGGTGTTGGTTGCAAATGCCAATGGAGAGTTCCAGAGAGCCGCACTCATTTTTGCGGAGAAATGCTTTGTCTAGTCTCAACCAGCTTCAATTGATTTAAATCAGGGTTAGTCAACCTTTCTATACCTACCACCCACTCCTGTATCTCTGTTAGTAGTAAAATTTTCTAACCGCCCACTGGTTCCACAGTCATGGTGATTTATAAAGTAGGGAAGTAAATTTACTTTATAAAATTTATAAAGCAGAGTTACAGCAAGTTAAAGCATACAAAAATAATTACTTACTAAGTACTTTATGTCAGATTTCGCTAAGTTTGGCAGAATAAATCTTTATAAAACAACTTACTATAGTTAAATCTATCTTTTTTATTTATACTTTGGTTGCTCCACTACTGCTCACCATAAAAGCTGGAATGCCCACTAGTGGGTGGTAGGGACCAGGTTGACTATCACTGCTCTATACCATAACCTACGTCATAAAAAAAAAATGGATCACTTTGTCTAGAAAAAATACGAAGTAAAGTAAAAGCTATCTAACTTAGAATTTCCAAATTTATAACTCATTTTTTCATAAAGAAAAATAAGTTATATTTATATTGGTTGTAATCTTGAAAGAACAGCAGTTTAGGAGAGTCTGAACTTGACCAATGGGATTTAAATCCCAGCTGTGCCTGGGGCTAGTTGTGTGACACTGGGTACATTCCTTAGCCTGTCCGCACCTCAGTTTTCCCCTACACCAGGGGCGGGAACCTTTTTGGTTGAGAGAGCCATGAACGCCACATATTTTAAAATGTAATTCCGGGAGAGCCATACAGTATGTTTAACACTAAATATAAGTAAATGTGTGCATTTTATGTAAGATCAACACTTTTAAAGTACAATAAGTCTCTGAATTCTTTTTAATAATGTTGTTATGCTATTGCTAACCAATGATGAATGAAGTACTTCTTATCATTAATGCGACTTCTGGTGCTGCATGGTTTTGCTGATGGCTTTGTAGTCTGGTTGATACATGAGGAGGTTAAGCTTCATGCAGGCATTGAGACTTCCATTCATTAAATGTGATCATAGGTTGGTCTTAACGTTCTTTAGATGTGAGAAAGACTGCTCACATGCATATATGTAGAGCCAAACATTGTCAAAACAGCAATACTCACACACTGCAGTGTGTGGTATGTGATGGGAAGCGTGTTCCAAGTTTTGACAATCAGCTGGTCCACTGGTTGAAGTTTTTTCATTTCTCCCCACTTGTGTTTCTTTGCCAACTCTGCTTGCTGTCGTGCAAGTCTTTCCAAATCTTCATTCAGTGACTTGAACTTATTCACCCACATGTCTGAGGCCTTCAGGTCAGCAGCTTGTAGCTCAAAATCTCTGACAGAGACACCGAGGATGTAACTCAGGTCAGCACTGTCCACTGCACACTCGTGTGGATGGGTGATAAACTTAAAAAGACAAGTGTGCTCACGAAATTCTCCAAAGAGTGCTTTGAATGACTGCAGGAGATTAGATGTGAAACCCCCTAGCTGCTGGAGATCAAGATGTTGAGCAGGGTCACTTGCTGTGCATGCATCTTTAAACTCTCGCAGTTTTTCAAAGTGTAGTAAACGACCTGTTTCAATGTCAGCAATGAAGAGTTCCAGCTTGTTTTCAAATGCAAACACTGCTTATTGAAGGGGTAAGACTGTATTTCCAATGCCTTGCATTTTCACATTGAGCTGGTTCAGATGTTCAGGCATGTCCACGAGATAGTAGAACTTCAGGAACCACTCAGTGTTAGCTAACTCAGGATGCTCAATGTTTTTCATTTCAAGAAAACTCTGGATTTCACTCAGACAAGCTGTGAAACGGCTGAGCACCTTCCCTCTTGACAACCAACGCACATTGCTGTGCAGAAGCAGACCAGGATAATTATTCCCAACTTCATCCAGCAGTGTTTTAAACTGGCAATCATTTAAAGCTCGGGCAACAATAAAGTTGACCATCTGAATGACCAGCAACATCACCTCACCAAGCTGCTCGCCACACATCTGAGCACAAAGTGCCTCCTGATGTAGGATGCAGTAAAAACTTAGGATGGGGTCTCTTTTCATGTTCAAGAAGAAGAGCTACGAATCTTCTGTTTTTCCCCACCATGCAGAGAGCACCATCAGTACACACCAAAATAAGTTTATCCATCGGTAGATTTTTTTTCTTTAGCAAACTCAGTGAAAGACTTGAATAAATCCTCCACACTTGTTGTCTCTTTTATAGGCAAAACAGCAAGACTTTCCTCATGTAGTGTGTCACCAACAGCATACCTTGCAATCACGCTGAACTGGAATAAATGGCTTACGTCTGTTGACTCATCCAAAGCGAGAGAAAAGAATGGTGCTGCATTTATGTCCTTCACTTGTGTTGCCTCAATTTGATTTGCCATCATGATGGTACGATTGTGAATAGTTCTTGCCAACAGAGGCATGTCTTTTATTCATTTGATTATCTTGTCTTTTTCTGAAAAGTCATCAAAAAGTTCATTGGCAACATCAAGCATGAATGTTTTGGCATACTCCCCATCTGTGAATGGCTTTCCTTTTCTCACAATTGCTAAAGCACCAGCAAAGCTAGCTGAATTCCAGTCACCTTGTTGGGTCCAAACACGGAATTGCTGCTGACTAGCTTGCACTCTGCACAGTAGCTCTTGAGATATTTTCTTCCTGCTGTCCCCGCTGGATATTTCAATGCAAATGTAGTATGGTGTGTGTCGAAGTGCCACTTTATATTTGACCGTTTCATCAATGCAATTTTATCATTGCATATTAGACACACTGCAGAACCTGCTCTCTCCACAAAGGCGAATTTCTCTGTCCATTCCTGCTGAAAAGTACAATACTCCTCATCTTTTTTTCTTTTAGCCATCTTCTTCGTCAAAAGGGTTTCTGCAATTAGCTAGCTGACTACTTGATTAAAAGGAGGGGAGTTTACTTCCTGACCTCACAATGACCCGTGTATGTTATGCATTATCCAATAAAAATTTGGTGTTGTCCCAGAGAACAGCTGTGATTGGCTCCAGCTACCCGCAACCATGAACATGAGCAGTAGGAAATGAATGGATTGTAATACATGAGAATGTTTTATATTTTTAACGTTATTATTTTTTTATTAAAGATTTGTCTGTGAGCCAGATGCAGCCATCAAAAGAGCCACATCTGGCTCGCAAGCCATAGGTTCCCGACCCCTGCCCTATACGGTCATGGTGGTCATACCTGACAATAGGGTCATATCTGACCATCCAAGAAATGTGGCATTAAGTGACTTCATCCTTGTGCAGACATTATAGGGTGTACGTACACACACCTACAAGGCAAAGCCTATCACAGACCTAGGTTCAGTGGTATAGCCTATTGCTTCTAAACTACAAACCTGTACACATGCTACTACTGTACAAAACAATACTAGATTCAATCAAAAAGAAGATAAAACAACGCAATCAGACACAGTAAACATGAGATACACACGGCTACTGCCTGTGTAACATGGCATACTGGTTTACACATACTTATTTTTAAGTGTTAAGAACACATTCTGCATTACATTCCCATGATTTATTTTATCTCAGACACACACACACACCTACTAGCAACAAAAATGGCAATTACAATAATAAACAAAAACTATAATGCAAAAAAAATTTTAGCTCAGATCTTAAGCTACTGGCCCATTCATTTCTCTTTCCCTTCAACACTGAGGCAGGCACTCCTGGATCCCCTTCCTCCAGCCGCTGCACTTCACCCATAGATTTGTTAGATTCTGTCACACACCACCAGCTCACGGCTGCCTCCTCGGGAACAGTAACAAGAGCCACACCGTTTTTACTGCTTGAGCACTTCTCACTCCACTGGAATTCTGAGTCTACCCACTGACACCCTCATACCCTCTCCTCTAAAACTACTCATTCCAAAGTCACCAAGCACTTCCTTGCTTTTGTTTCCCATATTCATCTCAGCTAACCCATATGCAGCATCCGACTGTTAACCAGTCCTCTCCTCTATCTTTGTATTCCCTAAAGTCACACCCTTCTGGTTCTCCTACTTGTGGCTATGTTCAATATTGTTTGAAAACACGTTTCTTGCCAAGGATTAACTCTTGATGTTTCCCAGGGCTTTGTGCTAGATGCTCCTCCCTCTGTCTACGCATTTTCCATGAGAGAGTTCATCTACATCCAGCCTTCAGTTACCAGCTAACATATTTCCCATGTATAAGACGCTCCCGTGTATAAGATGCACCTTAATTTGAGGGCCCAAAATTTGAAAAAAAAATGTATTACATAAAGTTATTGAACTCAAGTTTTATTCATTATAAAATGCATACAACTCCTCACCACTGTCAAAACTCCCATGCATTAGCTTGTTCTCATCTGTGTCTAATGACAAATCACTGTATATATTTCCTCATCCTCAGTTCCATCTACAGCATTTGAAAATGCCACATTTCTTAAATGACTCGACAACAATCTCAACCTTGATATTATCCCAGGATCTTTTCACCCAGGTACAAACTTCTCCCATAGTTAGTTTCTTCACTCTTCTTGCTGGTATCAAATTGTCCCCAGAAGACTTCATCCATTGGTTCCACTTGTTTCTCATGGCAGCTTTGAAGAGCTTGTTAATGCTGACATCAAGTGGTTGGAGCTGAGATGTCAAGCCTCCAGGTATGATGGCAAGTTCTGTTTTTTGCTCTGCAACAATCTTCTTTGTGTTTTTTGTTATGTATGACCTGAACTGATCAAGCACCAATAGGGCAGGTTTGTGTATGAGCCCACCTGGTCTCCTTCTCCAAACTTCCTCAAACCAGATCTTTATCGCATCCTGATCCATCCAACCCTTGTCATGAATGTGGACAATCACTCCTTGAGGAATGTCTTCTTTTGGCATTGTTTTGTATTTAAAAATCAGCATAAGAGGCAGCTTGGATCTATTGGCACAACAAGCTAGAACAATTGTATAATGGCTCTTTTCATGTCCACTTGTGTTCATTTTCATGTCCACTTGTCTTCACAGTTATAGTTTTCACCCCTTCTTATCAACAGTTCTGTTACTTGGGACATCCAATTGAAGGGGGACTTTGTTCATATTTGCAATCTGTCCCAATTCAAACTGATGTGTCTTCCGACACTGAATGACAAAACGATGAAATTCAAGGACCTTCTGCTCATAGGTCCTTTCAGGCATCTTTTGGGCAAGTCTGGTGCATGTATGCATGCTTAGTCCATTTCATTTCATGAACCTGAAACACCAATTGTGTCCTCCTTTGAAATCAGTAACTTCTTTTTCATCAGCAATTCTTCTTGCCTTATGCTGAACCATCTTTATGGATACAGAAATTTCTATTGCCCTTTGCTCTTCAATCCATATCTTCAATTCCCTCTCTAAATCAGGCCATTTTGCTGACTTGCCCCTCATGGCTTTCTTCTGCCGTGGCGTTTTCAGTAGGGTTTCTTCTTCCCGTAGTCAGTCTTGGATTGATTTCTCAGTTGGAGGAGGACCAAACTTAGATTCAGCAGCACGATTTCCATTCACTTTTGCAAACTGGATCACTTTTAACCTGTATTCAGCACTGTACAAAAATCTTTTCTGAGCCATTTCTGGGCAGAACATGGCAAAACGTAACTTACTATAATATACTGGTGACAAGTATGAAGCAATGAACGCAAAGACAACAAGTGTGAAAAAGCAGGAAATGCAAGTAAAAAAAAATCTACAAACATTGTATAAGATGCACCCAGTTTTTAGACCCCAAATTTTTCAAAAAGGATGCATCTTATACATGGGGAAGTATGGTAGTTGGTTAGAGCATTGTTCTTAAGCTCAGAAGTCGCTGGTTCAATCCCTGGTTAGGGCACAGACAGGATCAGATGTTCCTGTCTCTCTCCTGCTCTCTCCCTTCCTCTCTCTAAAGTTAATGTTTATTGCAGCATTGTTTACAATAGCCAAGATCTGGAAATATCCCAAGTGTCCATCAGTGGAAGAGTGGATTAAAAAGCTGTGGTACATATACAATAGAATACTACACAGCCATGAGGAAGAAGGAAATCTTACCTTTCACAACAACATGGAGGGCCCTGGAAACTATTATGCTAAGTGAAATAAGCCAGGCAGAGAAAGAAAAATACCATATGACCTCACCCATTTGAGGAATCCAATGAACAATGTAAACTGAGCAATGGAACAGAGGCAGAGGCAGGATCAAAGGGACCAGAGGGAAAGCGGTCAGAGGGAAAGTAGAAGAGAAGATGAGATCAGAGAAGGGAAAGAGATTAATGAAATTATATATACATAACACAGCATTATAGAGAACAGGACAGCAAATCCTGGAGGGAAGGGGGGAAGGAATTGGGGAGAGGGGGCATGGGGGATGAGGGGGTATAAGGGGGTGGACAGAGATATATTTAGTGGGACACTTGAATCTATGTAAACAAATTAAAATCATAAACAAAAAATAAATAAAAAATAAAATAAAATAAATATTTAAAAACTATATTAAGTTTGATTTATATGAAATTTTCAGGTATATACTACATAAAGTAGTAACTATTAAAAGGCTTTCAAATTTTTCTTGGCTACCATCAACCAGACTTGACTTTTCAAATTCATGGGGACACTGACCTCTAAGGTAACTGACGGCAAGAAAGCTGGTAATGGAACTTCTCTTAAATGGTATCTACTTAGAAAACAAGATCTGATTCTGACTGGTTAGCGTTCTTTCAGCATCTGAAACAAGGGGAATCTTGTGCCTACTTTACGATGGAATCACTGATCATGGCCTGGTAGCCTGCTCTCATGATCTAATATTGCCAAGGAAATCAATGAATAAAGTGTTAAAATTAAAATGGGGGGAAAGTCTGAAGAAGGAGAATTTGTTTAAAAGAACCTTTCAAAGTCTTAGTCCAGCTTGGAAAATAGCTTCTTTATGAAGCTCTGGAGCTGTTCAGTTTTACTTAAAGAGTGATTTATATCCTCTGACTTCATGGCCAAGGTCTAATATACACTTGGGTGTTGTGTAGTTTGCAATGTGAAAATGCGCATTAAATCAAAGAAGATGTATGAAATTCATTTTAAAAGGATGGTTTTTAAAGTTATAAAATATTGGAAGACTAGGACTACCATTTTAAAAGTTCTTTCTTTGCTTTCACCTGGTCTGTGATGGTGCAGTGGATAAGGCATCAACCTGGGGCTCTGAGGTTGCCGGATCGAAGCCCTGGGTTTGCCTGATTGAGACACATATGACCAGCAACTAACAAGTTGATGCTTCCCTGCTCCTCTCTCACCCCACCTTTCCTTTTTTTCTCTCTAAAGTCAATAAATAAAATCTTTAAAAGTTTTTTACATTCAAGAGTTGACATTCTATCTTATAACCAGACATCCTATCTTATAACCATGAAATAGACTCTTCCATAAACAAAGTTCCCTCTTATAGTTGACTTAAAGAGAAAATAACTAATCAGAAGAAATTCAGTCAAAATCCAGAACTTGATTAAAATAATGTTTTAGTTTTGGTCCTTAAGTCAGTTGCCATTTATCTCATTATCTCATATCTCTCTCTCTACATGATCGTCCAATGAGAATAATCTAGAAGCCTTAGAGGACATTCAGATCAGCAAAGGAAAACTACTTTTAAAATTCTTTCTTATTCTGCTGTAAAGTGAAGCAATATACTTTAGAAGAATTTATAATAAATGTTAATTATCAAGTCTTATCATGCTTACTTTTATAAGGCATAGGTCCCATTTACAAGATTTATCAGCAAGCCTATGTATAATTTCAATCTTCAAAGTAAATCCTGAATCTGACCATTTTTCACCACCTTCATCACCCCCACCCAAGACCAAGGCTGACAGGATGTACATATCCAACTGGACTGGTCGTTAAAGCATGGCACTACTTCTGCCCAGCTGTTATACAGCCTCTTAGCCAATGCAAGGAGCATTGCACAGAGCTTGCCAGGTGCCCCTGCCAGCCACTCTGAGCCCTCCTCTGAGCCTTCCCCGAGCCCACCTGTGACTGCCTTTGATATAGAAACTCAATGGTTAACACCTGGGACCACAGGGACTCTACAAGATATCAATCCTTGTGACTGCTCAGCACCTGTAACACACACATGGAGCCTAGACCAATACAGCACTATCTCCTGCAGCATCCTCCTTGCTACCATTCTTACAACTGCTGTGTGTTCCACAGGAAGGTAAGGGGAAATGAAATAACTTCTTATCACTTTCGTCTTTAAACTCTTCAGCAGTTTTCCATTCCACATAGAATAAAATTCATACTCCTACCTTGACTCCCCAGCATGAATTATCTGGATCCTGCCTCCCCATCTAACCTCACCTTCTCCCATGCTTCTCACCCACTGTGCTCTAGCACCACAGGTAACCTTGCCTCTCATGTCAAAGCTTTTACACTTGCTGTTCCTTTAACTGGGAAGTCCAAGCTTCCAGTTGGCAATTCTTTCAAGTCTTTTCTCTATGTCACCTCCCCAGAAAGGCTGATGTGATAGCAACCCTATAGAAAATGGTGACTTCCACCTCTGCCCACCTTGAACTTGTCCCCAGTCATTATCCTTTTCATCACTCTAATATATTTGCTTTGCCACCCTCATTCTGTTTATGTATTTAGTGGTCTTCTCTCTCTTATTGTTGGTCTTTCCTACTGAGAGATCATCTCCCTCAGAGGACTGTTCATGGCTTGTTCATGACTCTACCTGTTCCCAACATCTAGTGCAGTAACTACCCTACAGTTTCCTGCCCCATGCTTCTCCTTTTCCTCTGCTATAAATACCCTTCCTCCCAATGCTTCCTGTCCAAAACCAGCTTATTCTTTAATGAGAAGTTCAAATGTATCTCCTTAGGATCTTCTCTCATCATCCCATAGCATGTGCTTTCTCCTTCTCAAAGCATGGCTACCAACATTTCTCTATTTTCTCTAAACACTTTATTTAACTGCTATATTTGTGTTATTTCTGAATTACTTTCTCTCGCTGAATTATAAACACTTGGAAAGATAAATTTTTAACCCAGATATGATCCTTCATTTCAGTCAGTAAATTCTCATCTAGAAGGAACTTGACTCTCTCTTTATTAGCTGACTTCTTTCTTTAGGATAAACCTTAGTTTTAGGTCATCAGACAAAGAAAGTCTTCATAAACTTGCAGTTCATGGTGAGTTAACTTTGGCTGATGGGAGAGGGAGCTCTGACAATTCTCCTCAGGACACACTGCTGCTTGCTTAAGAAAACTTAAATATAGTTTATAAACTTGAAGAAAAATAAGGTAGAACTACTCCCTTAAGAGATTCTTTCCAGATGTTTTTAAAATAAAGTTAAATCCTTGTAATCACTCAATGTTCACTAGTCTCCTTGCTCAAGAGTTCATCCAACTATACAAGTCATATTTCTTTTTTAATAAAAACACTTTTAAGCCAATGAAACTATTTACTGGCATTGGTTCACCTCTAGGAGAAGTAAACATTTTTATATTTTTTAAGCAGAAGATCTAACTGCAAACCTAAATTATTTGTAATTCTTTTAAATCCTATCTTTAATCATCAAACAAATGTTCATGGAATGGTAATATTTTAATGTCAAAGAGTTCCTTAGAGTACAGATAACAATAACAGCATAGCCAGGTATGGTTTTAAGTGTTTTCTATGTAATAATTTATTTAATCTTGACAACAACCCTCTGAAGTAGGTACTATTAAGATTATCATCCTTCTTTTAGAGATAAGGAAACCACGACACAGAGAGGGTTAAGTGACTTGTCCAACATGACAAAGTAATAAATGGCCAAGTGGGAACTTGATCCCAGCCGAGTATTGTTTGGATTTTGTATGGCAGCCATCCACTTTTCTAAGCCCCTTCTCCCTCGCCTTACATTAGTGTGGAGATTTAAAGTAAAATATTTGACTTCTAAGCCTCCCTTATATGTAGAAGTGGACATGTGACCCTTCTCTGGCCAATAAGAGTAGCAGAGAGTTCTTGGGAAAGATTTTCCTTCCTGAAATAAAAGGAAAACTTTATTATAAAAAAATATATTTGTCTCTTAGCCTTACTTTTGATGTTGCTTCCATATCTTAATCAACCTTTGATTATTACTAATTTTTGAATGGAAGCTATTCTCTCTTGGTCACATGAAAAAGTAGTGTCAGGAAGAAAGGGAGAGTGATATAGGATAGCAGGCAGCCTAAATGTGGGTATATTACCTAAAACCTTCTCCCCAAGTCTACTGTAGAACCCGGCCCTGGACACGCCACCACGCTGTGTCCTCAGCAATGATGTGGTATATACATGCACACACTGCACTTCAGGGTGAGCGGGTTTCCTGCCTCACTGTGCGGACCTATATGTCATAGAAATTTGTTTCTATTTCTTTGAAGGAGAAAGACAAGTGCAGTGATTTAACGTATTAATTACACTTCAACCAATGGTTGCCAGGTTGATTGCTCTCATCGTCTGTCCTCTTTGTTAACCCTGTGGCATACTGTTTCTTTGAAAGTTGAATTGTTTACATAGTTTCTCTGTCCCATCACTTGTTCCTCTTCAGTATGGAAACTGGCCCAAGGTCGTGCCTACAGCCACAGCCCATGCACAGCCTTAGACTTTGCCTCCACATAAGAGATTTTTGGTGAGGCTCTTGAGAGCCAAATCACCCATTTTCTCCTTGTAAGTGTGGAAAGATCTGGAAAAGAAATGGCCTGCAGTCGGTGCCATCCCTCTTGGGTTTGGCCACATTCCTCAACTGCTTGGACTAAGGAGTTACTTTAGTTGCTAGTTTCATTGACAATGAAATCTTTTCTCCCCATTTGACCTTCTTTATGTCATTTTACTACATTTAAGGGAAAAAAGGTATTTATAACACTTTCTTTGCCTCCCCCCCCCCCCCAGTTCTTAGTAGAATTTGTTCTCTTATGTTTTCAAAGTCATGTAAGTAATGTAATCAGGGCCTTGATATGTATCATTACTTTTTGATTGATTCTTTTTTTGGTTTATTTTGATTAGCTTCTAGAATGTACCAATATGTACTACAATAGTAATCTTCTTCTTACCAGCCAAATATGCTTAAAACACATGACGCCAGTGATGTCGTAACAAAAATCCTAACTAGGGCACTGAAATTGCTTCACAGTTCCCAGCTATAAGTTGGTTTATATCTGATTCTAAGATGCTGAGACTCTGAGATGTTCATTGGGGAAGGCTAATAGTAGCACCACCTTTGGATTTAAGCCAGAGTTTCCCAACTTCAGCACTATTGATATTTGGACCAAATAATTCTTTGATGTGGGGAACGTTGTGCACATTGCAGAGTCTAGAAATATGCCTGGCCCTCACCCCCTCTGCTGAAAAGCACTGGTTTAAGAAAGAAGAGATTGGTGATATAGTTAGAACAGAGGCCTCATTGGAGGCTGTTGGGAGTTCTGGAGCTGGACCAGTTCTGTAGAATTGCTCCACTTGAAGCCTTTGTAAATCTGTCTCAATGAATCATGGGACAGTCCCAGGAAGGGGGCCTGGTGGCCCACTATGGCATCCTCTGCATTGGTCAACCAGGATTCCTAAGCCTTGGTAAATACATTTTAAACATAAAATGGCTGGTAAGTTGTTGATCTGGGACTTGACCTTCATAATAAAGTGAGGGTTAAATAAAATAATATATGCAAAGTTTCTAGCACATGGAATATGCCAATTAAATTTAGCCATATTTATTTTGTTCACATATATAATTTCCTAGGCACGATTAAAGTCAAGCAGGTTTATACTATATTTTTCAGATTACCAAATTACTGTCTTTCATTGCTTAGTAATGAGGACAAAGGGAAAAAGCTACCAGTGTGACCAAATACCTAATTTACATGGTTGAAATTTTAGCCCCAAGAAATCTTTCAATAGTAGACATTGTACTCACTTGAAAATGACAATGAACACTTGATATCTGACCTTGCCCTCAGATTGAAATATATTCCTAGATATAAAAGATACACATCTCTTTTCTTGTGACAATTTGCGTTTGGAAGACATTTTCATTGAGTAAGAATAAATGAAGACTTCAATCTGCCATGATGAAACAACCAATGCAACCGAATAATGAATTGTCTTAATTACCCCAGCTCCGTGGGTCAAGACCAGAGGCAACCTTCATATATTAATGAGTATTTAACAAATGAAATGACAAAGGTGAAAACAATATATTCAGGTATTTCAAACAGAGATAAGTGGAATGCAGCAAGAAGAGAATTGAGTGATAGGAAGATACACAGTAGCATAAGCAAGCTCTACTCAAAGGAACTGAACTTACAGTAAGCTATATATATATATATATATATATATATATATATATATATAGAGAGAGAGAGAGAGAGAGAGAGAGAGAATAAATACATAACACTGATTCTTCATAGGTACCAACTTGCAACCATTCATTAGCCATAAGTGTAGTAGTAAGAATATAAAGAATATTTTCTTAATAGATTGTTAAACCTTTTCAGTATTGTCATTTGGAGTACAACCATTGCATTCATTGTTTCATTAAAATAATCTAAGAGTAGTTTAAAAATAGCTTACTGTTTAAAAAAATATCAACAGTGTAAATAACAATGACCCAGAAGATATTCCATCATAAGCAAAATTTAAGTAATCACATTAACCAAAAATAAAATAGAATATATCCAAACACATGCTCATACCATTAAACTCAGCTTTCGCAATTAATTAAAACATCATTTGTTACATTCTATTAATTTGGATATTGGTTTTGGAGTCTCCTGTGGTAAATTGGAGTATTTGGTAAAGACTTTTAGTAAAAGTAAATTTAAACTTAACCAGAACATGAAATATGATTAGTTCTTGCATCTTAATAAATTTATAGAGAACTTCCCAAACTTGTTTAGAATTTACAGAAAACTTTTTATTAAATTATGACATACTATAAATTTGCTTTGATTTTAAGCAGTGAAAGAGCTATAACCATAGTAATTTATTACATATTTTTAATACACATTTTAGCACTATTACAATAAAACTAATTCAAGTCAAAACTGGAGGGTCTCAGGTAGTTTTCCTTAAAAATAGTCTACATATTACTCAATTTTTAGAATATGAGAATTTGAAAATTTAGAGAAATTGAGTTGTGTTTTTTGCCAATATTTTTTTTAATAATTTTATTTTTTTAATGGGGTGACATCAATAAATCAGGATACATATATTCAAAGATAACAAGTCCAGGTTATCTTGTCGTTCAATTATGTTGCATACCCACCACCCAAAGTCAGATTGTCCTCTGTCACCTTCTATTTTGTTTTCTTTGTGCCCCTCCCCACCCCCTTTCCCTCTCCCATTTCCCCCTCCCGCCCCCCCGTAACCACCACACTCTTATCAATGTCTCTTACTTTCACTATTATGTCCCACCTACGTATGGAATAATACAGTTCCTGGTTTTTACTGATTTACTTATTTCGCTTCGTATCATGTTATCAAGATCCCACCATTTTGCTGTAAATGTTCCGATGTCATCATTTCTTATGGCTGAGTAGTATTCCATAGTGTATATGTGCCACATCTTCTTTATCCAGTCATCTATTGATGGGCTTTTTGGTTGTTTCCATGTCCTGGCCACTGTGAACAATGCTGCAATGAACATGGGGCTGCATGTGTCTTTACGTATCAATGTTCCTGAGTTTTGGGGGTATATACCCAGTAGAGGGATTGCTGGGTCATAAGGTAGTTCTATTTTCAGTTTTTTGAGGAACCACTATACTTTCTTCCATAATGGTTGTACTACTTTACACTCCCACCAACAGTGAATGAGGGTTCCTTTTTCTCCACAGCCTCTCCAACATTTGCTATTACCTGTCTTGTTGATAATAGCTAATCCAACAGGTGTGAGGTGGTATCTCATTGTAGTTTTGATTTGCATTTCTCTAATAACTAATGAAGATGAACATCTTTTCATATATCTGTTGGCCATTTGTATTTCTTCCTGGGAGAATTGTCTGTTCATGTCCTCTTCCCTTTTTTTTTTTTTTAATTATACTTTTATTTTTTTAATGGGGCGACATCAATAAATCAGGTTACATATATTCAAAGATCAAGAAGTCCAGGGTATCTTGTCTTTCAATTATGTTGCATACCCATCACCCAAAGTCAGATTATCCTCTGTCACCTTCTATCTAGTTTTCTTTGTGCCCCTCCCCCTCCCCCTTTCTCTCTCCCTTTCGCCCCTCCCCCCGTAACCACCACACTCTTATCAATGTCTCTTAGTTTCACTTTTATGTCCCACCTACGTATGGAATAATGCAGTTCCTGGTTTTTTCTGATTTACTTATTTCACTTCGTATAATGTTATCAAGATACCACCATTTTGCTGTAAATGATCTGATGTCATAATTTCTTATGGCTGAGTAGTATTCCATAGTGTATATGTGCCACATCTTCTTTATCCAGTCATCTATCGACGGGCTTTTGGTTGTTTCCATGTCCTGGCCACTGTGAACAATGCTGCAATGAACATGGGGCTGCATATGTCTTTACGTATCAATGTTTCTGAGTTTTGGGGGTATATACCCAGTAGAGGGATTGCTGGGTCATAAGGTAGTTCTATTTTCAGTTTTTTGAGGAACTATAAAACACTATACTTTTTTCCATAATGGTTGTACTACTTTACATTCCCACCAACAGTGAATGAGGGTTCCTTTTTCTCCACAGCCTCTCCAACATTTGCTATTACCTGTCTTGTTAATAATAGCTAATCTAACAGGTGTGAGGTGGTATCTCATTGCAGTTTTGATTTGCATTTCACTAATAGCTAAAGAAGATGAGCATCTTTTCATATATCTGTTGGCCATTTGTACTTCCTCCTGGGAGAAGTGTCTGTTCATGTCCTCTTCCCATTTTTTTATTGTATTGTTTGTTTGTTTGTTGTTGAGTTTTATGAGTTCTTTGTATATTTTGGATATTAGGCCCTTATCTGAGCTGTTGTTTGAAAATATAATTTCCCATTTAGTTGGCTGTCTGTTTATTTTGTTATCAGTTTCTCTTGCTGAGCAAAAACTTCTTAGTCTGATGTAGTCCCATTCATTAATTTTTGCCTTCACTTCTCTTGCCATTGGAGTCAAATTCACAAAATGCTCTTTAAACCCAGGTCCATGAGTTTAGTACCTATGTCTTCTTCTATGTACTTTATTGTTTCAGGTCTTATGTTTAGATCTTTGATCCATTTTGAGTTAATTTTAGTACAGGGGGAGAGACTGTAGTCCAGTTTCATTCTTTTGCATGTGGCTTTCCAGTTTTCCCAGCACCATTTATTGAAGAGGCTTTCTTTTCTCCATTGTATGTTCTTGGCCCCTTTATCAAAAATTATTTGACTATATATATATATGTGGTTTTATTTCTGGACTTTCTATTCTGTTCCATTGGTCTGAGTGTCTATTTTTCTGCCAATACCATGCTGTTTTGATTGTCGTGGCCCTATAATAGAGTTTGAAGTCAGGTATTGTAATGCCCCCAGCTTCATTCTTTTTCTTTAGAATTGCTTTGGCTATTCGAGGTTTTTTATAGTTCCATATAAATCTGATGATTTTTTGCTCTATTTCTTTTAAAAATGTCATTGGAATTTTGATGGGAATTGCATTAAATTTGTATATTGCTTTGGGTAATATAGCCATCTTGATTATATTTATTCTTCCTAACCAAGAACAAGGAATATTCTTCCATCTCATTATATCTTTCTCAATTTCTCTTAACACTGGTTTATAGTTTTCATTATATAAGTCCTTTACATTCTTTGTTATGTTTATTCCTAAGTATTTTATTTTTTTTGTTGCAATTGTGAAGGGGATTATTCTTTTGAGTTCATTCTCAATTGTTTCATTGTTGGCATATAGAAAGGCTATTGACTTCTGTATGTTAATTTTGTATCCCGCAACCTTACTATATTGGCTTATTGTTTCTAGTAGTCTTTTTGTGGATTCTTTGGGGTTTTTGACGAATAGGATCATATCATCTGCAAAGAGTGATACTTTTACTTCTTCTTTTCCGATATGGATGCCTTTTATTTCTCTGTCTTGTCTGATTGCTCTGGCTAGAACCTCTAGTACCACATTAAATAAGAGTGGAGAGAGTGGACAACCCTGTCTTGTTCCTGATTTAAGGGGGAAAGCCTTCAGTTTTGTGCCATTTAATATGATGTTAGCTGATGGTTTATCATATATGGCCTTTATCATGTTGAGATATTTTCCTTCTATACCCATTTTGTTGAGAGTCTTAAACATAAAATTGTGTTGTATTTTATCAAAAGCCTTTTCGGCGTCTATTGATAAGATCATGTGGTTTTTGTTCTTTGTTTTGTTGATACGGTGTATTACGTTAACTGTTTTACGTATGTTGAACCATCCTTGAGATTCTGGGATGAATCCCACTTGATTGTGATGTATTATTTTTTTAATATATTATTGTATTCGATTTGCTAGTATTTTGTTTAGTATTTTAGCATCTGTATTCATTAGAGATATTGGTCTGTAGTTTTCTTTTTTTGTGCCATCCTTGCCTGGTTTTGGTATGAGAGTTATGTTGGCCTCATAAAATGTGTTTGGAAGTATTGCTTCTTCTTCAATTTTTTGGAAGACTTTCAGTAGAATAGGAACCAAGTCTTCTTTGAATGTTTGATAAAATTCGCTGGTATAGCCATCAGGTCCTGGACTTTTATTTTTGGGGAGGTTTTTAATGGTTTTTTCTATTTCTTCTCTACTAATAGGTCTGTTTAGGCTTTCTGCTTCTTCTTGACTCAGTCTAGGAAGGTTGTATTGTTCTAGGAATTTATCCATTTCTTCTAGATTGTTGAATTTAGTGGCATAAAGTTTTTCATAGTATTCTACAATAATTCTTTGTATATCTACGGTGTCCGTGGTGATTTCTCCTCTTTCATTTTGGATTTTGTTTATATGAATTCTTTCTCTTTTTTCTTTGGTAAGTCTTGCCAAGGGTTTGTCAATTTTATTGATCTTTTCAAAGAACCAGCTCTTTGTTCTATTAATTTTTTCTATAGTTTTACTGTTCTCTATTTCATTTTTTTCTGCTCTGATTTTTATTATCTCCTTTCTTCGGCTAGTTTTGGGTTGTTTTTGTTCTTCTTTTTCTAGTTCCTTAAGGTGTGAAATTAAGTAGTTCACTTGGGCTCTCTCTTGTTTGTTCATATATGCCTGAAGTGATATGAACTTCCCTCTTATCACTGCTTTTGCTGTATCCCATAGATTCTGATATGTCGTATTGTCATTTTCATTAGTCTGTATATATCTTTTGATCTCTGCACTTATTTCTTCTTTGATCCATTCATTTTTTAAAAGTATGTTGTTTAGTTTCCACATTTTTGTGGGATTTTTTTCCTCTTTTTTGCAGTTGAATTCTAGTTTCAAGGCTTTATGATCAGAAAATATGCTTGGTACAACTTTGATTTTTCTGAATTTGCTGATGCTGTTTTTGTGGCCCAACATATGGTCAATTCTTGAGAATGATCCATGTACACTGGAGAAAAATGTATACTCAGTCACTTTGGGATGAAATGTCCTGTAGATGTCTATCATATCCAGGTGCTCTAGTGTTTTGTTTAAGGCCACTATATATTTGTTGATTCTCTGTTTGGATGACCGATCTAGAGCCGTCAGCGGTGTATTGAGGTCTCCAAGTATGATTGTATTTTTGTCAGTTTTTGTTTTAAGGTCAATAAGTAGCTGTCTTATATATTTTGGTGCTCCTTGGTTTGGTGCATATATATTAAGAATTGTTCTGTCTTCTTGATTCAGTGTCCCCTTAGCCATTATGAAATGGCCATTTTTGTCTCTGAGTACTTTTCCTGTCTTGTAGTCAGCATTATCAGATATGAGTATTGCTATGCCTGCTTTTTTTTGGATGTTATTTGCATGGAGTATTGTTTTCCAGCCTTTCACTTTGAGTTTGTTTTTATCCTTGTTACTTAGATGAGTTTCCTGTAGGCAGCATACAGTTGGATTTTCTTTTTTAATCCATTCTGCTACTCTGTGTCTTTTTATTGGTGAGTTTAATCTGTTTACATTTAGTGTAATTATTGACACTTGTGAGTTCCCTATTGCCATTTTATAGATTGCTTTCTGTTAGTTTTGTGTCTTGTTTGATCCTTCTCTTTCATTTTTTTATCTTTTGTTTTTATTTGGTTGTATTCCATACATCTTTCCACTGTTGCTATCTTTTTTATCTCATGTGCTTCTGTGGTGGTTTTTTCAATGGTGGTTACCTTTAGGTAATGAAAAGGGTTCCTACCCTGTTCATTGTAGCACACTATTTTGTGAGTAGTTTTGCACTCCATCGTCCTTTGCTACTGTTCATCTCCATCCTCTCCCCCCTTTCTTTTTGTTGTTGTCACAGTTTAAATTTGGTTTTATTGTGTTCTTCTTGGAGCTTTTACTTGTGGCTTTATTTTTTTTTTGTTAATTGTATCTGATTGGAGAACCCCCTTTAGTAATTCCTGGAGTGGGGGTTTTCTGATGATAAATTCCATCATCTTTGCTGTATCTGTGAATGTTTTTATTTCTCCTTCATATTTGAAGGATAGCTTTGATGGGTATAGTATTCGTGGCTGAAAGTTCCTCTCTTTCAGGACTTTCAATATTGGGGTCCACTCTCTTCTAGCTTGTAGAGTTTCTGCTGAGAAATCTGATGATAATCTAATGGGCCTTCCTTTATATGTTGTATTCTTCTTTTCCCTGGCTGCCTTGAGAAGTTTTTCTTTGCCATTGGTTTGTGCCAATTTCATTATGATGTGCTTTGGAGTAGGTTTGTTGGGGTTAAGAAAACTCGGAGTTCTGTTTGCTTCATGAATTTGAGGGTTTAGTTCTTTCCACAAGCTTGGGAAGTTCTCATCTATTATTTGTTTGAGTATGTTCTCCATTCCATTTTCTCTCTCTTCTCCCTCTGATATACCTATTATTCTTATGTTATTCTTTCTGATGGAGTCAGATAATTCTTGTAGGGCTATCTCATTTTTTTTTAATTTTTGAGTCTCTTTCTTCCTCTCTCTGTTGTGCCTCAAGTTGCTTGTCTTCTATTTCACTAATCCTCTCTTCTATCTGGCCTGTTCTATTAGCCAAGCTTGTTACCTCGTTTTTCAGCTCGTGAATTGAGTTTTTCATCTCTGTTTGATTTGTTTTTATAGTTTCAATTTCCTTGGACATATATTCTTTGTGTTCATTGAGTTGTTTTCTGAGCTCCCTAAATTGCCTTTCTGTGTTTTCTTGTATATCTCTGAGTATTTTTAGGATTTCTATCTTGAATTCTCTGTCATTTAACTCCAAGGTTTCCAATATATTAAATTTTTTCTCCATAGATTTTTCCTCTTCTATCTGTGTTACCTCTCTTTCTTTTGTATCCATGATATTCGATTTTCTCTTTTTTAATGGCATCTGAGGGTGGTTTTGTTGATAGTATTAATGAGATTTAATAAAAAATAAAAAGTTAAAAAAATAAAAAATTGAAAAAAGTTTTTAAAAAAAAAATTAATAATGAAATAAAGAAAAATAAAATAAAATAAAAATTTAAAAAAAGGAAATTATTCCCCCCCCTCCTTTTTTTCTCTCCTCTCCTCTCCCCTCTTTCTTGAGAAAATCTTGTGGTGAACTGTGAATTATATTGTATTTAATAGAACAAACAATGCCTGTAATGGAGGGCCTGAATTGGGGAAAAGTAATAAAAGGGCAAGAAAAATAAATAAATAAATAAATAAATAAATAAAAGGGGTGGGGGTATGGACCCACAAAAAGCAAATAATGAAAAAATTTGGATCAAGAATAAAATGATTTGCGTTTAGGTGTTGGTTTACTAAGAGTTATGATAAGAGGAGTAAGAGGGAAACAGGAAAATGGGGGGACAAATTTAAAAATTACTATTGTATTTAGTGGAACAAGAGCTTGATAAAATGGAGAGCCAGGGATGGGAGCACTGCTAGTGAGTTAAAAAGGTGAAGTAAAAACCCCCCAAAATGCCTCAAACATAAGTTTGAGTCCCAGATAAAATAATTTGTTATTGAGGTTTGAATGAGAGGAGACATAAAGGAGAAAGGAAGAAACTAATATAGAGGGAGAAAAGAAAGAGAGAGAGAGAGAGAAAAGAGGGAACCACTAAAAGAAGAAAAAAGAGAAGAGAGAAGAGAGAGAGAGAGAGAGAGAGTGAGTTAAGGGTTTTGGAGTGCAACCCTCATAGAGAGAAAGGAAGAGGAAAGAAAAGATAATGGGAGATGTAACACTTACGGGTAGTGTAGTTCAAGGAGAGGAGAGAGTATGACCAGTAGAGAGTTAAACGACCAAATTGGAGGAGGAAAAAAATAAATCAAGGATGAAGATAAGAGAAACAAACGAACAAATATAATAAAATGGGATAGGTTATAAAGTCTGCGGATTATTCTGATTTTGAGAGGTTATCTTCTTACTTTTTCTTTTCTCTCCCTCTTCCTGGTCGGCGACTCTGTACCCCGGGTTCTGCCCCTTTGGCACACTCAGGTAGAGGTTTGCAGTTGATAAGTCTCTATGGCGATGTCATGTTTTGTGCTTCAGTCTCGTTGGCAGTCGAGGCTCATTAGCATTTATAGGCTCCGACAGTGAGAGAGTCCGTGTTCCAGGAGCCTCTCTCCTAGTCTTTCCTTCCTCAATCAGCAGCCTGAGAATCCAGCTATGGGGTTGCTGCTGCCTCTGCCTGGATAGTAAGAGGCTCAAAGAGCGGGCAACTCCCCACTCTTATTTCCACTCAGCACAGGGCTCTGGGTAAGGCTCAGTCAGTCAGAGCTGCTAGCATAATCAGCCGGGGCTTTCGCCTACTCAAAGACCTCTGGCTCTGTCACTCTGTCCGGTAACATGGACGGGTCTGCGCTCGCAGACCAGGATGTTAGACTGGAAGTCTCGCCCTCTGAGTGAAACCCCCCGCACGCACTGAAAAGTTCCAATGTTGGAATTGGCTCTCGCTTGTCCCCGTGTGCCGCTCTTTCAAGGCGCTGAGGCGGCCCGTGACTCCGCCCTCGGCCCACACAAAGGCCCCCGACTCTGCCCCTCTGTGGGACAACACGGGCTCCCACTCTGGAGGTGCTGGGAGGACTCTCCTTCCCACTCTCCATGCGCGCAGACCAGGATGTGAGGCCAGAGTCTCGCCCTCTGAGTGAAACCTCCTGCCCGCACTGAAAAGTTCCAGTATTGGAATTAGCTCTCACTTCCTCCCCGTGTGCGGCTCTCCCCAGGTGCTGGGGCAGCCCAGAGGCTTTCAGCCCACACAAAGGCCTCTGTCTCTGCCTCGCTGTGGAGTAACACGGGCGCACACTCCGGGGGCTTTGGAAGGAATCTCTCGCCAACTATGCGCCTACCAGGGGATCAGGTAAAATGGCCGCCCCGCTTGTTTTTCTTTGTCTGGGTTTGGCGCGAGTGTTAGCTGTATTGCCCAGGTTGTCACAGGAACAGTTTTTCCTTGGCTTAGA
Source organism: Saccopteryx leptura (assembly GCF_036850995.1). NCBI lineage: Eukaryota > Metazoa > Chordata > Mammalia > Chiroptera > Emballonuridae > Saccopteryx > Saccopteryx leptura. The sequence goes on from NC_089503.1 coordinate 156,940,384, forward strand.
TCTCCGTGCCACAGCCTGGTTCGGCCGTTTGTGCCGCGGCCTGGATCTATTCACCCCCTTTGCCCGCCTTAGTTTCTATATTCTCAGTTTCCAGTGAAAATCGCCCTGTTTAGGTTAGTGAGGAATGCGGAACATTTCTTACTCCCTATTTCCTTCGGGGTTTGGTTATATATTTAGCCAATTTTTCACTCGATCATACCTTTGGGTGTATTGCGAAACATCTGGAGGCTCCAAGGATAGGTTTTTCTGTTTCTGGTTGAAGATCTTGTTGAGGTTTTGGGGAGATTTATCGGTATCGCTTCCTACTCCGCCATTACTCTGACATCATCTCCCTCTTCCCTTTTTTATTTGATTGTTTGTTTGTTTGTTGTTGAGTTTTATGAGTTTTTTGTATATTTTGGACATTAGACCCTTATCTGAGCTGTTGTTTAAAAATATCATTTCCCATTTAGTTGGCTGTCTGTTTATTTTGTTGTCAGTTTCTCTTGCTGAGCAAAAACTTCTTAGTCTGATGTAGTCCCATTCATTTATCTTTGCCTTCACTTCTCTTGCCTTTGGAGTCAAATTCATAAAATGCTCTTTAAAACTCAGGTCCATGAGTTTAGTACCTATGTCTTCTTCTACATACTTTATTGTTCCAGGTCTTATATTTAGGTCTTTGATCCATTTTGAATTAATTTTAGTACAAGGGGACAAGCTGTAGTCGAGTACATTCTTTTGCATGTGACTTTCCAGTTTTCCCAGCACCATTTGTTGAAGAGGCTTTCTTTTCTCCATTGTGTGTTGTTGGCCCCTTTGTCAAAAATTATTTGACCATATATATGTGGTTTTATTTCTGGACTTTCTATTCTGTTCCATTGGTCTAAGTGTCTATTTTCTGCCAATACCATGCTGTTTTGATTGTCATGGCCCTATAATAGAGTTTGAAGTCAGGTATTGTAATGCCCCCAGCTTCATTCTTTTTCCTTAGGATTGCTTTGGCTATTCAGGGTTTTTTATAGTTCCATAAAAATCTGATGATTTTTTGTTCCATTTCTTTAAAGAATGTCATAGAAATTTTGATGGGAATTGCATTAAATTTATAAGTTGCTTTGGGTAATACGGTCATTTTGATTATATTTATTCTTCCTATCCAAGAACAAGGAATATTTTTCCATGTCATTGTATCTTTTTTGATTTCCCTTAACAATGCTTTGTAGTTTTCGTTATATAGGTCCTTTACATTCTTTGTTATGTTTACTCCTAGGTATTTTATTATTTTTGTTGCAATCGTGAAGGGGATTATTTTTTTGAGTTCATTTTCTAATATTTCATTGTTGGCATATAGAAAGGCTATGGACTTTTCTATATTAATTTTGTATCCTGTGACCTTGCTGTATTGGTTTATTGTTTCTAATAATCTTTTTGTGGAATCTTTGAGGTTATCCATGTATAGGATCATATCATCTGCAAAAAGTGATACCTTTACTTCTTCTTTTCTGATATGGATGCCTTTCATTTCTTTCTCTTGTCCGATTGCTCTGGCCAGAACTTCTAGCACCACGTTAAATAAGAGTGAAGAGAGTGGACAAATCTGTCTTGTTCCTGATTTAAGGGGGAAAGTCCTCAGTTTTATGCCATTTAATATGATGTTAGCTGATGGTTTATCATATATGGCCTTTATCATGTTGAGATATTTTCCTTCTATACCCATTTTGTTAAGTGTCTTAAACATAAAGTTGTGTTGTATGTTATCGAATGCCTTTTCTGCATCTATTGATAAGTTCATGTGGTTTTTGTTCTTTGTTTTGTTGATATGGTGTATTTGGTTAATCGTTTTATGTATGTTGAACCATCCTTGAGATTCTGGGATGAATCACACTTGATCATGATGTATTATTGTTGTAATATGTTGTTGTATTCGATTTGCTAGTATTTTTTTTAGTATTTTAGCATCTGTATTCATTAGAGATATTGGTCTGTAGTTTTCTTTTTTTGTGCCATCCTTGCCAGGTTTCAGTATGAGGGTTATGTTGGCCTCATAAAATGTGTTTGGAAGTATTGCTTCTTCTTCAATTTTTTGGAAGACTTTGAGTAGAATAGAAACCAAGTTTTCTTCGAATGTTTGATAGAATTCACTAGTATAACCGTCTGGGCCTGGACTTTTATTTTTGGGGAGGTTTTTAATAGTTTTTCTAAGCCTAATTGGTCTGTTTAGGCTTTCTGCTTCTTCATGACTCAGTCTAGGAAGGTTGTATTGTTCTAGGAATTTATCCATTTCTTCTAGATTGTTGAATTTGGTGGCATATAGTTTTTCGTAGTATTCTACAATAATTCTTTGTATATCTACGATGTCTGTGGTGATTTCTCCTCTTCATTTTGGATTTTGTTTATATGAGTCCTTTCTCTTTTTTCCTTGGTGAGTCTTGCCAAGGGTTTGTCAATTTTGTTGATCTTTTCAAAGAACCAGCTCCTTGTTTTATTAATTTTTTCTATAGTTTTTCTGTTCTCTATTTCATTTATTTCTGCTCTGATTTTTATTATTTCCTTTCTTCGTTGGTTTTGGGTTGTCTTTGCTCTTCTTTTTCTAGTTCCTTAAGGTTTGAAGTTAAGTGGTTAACTTGGGCTCTCTCTAGTTTGTTCATATAGGCTTGAATTGATATGAACTTTTCTCTTATTACTGCTTTTGCTGCATCCCATAGATTCTGATATGTTGTATTGTCATTTTCATTTGTCTGTATATATCTTTTGATCTCTGCGCTTATTTCTTCTTTGACCCATTCATTTTTTAAAAGTATGTTGTTTAGTTTCCAAATTTTTGTGGGGTTTTTTCCTCTTCTTTGTAGTTGAATTCTAGTTTCAAGGCTTTATGATCAGAAAATATGCTTGGTACAATTTTGATTTTTCTGAATTTGCTGATGTTATTTTTGTGGCCCAACATATGGTCAATTCTTGAGAATGTTCCATGTACACTAGAGAAAAATGAATACTCTCTTCCTTTGGGATGAAGTGTCCTGTAGATGTCTATCATATCCAGGTGCTCTAGTGTTTGCTTTAAGGCCAATATATCTTTATTGATTTTCTGTTTGGATGAACGATCTAGAGCCATCAGCGGTGTATTGAGGTCTCCAAGTATGATTGTATTTTTGTCAGTTTTTGTTTTAAGGTCAATAAGTAGCTGTCTTATATATTTCGGTGCTCCTTGGTTTGGTGCATATATATTAAGGATTGTTATGTCTTCTTGATTCAGTGTCCCCTTAATCATTATGAAATGACCATTTTTGTCTCTGAGTACTTTTTCTGTCTTGTAGTCAGCATTACTAGATATGAGTATTGCTACACCTGCTATTTTTGGATGTTATTTGCTTGGAGTATTGTTTTCCAGCCTTTCACTCTGAATTTGTTTTTGTCCTTTTTGCTTAGATGTGTTTCTTGTAGGCAGCATAGAGACGGCTTTTCTTTTTTAACCCATTCTGCTACTCTGTGCCTTTTTATTGGTGAGTTTAATCCATTTACATTTAGTGTAATTATTGACACTTGTGAGTTCCCTATTGCCATTTTATAAATTGCTTTCTGTTAGTTTTGTATCTTGTTTGATTCTTCTCTTTTGTTTTTCTATCATTTGTTTTTGTTTGTTTGTATTCCATACTTCTTTCTTCTGTTGCTACCTTTTTTAAGTCATGTGCTTCTGTGGTGGTTTTTTCAAGGGTGGTTACCATTAAATAATGAAAAGGGTACCTACCATATTCATTGTAGTACCTTATCTTATGTGTGTTTCTGCACTTCATCATCCTTTGCTATTGCTAATCTCCGTCCGCTCCCCTTTTTTTGTTGTTGTTGTTGTCACAGTTTAAATTTGGTTTTATTGTGTTCTTGGTGGAGCTTTTACTTGTGGTTTCGTTTTGTTTTGTTCTTTGAATCTGGTTGAAAAACCCCCTTTAGTAATTCCTGGAGTCGGGGTTTTCTGATGATAAATTCCCTCATCTTTTCTGTATTTGTGAATGTTTTTATTTCTCCTTCATATTTGAAGGATAGCTTTGATGGGTATAGTATTCTTGGCTGAAAGTTCCTCTCTTTCAGGACTTTCAATATTGGGGTCCACTCTCTTCTAACTTGTAGAGTTTCTGCTGAGAAATCTTATTATAATCTAATAGGCCTTCCTTTATATGTTGTATTCTTCTTTTCCCTAGCTGCCTTGAGAATTTTTTCTTTGTCGTTGGTATGTGCCAATTTCATTACAATGTGCCTTGGAGTAGGTTTGCTGTGGTTAAGAGAACTCGATGTTCAGTTTGCTTCTTGAATTTGAGGCTTTAGTTCTTTCCACAGGTTTGGGAAGTTCTTGTCTATTATTTGTTTGAATATATTCTCCATTCCATTTTCTCTCTCTTCTCCCTCTGATATACCTATTATTCTTATGTTATTCTTTTTGATGGAGTCAGATAATTCCTGTAGGGCTTTCTCATTTTTTTTTTTGAGTCTCTCTCTTCTCTCTGTTGTGCCTCAAGTTGCTTGTCTTCTATATCACTAATCCTACCTTCTATCTGGCCTGTTCTATTAGCTAAGCTTGTTACCTCATTTTGCAATTCATGAATTGAGTTTTTCATCTCTGTTTAATTTGTTTTTATAGTTTCAATTTCCTTGGAAATATATTCTTTGTGTTCATTGAGTTGTTTTCTGAGCTCCCTAAATTGCCTTTCTGTGTTTTCTTGTATATCTCTGAGTATTTTTAGGATTTTCATTTTAAATTCTCTGTCATTTAGCTCCAAGATTTCCAATGTATTAAATTTTTTCTCCATAGATTTTTCTGCATCTATCCGTGCTACTTCTCTATCTTTTGTATCCATGATATTTGATTTCCTTTTTCTTAATGGCATCTGAGGGTGGTCTTGTTGATAGCACTAATGAGAATTAATAAAGAATAAAAAGGGGCCCTGGCCAGTTGGCTCAGCGGTAGAGCGTCGGCCTGGCGTGCGGGGGACCCGGGTTCGATTCCCCGCCAGGGCAAATAGGAGAAGCGCCCATTTGCTTCTCCACCCCCCCTCCTTCCTCTCTGTCTCTCTCTTCCCCTCCTGCAGCCAAGGCTCCATTGGAGCAAAGATGGCCCGGGTGCAGGGGATGGCTCCTTTGCCTCTGCCCCAGGTGCTAGAGTGGCTCTGGTTGCGGCAGAGCGACACTCCAGAAGGGCAGAGCACCGCCCCCTGGTGGGCAGAGCGTCGCCCCTGGTGGGCATGCTGGGTGGATCCCGGTCGGGTGCATGCAGGAGTCTGTCTGACTGTCTCTCCCCATTTCCAGCTTCAGAAAAATACAAAAAAAAAAGAATAAAAAGGAAAAAATATTTGGAAAAAATAATAATAATAATTTATTATTTCCCCTTTTCTTTCTTCTCTTCCCCTCCTCTTCCCTCCTTCTTGGGGAAATATCATGATGAACTGTGAATTATATTATGCTAAATGGAACAAAAACTGCCTATAACTGAGGGCCTGGTTTGGGGGGAAGTGTTCAAGGGACAAAAAAGGAGGTAAGGACCCACAGAATGCAAAAAAGGAAAAAATTTGGGTCAAGTATAAAATGATTTGCTTGTAAGTGATGGTCGACTAAGAGATATAATGAGAGAGGTAAGAGGGAAACAGGAGCCCTGGCTGGTTGGCTCAGTGGTAGAGCGTTGGCCTGGCATGCAGAAGTCCTGGGTTCGATTCCCGGCCAGGGCACACAGGAGAAGTGCCCATCTGCTTCTCCACCCCTCCCCCTCTCCTTCCTCTCTGTCTCTCTCTTCCCCTTCCACAGCCAAGGCTCCACTGGAGCAAAGTTGGCTCGGGCACTGAGGATGGCTCTATGGCCTCTGCCTCAGCCACTAGAATGGCCCTGGTTGCAACAGAGCAATGCTCCAGATGGGCAGAGCATCGCCCCCTGGTGGGCATGCCGGGTGGATCCCAGTCAGGCGCATGCAGGAGTCTGTCTAACTGCCTCCCCATTTCCAACTTCAGAAAAATACAAAAAAAAAAGAGAGAGAGAGAGGGTAACAGGAAAAAGGAAAAAAATTACTCTTGTATTAAGTGGAGCAAAAACTAGATAGAATGGAGAGCTGTGGTTGGGAGGAATGCGAATGAGTTCAAAGATGAAGTAAAAAGCACCCAAAATGCCACACACAAAAAAATTTGAGTCCCAAATAAAATAATTTGTTCGTGACTAAGGATTGAATGAGAGAAAAAGTAAAAGGAGAAAAGAAGAAACTAATAGAGAGGGGAAAAAAAGAAAAAGGGGAAAAGGGAAAGAAGAAGAAAGAAAAAAACAAAAAGAGAGAGTTAAGGGTTTTGGAGTGTAACCCTCATGGAGAGAAAGAAAGAAGAAAAGAAAAAAATGGGAAATGTAACACTTATGGGTAGTATAGTTCAAGAAGAGAAAAGAATAAGACAGGCAGAGAATAAAAGGACCAAGGTGTAGGAAAAAGAAATAATAATAATAAAGGCAAGAAGATGAAAGGAACAACAACAAAAAATAGTGGAACAAGTTATAAAGTCTGTGGATTTTTCTTGATTTTGAGAGGTTAACTTCTTCCTTTTTCTTTCCTCTCCCTCTTCCTGGTCGGTGACTCTGTACCCCAGGCTCTGCCCCTGTGGCATGCTTAGGTAGAGATTTCCAGTTGATGAGACTCTAGCAGGGGTCCCCAAACTTTTTACACAGGGGCCAGTTCACTGTCCCTCAGACTGTTGGAGGGCCGCCACATACAGTGCTCCTCTCACTGACCACCAATGAAAGAGGTGCCCCTTCCGGAAGTGCGGAGAGGGGCCTGATAAATGGCCTCAGGGGGCCGCATGCGGCCCGCAGGCCGTAGCTTGGGGATGCCTGCTCTACAGCAATGTCATATATTAGGCTTCAGTCTCGTTGGTAGTCAAGGCTTGATAGCTTTTGCATGCTCCGACAATGTGAGAGTCCATTTTCCCGGAGCCTCTCTCCTAGTCTCTCCTTCCTGAATAAGCAACCTGATGATCCAGCTATGAGGCTGCTGCTGCCTCTGCCTGGGTAGTAAGAGGCTCAAAGAGCTAGCATATCCCCACTCTATCTCCACTCAATGCAGGGCTCTGGGTAAGGCTCTGTTATTCAGAGCCACCAGCATAATCAGGTGGGTCTGGGAGCCAATTGCTCTCAAGGTGACTTTCTATGAGCTTCCAGGCCTGTTCAGCACGCCTAGCACTCTGTGGGACTACTCTCCCCAGGCTTTTTGCACTTTGTAACCTGTTTTGGCTGGGAAGTGGATGCCCTAGTCGCTGCCTGCAGTACAGGAGGTCTTAACAGCTGCCAAGTCCCTCTTTTTAGTGTACATCCCTGAGTATGAAAGCTCTGCCAATCAGAAGTTGCCCCCACCCCTTTAGCAAGAGGCACTAAAAAATATCACGCCTCTTGTCTTAGATCGCTGAACTGAGAGAGATCTTGTCAGAGCTGTATAGGTCAGTTGGAAGGTGAACAGACTGTGGGTTAAGCTAATATCAGCAATTGGATCTGCCAATCTGCTCCGGGAAGGACTGCAAGCTGCCTGTGCACCCCTCCCTTGAGGATCTGCTCCAGGAAAGACTGTAAGCTGCCCGCACGCCCCTCCCCAGAGGACCTGCTCCAGGAAGGACTGCAAGCTGCCTGCCCTCCAATGATCTGCTCCAGGAAGGACTGCAAGCTGCCCGCGCATGCCCCTCCCCCCGATGATCTGCTCCAGGAAGGACTGCAAGCTGCCCACGTGCCCCTCCCCTGATGATCTGCTCCAGGAAGGACTGCAAGCTGCCCACGCCCCTTCCCTGATGCTTGATTGTTAACTTGAATGGCTGGGTGAGGCACCCCGCCTGCCCAGAGAAGCTCAGGCATAGGGAAGTTTACATACGCACACTCCTTATGTGCCGCTGGCAGCTGCTGCTTGCCCGTCTTTGCCGGGGACCGGCGTGGGCGTTAGCTCGTGTGGGCTAAGTCGCCACAGGCACACTTTTTCCTCGGCTTGAATGAACGTCTGTGCCGCAGCCTAGCTTCCTCCATACCCTTAGCCCCCCCCCATCTCAGTTCCAAGTGAAAGCAGCCTTTGCTTAGGTTAGTGAGGAAGGCAAAGTGTTCCTTTCTCCGTCTTATTTCCTTCAGGGTTGATTATATATTTAGTCAATTTTTCGCTTGATCATACCTTCGTTTTCAGTGTGTGGGACTCCCAGACGCTCCAAGGATAGATTTTTCTGTCTCTAGTTGATGAACTTGTTGAAATTTGGGGGAGATTTGTCAGTCGAGCTCCTCACGGCGCCATTTCTCTGACGTCACTCCTCATTCTACTGTCCTTTATCAATTCCTGGTCCTCCTTCCCAGAAAGAGAGGGTCTTTAGGATACAGTTCGTAATCTCTTCATCAGTGAGAACTTAGTACCAGGCTCAGTCCCTAGCATGTAGAAAGTATTCAATAAACATCTAGTGATCAAATGAACACTTAAATTATTTAATTAATTTATGGAGAGGCAGAATTAATTACTCTCATCAACCGTACAACTCAGAAATCTGTAACATTTAATTCTTTCAGAAACATCAATGCCACGCAGCCAGAGCATAATGTGCAGTGACCTGCCTGACCATGCACTGCGGAGAAAGGTGAGGACAGCTCACTGAGGGTCCTTAACAGGACGGGAATCAGTCCGCCACAGGCATTCTGCAAGCTGTTCTTTCATCCTCTCATCTAGGGAGATGATTTTTTGGGAAAGTGAGAGTATCAGACAGTGGTGCTGAAGAAAGAACCAGTTCAGGAGTGTCCCTGGGCTTTGAATGAAGTGGTTGCTGGTGAGACATTCGCTGTCTGCTTAGGAACTATCGGAAAAGCAACGAAAGAGACATGGACCTCTTCATGGGTTGTAAGTCCCACAATCACATCTGAAACTTTCATTGTCCAGGAAGGCATGTGTCATTCCTATCCAATGTTTCCTCCTCACCCTTGGAATCTATCAGCATAGACTTTTATGAACCAAACCCACCAGCTTCAAACAACAAGTGTTTCCTTCTTTCCCACATGAATATCCACCAGCTGCTCGTTCTTCTCTGCATCATCCTCGGTGAGATCCAGGCCAGTGAAGCATCTTCTGTCTGAAACAGGCTGGTCACCCTGATGGTCAGGGTGAGAAAGCTCTGTAGAGTCAGGCAGTAACAACTAAACGTTCAAGCTCAGACATAACCCGCAGCTCCTAAAAACTTGTGCCAAGCTCCCATTCAATTCCCATGGGGACATGAAAAAGAATTTTAAAGATCAATTATCTAGCCCTGACTGGGTAGCTTGATTGGTTGAAGTGTCACCCTGAAGCACAGAAGTTGCTGGTTTGATCCCCATTCAGGGAACATACAAGAACAGATCTATGTTCCCATCTCTCTCTCTCTCCCTTCCTCTTTCACTGACATCAATAAATAACAATAAAAATAAATAAAGGACCAATTATCTATTGTTAGAGTGAGAAAAGAATTTTCACGAATAAAGCTAATCTGAAAAAAAAACACCCAGAAACTCAAAGCCTACCAACACTTTATAGAGGATCCCTATTTACCTAGATGGGAAAACCTTTCTATTGACATCTGTCAGGGACCTAGAGCCCTTTACAAATAAGGAGATGGGGTCTTTCCCTTCTCTGAGGATTGTGTTTTCTGAGGCCAGCAGAGTACCATACCCCCAACCAAAATTTTTATTCTATTCTAAGGCTGTATCTCCCAGAAAATGAAGGGGGAGATGATACCTCTTTTCTGCACACAACACACATTTTCCAAAACTAGTCAGGGCCTCACCCGACTACTGGGTGGCCGGCAGCACCCTCCTACCCTGTGCTGGAAGCTGGGGTGATCACAAACCACCACACCCAAAGACAACTCCTATGGCAGAACACCCGTCCTGCCAAGGGGCTTATCTTTTTTTCCTATTAGGAAAGAAAAGAACAGCAGCAACAACACCAACAAAAATTTCCTTTTTAATCTTTTCTCATGTTACCTTATTAGCTTTATGTTTGCATTTAAAGAGATGAACTGTCCTGTGGCTAGCCAGGGGAAAGAAAACAGACACAAAAGTGACATACCCCATGATAACATTTAAAAAGTTCAAAAACAAATAAACCTAATCGGTGGTGACAATGCAGGAGGGGTTGTTAACTCAGGGTAACTGACTGAGAAAGGCACCTTCAAGTTGCTAGGGAAGTTATTCCTCGGTATTAGACACATGTAAAAGTTGATCAAGCTAGACTGTTATGACTGGGCCTTTAAGTGTGTTATACCTAAAAGAAAGCAAGTTTTTAAAAATTCTCATGTGTAGAACTTTAGCATTAATAGAAGCTGGAAGAAATGAAAGACTCATATGACTCCGTCTCATACCTAATACATTGTTTAAAAATAAACAAACAAAAAACTACACCTGTTACTCAAGAAAGGTATTCACCCAGAATTCGTGAGAAAGTAAAAACTGGGATAGTAAAAACATTTCCATACATTCTGTAAGCAATCCTTTTAAATGACTTCAAATCCTCCTCATCCACAATATAAATCTATATCTGGCTAATACGTTCAGTCAACTCAATGGATACTCTATAATGTAGTTGAAAAGGAGACGCTTCCTGGAATGGCTAATGCAAAAAGCCAGTCAATAGACATGAGGTTTTAAACAGAGCTACTGCTTCATAGGCAGAACTAAAAAACACATGCTTGGGGGAAATAAAGTAGTATCGTTCTGTTTTTTTTTTCACTAGGGAGTGGAAATTATGTCTAATTATTTTTTATTGTTATATAAAACTTTATTCCATATAATATGATTTAACAAGGATCTTGAAAATCTAGACTCTCATCCTAAGTGGTCTTTGTAATCATTTAATAAAATAAAAATCATGTTTTGAATATTAAATCATCCTGGAGAAATTCCATTTATTGTACAATAATTTTATAAAGAAATGTATATTGTTTTAAATTAAATTTATTGTGCATATAAACAAAAGTCTAGTCATTTTGACACCATGAATAAAACAGGCTGGTTTCTTCAGACTGTTTAATAATTTACAAATGACCATCTATTTTAATGGTTCTCAAATTTGCCCAGATGGTAGAGATGTCATGGGGATATTTTCAAAACACTATGATCTTTGTACCACACTTTAAAATCTTGATATTGAACTCTTTTACACAAATCAGAAACTACTTTCTTAGCCAAACACATACACACAATATAAAGTCACAATCATTAGTGTACCACCTTTGAAAAGAAAAATGAATTAACCAATCAAATATGATGAACTATTTTCAAATTTTACTATAAATATTAATTGGCTACTTTTAATACAATAATAAAAAACAACATATAAAAATAATTAACATATTTATACTTGTTTGTAATATAATAAATAACACTAAGTTGAGCAATTTAATAGCTAAAATTCACTAATACACAGAAACTAGCTGTCTCCAAAGCTTTTAATAAAATTTAGGGAGGGCCAACTCAACACCAAAAAAAACCTCCACAAACAATCCAGTTAGAAAATGGGCAGAGGGCCTGAATAGACACTCCTCCAAAGAGGAAATGCGGATGGCCAATAGGCATATGAAAACATGCTCAACATCACTAATCATCAAGGAAATGCAAATTAAAACCACAATGAGATATCACCTCTCACCTGTCAGAATGGATATTATCAATAAATCAACAAATGAGTGTTGGTGAGAATGTGGAGAACAGGGAACCCTTGTGCACTATTGGTGGGAATGCAGATTGGTACAGCCACTGTGGAAGGCAGTATGGAGGTTCATCAAAAAATTTAAAACTGGAACTGCCTTATGACCCAGAGACTTCATTTCTGGATATATATCTGAAGAAATTCAAAACACTAATTTGAAAGAATATATGCACCCCTGTGGTCATTTCAGTGTTATTTACAATGGCCAACCCAACTGCCCATCAGTAGACCAGTGGATAAAAAACTGGTGGTACACATATGCAATGGACTATTACTCAGCCATAAGGAAGAATGAAATCTTACCATTTGTGACAGCATGAATGGATCTAGATGGTATTATGCTAAATGAAATAAGTCAAAGACAAATACCATATAATTTCACTTATAAGAGGAATCTAAAGAAACAAGCAAAAAGAAACAGAATCAGAGATACAAAAACAGACTGATGGTTTGGAGGTCAGGGCTGGTGAATGACAAAACAGTCTCGGGCTGTAAAGGACAGCATAGAGAATACAGTCAATCATACTGTAATAGCTACATATGGGGCCAGGTGGGTACTTATAAATTATATATAGGTATCTAACAAGTATGTTGTACACCCAAAACTAGTATAATATAATATTAAATGTCTGTAATTAAAAAATAAAATTAAAAAATAAAAGGAGTTATCTGAGTTAAAAGTTTATAAATAATAAAATTTTAGGAGGGAAAATTAAAAATAGGAAACATCTATTATTAGATTTTTTTCTAAAAAGTGGGAAAATAGATATTATCCAGTGTTAGCCTCAGAATCTTACATTTCAATCTAGAGAATGTCAGAACTTCAAGCACATAAAGCTTGCATGACTTCATTGTCAATAAGAAATGGAAATCCTTCCCCATTTCTTTATAACTATTAGAGCTTCCTTAGGATTTGATTTGATTTTAGTTCCTTTACTGCAGTGGAGACAGGAGAAAATTAGAATATGTTTACATGTAAGGGCTATACCAAGAAATATCACAGAACAATGACTTCCTCTTTTCTTTTCTTTTTCTTCTTTACTATTGATACTAGACCACTAGAAATCAAGCTGTGTACCTCTTTGCACGTTTTTAACTTAACAACTACAGTTTTTATCATAAGCTTAAATTATTTTAAATAATAGAATTTCTGGCATATTTAACTATTGACATGTAAATAAAACTCATATATTTCTTCTAAATATATCCAAAAGGAATAGACAACATTGTTGATTTTAATTAAATATTGGTATTAGCTCTTTTTTAAGAGTCAGAAACTTTACACCCTTTCATTTTCTGCTTAAATTTTATCCTAATCCAATCTTTTTTATATCTGAAATGCTTTTTTTATTACTCTCTTACTTCTTTTGCACAAAAATCTGTATATAAGTGAAAATGCTGCTTCTACATTGAAATCATAAAGCTGTGTTAAAATATTTTTTCTAGATTCAATTATTTTAATTATTAGTAAATAATTAATATGATATAAACTTTATAAAGATTGATAATTATTAGACTTAGAAAATATTTATTTTATTTGAAAAATGAGATAATGAGTATAAATTCTTCGCAATCTATTCACTTTGAATAAATATTGCTTATTTCTATATGAGACAGGGTTTAGAAGATATTTCATTCCTATTATTTATTTTTTACAGACATAATTGTTGAGAAATTTTATTGATGGAATTGAAAGGAGTTTTGTCTATCGATATCATTCATTTCTTTGAACTTCTTCCAAGCTTTATGGTAAAAAAATCATATGTCGATAGTATGAGTAAACTATCACACTGATCAGTCATCAAAAATATTTTTTAATGATCAATTGTCTGACTACTCAATATATGCTCCTTCAGTATCATTAAAAGAGAAGAATTCACTTGACTTGCAAAAGAACTTGTAATACAGTCATGGAGCAATGTACCTTCTCAACTTCTGGAGAGCACACCTGGATGACTTAGCAAGACTATAAACAACTGTTAACTGTATCTTCTACTCTTTACCTCGAAGCAACTTATTCAAACTGATACACTCAAAAAGAGTTAGAAAAAAATTCAAAATATTGCTTCCTTCAATATGCCTTAGCCAATATATGTTTTAGTCATTTATTTTATCATGCATCATCAAAACGTTGGCACCAGAGATTTAACGCAAGCTATGGAAAATGTCTGTCACATAACCTAAGTAGCACAGGCACCCCACAGCCTGTTTCCTCGACTATGTAAAGTTTTTATAATTTGGATTTTCTCTCAACATGTATTCTCTTTGATGAACAAGTATCGGAATGGAGCATGGAGGAAAATGTCATTAAACTATATTATATGCATGGCATTGTGCTAAGAAATGTGAGCTATTCCTTAGATCTCAGCTCATCCACCTCCACTGGTTCACTGTGTTATAGCCTGAAAGTCCCCCACACTGTCTCTCAAATATGCCAGGCACACAACCCCCTTCCTGCAAAGCTCCCTCATTGTAGTAAGACATCTGCTCAAATACACCTTGACTCACAGTCTGCTTTACTTTTTTCTTTACTCTGCTTTACTTTTTTCTTTGCACGTATGTCCACTTGACATATTATTGATTGATTTGCTTATAGCTTGACTCCTCCCTCACCAGCATTGAAGATTCATGAGAGCAGATACTTTTGTCATTCCCTGTTGTGTTCCCAGAACCCAGACCAGTGCCTGACACCGGGTTTTTATAGACATTGGTACATAAGTAAATGAATGAATGGGAGTCTCTCTAACCTCAATTAACAGTTAAATAGTCAAAGAAATAAAGTCAAATTAGCACAGAATTAATAATATAAATAGCTTATTTTGCCGAGTATGAACACTAAAAATGTCTGCCCAGGCGTGATTTATTTTCTAAAACCAAGGAATCTTTAACACCCAAAACCTGTTAAAAGACTACATCACATCAAAAAAGAATGAGGCCCTGACCGGGCGGTGGCGCAGTGGATAGAGCATCGGACTGGGATGCGAAAGACCCAGGTTCAAGACCCCGAGGTCACCAGCTTGAGCGAGGGCTCATCTGGTTTGAGCAAAAAAAGCTCACCAGCTTGAGCCCAAGGTCGCTGGCTCAAGCAAGGGGTTACTCAGACTGCTGACAGCCCACAGTCAAGGCACGTATGAGAAAGCAATCAATGAACAATTAAGGTGTTGCAATGCGCAAAGAAAAACTAATGATTGATGCTTCTCATCTCTCCATCCCTGTCTATCCCTCTCTCTGACTCTCTCTCTGTCTCTGTAAAAAAAAAAAAAAAAAAAAAGAATGAGTATATTTACTGGTTCAAGAAATTCATTGTCTTCTTCTTTTCTTTTTTAAAATACTTCCTTTTCTTAATTAATATATGGCCCATATATTTGTTGGTATCTTTTAGCTCTAGTAACTTAAAAGATATATATATAATATATATAGAGAGAGATATAATATATAGGTTGTTTCTCCCAGTCATGCCTGACCAGGTGGTGGCACAGTGGATAAAGTGTTGACCTGGGATTCTGAGGACCCAGATTCGAAACCCTGAGGTCACTGGCTTGAGTGTGGGATCATAGACATGACCCCATGGTCACTGGCTTGAGTCCAAAGGTTGCTGGCTTAAAACCCAAGGTCATTGGCTTGAGCCCAAGGTTGCTGGTTGTTGGGTTGTCATTTATTTTATCATGCATCATCAAAACGTTGGCACCAGAGATTTAACGCAAGCTATGGAAAATGTCTGTCACATAACCTAAGTAGCACAGGCACCCCACAGCCTGTTTCCTCGACTATGTAGCTAGCCCAACTAGCTCAACTGGAGTCCCCCCCACATCCCCATCCTGGCAAGGCAGGAATGAGAAGTAATCAATGAACAATTAAAGTTGATGCTTCTCATTCCTGTCTATCTGTTTGTCTCTCTCTCTCTCGCTGAAAAAACAAAAACAAAAAATAAAACAGAAAACAGTCATTATTTGCTCTTTTAATGATAAGATGAAATAATTAGCATATTTGTACCTTCATTAGGACCTGTATTCTCTCTTTGGTGTTCTTTTGCTTTTTGGTTATAATCTGAAATGTTTTTATTATAATCTAACATTATTTTAAGTATATTCTCAGTTCCAAAAATTGCTTCATTTTGTAAACACACAACTATTGTTTATATTTTATTTAAATGGCTTCAGTGCTCTACATTATTCTTTTTCTATCAAGTCATTTATTTTGGTGATCTCTTTGTCTTCAAGTGATGCTCACTGCTAGGTGCTCCTAGAGGAATGGGCCCTGTCTTGCCCCTGCTCCTCATTGTCACTAGCAAATTCTAAACCTGGCAGTCTTAATGGTGCAGGCCAGAGTTTCCTAAAAAGGCTGCACCACCTCACTACTTTCTTAAGAAGTATAGCAGTCTTCAGTGGCTCCTTTAGGCCGGTCTCATCTGTGCTCCATCTACTAGAGAGCCATTGACTTTACACATGTGTCATATCACTGTTTCTGCATCCTACTCATTATTATTCCTTTATCATTTCAATCAGTTTGGGGAAAAGAGCAGGCCTGAAAGGAAGGATTGATTACATCATTCCTTTGCTTCAGACACCTTGCTAACTCCTCACCTATAGAATAACCCTTTCACGCCAAAGGAAAAGATCCTTCATTCCCTGGCCCAGCCCACCTGAGTTTTGTACCTGGCTCATTCACCACCCTGCACTGTGGTCCTAGTCCTGCTCCTATGTATAGATAAAGACAGAGCAAGACGTTTTGTACTTAAGCTGGTTTACTCAGAATCCGAAATTAAAACTATCCCTTATTTGACTTACTTTATTTTTTTTTTGGTATCTCTTTTTTTTTAGATTTTTTAAATTTATTCATTTTAGAGAGAGGGGACAGAGAGAGAGAAGAGGGAAGGAGCAGAAAGCATCAACTCCTATACGTGCCTTGACCAGGCAAGCCCGGAGTTTTGAACCGGCGACCTCAGCATTACAGGTCGACGTTTTACTCACTCCACTACCACAAGTAAGGTGGGTTTTTCTTGTTTTTCTTTTTGTTTTTGTTATTAGTACTAAATGTCTAAATGAAAAATTAACTCAGATCAAGTAAACACATCGATAGCAACTGAACATGGAAACACATAATGTAAATAATACAAAACAATTACCTATGAAATAGCTGTCTTTGTATTTTGACAAATAACAAGAGAACTAGCACCCTAAGCAAAGCCATCCCTATAGAGAGCAAGCCAATGAACACCTTGGAAAAACTTTGCCCGTGCTTTGGGCTATGAATATTACTTCTCAAATATTAACAAATATGAAGAGTTATCCAAGTTGACCAAGAATATCATTCATTAGCAATCAAGAATCTCTCAGCAACATTTCAGTCATCCACAGCTATTTGACTTTGTTCCAGGTCAAATATTGTTCTAACTCTAAAACCAAATGAAGAACATCTTTTTATAGTTTAATTTTAATTCTCCAATGGATATTGCTTATTACACACAGTCTTATGAGTTCCTCTGACATTTATCCATAGCAGAATTGTTAAACCTAAGTTAAATTTCTCAAAATATATTACTATGTCTAATGAGGTCAGCTTCCCTGATCTATGTTAGGCTCTCCTCCAACCTAACTTCAAATTATACTCAGTCTTCTAGGCACATAGATCATGAGTTGTTTCATAGCAAACAGTAGTAAGTATGCTTATTTGGGCAATTCAACTAAGATAAAAGGATTGGCTTGCTGTACCTTGAGATATTTGCTATAGATTTCTAAAAATATGCATTAAAAATTGTTCAATACAAAAAGCTGCTTAATTGAAGCAATCTGTGGGCTCTTTACAATATGGGCAAATACATCAAGTAAAACAATGAGCTATTCTCTCTTTTGGACAAATAGTAAAGATAATTTTTATTATCTAGTTTATGCTAATAATTTGAAATAGCTCTTATTAGAAGTGAGTTGAATGCTTCTACCTATAATTACTCAAAGTGTTCAATACTTAGTGCAATAAAATAATGGGATTTACATTTACACACACCTTCTCCTTTTCCACTTAAAGTGCAAGTACATCCAAATCATTAGCCAATTTTACCAATAGGTGAAAGTGAGTGACTATTAATTTTATGTGCATGTTTCTGTCAAGCATAAAAGAAGTGGTCAGCCTTCATTTCTAGCTATTTTAACATAGTCATTGGATGACAAATGCCTTTTTCATCGAGTCTGAGAATTAAAAAAAGAAGAAATTAGCTGCCAGAGGCCTGTTATTATGAAAAGTATTAGAAATTGGATTGCTGCCTTCAAAATAAGAAAAATGGATTTTTCAGACTAAAAGCTCTGATGATAATATTCCATTAGAATAAAAAAATTTAATGCCTAAGATGTGTCTAAAACATGTCTTCTCTTTGGTTCATTTTCCAAGAGCAAAATTTTTTTTGCCAGTGTCCCATAATTTTTATTGCCTCCTATAGGGGAGGAGATTATTTTTATTAAGTAGAGCAAATACTGTTTGAGACTCACCACTGTTTGCCCATTTTGGCAACCGGGAGAAGAAAGTGATTGTGCTTCTTCTCCTTCGCCCCTCCTCCTGAATCTCCTGAGCTTATCTAAGGCCACCCAAGCTCTTTTTTTAGAGCATCTCACAACAGCCTTGGTCTCATTTCTGGTGATTCCACTCAGGCTAGAGGTTTGATCCACCCAGTCTATGCTAATGCCCCCAAGTTCTTATCCCCAGTCCAGACTTTGCTTCCAAACCCCCGACGTATGTATTCAACTGCTGCCTCAACATCCCTCCCTGGATGTCCAATAACATGCCACACTCAGCATGTCCAAAACCAAACTCTTATTTTTCCTTCACAGAATCTTTTGCTTTAGCTGTTCCCTCTGCTGGTACACCCTTTTCCTCTCCTCCCTCCCCTAAAGAATTTCTTGGCCAACTTCCTTACCTCCTTGTTTTTGTTCAGATATTTCCCTCTGAATCAGTCCTCCACCAACTGCCTTATATAAAACTGCAACTTGACCCCCTTTCTGCCCTCAGACATCCTAATCCTCTTTACCCTGCTCTACCTTTTTTGCCCATATATCATTTTAACCTACTATTTGATTTCCTTCTTCATTTTATATTCTTCTCAGTGAGCTATAAGAACCTTGAGGGTGCCATCTTCCCCTCTGTGATTCACGGTGAATCCCAGGCACACAAAACAGTGTCTGGCACATAGTAGTTGCTTAGCAATCATTTATTGAATGAATGGATGGCAATAAACAACACATTCCTGAGTTCCCAATGCATAGGGCTAATGGTACCTGGGTTTGTAACATATTAAATACCTGTCTCATTGCCCTGCGCTCAGTACCATCTGTCCTGCTTGCGTACTGCATTCTCTCATCTAGTTACTTCTCCCATCTCTTCTCCCCTTCCCTGGGCACTTGTGAAGAAGTGCCCAGTGCTCTCTTGTGGCCTGTTGGCTTCTACTCAGGAAACTTATTATTATTTTTATGAAAATCAGAATAACAGAGATGAAGAGCCCTGTTTGAATATCTGTCCCTTGACTTACTATTTCTTCTTTGTTCTTATTACTATGTGTGCAGGAAATTAAGAAAACAACATCTAGATGTTAAATGAGATCAGCAAACCTACACCTCCCCTACTGGGTTTCACAGCAGCCTTCTTCTGGGGCTGAAGCCCTGCCCATCTAGGGTCGTTGCTCACAACCAAGCTATTGTATCTTTCGCTCCATAAGACACACTGTTTTCCCCCAAAAGTGGAGGGGAAAATGCCTGTGCATCTTATGGAACAAAAAATATGGTATTTTATTAAATATTTTAACACACCATTTGGTTCAGAATTTTTTTTTCTTATTTTCCTCCTTAAAACCCTAGGTGTGTCTTATGGTCAGGTGCATCTTATGGAGCAAAAAATATGGAATTTAGTGCCTGAGGCAGAGGCTCCATGGAGCCATCCTCAGCACTTGGGGCCTATGTGCTCAAATCAATAGAGCCATGTCTATGGGAAAAGAAGAGAGAGAGAGAAGGGGGAGGGGTGGAGAAGCAGATGGTCACCTCTCCTGTGTGCCCTGACCAGGAATTGAACCCAGAACTTCCACACACTGTGTCAACACTCTATTGCTCAGCCAACTGACCAGGGCCAACTCTCAATTTTTTAACTCTAATCATGACTTCTTGATTGAGCTCTGGTTTCATAGAACCAGCTTCCAGCTTGCATGCTTAATAGGCATTGCAAACTTAACACCTCTAAAGTAGAATTTTCGATTCCACTTTCAATTCCTGCCCCAAACTAAGTCACACCTCTTAGTCTTTCCAAATTCTGTAAATGGCACCATAATCTACTTGGGTGCTCATAATGAAAAACAAGGAGTCACCCCTGATTCTTTTTCTTCTTCTCTAGTCAATCACCCAGCAAGTCACAGACATGCTCTCTGACCAAAATATATTTTGAATCTTTCCCTTCTATACATCTCTGGTTCTCCTATTGCAAGCCACCACTGTTTCCTAACTGAACCAGGAGAACAAGTATTCACTCGGTCTCCTTTCTTCAGCCCTTGCCTCATTTCAATTCTTTTAAAAAAATTTTTATTGAATTTACTGAGATGACATTGGTTAATAAAATTATACAGTTTTCAGGTAAACTATTCTATAATACCTCATCTGCACATTGTATTGTGCATTCACCTCCCCAAGTCAAGTCTCCTTCCTTCACCATTTATCCCCCTTTACCCTCTTGTATGTACCTCTCCCCCCACCTCTTTTTCTCTATGGTAATCATCGTATTTTTATCTGTGTCTATAATTTTATTTTCTTGCTTAATCTTTTTATCTTTTTCACCCACTCTCTCAATCCCTATCCCCTCTGACAGCTGTCAGTCTGTTTTTCATTTCTATGAGTCCATTTATATATTAATAACACTTTGACATTTTAGTGAGAACATAAGGCTCCTGTAGGTTCCTCCTCTGCTACCCTCAACACTTCAGCTAAGCTGCACCTCATGGTTTCAGGATGGCTGGTGAAGCTTCAAGTACCATGCAGTCTTATAAAGCATCTCAGGGAAAAAATACAAAGATGGAGGGATAGAAAGCTTTCTCCCTAGATCTCTCTCTTTTATTAGAGAGAATTATTGTTTGTAGAATTCCCAACATATTTCTCTTTGTATCTCACTGCTCAGAACTGGGTGAAGGGCCAACTCTGGCTGCAAGAGAGGTTAAGAACATGTCTTGTTTTCAGCCTCTGTAGCTGGAGGTAGGCATGGAAAGGGGTGTTGGGAACAGTTAATAAATTGCAAACTAACACTTCTCCAGCTCAAAGCTCTATTTTTATTTTAATTAATCAGTATGTTTGCTTTTTTAATCTTTCCTTTGTGCTTACCCAAGGTGATATCAGCTCTCCCTCCACAGGACTTAATGTTCCTATCCAAACACACTTCCAAAGTTTTTCCTGATTCACTGAGTGCATCCTAGGCATTCCTTGTTAACTTGCTTGGCTTTCTTTTCTGCTATCACTTTGAGGGCAAGTGTCAGTCTCTGTTTCTAATATAAACACTAGGTGGTCACCACATTCCAAATGGTTATCACACTTGAGATGTTTTCAGTCACTTGCTTCAAAACAGAATCTCATGAGATCAGACTCTCCATTTTCCTGTTCTTTCCAAAAACACAGTTCAGTCCTTATGTTTCCATGGCACACTTTCCCCTGGCGTTATCAGACAAATCAGAGTCCCTTTGACCACTCCCCAGCCAGAGTAGAAACAGTAGAAAGATTCAAGGACTGAATCTTCTTTCCAGCCTGACTGTAGTAGAACCAACATTTGGAAAGTATCTTATTAACACATTCATACTTAGATAAAAGAGATTCTGATAGAAAATAAGGTTGGATTTAGACAGAAATGGGTGTATCTGATAAACTGGGAGCATCATCAGTCTGAAGGAATGGTTTGATTTGAATTCGGGGAAGAAAGCAACAGCTGCTCCATTACATAATCATTCTCAAAATGAGCAGCTGGGCCCTGGCTGGTTGGTTCAGTGGTAGAGCATTGGCCTGGCATGTAGAAGTCCTGAGTTTGATTCCCCATCAGGGTACATAGGAGAAGCAACTATCTGTTTCTCCACCCCTCTCTCTCTCCTTCTCTCTTTCTCCCCCACCCCCCACAGCTATGGCTTGACTGATTTGAGCACATTGGCCTGGGTGCTGAGGATGGCTCAGTAGAGCCTCCACCTCAGTTGCTAAAGTGGCCACAGATGAGCAGAGCATCGGCCATAGACAAAGATTGCCAGGTGAATCCTGGTTGGAGTACATGTGGGAAGCTATCTCTGTATCTCCCCACTCTCACTTAAAAAATAAAAATTTTTAAAAATGAACAATTGTAACAGAGTCTGTATGTGCCAAGGGCAAACTCTTCTCTGAATTAATGTGCATGTAGAATACAAATTTCTAAAAGAAAATTTTAAAAAATATGCCCTCCCTGGCCAGTTGGCTCAGCGGTAGAGCGTCGGCCTGGCATGCAGGGGACCCGGGTTCGATTCCCGGCCAGGGCACATAGGAGAAGCACCCATTTGCTTCTCCACCCCCCCCTCCCTTCCTCTCTGTCTCTCTCTTCCCCTCCCACAGCCAAGGCTCCATTGGAGCAAAGATGGCCCAGGCACTGGGGATGGCTCCTTGGCCTCTGCCCCAGGTGCTAGAGTGGCTCTGTCACGGCAGAGCGACCCCCCGGAGGGGCAGAGCATCACCCCCTGGTGGGCAGAGCGGTAGCCCCTGGTGGGCGTGCCAGGTGGATCCCGGTTGGGCGCATGCTGGAGTCTGTCTGACTGTCTCTCCCCATTTCCAGCTTAAGAAAAATACAAAAAAAAAAAAAATTAAATAAATAAATAAATAAATAAAATATGCCAGTTTGAATTACACACACACACACACACACACACACACACACACACACAATCTCAATAGTATTCTAAACAATTGTTTAGGACTTAGGCCAACTAAAGACTCTTTCAAAGATGACTATTTATTGCTGACTTTGGGACATTGTTTAGTGTTGTTGCGCTTGTTGATAATGAAAAAAGGGACCACAGTCAGCCAGTTTTATCCCTATTTCTAAATTCTCTATAGATAATGTCCCCCCACCCCCACCCCATTGCCTGGACCTAAAGCAGATCATGCCCACCGCCCCATCCTTGGCATGCCACTGGGGACATTAAGACTGTCTGTATGCTCACACTGAGCCCAGAATTGTCTCGGGGCTTTATATGTATCAGAGGCAGATATTTTTATCCCTTATTTACTGATGAAAAAAACTAAGGCTGGAAAAATTTAAACAAAGTTCATGAGACAATCAGAAAACTGCAGAATTAAACTCAGATCCATCAGGTTCCAAAACCCTTGCTCTCTAATGGATACCAACCAGCTTATGGAGAGTCACAAGACTTGGACTCTAGTCCCAAATTTTATGTTCCTAGTCTGAAAAGGGCTGGCTGGGGTCAACTGATACCTAAGATGCTTTTTAGCCAAAAAAAAAAAAAAAAAAAAAAAAAAAAAAGCTTTCTTTTTTTGGGTACTGTCTATGAGCCACGCAATTTCACATATGTTTTTTGTTTAAAACACAAAAACAAAAAACCTAGTGGAGCAGGGGCATAAACTGAGATGCAGAGATTCAATAATATGCTGAAGGAATATCAGAGTTGAAAAATGGTAAAACTGGGATTTAAATAAAGACCGGTCTGGCTCATGAGGACAAATGCTTAACCTAAAATGTCTATATGCCGTAATGAGACTGTTCTCAGTTAGATATGCATGTTAGAAAACACAGAGTGATGTGGTGGCATTTTTAAAGCCTATAAAACATTATAAAATTATTTTATATTCCTATTCTACAAATATACTTTTTCATAGGACAAACTGCTGAAAATGGTTCTCAATTATTATATCCACAGACAAAGAAAGGGGACATCAATGTGTGTAAGGTCTCGAGCTGGAGGGGAGAATCAGTTTAATTCTCTTCCAAATTTTAAAAATTACAATGTCAAAAGTTCCAGGCCCAAGCGTGAAGAGTCAGGGTGCAGGGAAGCCGGCAGAGAGTGACACGGGGACCTATTCACTAAGTGCCTTTCCTTAGGATGGAAACCACTCTGGCCTCAGCCACAGAAGGCAAGTCTCTGTCCTAAAGACATCGGAAGTCTTCTTATTTGGGCCTTTATTGTCATTCTGATGGTTATCCTTCAATACATTTAGGGTGCAGCAGTGAACAGATAGCGACATGCCCTGTCTTCATAGAGCATGTGGTATCACAGGCGAGCATTGGAGCAATCAAACCTTCTTGCCCCCTTTGTGCATCAGTGGGAAGTCACTCGCTAGCACTGAATTCACAGAGACCTTCCCTATTGATGTGCAGTCCGGACAGAGGCCACACCAGCTCTTTTCACCTTTGGCGAAAGGCTGGCAAAGAGCAAGGTACCCAAGCCGGACCTGACCTCCTCCAAGAATGCCAGCCCTGTTTGCTCCCAACTCCACACAAGCTCATAAAACCTATTTCTGTCCTGTGCCACCTGGGCGCATGCAGCTTGTTGGGAACTTGTCTGTACTGGTTGGACAAATACAGGTAAGAATGAAGAGGCAAGGACAGACTCGAGAGTCTTCATGAAAGGAAAATCGCCTGTTTAGTGATTGACTGGACATGGGTGCCAAGAAGGTAGGACTCCAAGTAGGATCCAGATTCTTTGGCCTGTGTGGTTTGGGAATGGATATCTCTTGATCGAAATATCAGCCAACAAGACAATTAGAGGAGAATTACTTTAGATAAACTGATAAGAATACTTATGTGAAAATATGAAAAGAAGTATGTTCAATTTCACCAAATTAGGGCACAAAGTGGTATTCACCCTCCTTTTAATATTTGGATCAAGTGACTATAGTCCTCTCTCCCCTCACAATCTTGAACCCCATAATAAACCACTCAGCATCAAGTGTGAGTCTAGATACATATGGAGAAAAGTGAAGAATGGAGTCAGTTCCCTTTGGTGTCTCTGTTCTTCGCTTCCATCTGACATTACCGAGTGTGGCATTGTAACAGGCACCATGCGAGTCTTTCACATGCATTACTGTGTTGAATTTTCACCGACAACCTACGAGAATGATCTAGCAACATACCCACTTTCCTTGTGAAGACACTAGACCCCAGAGACAGGAGTACACACAAACCATCCAGATTTAGAGACTTTGTCCTCCCCTGTCCCTTGCACCCTGATGTCTCTGTCCTCGTGGACAGCTCTGACACTGGTGATGTTACAGGCAGACAGTGGGTTACCCACTGGGAATCCAACAGCAGCAATGCCTGTGTGCTCTCAAAGCTTGCTCAATGCCCATACTACCCACCCTGTTTGAATAATCTCCCTCTCCATGGCTTTGGACTCTTGAGTCTCCCTAGAAGAAAGGCAGAACTCTGGGCAACTGGTAGTGACATGGGAAAAAAGAAAGCCCCTACCTGGCCTAGGACATGAGAGGTGGGGCCAGGTCAAGATCTCCTACCAATCAGGGAGTGCTAGAACAGAGGTCAGCTTTGTTCTAAAGCCATTATAATAACATAATTGGAAATCGGAATTGCTAAAAAGCAAAGCACATCTGTAACGCACATTAGAAAATTTTTTAAACATATTTTAAAGATTTTTATTTATTGATTTTTGGAGAGGGGTGAGACAGCTAGAGAGAAGTAGGGAGAGTGAAAAGGAGGGAGAGAAGCAGGAAGCATCACTTGTAGTAGTTGCTTCCTGTATGTTCCTTGACCAGACAAGCCCAGGGATTTGAACCAGCGACTTCAGCATTCCAGGTCGACATTTGATCAACTGTGCCACCACAGGTCAGGCCACATTAGAAATTTAAGTAGAAATTCTGTAGGGAATTTTTTAGAAAAAAATTTAGCAATACTAACCTTTAAATAATGAAACCCATGCTATGGTTCTTCTGAACAGGAGGACTAGAAGAGACCCCACACGACAAAGCGGTACCACTGGGACCACACCTGTGGTTCCTGTGAGACTCGCATTCAGTTACACATGTCTGTAGACACAAAGCACAAAGCCCCAGGCCACAGAAGAACCAGGGTTGCTGTCAGAGTCATGGGGGGGTGGAGATTAGAAGAAGTCGCTGTGACCCAGACGTCTGGAGAGGTATCCAGCCCTGACCATGCTGCGCATCAACACCAATCCCATGAAAACATTTTCAATCAGTCTGCCCAAATTTACCTTGGTAGCTCGAGTTACACGCTTGCCTCTTCTGGGATTAAGAGGGAAAACAGAAAGAAATCAAGCTGGTATGTCTAATCCCTAAAAACTCCAAACAAGGGTCAGTCATGCATTCTTGATAGGACTGTGTTAATACTTTGCTCTTTATTAAGAGGTCAGCTGAACTAAGAAAATGAAATTCTCGTGACCTGTTGACTTTGTTGCATTATTAACTGAAATTATCCCTGAGCCAATATGTGACCAATTTCTTTCTTATTATTCACACATTACCCAATAGACTCTAGCTTCTTAGAATTCTAAATCTCTTAGCGATAATTTAACAGCAACACCACAATGTCTCATTGTTCTCTAGTGAGAGTCATCTCCGTGTGATCCTTCCCAAGTCCATTATTCATTCTTTTCCTTTCCTCTGGCTGTTATTTCCCTTCTCAATGGCCAGATTATGAAGTTTCTCATGGTACCAAATATAGGCAAATGGCTAGAAAGGGGAGACGGTCTTGAGTGGATCTTGTTCTATGTGTGAATACTAAGCAAAGAGCAGCCCCTATTACCATCCCATTCTAGATATATTTTATATTCGTCTGTGTGCTGCTTTCACTCAACCAGTGAAGTCGACTTGCTGTTTAAATGTAAAAAACATAATACTATAAAGTTTTGCAATAATGTTTCAGAAGGATTATGAAGTATAAGTAAGTTTAGTAATGCCTAATCAGTTAGACCATGTTCATTAGCTTGAAGTGAAATGAATGCTGTATTAAAACTATTTTCCCCAGTTCAAAACCCCAGGCTCACCTGGTTAAGGCACATTTGATATGAGAAGTGACTACAAATTGATGCTTCCTACTCCTTACGCCCCCCTTCTCTCTCTCTCTCTCTCTCTCTCTCTGTTTCCTCTTTCTAAAATAAATATAGAAAGAAAACAATTTAAACAAGAAAGTGAAAAAACTATTAGTATTACCCATCTAGATTGAATGCTAGAGAGATAAAGCAAATGACTGGGGACCTACTTACTCCAGGAGTGTTTGCAATACAAAAAGCTTTCTCTCAGGTGTAACACTTATCCATGGATTACTTTTAGTAAGTGGTTATTAAATACTACATCTGGAAAATCAAAAGAATATATAATAATTTCTGTCCCTGAGGAGTTTGCAAATTTATAATCTTGAAGGATGGATAATCCTTTTAAAGTAATATTAACACAAGTCAGTTACAGCCCACAAGATGTTTAGAATCTAAAGTCAATCCCTAGGTTAGTATAAAAAAAAATGTAGTGAAAATATACCTTCACAATCTCGTAAATGATCCATTAAGTTCAATACACACAGTTTAAGTTATAGTGTTTTTAAATGTATAATAGACATGTTAACATATGGAATATAATAAAAGCAACTGTGAAAAATGCCCTTTTATATTCATTTCCTATAAAAATTTTACTGTAAATTATTGTTAATAATAGGAAAAGTTATTGTTAACTCTAGGAAATTAGTGTCATAAATACATACAAACTATAATAATTCAGAGGAAACAGGATTTACCCCTTAGATTATCTCTGCAGTAACAGTTTCCTGGTAGAACATCTGTTTATTTTTGAATAGTAGATGTAATGGTCAGGGTTCTCCAGAGAAACAGAACCAATAAAACCTGCAGGATAGGCCAGCCAACACAAAGACCCAAGGAAGAGTTCGAAGTTAAGTCCAAAGGCAGTCTGCTGCAGAATTCCCTCTTCCTCAAGAGAGGTCAGTCTTTTGTCTACTCATGCCTTCCACTGATTGGATGAGGCCCACCACATACAGAGGACAATCTGCTTTATTGATTAAATGTGTAATGTCATCTAGAAAATACTTTCACCAGAACAGCTCAAGAGACATTCATCCAGATATCTGGGTACAGTGGCCTAGCAAGGTTGACACATAAGATGAACCAACACACCAAACTTCACAGAAGGTTTTTATAGGACAGGTAATCACACTATTACCCACAGGCCAAATTCAGCCTGCCATCTGTTTTTTTGTATGACTCACAAGTGAAAAAATAGCTCTTACATTTTTAAATAAAAGGCAGAAAATTCAAAAGAACACATGAAAATTATATGAAATTCAAATTTCAGAGTCCATTAATAAAGATTTGTTGGAATGCATCGATTTTTGTGTTGTCTGTGGCTGCTTCCACACTAGAGTGGCAGAGTCAAGTAGCTGATGAAGACCATATGGCCACAGAGCCTAAAATATTTATGATCTAGCCCTCATGAAGAAAGTTTGCCAACTTCTATACCAAAAATAAATGTTTATGTAGGAAAATTTATATTTACATCCTCCAAACTCAACACAACATTTTAAACAAAAAAACTATGGAGAACAAATGTCCAGTTGCATTCCAATACAACACTAGAGCACCAGAACGGTGCTTACGGAGGGTGCCTGGGAGACACCACAGGGTCATATTTGATGTGAAAAGATGATAGAAGCTTTTCATTTAAACTGACCTCAAGTCTCTTAGGGCAGTGTATTAGTTTGCTAGGACTTAGTGATAATGTCCTAAAAACTGGGTGGTAATATCCTAAAAATCAGGCGGCTTAAACCACAGAAACTTACTGCCTTACAATCATGGAGGCTAGAGGTCAACAATCAAGTTATGATGGTTTTTTCCTTCTGATGGCTGCGAGGGAAGGATCTGTGACAGTCCTCTGTCCTGGGCTGGCAGGTGACTGTCTTCTCCCAGTGTCTCTTCACATCGTCTGGCCTTCATGCATATTTTCTATGTGTGCAAATTGCCCCTTTGATAAGGACATCAGTCATGTCGATTAGAACCCATCCTAATGACGTCACTTTAACATGAGTACCTCTGTAAAGACGCTATCTCCAAATTAGCTTCTGAGAAGAGGTCCTGAGGGTTTAGATTTCAACATGTGAATTGGTAGGAAAATAATTCAACCCATAACAAGCAACATACAAAAAAATAAATTATCAACATAAACCACAGGAGTGTAAGCAAAGCTCCATTTTGTAAACGTTTTACATCAGGTCTTGACCCATTCCTAGGAATATTTACCAGAGCATTCTTTGTGTATCTTCAGCAAAACCTGAAGTAGGAGGGAATCAGTGAACTCCTTGGAGGCCAATGGGTTCTGAGAATTTTCCATCATCCACCCGGTTGCTGGCCATAACCCTCACAACCAGCACCAAACCATTGCTGCTGCGATGCTTCTTCTTTGCCTCCATCTCTATTTTCTTCATATTTTGTATTTGTACATCATTGGTGAATATTTATTCACACGGGAAGTTGACTGTTTCTTGTGCAATTTTTGCCTATATTTTTATAAGAAATATATTTTTTGTTGTGTGTTATTTGCCACTGCACATTGTAAGGGTGTTTAGATCATAGTATGTTACACATGTTATTTCTTATAAAGTAATTGCTATTTGATTTAAGTGTTTCACACCCTAATATAGTTTCTTGCTTAGACATAGCACTGATGGCAACATTTTAGGAACTTGATTGAGGGTGGTTAGCATGATATAAAATATGTTTTAATTTTTCTCCTAACGTAATGGGAAATAAATTCCTGATTAACATTTTACTACAGAACTTCTGAATTTTAGAACTTGTTTACTGACATTGGTTATAGACGCCAGTATTTCTCAGTGGAGAAATGATAGAAAGGTAGCAATTGAACTGTGACTTCTTGAACTTGATTTTATAAAAACAAGGTCAGTGCTTCATGCTAAGGTGAAAGGTGATGAGATATAGAAATACAGTGTGTCCGTAAAGGCATGGTGCACTTTTGACCACAGGTTGGGTTCTTTGGTCACAGGAAAGCAACAAAAGATGATAGAAATGTGAAATCTGCACCAAATAAAAGGAAAACTCTCCCAGTTTCATATCTATTCAGTGCAGTTTGATGTGGGCTCATGCACAGATTTTTTAGGGCTCCTTAGGTAGCTATCCCGTATAGCCTCTACAGACTCATCATTGACTGATGGCCTACCAGAATGGGGTTTCTCCACCAAACTGCCGGTTTCCTTCAACTGCTTATCCCACCGAGTAATGTTATTCCTCTGTGGTGGTGCTTCGTTATAAACACGCCGATATTCATGTTGCACTTTGGTCACAGATTCGAATTTAGTGAGCCACAGACCACACTGAACTTTCTTCTGTACCGTCCACATCTTGACTGGCATGGCCGTGGGCTGCTCTGCTGTATATACATGGTGTTACGTCATCAGCTGCACATGCGCGCATGCTGCCACATCATCCTACAGAAACTGGGAGGGTTTTCCTTTTATTTGGTGCAGATTTCATATTTCTGTCGTCTTTTGTTGCTTTCCTGTGACCTGTCAAAAGTGCACCATGACTTTACGGACACACGGTACAAAAGTGCCAAGCACCTGAAAAACTAGTGACATGCTAGCACTCAACATGCATAGAAAGGTAGAGAAGCAGGGCTTCACCAGAAAATATCAGATCACAGAGCATCTTGGGTTCTAGGCTAAATGATAGGTAACAGAGCGTTACCATATATTTATCTAAAACTTTTATTTATTGATATGTTTTTGAATGAGGAATACAAAAGCTTGCTTGGGTGGGAGTAGAGGAGGGCTAAAACTAGATACATCTTGGCCAATGTGGCTTTTTCGGAATAGAAATGGATGAAAAAGCTTGGTTAAAATCCTCAGGTGCCCCCTACTGGTGAGGGGGAGATGACAGTGCAGAGAGCACACGACCAATTCCTTGGCTGCAGGAATAACATGAAGAAAATACTCTTCCTTAGAATGTAATAATAATGAAAATCTCCTAAAGCATATTTCTTCAACACTTGGGAGCATTATTCTCTGAAAAGTAGCCAATATTCAATAAAAATTCAGATGGAGGGCTGAGAACAAGAAGAAGGATTTCTTTCTCCGGTGGTTAGAGAACATCGGCTCAGTGATTTCATAATTTGTGGAGAAAGGAAAACTACACGTCTTCAGTTAAAATACTTTGAGAAGTCTGAAAATGGTTTGGAAATAGATTTACAGCCTTTCACTTTAATGGGCGTTCAGAAAAAGCCAGACTGGAAGCACTATAGGAGAGTGTAGCTCAGACGAGCCCCTAAGAGTCAGCTAGCGCCACCAGAAAGCACACTTGGGAGGCAAATACAGTTGAACCTTGAATCCTGAACAAGGGAGCAAGGTATGACTGCTCCAGTTCCTTGGAAAAAGCTTCATATTCTATCACACCAGAGGATGAGTCCTGTCACCATCCCTCGCCCGTCCCTGCTGTGTTATTTCTCCTCTGCATTGCCCTCCTCTTCCTTTACACTTGATCTCTTTTCTCTGGAAGTGATAAGGGGCATACATGGTTGAGCATCTGGAGCAGAAGAAGTGAGAAAGAAGCATTTCCTTCTCTCCTTTGCATCGAGTTTTCATCAGTTGTTTTTAGCAATTTTCTGGCCAGTTTTGAAAATAACCAGCTATGAGCTCATTTAGGTAAATCAGTTAATGCCTCTGTGCCCTGGTTTCTATAAGATAAGAAGAATGGAACACACGCTCTTTAACAGCTCTACCTAGGGTAACTTCAAAAGCACTATTTAAACTGTAGAGGTCAAGGTGATCTGGCTCTACCCTACTCTGCCCGTTTAAAGCCCAGAAAACTTCAGTAGATTTTTCAGGAGTTAGAAATTGAGCTGGAATCAAGACTTTAGACTGCTCCATTCCAAACTCCACCTCTACTCCATTCTAATGTCTTCTTATTTGAAGTAGAAAAGGCAGCCTAAATTCTGGAGAGATAGATGGAGCTTTGACTCTATACAAGTGACCAATTTTCCAAAACCCAAATAATTTTTTTTCAGTTCAAATGATTTTTAAATATATATGTGTGGTTTGTATGGTCCTGTTTATTCAAGCTTTTCTGACTTTTTGAGAGCCAGCAGAGAAGAAGGATTAAGAACAGAAACCCATTAACATGGCCAGAGAGTTGAACTCCACATGAAAAGATGTCCAGTTAAAATTCTTCAGTGGCAGGTATGACTGATGGACTTTTCTAAAAAAATAATAACAGCTCTATTTAGATGTAATTTATATATCATTTGGTTTATCTGCTTACAGTGGCAATTCAGTGGGTTTTATTCTATTCACAGCATTGCACTACAATCACCACAACCAATTTGGGGATATTTCCATGCCCCAAAAAAGAAACGGAATTCTAAGGTAGAGTGACATGTATTGCAAACCAAGTATCCAATCTCCATCATGCTTAGGTCACAGAAAATGACAGCAAATGAATGTTTATAAGAAGGACAGTAAAATCTTCTATTTGTAATTTGTATCATATTTATTTGAGAGATACACACACAGAGAAAGAGAAACATTGATTTGTTCCTGTGGGTGTTCTGACTGGGAATTGAACACACAACTTTGGCATATGTGGATGATGCTTTAACCAACTGAGCCACACAGCAAAGGCCATACCGTACTTTAAACTATACATCCACATGTGTGACTTCATTTTGTATGCTCAATGCAAATCTGTACTGTAATCAAGATAACGCTGTCTATATTTTATAAACGAAAGAAATAAAATTCAGAAATATTAAATGATGGCAATAATTTCATTGTGTAGGGAAACCTAAAACACAAATCTCTTGATTCTAAATCCTGTAAATTCTTTATTTCTGATTAAATTAATGGGGGTAACATCTGTTAGTAACAGTATATCATTTTCCGTGTGCAACATTATAATTTGACTCTGTGTACTCCTTGGTGTGCTTCCCAACTGGAGTCTAGTTTCCTCCCATTGCCATGTATTTGACCCCCTTTACTCACTTTGCCCCACCCCCCACCCCTTTTCTCCTCTGGTAAACACCATTCTGTTGTCTGTATCTATGAGTTTGTTTTTGACTGTTTTGTTAGTTCATTTGTTACTCTCCACTTTATATTTCATATAGAAGTAAAATTATATGATTTTTCTCCCTTTTCATCTGATTTATTTCACTTAACATAATACTCTCAAAATCCATTCATGTTTCTGCATTATTTTTATCATATAAAGTTTTATACATTTTAGATTAGCCAAAAAATCCCATCCCTGAAATCCAGTGACTTCACAAACACCTCCATGGCTCAAAAAGTAGTCAAAATGACGAGTTTTTATCTGAATACCTATGTTATTTCATTTTCTATCACTGCTAACCATGGAGATGTCTCTATACAAATGAAAAACTGTTTTAACACCTTGACACTTATTGTCATTTTGTAAGTCTTTCTGTGATTTTTATCATGGTAATGAATTTTTTTTTTCTTTTACAGAGACAGAGAGAGAGTCAGAGGGAGGGACAGACAGACAGGAACGGAGAGATGAGAAGCACCAATCATTAGTTTTTCGTTGCGCATTGTGATACCTTAGTTGTTCATTGATTGCTTTCTCACATGTGCCTTGACCACAGGCCTTCAGCAGACTGAGTAACCCCTTGCTTGAGCCAATGACCTTGGGTCCAAGCTGGTGAGCTTTATGCTCAAACCAGATGAGCCCTTGCTCAAGCTGGCAACCTCGGGGTGTTGAACCTGGGTCCTTGGCATTCCAGTCCGACACTCTATCCACTGTGTCACTGCCTGGTCAGGCTGAATTTCAATATCAAACTCTATTCATAAAGTATTCATAAGTCAAACAAAAGAATAAAACTAGATAAATACTGAGAGTTTCTTCCATTTAAAACAAAACATATTTAAAAATTTTTTAAAGTGAAAAAATTGAATTCAACATTTATTGCATGACTACAATGTACCAGTCCTTGTACCAGTACTGGTAATACAGAAACAAATAATATCAGTTTTTTGATACATTGACAAATTACTTTTTCAGCTGTTTGGTCTTCAACTTAGGTTATGATTGAGTTCACTGCTATTATGTGGTGTGATATGTAAGCTAGTAAACTAAAATTATAGGATACAATCAAATAGTTCTTCATCTGATAGGATCCAAGAAAGAAAGGGTGCTTGCTTTACTTGACAAAGAAATTTTTAAAATAACTTTAAGCAATAATAACCAATGGTAAGAGTTTGGAAAGACCTGGCTCTTCTTAAAATCAATATAAAAATATTTTTATAACATCTACTATTTAGATTTAATAATTTCATTTCTAAAGAACATAGCTTATAGCCTGACCAGGCGGTGGCGCAGTGAATAGAGGGTCGGACTGGGATACGGAAGGACCCAGGTTCGAGACCCCGAGGTCCCCAGCTTGAGCGCAGGCTCATCTTGTTTGAGCAAAGCTCACCAGTTTGGACCCAAGGTCGCTGGCTTAAGCAAAGGGTTACTCGGTCTGCTGAAGGCCCGCGGTCAAGGCACATATGAGAAAGCAATCAATGAACAACTAAGGTGTTGCAACAAAAAACTGATGATTGATGCTTCTCATCTCTGTCTGTTCCTGTCTGTCTTTCCCTATCTATCCCTCTCTCTGACTCTCTCTCTGTCTCTGTAAAAAACAAAACAAAACATAGCTTATAGAAACAATCATGACATACCTAAACCTATAACCAAAGAATGTTCAATTATGCCCTGGCCAGTTGGCTCAGTGGTAGAGCATTGGCCCAGTGTGTGGATGTCCCTGGTTTGATTCTCAGTCCAAGCACACAAGAGAAGCACCCATTTGCTTCTCTACCCCATCCCCTTCTCTTTTTCTCTCTCTCTCTTCACCTCGTGCAGCCATGGCTTGATTGGTTGGAGCAAAGTTGACCTCAGGCACTGAGGATGGCTCCATGGCCTCTGCCTCAGGTGCTAAGAAATGGCTACATTCCTGAGCAATGGAGCAACAGCCCCAGATGGGCAGAGCATCACCTCCTGGTTGGCTTGCTGGGTGGATCCAAGTCAGGGTTCATTCAGGAGTCTGTCTCTCTGCCTCCCCTCCTCTCACTAAAATATTTGTGTGTGTGTGTGTGTGTGTGTGTGTGTGTGTGAGAGAGAGAGAGAGAGAGAGAGAGAGACAGAGAGACAGAGAGACAGAGAGGAACAGAAAGAGGAATGGACAGGAAAGGAGAGAGATGAGAAGCATCAATTCTTTGTTGTTCATTGATTGCTTTCTCATATGTGCCTTGACCAGGGGCTACAGCAGACTGAGTGACCCCTTGCTCAAACCAGGGCCTTGGGTCCAAGCTGGTGAGCCTTGCTCAAACCAGTTGAGCCCACACTCAAACTTGGCAACCTCGGGTTTCGAACCTGGGCCCTCCACATCCCAGTCAGATGCTCTATCCACTGCGCCACCACCTGGTCAGGCAAAAATATTTTTTAAAATTAATAAAAGAATGTTCAATTAAACATGATCTATAATCTATAATAACAAAATATAGGAAGAATCTAACAGAGCACAGAGGTAAATGGTGAAGACAGGTATAATACAATTGTATAAAGAAATATATCATATAAGCTTCATGGACATGAGAAGTTTTGTCTATTTTGTTCACTGCCTTATCCTTATCACCTGACACACAGGATGTTCAATAAATATTTTTAATGAATTCATGAAGGAAGAAAGGTATTAACATGGCCATTAAAAAGAATATTATTAATGTCCCGAGTCCAGACATGAGGCAAGACTGGATGGACTCAAAATGAGGGACACGCCCTGGACAGTTGGCTCAGAGGTGGAGCATTGCCCAGGGAGTGGAGGTCCAGCTTCGATTCCCATCAGGAGAAGGAACTATCCGCTTCTTCATCCTTCCTGCTTTCTTTCTCTCTCTCTTTCTCTCTCTTCCCCTACCACAGCCATGGTTCAAATGGTTTGAGGAAGCTGGCTCTGAACGCTGAGGATGGCTCCATGGCCTCCCCTCAGGCACTGAAATAGCTCAGTTGCCAAGCTCAACAGAGCAAAGGCTCCAAATAGGCAGAGCATCAATCACCCTGTAGGGGCTTGCCAGGTGAATCCCGGTCAGGGCACATGCAGGAGTCTGTCTCATTGCCTCCCTTGCTCTCCAACTCTCACTTAATAAAAATTTTTTTTAAAAAAAGAGGAAGATGCTACAAAATGAAAAGTCTGTACCATCTGTCAAAGAGGAGAACTGTTCCAGATTAAAGGGGACTAAAGAGACACGACTATTAAATGCAATACGTCAGCCTGGATTGGATCCTGGACCAGAAAGAGATGAGACATTGTAGGGACCATTGGCAAAATTTGTGTGGAGTCTTGATGACAGTGTTGTCGTTGTTGATGTTCTGATTTAGATGATTATATTGTGGTTATATAGAAGAGCAGCCTGTTTTGGGGGGGAGGGGACACAAACAAGAGTCTGAAGAGTGACAGAACATCATGTCTCCATCTTTTTTCTCAAATGGTTCAGAAAAAAGATTCATCATAATGTACGGAGAACAATGAGACAAATGTGGTAAAATGTCAAGAATCGTGGCATCTTGGTGAGGAGGATATGGGAGTTCTTTTTTCCCCTCTTTATTGAATTTGTTGGGGTGACACTGATTTATAACTATGCAGGCTTCAGTTGCACAATTCCGCCACACATCAGCTCTACACTGTATTGTGTATTTACCACCCAAGTCAAGTTTCCACTCCACAAACCACTTATTTGATGAAGACTCTTCATGAGTCCTGGCCAATTAAAAACACATTTTAAAAAGAACAATCCCAAATACTTAAGTTCAATTTTGACTGCCCTAATTAATCAGCCTGCCAATGTAATATATTTCTTCACAAAACTTTTTGATTGGCTATCTTACTAGTAAAAGAGTTTTCCCAGAGACCACAGCTGGCTCCAAACAGCCCACCAGCGCTTCCCTTTCACAGTAATAGAGCTGAGAAAAGTTGGCTTCCGGACCACAGGACTGAGTGAGAGACACCACTCTGCATCTTCTGTTCTCCTCAGGTGTTGTTTTTGACCATGCACGGTAAGGGTAAGAGACAGCCGGAGTTCATCAGGAGTCCCAGTAACACCACAGCAGAACCTTGACTTCAGCGCCTAAGTTCTCAGGCCCACTAAAAGTCTATAAGCCACCCACCATTACTCATGTTTCCCAAATAAACAAAGACTCCTTATACTTTCATTGCACAGGTATGGATTGGATTAATGGCAAATCTACTATTAGTTTAAATAAGTCAACTATGTGTACTATGTTCCAACAGCTGGAAAAAAAACTAAATAAAACAGTGTTTTTATTTATTATATAACAGGAAATGGAAAATGAAGGTATATGACAAGTTTTAAAAACTGACAAAATTTTGTGAAGAGACGGAGACTGAGTGGTTTTGCCCACGTTGCTCACCTTGAGCAGCAAGTCGGCATCTCCACTGGCAACCCGGGAATAGGAGATTCAGAATCAAATCTCTTTTCCCTTCTCCCTCCAGGATACAGATCACTTGAAACGTAAATTAGTGGAACTTTGCTTGAGTGAGATTTTTTTTTATCTTCAGCTACATTTCAGCTTTGTGACGAACCTTACCATTAAAGACAATGGCCAACAACGTCACCAACAAGACAGATCCTTGCTCCATGAACTCCCATGTATTCACTGGGAATCTCAATACTCTTGTGGTCAAGAAATCTGATGTGGAAGCTATCTTCTCAAAATATGGCAAAATTGTGGGTTGCTCTGTTCATAAGGACTTTGCCTTCATTCAATATGTTAATGAGAGAAATGCCCAGGCTGCAGTGGCAGGAGAGGATGGCAGAATGATTGCTGGCCAGGTTTTAGATATTAATCTGGCTGCAGAGTCAAAAGTGAACCGAGGAAAATCTGGTGTGAAACAATCTGCAGCGGAGATGTATGGCTCCTCTTTTGACTTGGACTATGGCTTTCAACGGGATTATTATGACAGGATATACAGTTACCCAGCCCGTGTTCCTCCTCCTCCTCCTATTGCTCAGGCTGTAGTGCCCTCAAAACACCAGCGTGTATCAGGAAACACCTCACAAAGGAGCAAAAGTGGTTTCAATTGTAAGAGTGGGCAGCGAGGATCTTCTTCCAAGTCTGCAAAGTTGAAAGGAGATGACCTTCAGGCCATTAAGAAGGAATTGACCTAGATAAAACAAAAAGTGGATTCTCTACTGGAAAGCCTGGGAAAAATTGAAAAGGAACAGAGCAAACAAGTAGGAGTAGAGATGAAGAATGATAAGTCAGAAGAGCAGAGCAGCAGCTCCCCGAAGAAAGATGAGACTAATGTGAAGATGGGGTCTGAGAGGGGTGCAGATGACTCTGCTGAGGAGGGGGACCCACTGGATGATGATGATAATGAAGATTGGGGGGATGACCAGCTGGAGTTGATCAAGGATGATGAAAAAGAGGCTGAGAAAGGAGAGGATGACAGAGACAGCGCCATTGGCGAGGATGACTCTTAAGCACATAGTGGGGTTTAGAAATCTTGTTCTATTATTTACTTACCTAGGCACTTGTCTAAGATCAACATTTCCACCAGATCCTCTGCCCTAGTACCTTCAGCACATGCTCACTGTTCTCCCCATCCTTGCCCCTCCCATGTTCATTAGTTCATATTGCCCTGCGCCTAGTCCCATTTTCACTTCCTTTGATGCTCCTAGTAGTTATGTTAAGTCTTACCCTGTAATTTTTGCTTTTAATTTTGATACCTCTTTATGACTTAACAATAAAAAGGATGTATGGTTTTTTAAAAAAAATGACAAAGATCAAACAATGTATGTTCTTAAATACTCTCTGAATTAGGAGATAAAGTAACCCACTGAGAGGGAGAGGGCAGGGCTGAAGCTGAGGTTAAGGATTTCAGGAGAAAGCAAAAAGGTTTAGAATAACTGGAAATATGCAAGAGTCCAAAGGGAATGAATATAGGAATTGTCAACTAGTAATGAAGACCCATTTGAGTTTGAATAGCAGGAATCTGAAGAGACCAATCGGCATGGTGTAGTACTTTCTCAACCAATGTTCAGGAGCCCAGAAGGGCAAGCAAATAATATATTTCCAATAAGTTCATCAGGCCTAAGCTTTTGCAAGGAGAGTCCAGAAGACTGTCCAGCAGGGAAAGACTAGGAAGTTCTGGTGGAGGACAGGATATCATCAATCTAATCCTAGGCTGGGAGTAGATTCAAGCTTTAAAAGGAGGCAGTCAGGTAATTAGGAGAACCTAAAGGGATAGTAACTAAATGGCCACTTCTGTAGGAGTAAGAGAGTTGAGGTGATGAACAGTAAGTAGGTTGTGGTCAGAGTTACAAAGTTTATAATTTAAGATATTGGAGAACATTTTTAGTGATGATGCTAAGTTCCACGGTGTCCTCTTGGGAGGCTTATGTGAAGCTGAAGAAGGTCAGCAGTCTAGTGGGGACTGAGAACGGTAAGGGTCAGATATCAAAAGGGACATTAACATGAATGTTGACTCACCCAGGATGGTGATAAGGCACAGAGTACGGGCTCAGCAACCAATTTTATTCATCCAGACTTTGGTTTTTCCGCTGGAGGTGTGGTGGGATACAGTCCATGATGAAGAAGATGAGATAAGGCAATATAAATGGAGACTTCAACAGGGAAAGCTATTCAGTGGAGACAGATAATATGTGTTCCATGGCAGTGAGCAGCAAGGGCATGCTGAACCCTACTCCTCCCATAGAACATTAAAGACACTGCCTGGCCTCATACCAAAATCAATCAGTCCAAAAGTCAAGAAAATAAAGAGTAGCCATCACCCATTTTTCTTATTTTCTCCCTCTACTTCTCTTTCCATGGTCCAATAAAAAAAAATATTTAAATGATGTTATTTCTCAACTTATAATAATCATAAAACAGAGAACACTGTCTACAATGCCTGTTCAAAATAATGATCACTAAAATTGCAATCATTAATTTCAAGGAATTGGTTTTCCTAGAGAATTAGTAAAATATAGAGGGAGTTCCCTGGTTAGCTCCTACTCTTCAGCTCTCAGCCCAAACATCATTTCCTCAGAGAAGCCTTTTCTGAACTTTCCAACAACAGGATGTGCTCATAGGCGTCATCATCATTGTTCTTTCACATTTATTTGAACTTTGGTGACTATCCCACACACTATACTGTAAGCTCCATAAAGCAGGAATTTTGAATTCTTTATTTTATGTATTTCCAATGTCTGTCAGATCACCCACTACACTGAAATATTTTTTGAGTGCATTAATGATTGGCATGTGCCTAGATTCCCTTAGGACTGTAAAACAGCCACTACAATTTCTGAGTTTTCACATTCAGATTTGGACATACAGAGTCTGAAAAATCATAGAAGGCATGAAATCACAGGAGCTGGAAAGATCAAAGGAGGACCACTGAAATTAGTCACTAACTGTATAGTATTTAAAACTATTTAGTCACATCATAAAATTATAAAGGCATTTTTTTAAGATGATGGCATATTGCACCAAGTAAAGGAAGGAATCAAGATACTAACCCAGATCTAAATCCCTGCATTAGATATAATTACTAGAGACTACTGGTCTACCTGGCATCAGCATGTACCCACCAGGAAGACACACTCTGTACCTGCCATATTTCCCCCAGCCCTGGTCTTGGAGAAATTGATGCTACAGCCTAAAATGCCAGGACCAAGAAGTCACGTAGCTAATACACATGTTCCTGGGAAGGAACATTTAAATAGTAATCTTCTGTCTAAATAGAAGGTGAACTGTTCAAGTTAGAATGAACAAAGACCAGGTGCTGACATGGCAAGCAGTAGGGAGATACTCTAGCGAGCTGTTTCTTGGATTAAGTTATCCTCAAGTATGCAACTCTGACTCAAGTATTTCAACACATATAATAAAGAAATAACACAGGCATTCAAAGCATCTGATTCCTGCTGCTGTTTTAATTGAGTGTACACTTTGATGTTCAAATTGTTTAATTGAATCAAGTTGTAATAATAAGATCCCAGAATAAATATATTTTAATGCATGCAAAGGGAGCTTTAAAGAAAATTATCTAAATTGTAGTAATAATTTAGCAATCTAATGTCTTTCCATTTCCCTCTACAACAACTTGCTAAGATCTTCAGGGAATTTTGACAACTGTTCTGAGCTGAGTTCTGAATTATTAGTTATTTGGGCTTTAAAAATCACTCCAAATTTAATTACATTAATCATATCTAATGTGTTTACACAGAAGTCAGTTAGCCTCTTAAACTATTTCTTGACTGCTGACATTTGAACCTACTTCTTCATAAGCATTTCTCATTAAGGATAGTCGATAACATCTAATTAAGTTACAAGGAGCCTTGCTAATATAAACTGAAAATTTTTTAGCATGAATGAAATTCATCAGGTTTACTGGTATGATGCTCAATGTTGGCATCACAGGTGACTGCATTTATTTTCTTAAATCATTTAACTTAATGCACCTTGGTCAGAAAATACACTCAGAAACATGTCAATTCTTTGAAATTTATTCAACTTTATGACCCATGATATGATCCATCGTATTAAATATTCCTGTGACTTAGAAGAAAAACAAATTCGGTCATTGGAAAATCTACATAGCTTGGTTAAGTCAAGTTATTAATTTTGTTGTTCAGATCTACAGCTTTCCTTTGTCTGTTGAATAAATACATTAAAACCAGAGCCCAGTGAACATGCAGACATAGATTTAGCTGTGCCATATGACAAGCTGATACAAGAAGCTCCCTCATTTCCCTCTCCCCCTCTTGCTGTGTGTCCCCATGATGCAACCTCGGAAGGCCTGGTCTTCTATCAGCCAGGAGAGGTGAGAGTGGGTTGAATGAAAACTCATAAAAATCCTGATAGAAACGTGATCAGTTTTAGTATATGGAAACAATATTTCATTAATTTATGTGAACATTCCGTATCCTTAGCATTTACCAACCTCTTCCATCCATACATCATTATAATGAAATGTCACTCAGGCTAGTAAATGTCAGAAAGTTTCAAAGTCATTTATCTATAATAAAAGCCCTCAGAAAGAGCTTATTCATACCCTGTAAAGTCTTTCATTTCTATAACTCTACAGTGTCTAAACTAAACTAAAAAATGTGAGGACCTTCCAACAAAAAATAAATAAGTAAATATACAAGGGTGAGCAAAAGTAAGTTTACAGTTGTTTGTATGGAGAATACAATAATTAATAAATAAATAATACAAGAATAAACTGTATTTTGCATACTCACAACTGTAAACCTGTTTTTGCCCACCCCTGCATGTAAGCATGCATAGAAAAATATTTGATAAAATCCTTTGAAAAAAAATTTAACTCCCCAAGTCAGGAGGGGTCAGGTCAATGTTGGTAATTCAAAGAAACTATATTGTGCTTACACACCAGGAAGTGAAGTGGAGAGCAGTGATTGTTGCTTTATTTTTAAATGGAGCTGATATTTATGATTTATATTTTTAAAAAAGCTTTCTAAACTAACATGGTTACAAATCTCTAATAAAAACAAGCCTAATTGCTCCCATTTAGATTACAATGTAAAGGTCTGTGTTTCCTATGAAAACAGGGCTCATTCTTAGATTAGAGCATATTCATGAACAAATTCCTATAGTTATTTACTTCCCTTTTTTCCTAGTTAGAGAATATAGCATTTACTTGCATGAAACTGAACACAAGCATTTAAGCTAGGGGGAAGTACAGCAGAGGCCATTTTGTTCTTTATACACAGCTGGAAGACTGCATGCAGCATCTTCATATTAAAGCAAAGAGCAATGAAAAATTTTTTTAAATCACAATAATTTATATAAATATTAGAATTTTATTATTTTGTCTACCCAAAAGCGATATTATTTTCTTTCATGAGAAAATCAACAACAAAACTTACAAACCTCTACCTTGTATTTAGAACTTGTTTGTATTTTTGTGGTCTATGCTTTCTGACAGCTAATAATAACATTATAATTTGGGGTCAGTGCGCCATCTTGCCTAGGGTTAACACTTGAATAAAAAAGTAAAGTTCAAAAGTTCACACAAACATCCCCTTCTTGAAAAAAACACACAATTCTGAGAAAGGAATCATTTCGTTGTAGCACTCGACCAGCTTAATACATGAAAACAAATTGTAGCATCACAATTTGTTCCCTGGATCTAAGCTCATCAAAGTTCAGTTCTGTTTCAGAATGGAAGAAAATAAATAGTAGGCTACCTTTGTCCTTAAATAACTCAAGTGAATGTCCTGAAAATGACTCAGTCTTTTCTTGTTTTTATATCTTCTTTCCCCTATACCACACACATCCCCTCAAATACAAGAAATCCTACAGTCTATTATTTTTTTGCTCTTAGTACAAAACATAGTAGGTCTTGTTTTGGGGTGGTTATGACAAACAATGAAGCCAAGAGGTAAGGGAAATATAGACTAGGACAAGAAAAATTTTTCAAGTTAAACAAGGGCTTTTATTTCACAACTTAACCTGAACATGCTCTATAATTCTAAAATGTGTCAAAGATTGGGGACTGCTCTCATATAGTCCTATGCAATGTTTTCTAAATTTAGCAAAAAATAAAAAAATAATAATTTCTAGGATTGTTACTACTATAAGTGAAGGAAGAGTTTGAAATGAATATTATGAGTCAAACATGTAGCCTTTTACTCTTAAAGGACAAAAGACAAGAGTCAGAAATTTTAAACAAAATATTTGAAATAAGTGAATGTGGGAGGGAGGGAACAAAAATAGTTCTGCCTTTTAAACTAAGAATCAAGTGGCAACAAAATTTTTCTTATTAGTATTTTAAACGTTGGACTTTTCTTATAAACTAGTTAACAGCTGATAGCTTGTATCATCTAATTTTCTAATATCAAGTTTGCCAAAGGCTGTTTTCTCCTTTTGGACAAATAAGGTTAATAATAATAATAATGACAACGACAGCTAAGTTTTATTGAATGCTCACTATGTCAAGCTCTTGACTGGAATCAATTAACGAGTTCTCTCAACAAACTTATAAGGAATATACTAGTGTTATTCAATTGGCCAAAGAAACCAAATCTCAGAGAAGCCGGGTAACTCCCAAGTTATTAAGTAGAAAAGCCAGAATTATAACCCAGACTGATACCCTCCAGAGTACTCTTAACCTCTCTCCTGTGTAGCGCAGAACATTAACCCTATGACCTTCCTTTGCATTACCCATCAAACCTGGCATTTTTCTCTTGTAACTCTTTAAACTTTATTTTAAATGTATATCATCCCTTAGAAATTGTAAAATTTCCAGTAAATAAATTGGAGAATAGTTTCTGACGTTGGTGCTTTTCTATCACTAGCTTTGCTTGCCTTTGCTTCCTGCTACTATTCTTCAATGGTGGACCAATCATCATTGGCGAAATCTGCCAAAATTTACTTCTACGGTTGGAACATGTCCATTTAGCAAATATGATCTAGGCTCTGTTGGATAAATTAATAGATAAATAAAGAGATGGATTAATACTACATTGTGAAGGAATTAAGTGTCTTGCTAAACTATATCCTTGAACACAAAGGAAATCAATAGAACCTTTAGTATAAGGGTAAAAGCATACTCTGATTTGATGGTAAAAATATCACAAGGGTGGAAATTTGGGGAAGAGTTTGGGAAAGAGTGAGACTGGATGCTGGGAAATGAGTTAAGATAATTTTGCTGTCCAATCTAGGCAAGAAATGATAAAGGTTGGATCTGTATCATGGTAAAAGGAATTGAAAACTAGGGGAGGTAGAAAATCTACTTAAGAGAACCCAACTTGGAGAGAATCAGACTGAAGCCACATATTGATAATGAAAAGCAAAGCAAAGGAAGAACAGGGAAAACACAACACGGGGTCAATTGCCTCTGCCTTACAGAAAGTTCCCATGACATCCACTCCAAAAAGGCCAAGAGCAAATCAGCTTTCAGAGAGTAAGCCCCGAGACCCGTGTAATGCAAGATCCAACACCTGTCCAACTATCACATATGATCACAACTCTAGCTGAGCCACCCTTCAAAATCTTGCCACATTTAACATTATTCTTTGCACTCTATAGAGTTATTTCAAAGCAGTTGAGATGACT
Organism: Saccopteryx leptura; assembly: GCF_036850995.1. NCBI lineage: Eukaryota > Metazoa > Chordata > Mammalia > Chiroptera > Emballonuridae > Saccopteryx > Saccopteryx leptura. The sequence continues at coordinate 156,985,182 of NC_089503.1, forward strand.
AAGTTAGTCTACATAAAAGATAATTTAAAGGGATAATTTTAAAAGATTATCTTATTTGGATATCATTATCATACTGACTGAATGATTTTTAACTTTAAATGGTTTTTCCAAGTAAAATACTTTATAAAATTCAAAAATATAAAATCATAATAACACTAAAAACTAAAACTGATGGACAACTTCTTGTTAAAATTAGTTACAAATCCCACGGATAAAATTTGAGAATCACAATGGGTGGCAATCTCATATCATCCAATAGTTTTTGTTTGTTTATTACATCTTTTCTGCTAGGCTCCAGTATGAAAATATTAAATTATATTAACAATAATAGAGAGGGACATGATAGAGAAAAAGAAAAGAAAGTTAGTTAACTTATGGAATTTAAATTGTCAGGACTAAAATAACTGTTTAATGATTGAGTCTGACAATAAGATAAAAACCAGAAGGTATTTTAATTTAAATGTATCGGTAATGCTAGTGAAAATTTAAAATAAGCCATTTATTATCCCAAATACTGGAGAAACTTATGACATTTAGAAAGACATTTAAAAAAATCAAAGAAATTAACAAAAAAAATCACAGAAATGCAACAGCACAGATAGATATACTGACTGCAATAATAAAACTAAATGGCTTAAATTCTGTACCATAAAATCAGTTTAGCTAAAGAAAATTAAACAAAATGACAGAAGTAAGTTAAAAAGAAAAATTATAGGCCAAGATATATATAAAAGAGCAAATAAAAAAGAAGTAAATGCGGCAATAAAATTTAAGAAAGGAAAAATCAAGGTAAATAAATTAAATAAGGAGGATCATTTTATATTGATAAATATTTCAGTTCATAATAAAATGTGGGTATCATTAAGACAATTTCTATCCTGGATTATGTTCTCTTATACATCAAATGTAAAAATTAGAACACAGTAAAGAAATTAAAAGGAATGGTAGTGTTAGAAGTCTCTAATAATTTTTCTTTTGGATTTCGGCAAATTAATAGACAAAAAGCAAGCTATAGAGTAGAATATATAGTATATATAGTAATCATATATTCATTTAGGTTAATGCATGGTATATAGACAATACATAGTATGTTATATACTGGAAGTATCACTTTAAAAAATAAAATGCATATTACAAAATCAATAAATTTGACTATGAAATAACACAAACATAATTAACAGGCAAATTAGAATACTATTTGGCATGAATAATATAGAAGGGGAATTAATTTTTGTAAAACAAATAAATTATTAAGAAAAATACTGGCAACCTAATGGAAAAATGAGTAAAGGACTGATTACATACAAAAGTAATACAATTTATATTTAAAATACTGAATAAATATAATTTTTAATTACAAAGGCAAGTGAGGATACCACTGGCTAAGCTGTCTTAAACACTGCTGGTGGTAATGCTTTCAGGGGAATAATTGAAAAATTTGAGACATCATAATGTTCACGCATTTCTTTTTTATATAGTAAAGGGTACCCGATGGAAATGATACAAAGTACACAAAAGATGTAAATATATGAACTTGTTGCAAAATGATTAATGAAAGCAAAAAAATATTTAAAACATATCTGTAAGCTCTGATTTGAAACCCTTGGAAAGGAATTTTTTTGAATTCATCATTGTTTGGACTTGAAAATGCACAGACTAAACCTGAGAGTTTGGGAAAATGCCCTATAACTATAAATATTTATGCTGTGAAATATATCACTGTAAGTGGGATAAACATAGACAATGAATAGCCTCAGATTAGTTTACCTAAGTCTTGTCACCAAATTAGATCAGGCCAGCTCATGTGCCCTCCAATGAGTTACAAAAGCACTGTTCTTTTCATAGCTGTCTGGGTTTTTAAAATATAGTAAATAAAGAACTATAGATAAGGGATTTTGACGTTATAGAAAAGGGAACTGTACTGATGAAATATTTGAAGTATCTCAGCAAATAATAGTCAAAATGTTTGATAGCATAGGTAAAGACTCTTCTATGCCTGACCAGGTGGTGGTGCAGTGGATAGAGCATTGGACTGGGACGCTGAGAATGCAGGTTCGAAACTCAAGGTCGCCAGCTTGAGTGTGGGCTCATCTGGTTTGAGCATGGTTCACCAGCTTGAGCCCAGGTCATTGGCTTAAGCAAGGAGTCACTTGGTCTGCTGTAGCCCCATGGTCAAGGTACATATGAGAAAGCAATCAATGAACAACTAAGGTGCCCCAACGAAGAATTGATGCTTCTCATCTCTCTCCTTCCTGTCTGTTTGTCCCTATCTGTCCTTCTCTCTGTCTCTGTCACATACAAAAAAGACTCTTTTGTACATATATGGGTGAAATTTTAGTATTTGAAACTGTATATGCAGTATAATTATAATTTTCAAAAACATTTATATATGTAAAATGATGCAGATAAAATGTTATGAATATTAACCATTTCTCTCTGAGTGTTGGGGTTATGATTAATTTTTTTATTTATGTCATAATTACACTTCTAATTTTTAAAATAAGTATTTAATTCCTTTTATCTCTGAAAAAATTATATCATTTAAAAGAAACAAAAAAATGAGAAATATAGTATAATTTAAAATGGTTCTCTTTAATTTAAGATATTGTGTTAGTATAACTGTAAGTAAGTATTCTTTAACTCAAAGAAAAAGAGGACCATATATTTGGAGGGAAAAGGTCTAAATTTCTTAGCTATAAGGTGATTTAATAGCAACAGTTGCCCACTAAGGAATGTTTTGGATTCACTATCCCTAAGGAAATTTAAATGACTTACAAATGCTGGCTATATGCTTCTATTTATCATAATAATGTGTTTTATGTTCCAGTTTCCCCCTCTAGAAGAATGCTGATAAATTGGCAATAGTGTGCTAGATGGGGATTTCAAAAAAGGGAGTAAGGAGTGAGAAATTATCTTGAAGAGCCTTTCAATTCCCTTTTTATTATTTTCATCCAGGAATGTAGAAAAAAGATAACACAAGAAAGTACTAACCTATGTGCCTGCTCAGCAAAGTTCACCATTATTCAAAATGTTATCTTAATTAAATAAAAATGTTATCTTGAATCTAGACTATATCCTCTTTATGACCCTTGCTAGTCCCTTAGCATTTGAGTCCTCAGTCAAAAATATGGATCATTTGGCCCTGGCTGGTTGGCTTAGCGGTAGAGCATTGGCCCAATGTGTGGAAGTCCTGAGTTTGATTCTGGGCCAGGGCACACAGGAGAAGCGCCCATCTGCTTCTCCACCCTTCCCCCTTTCCTTTCTTTCTGTCTCTCTCTTCCCCTTCTGCAGCCAAAGCTCCACTGGAGCAAAGTTGGCCCGGGCACTGAGGATGGCTCCATGGCCTCCACCTCAGACGCTAGAATGGCTCCAGTTGCAGCAGAGCAACACCCCAGATGGGCCGAGCATCAGCCCCTGGTGGGCATGCCAGGTGGATCCTGGTAGGGTGCATGCAGGAGTCTCTCTGTCTGCCTCCCTCACTTCTCACTTTGGAAAAATACCAAAGAAAATAAAAAAAAGTATGGAGCATTCACTTCTGCAATTTTGTTATTCAACACATACCCCACAAAAAAATTTCTTTTGAAGTTACAGAGAAATTACCATGAGTGATTCAGACTCTCCATTCAATAGAGAGACATTGGGCTTGAAATACTCTTCAGACTGTCTCAAAACACACTCTTCCAGAAGGTACTACATGTTCAGTGTTTGTTCCATGTTCCCCATCCTGCTGTACACAACAGCTTATGATCTCATCATATCAGGCCACAGTCACCACCTGACTCACACTGGGAGAGTTGGTAGCTGGTTAGAAGTCAGCAGCAAGGCAACTATAGTATTTTTAGATCCTTAAAACACAGACCTCTGGCTAACCTATAGCAAGCCAATGACTCACATGCTCTTGGTAAGAAAACATGTAAAAGCTCTCTCTAATCCTCCCAGATTCTTTCCCCAAACTAAATCTGCTCTGAGCCCCAAGGGTAGGGCAGCCGACTACTGCCTAGCTGTTGCCAACAACTTCTAATTGTAAAAGGGCTGGATGCATCTCCTTCTTTCCTTTTGTCTTTAGATTGACTCGGGTACAATTAATACAAATTGGTATATGGGAGCCTCTGGTGGCATTTTTAAAGGTAGGAAGTAATCCTATGAAAGGGATAGTATCATTTTTTAGTGACCTTAAAGTCATTAGCAGTAAGAGAAGACAAACTTGCAAAAGAAGGAAACATGTTAGAGTTGCAGACTCCTTGGATATTGGAAATTTAAAGTTGTGGGTCTTAGAAATATAAAAAGCAACCAAGAACCAAATGTCTTAGCAACAGGGCTAGGCTAAGCAGTATGTGCTGGAACCTGCTTGCACTGGCTCAATGCAATGCATGTATTCTTTTCTTCCCAACTCCACATTCAGTGATGGCCCAGTGGTTACATGAAACTGACTATGGTTGGAGTGGCTAAACCACAGAAATCATCAAATGCTACAAATCAAGGCTCTCCTTACCCCTCCCCCCCTCGAGGGGAGTTGTTAAGCATTTGCTAGATACAGTCTAAGATGTATTAGTGTTCAGAATGTTTGATAATGTAATTGGTGGTAGCTTTGATTGTACACTCTTTTAAAGTCAGTGCTGCATAATAAAAACCACATTCTACACATGAGGCAGAATATTATTTGAAGGCATACTCTGATTAACTGAAGATATACATTGTAAACCTAGGCAAAACTAAAAAAAAATTTTTTTCAGAGACAGAGAGAGAGTCAGAGACAGGGACAGACAGGAACGGAGAGATGAGAAGCATCAATCATTAGTTTTTTGTTGCACATTGCAACTCCTTAGTTGTTCATTGATTGCTTTCTCATATGTACCTTGACTGTGGGCCTTCAGCAGACCGAGTAACCCCCTGCTCGAGCCAGCGACCTAGGGTCCAACCTGGTGAATTTTTGCTCAAACCAGATGAATCCGCGCTCAAGCTGGCAACCTCGTGGGTCTCAAACCTGGATCCTCAGCATCCCAGTCCGATGCTCTATTCACTGCGCCACCACCCGGTCAGGCTAAAAAAATTTTATGAAATATAAATAATAAGTCAATAGTGAGGATAAAATGCAAGTAGAAGAAAAATGTTCAAATAACCAAAGAGAAGACAAAAAAGGAAAATAAAATAAATGAAGAGATGGGACAAGTAGAAAGCAAGATTGTAGTTTTTTTTGCAGTGAGAGAAAGAGAGAAGATTGTAGATTTTAATTCAACCATATCAATAATGACAAAATAATGCACTTCCTGGTTTTTTCTGATTTACTTATTTCACTTCATATAATGTTATCACGATCCCACCATTTTGCTGTAAATGATCCGATGTCATCATTTCTTATGGCTGAGTAGTATTCCATAGTGTATATGTGCCACATCTTCTTTATCCAGTCATCTATTGATGGGCTTTTTGGTTGTTTCCATGTCTTGGCCACTGTGAACAATGCTGCAATGAATATGGGGCTGCATGTGTCTTTACGTATCAATGTTCCTGAGTTTTTGGGGTATATACCCAGTAGAGGGATTGCTGGGTCATAAGGTAGTTCTATTTTCAGTTTTTTGAGGAACCACTATACTTTCTTCCATAATGGTTGTACTACTTTACACTCCCACCAACAGTGGATGAGGGTTCCTTTTTCTCCACAGCCTCTCCAACATTTGCTTTTACCTGTCTTGTTAATAATAGCCAATCTAACAGGTGTGAGGTGGTATCTCATTGCAGTTTTGATTTGTATTTCTCTAATAGCTAAAGAAGATGAGCATCTTTTCATATATCTGTTGGCCATTTGTATTTCTTCCTGGGAGAATTGTCTGTTCGTGTCCTCTTCCCTTTTTTATTGGATTGTTTGTTTGTTTGTTGTTGAGTTTTATGAGTTCTTTGTATATTTTAGATATTAGGCCCTTATCTGAGCTGTTGTTTGAAAATATAATTTCCCATTTAGTTGGCTGTCTGTTTATTTTGTTATCAGTTTCTCTTGCTGAGCAAAAACTTCTTAGTCTGATGTAGTCCCATTCATTAATTTTTGCCTTCACTTCTCTTGCCTTTGGAGTCAAATTCATAAAATGCTCTTTAAAACCCAGGTCCATGAGTTTAGTACCTATGTCTTCTTCTATGTACTTAATTGTTTCAGGTCTTATGTTTAGATCTTTGATCCATTTTGAGTTAATTTTAGTACAGGGGGACAAACTGTAGTCCAGTTTCATTCTTTTGCATGTGGCTTTCCAGTTTTCCCAGCACCATTTATTGAAGAGGCTTTCTTTTCTCCATTGTGTGTTGTTGGCCCCTTTATCAAAAATTATTTGACTATATATATGTGGTTTTATTTCTGGGTTTTCTATTCCGTTCCATTAGTCTGAGTGTCTATTTTTCTGCCAATACCATACTGTTTTGATTGTCGTGGCCCTATAATAGAGTTTGAAGTCAGGTATTGTAATGCCCCCAGCTTCATTCTTTTTCTTTAGGATTGCTTTGGCTATTCGAGGTTTTTTATAGTTCCATATAAATCTGATGATTTTTTGCTCCATTTCTTTAAAAAATGTCATTGGAATTTTGATGGGAATTGCATTAAATTTGTATATTGCTTTGGGTAATATGGCCATCTTGATTATATTTATTCTTCCTAACCAAGAACAAGGAATATTCTTCCATCTCATTATATCTTTTTTGATTTCCCTTAACAATGGTTTATAGTTTTTATTATATAAGTCCTTTACATTCTTTGTTATGCTTATTCCTAGGTATTTTTTTGTTGTTGTTGTTGCAATCATGAAGGGGATTATTCTTTTGAGTTCATTCTCAAATGTTTCATTGTTGGCATATAGAAAGGCTATTGACTTCTGTATGTTAATTTTGTATCCTGCAACCTTACTGTATTGGCTTATTGTTTCTAGTAGTCTTTTTGTGGATTCTTTGGGGTTTTCGATGTATAGGATCATATCATCTGCAAAAAGTGATACCTTTACTTCTTCTTTTCCGATATGGATGCCTTTTATTTCTTTGTCTTGTCTGATTGCTCTGGCTAGAACCTCTAGTACCACATTAAATAAGAGTGGAGAGAGTGGACAACCCTGTCTTGTTCCTGATTTAAGGGGGAAAGCCTTCAGTTTTGTGCCATTTAATATGATGTTAGTTGATGGTTTATCATATATGGCCTTTATCATGTTGAGATATTTTCCTTCTATACCCATTTTGTTGAGAGTCTTAAACATAAAATTGTGTTGTATTTTATCAAAAGCCTTTTCTGCATCTATTGATAAGATCATGTGGTTTTTGTTCTTTGTTTTGTTGATATGGTGTATTACGTTAACCGTTTTACGTATGTTGAACCATCCTTGAGATTCTGGGATGAATCCTACTTGATCAAGAGACATTGATAAGAGTGTGGTGGTTATGCGGGGAGGGGGGAGAGGGAGAGGGAAAGGGGGAGGGGGAGGGGCACAAAGAAAACTAGATAGAAGGTGACAGAGGACAATCTGACTTTGGGTGATGGGTATGCAACATAATTGAACGACAAGATAACCTGGACATGTTATCTTTGAATATATGTATCCTGATTTATTGATGTCACCCCATTAAAAAAAAAAATTATTAAAAATAAATAAATAAATAAATAATGACAAAATGTGAATGATCCAAACACACCAATTAAAAACAGACACTGTCAGATTGGATTCTTTTAATTATATGCTAATTTTATTTTTCTTAAGTGAGAATCAGGGAGGCAGAGAGATAGATTCTCTCATGTGCCCCAACCTGAAGTCACATGGCAAGATGCCTACTGGATAATGCTCTGCCCATCTGGGGCCATTGCTCTGTTGATTGGCAACCAAGCTATTTCAGCACCTCAGGCGAGGGCATGGAGCCATCCTCAGCACCTACAGCCAACTTATTCCAACTGAGCCATGGCTGAGGGAGGAAACGAGAGAGAAAGAGAGAGAGAGAGAAGGGAGAGAGAAGGGAGAGTGAGAATTGTAGAGAAGCAGATGGTCACTTCTTTTGTGTGTCCTGACCAGGAATTGAACCAAGGACACCATACACCAGACCAACACACTACCACTGAGCCAACTGGTCAGGGAAATTATATGCTACTTATAATAAATCCCCTCAATATAAAAGCATAGCTAGGTTAAAAGTAAAATGACGAGAAAAGTTATGCCATGTGAACATCAGTGAAAGAAAGTTGAAGTGGTATTAATATTACACAAAGTCGCTTCAGAACAAGAATATTATCAATGTTTAAGAGGAAAATTAGATTGTAATAAATGGGTCAATTCTCCAGAAGACTTAATACTTCTAAATGTGTATTGTAAATCCTCAATATAAAAACACAACATCTAATGATTTGTGATGTTGAGCACTTTTTCATATGCCTATTGGCCATCCGTGTGTCCTCTTTGGAGAAGTGTCTATTCATTTCTTTTGCCTATTTTTTGATTGGATTGTTTGTCTTCCTGCTGTTGAGATTTACAAGTTCTTTATAAATTTTGGTTATTAACCCCTTATCAGACGTAATGTCAAATATTTTCTCCCATTGTGTTGTGTGTCTTTTTATTCTGCTCTTATTGCCTTTAGCTGTGCAAAAGCTTTTTAGTTTGATATAGTCCCATTTGTTCATCCTGTCCTTTATTTCACTTGCCCGTGGAGATAAATCAGCAAATACAATATATTGCTGCAAAAGATGTCAGAGAGCTTACTACCTATGTTTTATTCTAAGACGCTTATGGTTTCATGGCTTACATTTAAGTCTTTTAAACATTTTGAGTTTATTTTTGTGAATGGTATAAGTTGGTGGCCTAGTTTCATTTTTTTGCAGGTAGCTGTCCAATTTTCCCAACACCATTTATTAAAGAGACTGTCTTTACTCCATTGTATGCCCTTACCTCCTTTGTCAAATATCAGTTGTTCATAGAGCTGTGGATTTATTTCTGGGTTCTCTGTTCTGTTCCATTGATCCATATGCCTGCTCTTATGCCAGTACCAGGCTGTTTTGAGTACAATGGCATTGTAGTATAACTTGATATCAGGAAGTGTGATACCTCCCACTTTATTCTTCTTTATTCTTTTTAAGATTGTTGAAGCTATTCGTGTTCTTTTTTGGTTCCATATAAATTTTTAGAATATGTGATCTATATCTTTAAAGTATGTCATTGGTATTTTAATTGATATTGCATTGAATTTATAAATTGCTTTGGGTAATATAGACATTTTAATGATGTTTATTCTTCCTAACCATGAGCACGGTATATGCTTCCACTTGTTTGTATCTTCCTTGATTTCTTTTATCAATGTTTTATAATTTTCCGAGTACAAGTCTTTAGTCTCCTTGGTTAAATTTACTCCTAAGTACTTTATTCTTTTTGTTGTAATAGTGAAGGGGATTGTTTCCTTAATTTCTCTTTCAGACTGCTCATTGTTGGTGTATAAAAATGCCTCTGATTTCTGAGTATTAATTTTATATCCTGCCACATTGTTGAGTTCATTTATCAGGTCCAGTAGTTTTTTTGACTGAAACTTTAGGGTTTTCTATATATAATATCATATAATCTGCAAATAATGATAGTTTTACTTTTTCTTTTCCAACTTGAATGCCTTTTATTTCTTCTTCTTGTCTGATTGCTGTGGATAGGACTTCCAGGACTATGTTGAATAAGAGTGGTGAAAGGGGGCACCCCTGCCTTGTTCCTGATCTTAAGGGGATTGCTTTTCATTTTTTCCCATTGAGTATGATGTTGGCTGTGGGTTTGTCATAGATGGCCTTTATCATGTTGGGGTATGTTCCCTGTATTCCCATTTTGCTGAGAGTTTTGATCATGAATGGGAGCTGGATTTTATCAAATGCTTTTTCTGTATCTATTGAAATTATCATGTGGTTTAAAGCCACAATGAGATATCACCTCATACCAGTCAGAATGGTGCTCATCAACAAAACAACACAGAATAAGTGCTGGTGAGGATGTGGAGAAAAGGGAACCCTCCTGCACTGTTGGTGAGAATGCAGACTGGTGTAGCCACTGTGGAAAACAGTATGGATATTCCTCAAAAAATTAAAAATTGAACTGCCTTTTGACCCAGCTATCCCACTTTTAGGAATATACCCTAAGAATACCATAGAACTGTTCCAAAAAGAGAAATGCACCCCTATGTTTATGGCAGCATTGTTCACAATAGCAAAGATCTGGAAACAGCCCAAGTGTCCGTCAGTGGACGAGTGGATCATAAAGCTTTGGTACGGCCCTGGCCGCTTGGCTCAGTGGTAGAGCATTGGCCTGGTGTGCAGGAGTCCTGGGTTCGATTCCTGGCCAGGGCACACAGGAGAAGTGCCCATCTGCTTCTCCACCCCTCCCCCTCTCCTTTCTCTCTGTCTCTCTCTTCTCCTCCCGCAGCCAAGGCTCCTTTGGAGCAGCGTTTGCCTGGGCGCTGAGGATGGCTCTGTGGCCTCTGCCTCAGGTGCTAGAATGGCTCTGGTTGCAACAAAGCAATGCCCCAGATGGGCAGAGCATCGCCCGCTGGTGGACATGCCCACCAGGTGGATACTGTTCGGGCGCATGCGGGAGTCTGTCTGACTGCCTCCCCGTTTCCAACTCAGAAAAAAAAAAAAAGCTTTGGTACATATATACTATGGAATATTACTCAGCCATAAGAAATGATGACATCGGATCGTTTACAATAACATGGATGGACCTTGATAACATTATACGGAGTGAAAGAAGTAAATCAGAAAAAACTAAGAACTATATAAATCTATACATAGATGGGACATAAAAATGAGACTCAGAGACATGGAGAAGAATGTGATGATAACGGGGGGGGAGGCAAGAAAGGAGAGAGAGGGGGCGGGTAGGGGAGGGGCACAAAGAAAACCAGATAGAAGGTGACGGAAGACAATTTGACTTTGGGTGAGGGGTATGTAACAAAATCAAATGTCAAAATAATCTAGAGATGTTTTCTCTGAACATATGTACCCTGATTTATCAATATCACTGCATTAAAATTTAAAAAAAATAAAAATAAATAAAAAAATAAAAACACAACATCAATATACATAAAAGAAAAACAGTCCTGCAAGGAGAAATATATAAATCCACAGTTATAATTTCATAGTTCAACACTCCTCTCTCAGTAACTGCTAGGATAAGTAGAGAGGAAATGGAAATACTAAGTAAGGATATAGGAGACATAAGCAACACTGTTAACCAACCTGTCAATATAATGTCACATTATTGACATAGGACACTCCATCCAACATCTGAGTATTTCTTTCAAGTGCAAATGGAATATTCAACAAGATAGACTAACTCTGGGCCGTAAAACAAACTTTGTCAAATTTAAAAGAATAGAAATTATATAAAGTACATCTTCAGAATATAATAAAATTAACTACACACAGCACAATCAGCAACACTACAGAGATGTTCACCTGAAATCTGTGTACTCTTATTGATCGATGTTACCCCATTAAATTTCATTTCAAAATTAAAAAAATTTAATTAAACTAGAAATAAATAAGAGAAGTATATCTGGAAGATTGCCCAAAATTGAGAAATTAAAGCTGCAGTAAATATCCTATTATATATTCACCATTGCAACTGAGTTGTTTAATTTTCTTAAATATGTGATTTTAAAAAATATGATGACGAATCCCTGGCCCCCTTTCACCACTTATTCAATATAGTTCTAGAAGTCCTAGCCACAGCAATCAGACAAGAAGAAGAAATAAAAGGCATCCAAATTGGAAAAGAAGAAGTAAAACTATCATTATTTGCTGATGATATGATACTGTACATAGAAAACCCTAAAGTCACAGTCAAAAAACTATTGGACCTGATAAATGAATTCAGCAAGGTGTCAGGATATAAAATTAATACTCAGAAATCAGAGGCATTTTTATACAACAACAATGATCTGCCTGAAAGAGAAATTAAGAAAACAGTCTTCTTAACTATTGCAACAAAGAAAATAAAATATCTAGGAGTAAATTTAACCAAGAAGGTTAAGGACTTGTACTTGGAAAATTATAAAACATTGAAAAGAGAAATCAAGGAAGATACAAACAAGTGGAAGCATATACCGTGTTCATGGATAGAAAGAATAAACATCATTTAAATGTTCATATTACCCAAAGCAATTTGCAAATTCAATGCAATTCCTGTTAAAATACCAAGGACATACTTCAAAGATATAGAACAAATATTCCAAAAATTCATATGGAACCAAAAAGAACACAAATAGCCTCAGCAATCTTGAAAAAGAAGAATAAAGTGGGTGGTATTATACTTCCCGACGTCAAATTATACTACAAGGCCGTTGTACTCAAAACAGCCTGGTACTGGCATAAGAACAGGCATATAGCCCTGGCCGGTTGGCTCAGCAGTAGAGCGTCGACCTGGCATGCGGGGGACCCGGGTTCGATTCCCGGCCAGGGCACATAGGAGAAGCGCCCATCTGTTTCTCTACCCCCACCCCCTCCTTCCTCTTTGTCTCTCTCTTCCCCTCTCGCAGCCAAGGCTCCATTGGAGCAAAGATGGCCCGGGCGCTGGGGATGGCTTCTTGGCCTCTGCCCCAGGCGCTGAAGTGGCTCTGGCTCTGGTCGCAGCAGAGCGACGCCCCGGAGGGGCAGAGCATCGCCCCCTGGTGGGCAGAGCGGTGCCCCTGGTGGGCGTGCCGGGTGGATCCCGGTCGGGCGCATGCGGGAGTCTGTCTGACTGTCTCTCCCCGTTTCCAGCTTCAGAAAAGAAAAAAAAAGAACAGGCATATAGATCAATGGAACAGAACAGAGAACCCAGAAATAAACCCATATCTTTATGAACAATTGATATTTGACAAGGGTGGTAACAGCATACAATGGAGTAAAGACAGTCTCTTTAACAAACGGTGTTGGGGAAATTAGACAGCTACCTGAAAAAAAATAAAACTGGAACTGGACCACCAACTTACACCATTCACAAAAATAAATTCAAAAATGGATAAAAGACTTAAATGTTAGTCGTGAAACCATAAGCATCCTAGAGGAAAACATAGGCAATAAGCTCTCTGACATCACTAGCAGCAATATATTTGCTGATTTATCTCCATGTGCAAGGGAAATAAAGGACAGGATAAACAAATCGGTCTATATCAAACTAAAAAGCTTTTGCACAACTAAAGACAATATGAATAAAATAAAAAGGCAAACCACACAATGGGAGAACATATTTGACAATACGTCTGATAAGGGGTTAATAACCAAAATTCATAAAGAACTTGTAAAACTCAACACCAGGAAGATAAACAGTCCAATCAAAAAATGGGCAAAAGAGATGAAGAGACACTTCTCCAAAGAGGACATACAGATGGCCAATAGGCATATGAAAAAATGCTCAACATCACTAATCATTAGAGAAATGCAAATTAAAACCACAATGAGATATCACCTCACACCAGTCAGAATGGCACTCATCAACAAAACAACACAGAATAAGTGCTGGCGAGGATGTGGAGAAAAGGGAACCCTCCTGCATTGCTGGTGGGAATGCAGACTGGTGCAGCCACTGTGGAAAACAGTATGGAGATTCCTCAAAAAATTAAAAATTGAACTGCCTTTTGACCCAGCTATCCCACTTTTAGAAATATATCCCAAGAACACCACATCAACAAATCAAAAGAAGAAATGCACCCCCATGTTTATTGCCGCATAAACCAATAGCCAAGATATGGAAACAGCCCAAATGTCCATCTGTAGACAAGTGGATTAAAAAGCAGTGGTACATATACATGATGGAATACTATGGGGCCATGAAAAAGAAGGAAATATTATTTTTTGTGACAACATGGATGGACCTGGAAACTATTATGTTAAGTGAAATAAGCCAGGCAGAGACAGAAAAATATCATATGACCTCACTCATCTGAGGAATCTGATGAACAATATGAACTGAGAAGCGGAATAGAGACAGAGGCAGGATCCAAGGATCCAGAAGGAAAGTGGACAGAGGGAAAGGGGGTGATAGAGCAGAAAAGCAAATCCTGGAGGGAAGGGGGGAGGGCGTTACAGGGAGGGGTATAGGGGAGATGTACTGGGGAACACAGGGGAAGAGAGGTTGTATTCGGGGGGACACTAGAACCTATGTAAACACAATAAATTAATTTTAAAAAAGAGGGAATCAAGCCCGTTCTGACAGATGACCTCAGGGATGGGGCCATCTGAACCTATGAGACCTTCTGAACATATATGTTTTCACTCTCCAACGTGCTTTGGGTCTCATTGTAGGGGCTTCATGTCCTCTTTTGCGTCCTCTTTGCAGCCGAGGCTGTGAGGAACACAGCAGGACTCCTCACCCCAATTCCCCATTTCAAGTTTCCCCAACCAGCCAGTGTCTTAAAGCCCTCTGAGCCCATCCCAGCAGAGGGCTGTTGGCAAGGTAGGGAAGGAGGTGTTTTGAGCCTTCCCTTCGGAAGCTCCCTACCTGGGCTGTTGTCAAGTTAAACAGTAAGGTCAGAGTAGGGCAGATTGTGAGTGAGACTCTCCAGGAAGGGAAAAGGTCATCTGGGGACTGGAGGAACCCAGAGGGCTTCCTGGAGGAAAGGAGAGGCTTGAGCTGGCCTTAAGGGAGAGGATGCAGTTGCAGCTTCAGTGAGCAAGGGTATGGCTGATTGAGGTTGCACAGCCTGGATGCAGGACAACCAGACTCCAGCAGAGGGTCTTGTGCCCATCTCACGTCTAAGGAACAGATGCCCCTGCATAGATGTCCAGTAGTAGGGAGCAAACGGTGCCTGGGGAGCAGGGGGGGAAATACGGTGATGAACCCCTACAGTGCAAACAGATTACCATTGGCATATGTAGTCTTTATTGTTGTTGTTGTTATTATTATTTTAATGACTCTTGGCAGTGTTATTAAATTCAATTTGAAAATAATATTTAAGGACTTTCCTAACGCTGTCTTACATATTCCTTTGTTCACATGACAACCTCCTAGTCATCCTTTTAGACATAGCTCAAATGTCCCTGAAAAACCTTCCTTGGCAATGGCCTATGCTTGCTCACTCCTCATTATCCCCCAAATTAGACTTCCCTCCCCATATTCCGATAGCAGTCTGCACATACCTCCTGTAACACATCTGGTGTCCTCTGCCTGGTTACCTCCACTTGGCCTTCAAACTTCAGCTCCTGGTTCCATGCAAGCATTCCATGACTCCCCTTCCCTACTCACCTTTACTGGGGCAGACACCCCTCTTAGATAAACCCCAAACACTCAATGATTAGTGTAAGATTTCTCAACAGCGGCACTACTGAATGGTCTAAGACAGACTAATAACAGTCAGGATGATTAACAGCACTAGTCCAGTGGCCCTCCAGTGGGGAGTATTTTGCCCCACAGAGAACGTTTGGCAATGTCTGGAGACTTCTTTGATTATCACAACTGAGTGTGTGTGCTACTGATATCCTGTAGGTAGAGACCAAGAATACTGCTAAACATCCCACAATGCACAGGACAGCCCTGCACAACAAGGAGTCATTAGGTTAAAATTGTCAACAATACTGTTGTCCACTTGCTCAGTTGACTCATGTACCAAAATGATCTGATCCTCATTTTATGACTAAATCAATCAACAGAAGAATTTCTAATATAAACAGGCACTGAAACTGATTATTTATAATTGAGATTTTTTTTTTTTAGATTTTTTTTCTTTTTTTTTTCATTTTTCTGAAGCTGGAAACAGGGAGAGACAGTCAGACAGACTCCCGCATGCGCCCGACCGGGATCCACCCGGCACGCCCACCATGGGGCGACGCTCTGCCCACCAGGGGGCGATGCTCTGCCCATCCTGGGCATCGCCATGTTGCGACCAAAGCCACTCTAGCGCCTGAGGCAGAGGCCACAGAGCCATCCCCAGCGCCTGGGCCATCTTTGCTCCAATGGAGCCTTGGCTGCGGGAGGGGAAGAGAGAGACAGAGAGGAAAGCGCGGCGGAGGTGTGGAGAAGCAAATGGGTGCTTCTCCTGTGTGCCCTGGCCGGGAATCGAACCCGGGTCCTCCGCACGCTAGGCCGACGCTCTACCGCTGAGCCAACCGGCCAGGGCTAGATTTTTTATTTATTCATTTTTATTAGAGACAGAGAGAGGAGAGGAGAGAGAGAGACAGAGAGAACAGGGGGGAGGAGCTGGAAGCATCAACTCCCATATGTGCCTTGACCAGGCAAACCTAGGGTTTTGAACCGGCAACCTCAGCGTTCCAGATCGACACTTTATCCACTGCACCACCACAGGTCAGGCTAGAATTGAGATTTTTAAGCTACAATATGAGAAGAAAGAGGTACGTGTTTATATATACACACAGTGTGTCCGTAAAGTCATGGTGCACTTTCGACCTGTCACAGGAAAGCAACAAAAGATGATAGAAATGTGAAATCTGCACCAAATAAAAGGAAAACTCTCCCAGTTTCATATCTATTCAGTGCAGTTCGATGTGGGCTCATGCACAGATTTTTTAGGGCTCCTTAGGTAGCTATCCCGTATAGCCTCTACAAACTCGTCACTGACTGATGGCCTACCAGAACAGGGTTTCTCCACCAAACTGCCGGTTTCCTTCAACTGCTTATCCCACCGAGTAATGTTATTCCTATGTGGTGGCGCTTCGTTATAAATGCGCCGATATTCATGTTGCATTTTGGTCATGGATTCGAATTTAGCGAGCCACAGAACACACTGAACTTTCCTCTGTACCGTCCACATCTCGACTGGCATGGCCGTGGGCTGCTCCGCTATATATACAGTGTTACATTATCATCTGCGCATGCACACATACTGCCACATCATCCTACAGAAACTGGGAGGGTTTTCCTTCTGTTTGGTGCAGATTTCACATTTCTATCGTCTTTTGTTGCTTTCCTGTGACCTGTCAAAAGTGCGCCATGACGTTACGGACAAACTGTATGTAAAATAAAGTAAATGGAGCATAAAAACTTCATAATTACAGATTTCCATTTACATATAAACTCTTCATACTTTATTTTAATCCATTTATTTCTGCTTTAATAAACTGAATATAATATAACAGGAAAAAAAAACAACTATGGGGCCAAAACTAGAAAATGTTAGACATAGAGAAAAACACATTCTACCTATTTTAAGATCTATATTAAAATGCATGTAATCAAGGGGGGAAAAGAGGCTAGATGAATTTTAATCATACAGAGTGGTCTTTTTCATGACAATCAAGGTAATAATTATTTCCAAGAAGATTATTTAGCATATAAGATGCTAGTAATGCATGGAATTACTATTAGAAGAAAATTGTTTTTTATATCTTAAATTTTTACCAGTAAATATACTCCATTAAAGTCAATTATAGCCTGACCTGTGATGGTGCAGTGGATAAAGCGTCGACCTGGAAATGCTGAGGTCGCCAGTTCGAAACCCTGGGCTTGCCTGGTCAAGGCACATATGGGAGTTGATGCTTCCTGCTCCTCCCCCCTTCTCTCTCTCTGCCTGACCAGGTGGTGGTTCAGTGGATAGAGCGTCGGACTGGGATGCGGAAGGACCCAGGTTTGAGACCCCAAGCTCACCAGCTTGAGCGCGGGCTCATCTGGCTTAAGCAAAGAGCTCACCAGCTTGGACCCAAGGTCACTGGCTCCAGCAAGGGGTTACTCAGTCTGCTGAAGGCCCGCGGTCAAGGCACATGTGAGAAAGCAATCAATGAACAACTAAGAAGTCGCAACGTGCAACGAGAAACTGATGATTGATGCTTCTTATCTCTCTCCATTCCTGTCTGTCTGTCCCTGTCTATCTCTGCCTCTGTAAAAAAAAAAAAAAAAAAAAAAGTCAATTATAAAAACTGATCCATTAGATTATCTTTTGATCCAGTGTGTGATCTTTAAAAATGGTTATAAAAGATGCACATGCTCATTATAGAAGGTTAGAAAAGTATTATCAGATCAATCCTTCACCACTAGAGCCGCCATTACTAATTACCCTAGTACCAGTATTTCCAAGTCTTTTTTTTTCTTTTTTGTATTTTCCTGAAGTTGGAAACAGGGAGGCAGTCAGACAGACTCCCGCATGCACCCGACCGGGATCCACCCGGCATGCCCACCGGGGGCGATGCTCTGCCCATCTGGGGCGTTGCTCTGTTGCAACCAGAGCCATTCTAGCGCCTGAGGCAGAGGCTGTAGAGCCATCCTCAGTGCTCGGGCAAACGCTGCTCCAATGGAGCCTCGGCTGCGGGAGGGGAAGAGAGAGACAGAGAGAAAGGAGAGGGGGAGGGGTGGAGAAGCAGACGGGCGCTTCTCCTGTGTGCCCTGGCCGGGAATCAAACCCAGGACTCCTACATGCCAGGCTGACGCTCTACCACGGAGCCAGGGCCTCCAAGTCTTAATATGATACTAAGACCATATTCAAAACACCCCACTTAGAGCCCTGGCCGGTTGGCTCAGCAGTAGAGCGTCGGCCTAGCGTGCGGAGGACCCGGGTTCGATTCCCGGCCAGGGCACACAGGAGAAGCGCCCATTTGCTTCTCCACCCCTCTGCCGCGCTTTCCTCTCTGTCTCTCTCTTCCCCTCCCGCAGCCAAGGCTCCATTGGAGCAAAGATGGCCCAGGCGCTGGGGATGGCTCTGTGGCCTCTGCCTCAGGCGCTAGAGTGGCTCTGGTCGCAATATGGCGACGCCCAGGATGGGCAGAGCATCGCCCCCTGGTGGGCAGAGCGTCGCCCCTGGTGGGCGTGCCGGGTGGATCCTGGTCGGGCGCATGCGGGAGTCTGTCTGACTGTCTCTCCCTGTTTCCAGCTTCAGAAAAAGAAAAAAAAAAAAAATTAAAAAAAAAAAAAAAAAAAACAACACCCCACTTACTCCAAAAAGTATCACATTTAGCTGATGTGTCCGTTCAAATATCAAATAGTATCTGGATTTTATGTCCCTTAAGTTTGTAATCACTCACAGTCTTTTTTTTTTTTTTTATGATAATGACTTTAAAAAAAAATAAAGTCCAAGAAAAAAAATCCAATGATCTCCTGCAGCATATGCTTGGACTTGACTGGGTTCTTTGTTATGCTATCTTTTAACTTCTTAGTCTATATCTTGCATTTCTTATAAATTGCACATTTTAATATGGACTTAATAAATCAAATTTATATATTTTTGCTTAGAATAATTCATAGCCAATGGCGTGTATTTCGTGTGGCATGATATATCAAAAGGAACCTGGTGTCTGATCAACAACTATTAGTGATACTGTAATTGATTGATTCTTATGCTAAGTTATTCTCTTCTTCCCTCCAGTATACAGATCAGTTTTTCCCCTTTTGATTAAAAAATAATGTGAGGTTTCCTTTTAGCAATTAACCAGTGGCCAGTTTCTCACCAACCATTTACTTAATAAGTTTGATACTAATTAACAATCCTTCCTTTTAACCTATTAATATCATTTTGGATCTATGAAATTATTCCTAATTCTACAATCCTTTTGTGTCACAACTGGCATCGTTCTGTAAAAGAACATTTTTCCTCAAAATTTGGGCTATTTATTAACCCAGTCAGTGAGGATGTTAGCAACAGAACTCCCACAGATACCTTGTGGGCATATTTGTACCACACCTTTGGAAAATAATTTGGCATTATCTAGCCAACTTTAAGATACATGCAGCCTTTACCCAGCATTTCCATTTAGATGTAGCATTTTCCACTTTAGGTATTCTCTACCTAAAAACAGAAGCTCTATTTTCAAAATTAGACATTTTAAAGACAAATTCTAATTTAGAGTATATTTCTCAATATTTTAAATTAAAAATATTATAATGTTTTATGTGTCAACTCAAAACCTTAACCCACTTTCTAAAACATAAGTACTTCACAGTAAAATGCCTATAGTGTATATATAATACAAGTAGCAAGCTGTTATGCTAAAATGTAAAATGACTAAAATGTTCATTAAATGATTAATATGGTTATTTCAAACAGTTGCTTTGCAGGCAGACACATGTTGTATTAGCCTGGCTTCTTCAGAGAAGCAGAACCATAAGATATGCAATTTTTATAATATATTCTGTATTATATGGAGTTGACTCACGTGATTATGGAGACTGAGAAGTCCGAAGATCTGTAGTCGAGCCCCAAGAATCTGCTGCAGACCTGAGAAAGCCG
The DNA here is from genome assembly GCF_036850995.1 of Saccopteryx leptura. Classification (NCBI taxonomy): domain Eukaryota; kingdom Metazoa; phylum Chordata; class Mammalia; order Chiroptera; family Emballonuridae; genus Saccopteryx; species Saccopteryx leptura. Next base: position 157,005,309 of record NC_089503.1, read on the forward strand.
ACGGACAGTTCCAGTCCAAGTCCAAGTCTGAAGGCTGAAGAAGACCAAGGTCACAAGACAGGCAAAGAGAACACATTCTCCTTCACTCAGCCTTGGGTTCCATGCAGGCCTTCAATGAACTGGATGAGGCTTTCTCACATTGGAGAGGGCAACCTGCATCCCTCAGACTTCCCATGACAATGTAGATCTCATCCACAATCGCCTGCACAGATATACTCAGAATAATGTAATACCAAATATTTGGACACCCCTCAGTCAAGTTGACACGTACAATTAACCATTGGACATACCCTTTGTTAATTCTGGCTGCCCCTTTCAAAATACTAACATTTAACAATTCTATTTGGAATATAAGTCAAGACTTCCCTTTAGCCTGTTCCCCCCACACTCACACCCCAATATACACTGTTTTGTTTAAAATTTAGTACTGAGGTTGGGGACATAAATTCAAATTTTTCATATGAAATGTCAGCTGATAAGTGTTTTGCAAAGACACCTACATTCCAAAGTTTTTATATCAAAACTCTAGAGGTATTTTACTAAGGAAATGTATGTTAAAGCATGCCAGTACCTATCCTAAAACATGCAAACATATGCACCTGCGTACGTGTATAAAAAGAGCCATAGCAGCATTATTTATAGTACCCCAAAGCTGCAAACAACCTGAATGTCGGCTTACAGGAGCATGACTGAGTTGTGAAATAGTTATTCAATGAATAGTGTATTGCTACTAAAATCATATGGCCAAATGCTATATAGTATAGATGACACTGCAAACATAATAATGAACAAAAGAAAATGTGTTAAAGTCTATCCAACAGTATCATTCCACTCCCATTAAGTTCAAGGCAGGCAAACCAGACTATTACTTAGAGATGCTTATGTAGGTTATAAAAGCATAAAGAAAAGGAAAAGTATGATTATTATTTTGACAGAAGCACTTATAAAGGAGGCAGCACTTAAAACGTTCAAAACTGTCACAAAGCTAGAAGAGTGGACACCTCCAGGTGAAGGAATAGCATCACAGCTGGGGAAGAACACTCACCAGGTGAGTGTTCTTGCATGGTGCCCAAGTTCTATTTTTTTTTAACTGGGTTACACAGTATTTGTTTTATAAGTATTCATTAAACAATACAGATATATTTCATGAACTCTTCTGTAAGTATATGTATTTTATAATAATAAATAAATGGAAAAGGTTAGGTTAGGCATTATTATAAAAGATGTGACTGCAGGAGGCTGCTGAGGGGCACCAACCCCTGCTTGCTAGATCTGAGCACGGGATGACACACGTAATTGAACAAAAGATCAAAGAAAGACAACCGAGCTAAGCCAGGGACCAAAGCATTTGTCAAGGAGTTTATGCTTAGAAATAATACATTTCTCAAAAATTAGAAATAATACATTGTACTAAAAAATAGTACATTTTTTAGACTGAAACTTGATGAATGAATATAAAGCTTGGAAAACAAGCTAGAAAGATAAAACTGAATGCCTAATACATGATAGGCATTCATAAAATCTTAAAATGTAAGAATACTAAAACATAGATTGGTGAAATAAATCCTACAATTTTCAAAACATGAGAATGGCTTTAAAAATATTCAAAAGAAGTCATTTTCAATAATTAAAAGAAATTGTACATAGGAGGCAGAAAATTTGCGGTAAAAGTCATTATTATTAGATATCCTTCACTTTGGTATATGACAGAAAAAAAACAATCAAAATATTCAGCTTCAAGAGAAATTATTCCAACATTTTATAGCTGTTTAAAATTCAGTTAAAATAAATGCTTCTCAACACTTGAACCAGGCTCTTAAGAGGCAGAAGTTCAAAAGCATTCTCCTAGTGACAGCTGATTTCCCACACAGTGCTGCCCTCTGCTGGGAGAGTTGTGCCTCATCCGAGTCCATAAATAACCACTTTTCTGTGGGGGTCAATTTTTACAAAACTTTCTACTTTAATATTCTTTTTCTTTCAATTTTTTATTGAATTTATTGAGGTGACATTGGTTAATAAAATTATACATCTTCCAGGTGCACAATTTCATATCACACCATCTGTATGTTGCACCGTGTGTTCACCACTCCAAGTCAAGTCTCCCTCCATCGTGATCTACCCCCCTCTCTCCTCATCCACCACCCCTTCTCCTTCCTGAAATCCCCACACTATTGTCTGTGTCCATAAGTTTTTTTCTTTGCTTAATCTCATCACCTTTTTCACCCAGTCCCTAACATCCACTTTGATTTTCATGAACAAAATATACCTATCTTCTTCCTAAAGCACTTCATTTGAAATTATTCTCAGTTGTAAACAAGGTGGAAATGGCTAAGATATGCTTTCAAGTGTGCTAAGGGGAAAAAAATCAATCTATTTTTACTTTTTAAAAAACCCATAAAGTGGTAGACTACATATTATCAATTGTTTTACAATAGCTACAAGTACTAAAATCTGAAATATTTTCAAGTAATTCTAAAACCAGTTGTTCAAGGCTATGTGAGTAATAAAAATGAATTTAAAAATTTCATGTTCCTACATATTTTGTTTAGATTATTATTGTATAATTGAGCAGCCATAATAAGAAACATTTTTTCTTATTTCAATGATGCTGCCATGACTCAAAACCAATTGTGAACCATTTGTATAAAATTTTCTTTAAAGTTTAAAAGATGTTTAAAAGTGCATGACCAGGCGGTGGCACAGTGGATAGAGTGTTGGGCTGGGATGCGGAGGACCCAGGTTCAAGACCCCGAGGTCGCCAACTTGAGTGCAGGCTCATCTGGCTTAAGCAAAAAAAAAAAAAAGAAAAAGAAAAGGCTCACCAGCTTGGACCCAAGGTCACTGGCTTGAGCAAGGGGTTACTCGGTCTGCTGAAGGCCTGCGGTCAAGGCACATATGAGAAAGCAATCAATGAACAATTAAGGTGTCGCAACAAAAAACTGATGATTGATGTTTCTCATCTCTCTCTGTTCCTGTCTGTCCCTCTCTCTGACTCTCTCTGTCCCTGTAAAAAAAAAGATGCTTAAAAGAAGCATAAGAAAAGCAGTCTAATTATGTTATAATTATATTTTCTTTTGCTGAAAACAATTAAATTGCATCATCAGCATTATTTACAAACTTAATTTTAAATGTCATTCTTATTTTAAAGCAGATATGATTTTTGGAAGAAAACATTCTACCACTGAGGATATTTAAATGAATATGATGATTTTAAGAATTCTGAAAGAGGAATTTCAAAAAGAAGTTTTTTGTCAATAACTGTAACTTTTGTCAGTAACATACAAATATACATGCATATATATACATATATATAAATATACATGTATATACAAATATACATATACATGTATGTAGGAAGGGAAAATAATCATTTATATGTAAGCTGTCAGGTGTCAGTTTCTTCTTAGAAGGCAGAAAGTTACAAGAGAATGCCATTTCTACTGTAACAGTAATAAGCCAGATAACCTATAAAATCATAGTTTATTAAAAAGTCACCAGAGAGCTAGGAGTAAGGACGAAACAGCTAATAAATAAATCCAGGAAGTTATCAGCCTCTCTTTAGAGTTAAGAAGACCCAACAGTTGTTTTCACTCTTGGTAGAGCAGTAAAGAAGGAGAAAGTTGAACTTTTCAGGAGTTTTTGGAGACTGAGTATGGGCTGGCATGCCAGATTACATTCCTTGGAACATGGGGGGTGCCACCTGCCAGCGTGTTTTCATGGCCTTCACAGAGTGGTCATGAGAAGTCGCGGGGCTGGGGTCTGAGTGCCAGAAGACACTCTAAAGCACACGGGCTTGGTACGAGGCACCAGTCACCTCACTTCAGTGGATGGGGGACAGGAGAGCTGAGAGACTCCTGCTCCACCACTGTGCCAGACCCTGTGACCTTTGAGGGCAGGAAAGGAAAACTGATACACGCTGTGCAGGTCGTCTGAGCCACATGTAAGAGCAGAGGTAAGCTGTGACTGCGAGGACAGGAGGCTGAGAGGGACTCTCCCCTGAGGTGTAAGCATAGGGGTTGCTTGCAGTCTGAAGGCAGCACAGAACTGAATTGCATTCTTTGGGTCGCTGGGGTCCTTAGTGGGTAAAAACAATGGCTGACGTTGGCTGGGGCAGAGGCCAGAGCCCTGAGAGACATCCCTCTGAGATGCAGACAGGAAGATGAAGGAAGGCTGATGGCAAAGCAGGAGGCTGGACACCAGTCCTCCAGGTGCTTGAGTCTGGCTAAGAAGAAAATCCTTTGTACAGATTATTTGAAGCCTGTTGTGAAATAAATCTAACTAAAAATCAGCCAGTCCAGATCCCACCCAAAATCTCACTCATCTCCTCACATCAACGGCCTGGCAGAAGGGATATGCCTATTTCTGAGTGTAAATATTCTTTTTCTCAGTTTCTGTTGTTCTATTATCAGTATCAAAACACCAATCAAAAATATGAGACATAGAAAAAAATCTCATTTATTCTCAGGAGATAAAATAGTTCAATCCCAAAATAATCCAAGTTAGAATTATCAGAGGACTTAATAATAACAATAACACATTAAAGGTGGAAAAGGTGGATGATGTTTTTCATGAACAGATGGGAAATTTTAGCATAAAAATGAGAACTATATAAAGAAGCCAGATGGTAATTCTAAAAATGAAAATTAAAAGATTAAGAATTATTTTGATGAACTCAGCAGATGAAGGCAGTGAATTTGAAGACAATAGAAATTATCCAAATTAAAACACAAAAGAAAAAGATTTTAAAGAGGAGGGGGAACAGAACATCTAATAACTGTGAAACAAAATAAAATGGATTTTCATTTGTGTGTCTGGAGTCCTAGAACAAGAAAAAAAGAACAGAGTGGAAGGAATATTGGCAGAGATAATTACTGACATTTTTCCAAAATCAAAGGAGGGTAAACACAAAGAAAACCACACTTCTACATATCATAGTCATGCTGCTAAAGTCTAAACAGTAAAGATAAAACCTTGAAATCAAAGGAAAGAAAGAAATATTACTACAATGTGCAATGAGAATAATGGCCGACTTCTTATCAGAAAAAAAGAAAGAGATAAGCAATAGATTGTCACCTTTAAAGTACTTAAATGAAAGCTGTTGATCTGGAATTCTATATCCAGTAAAAATATCCTTTATAAATAAAGTCAAATTAAAGACATTTGGAAGCAGCAAAAACTGAAAAGATTTATCTCATCTCTAGTAGGCCTGCACTATAAAGAAATATTAAATATTCACCAATGCTCTATGGATTTGTTTAATTTTTTTTTAGTCATTTTTCTCTCCAACCTTCAGCTGCATAGTTTGATTGCTATGTCTTCAAGTTCAATAATCCTTTTTTCTGCAATGTCTGATCTATTATTAATCCCACTCATATATTTTTCATTTCATGTATTATAGTTTTTATCCCTAGAAGTCAAATTTAAGCATATTCTGTCTTTATTTAATATGTGCAACATAGACTCCAGCTTTTTGAACATAGAGAATATGAGTTTACTGTCCTGGTCTACTAAGTCTATCTTCTGTATCACATCTGGATTAGTTTTGATTAATTGATTGTTTTTTCCACCTATGGATCATAGTACCTTGCTTCTTTGCATGCTGATATTTTTGATTAGATGTGAAACATTATGGCTTTTATCTTGGATGCTGTATATTTTTGCATTTCTACAAATACCTTGAGCTTTATTCTGGGATGCTGTTATGTTACTTAAAAACAGTTTGATCCATCCTGGTCTTGCTCATCAGTGTTGTCAGGGGGAACCAAAGCAGCATGGAGTTTAGGGTTGACAAAACATCTCCCAGACTTCTACTCAACATAACATAAATCAGGAGGCTTGCCCCTTTGGCTTGAGCCTTCCGTAAGCCATGCTCTTTCTCTGGCCTCAAGCAGTCTTCTCCCCACATGCAGTGCTCAGGGGCCAGCGAAGTCTCACAGAGGACACTGCAAATCAAAGGCCCTTCCCCCCTCTCCTTCTTCCTGCACAGCTCTCTCCTCTGTGAGTCTCTGCCCTAAGAACTCTGGCTTCCTTGGCCTCCCCAGAGTCCCAGATTTATCTTCTCAGCTCAGGGGTTCACCAGGCTTTGTCTGGGTTCTCTCTCTCTTGTGGCCTGAGAGATCTGCCGGCAATAAGCTGAGGCAATTGTCGGCTTCATCTCATTTGTTTGTATAGTGACAAGAACCACTACCCTTCACTGCCTAATGCTCAAGTCTCGAAAACTGTTATTTCATGTATTTTATTCAGTTTTTGTTTCTTAGACAGGAAAGTAAATCTTGTCCCTCTGAATTTACCCTCCATCTTGGCTAGAAACATAAATCTTTGTATCATGTTTATATATATATTTTCTCAATCTATGTGGTCTGTACATTATGATTGAAATGCTGATTTTTCCTTTCAGACCCATCCAAGTAGGAATCCTTTTATGTCCTGTATCATACCAAATGTGGAATACAACATAAGCAGTTAGTACGGGCTTGTGAGTGAGTAAAACTACACATAAGCCGGAGCACACACAGAGAGAAAAGGCAGAATGAGAGGGCATTGATCCCATGCCGTCACCCCTTTTCACATACTTTCTTCCTCTTTTCAAATCCTTCTCTGATGCTTCTTGCCTTTGGGACCAGACACTGTTGCATTCCCTATGGTTATGTTCTGCTCTGGGAAGGGAGTAGCATAGAATGTCTACAAACCCTTTTAGATATAAAAAAATTTGCAAATCTGCACACTCTGTTCTATCAAAGCAATGCAGCCTTGCCCATTTTTTCTAGAATTTCTCTAGACGTTAAGAAACACACACACCAAACACATACATTTATCTGTCAATTTCATACTATGTTAGTGTTTGTGTTTCAGCTTTCAGCTAAAGATGTAATTTTTTTTTAATTTTTTTTAATTTATTCATTTTTAGAGAGGAGAGAGAGAGAGAGAGAGGAGAGACAGAGAGAGAGAAGGGGGGAGGAGCTGGAAGCATCAACTCCCATATGTGCCTTGACCAGGCAAGCCCAGGGTTTCGAACCGGCGACCTCAGCATTTCCAGGTTGACGCTTTATCCACTGCGCCACCACAAGTCAGGCTAAAAATGTAATTTAAGAATGTGATTAGCTGAGATGAATCTCTGATATCTCTCCTTTGGATATCTCTTCTTCACTTCAAACAAACAGGTTTATCACTATAAATGATTAGGAAGTGATTAAAATAAAGAGTAACACCCTGTCATCTTAAGTACATTGGAAACAGGCAACATGAGTAGTTTACAAATGTTTCTATTATTTGCAGTATTGAGAACTGGCCACCAGCTGATACTCAAATAACTAATCCTTTACTGGAAGCTCACAGCAGAGGGATTGGCTAGATGTAGGTGTGACCCTGATGATATGATTCAGTGCTATGCTCGGGGTCATTGCTTAGAGGAGTGGTTATACAGCCCCAATGGTTAAACATCTTAATTTGAAATTCGTATTACATTTCATGCCAATGAAATAGAAAAAAAATGGATTGTATAATATCCTTATCAATCTTTTCTATTGCTTTCATCTCTCATATTAGAAAATATAGACTCTGGCCAGTTGGCTCAGCGGTAGAGTGTCGGCCCAATGTGTGAATGTCCCAGGTTTGATTCCTCATCAGGGCACACAGGAGAAGCACCCATCTGTTTCTCCCTCCTCTCCCTTCTCACTCTATCTCTCTCTCTCCCCCTCCTGCAGCCATGGCTTGAATGGTTCAAGCAAGTTGGCCCCAGGCTCTAAGGATCGCTCTGTGGAGCCTCCACCTCAGGTGCTAAAAAAATAGTTCAGTTGCTGAGCAATGGACCTAGATAGGCAGAGCACCACAAGTAGGGGGCTTGCTGGGTGGATCCTGGTCGGGTGGCATGCAGGAGTCTGTTTCTCTGCCTCCCCTCCTCTCACTTAAAATATAAAAAATAAAATAAATGTAAAAATACTAATTCATCACCCATCATGTACCAGTGAATCTTCTGTGTATTGGAGATTTGAAAATGAGTAAAAGAAACTAAAATATTTAGGCTTTATGAGGTGACTTTTTAGTAGGAGCAGCATGGTTAAGGAATACTCCTTCAGTTCATATGTGCATGGATATATTGCCACACCAGCGTTCACATACATGTACATATGGGTGGCTGTATATGTGTGTTTCTGTGTGTCTGAGCATGTGTTGCACAAACTTAAATTTATGATTAGCCTCGTTCTGCTGACTACAAAGCCACAGTCGGAAGTATTTGAATAGGAAGACTCACAGATCACACCGCCCTTTCCTGACATGCTGTGCCAATGGCCAGCCCCCCTGGGGTCTGCTCACATTATTATACAAAGGGGAGATCCCTGTCGGTGCCGCATAAAGGAGAACAGTCCAGGTGGCACTCTTTTCATTACCAGCAGTCACTTTGCAGTGCTGGGCTCCTAACTAAGAAAGTCATAAGTAATTCATTTATTCAAGCTATTCTACATTTTATTTGCTATATTTGGTTAGAAACATTTAGACACATTAATTGATCTTCCAGTCAAAACAAACTCTTGCTATGTTCGCAAACAAGCCAATTGATGATTGCCCTTTTTTGAAAGCAAAATATAAAAACAGGTTTGTTCCCATTTTTAATATTCTTTTATTTCTTTACAAAGTCATTGTATTTGAACAAAGGAAAGTAATTGTTGTAAGAGCGAACTTTTTTTTTTTTTTTTTTGTATTTTTCTGAAGCTGGAAACGGGGAGGCAGTCAGACAGACTCTTGCATGCACCTGACCAGGATCCACCTGGCATGCCCACCAGGGGGCGATGCTCTGCCCATCCGGGGCATCGCTCTGTCATGACCAGAGCCACTCTAGCGCCTGGGGCAGAAGCCAAGGAGCCATCCCCAGCTCTCGGGCCATCTTTTGCTCCAATGGAGCTTCGGCTGCGGGAGGGGAAGAGAGAGACAGAGAGGAAGGAGAGGTGGAGGGGTGGAGAAGCAGATGGGCTCCTCTCCTGTGTGCCCTGGCCGGGAATCGAACCCAGTACTTCTGCACGCCAGGCCGACGCTCTACCACCGAGCCAACTGGCCAAGAGTGTACTTTTGAATTGCTATTGTTAGCTTCGTTCAGTGGTAACAAAGTCAGTTATATTGGTGAGTGCAGTGTAAAAATCTATGAGCCTGCTTAGTTAGCATCTTTGATAAAAACTGATCTTGCTCTGGCCGGTTGGCTCAGTGGTAGAGCGTCAGCCCAGTGGCATGTGGAAGTCCTGGATTCAATTCCCAGTCAGGGCACACAGGAGAAGCAACCATCTGCTTCTCCACACCTCCCCACCTTGTAGCACTCTCTCTCTTTCTCTCTCTCCTCTTCCTCCTCCTCTCCCATAGCTATGGCTCCAAGGTTTAAGCAAGTTGGCCCCAGGCGCTGAAGATGGTTCCATGGCCTTGCCTCAGGTGCTGAAATAGCTCAGTTGCCAAGCAACAAAACAGCTGCCCCAAATGGGCAAAGCATTACCCTGTATAGGGGCTTGCTGGGTGGATCTGGTTGAGGCACATGCAGGAGTCTGTCTCTCTGTCTCCCTGCCTCCTCATCTCTCATGTAATAAAAAAAAGAAAGATACTGACCAGGTAGAGGGAGGGGCAACTTGAAGCTCCACCACCTGAATAATGGTGGAAGGATCAATAAATGATCATTCCAGAGAAAAGGAGATTGTTATGTGCTGGGAAACAGCTTCTGTTAGAATATAAAAGAAAAATTTGATGTATTTTATGGTGTCTCAGAAAACACTAGTAAGATTGATATGTAGAAATTATAAGGAAAGAAATTGCAGCTCAAAAGAGAAAGGTCTGCTTAACCATTATGCTTTTTTAAATAAAATTATCTGATTTTGGAGTCCCACAGCATAATGGGGCCACCTAAATTAGACTCTGCATGTGTCTTCTGAAAAACTAAATGAAACCACCAACAACCTGCAAGGTATTTTTCCCCACCGAGGAAGAAGGAAGGGCATAGCCACCAAGTGTGGATAAGGAAAAGCTTTATTGAGTACAGAGCACATCCTGCCCGACAAGGTTCCCTAGTCCCGGGGACAGAGGCTAGGGAAGTCGCCTAGGGTGACCCACGTGGGGGATATTTAAAGGGTCTGTAGGGTGGTCGAGCTAATATGACGTGGTGAAATCTCACTGGCTCACGGACAGTCGCTTTTTTCCAAAGGGCTCCTGGGAAGTTTCTTTTTTTCTTTTTTTTTTCTTTTTTTTATTCATTTTAGAGAGTAGAGGGAGAGACAGAGAGAGAGAAGGGAGGGAGGAGCTGGAAGCATCAACTCCCATATGTGCCTTGACCAGGCAAGCCCAGGGTTTCGAACCGGCGATCTCAGCTTTTCCAGGTCGATGCTTTATCCACTGCGCCACCACAGGTCAGGCTGGGAAGTTTCTTTTGGCGTGCCTGGATGTGGGCAGTTCTAGCCAAGTTCCCGGGTCTGATGTCTCACGTGACCTTTCCCTTTGCCCACCACCCTACACAACCTATGCCTACAACATGACTAAAACAGAATAATACCTCAACTTACATGTAACTAGGAAAATAAACATTCAGAAACCAGCAGAGCTGCTCTGGAGCCTCCTACAGAGTAACCAATGGACCCTTGAGGTGTGAAATACAGATATAATCATTTTCTAAAAGATCGACCCCCACCCTGAAGGCAGAAATACTGAGAATAAATCTTATATCTGGATGTTCCAAGTTTGTCTGTGGGGGTCTTGAGACCCACTGTGGAGGTCTCAAGCCCCACTCAGGGGAGGCTTGAGAGAGCATGCAACCAGTGCTCCCCCTTCTCTGCAAGAGTGGAGAACACTTGGAAGGGGGAATGGCTTTGAAGAAGAGGGGTTCCCATGGATGTGGGGGGTGCAGAAGGAGAAGGAAATAAGTCGTAGAAATTAAAGGTTCTACAGAAACTAAAGAAAATCAAGATATCACAGACATTATTATCTTCTTCTGTGCCCTAGATATTAGTTGAAGAACCTGCACTTTACCATTCCAACAGAAGAGGGCACCGGAGAGATAAGTCTAATCAGCCATTAAAAACTGTTGCCTATAGCCTGACCTGTGGTGGTGCAGTGGATAAAGCGTTGACCTGGAAATGCTGAGGTCGCCAGTTCGAAACCCTGGGCTTGCCTGGTCAAGGCACATATGGGAGTTGATGCTTCGTGCTCCTCCCCCCTGTCTCTCTCTCCTCTCTCTCTCTCTCTCTCTCTCTCTTTGCTCTCTAAAATGAATAAATAAAATTTTAAAAAAATTAAAAAAAAAACAACAACAAAAAAAAACTGTTGCCTATACACAAGTGATACTGCTGCCCTAGGAAAATATAAGACATTTCAAAATTAACAGAAAGTAAAATACAACATTCATACCGAAGGTTTTGTAATAGAAAACAAAAAGTGGAAAGCAAAACATTTCAGATGATTAAAATCTTTCCCAAAAACAACCACAAAGAAGAGGAAAACTGTAACAAAATATGCCAATCAAAAGTAAATATCCTTAAACAAACATTTACAGGTGTGAAAAAAACTTGAATATATTTATTTTTTATTTTATTTTATTTTATTTTTTACAGAGACAGAGAGAGAGAGTCAGAGAGAGGGATAAGATAGGGACAGACAGGAATAGAGAGAGATGAGAAGCATCAATCATCAGTTTTTCATTGTGACACCTTAGTTGTTCATTGATTGCTTTCTCATATGTGCCTTGACTGCAGGCCTTCAGCAGACCGAGTAACCCCTTGCTCAAGCCAGCAACCTTGAGTCCAAACTGGTGAGTTGTGCTCAAACCAGATGAGCTCGTGCTCAAGCTGGCGACCTTGGGGTCTCAAACCTGGGTAAACTTGAAAATATTCAAAAGTTCAAAATAAAAATGAACAAAAAAACAAGATGTGGAACGAGAGCTGACTAAACTCAGGAAAAAAATTAAAGATAAAGAAAAAATCATCTATGAAATAAAGATAGAATTGGATCATATCCAAGGAATAACAGCTTAGACTGACAATATAATCAAGGACATATGCAAAAGTTCAAACAGGCAAAATAATGAAAATGAAACAAACAGACACAAAAAGGAGTAGCAAAACATAGGGGAAAAAATGTTTTTTCTTCAATTTGGGCATTAATAAAGATATTGGAACAAAGATAATATGAACAAAATATAAACATAAGGCATATAAAATACATATTTTACATATTAAATATTTCATATGTAATATTAAAATAATAAGATAGGGAACATGTAAAAATACAAACAGACAACATAAAAAGTAATTCAATAAGTATATAATACAGAGTAAATTTTACTTAAATCATGTGTAATAATCATATCAATAAATAAAAATGGACTTAACTAAAACCTATTAAACAAAAAGACGATACTGGTCAAGATGGCTGCATAAGGAAACACGGTACTCACTTCCTCCCACAACCACATCAAAATTACAACTACACTCCCTGACCAGGTGCTCAGTTGGTGAGAGTGTCGTTCTGACACATCAAGGTTGCAGATTCAACCCCTAATCAGGGCACATACAAGAACCATCCAATGAATAGAAAAAATAAGAACAACAAATAAATGTTTCTCTCTCTCTCTCTCTCTTTCTCTCTCTCTCTCTCCCTCCCTTCCTCCCCATGTCTCTCTCTCTCCCTCCCCATGCCTCTCTCTCTCCAAAAATAAAAAATAAAAAAAAATATTTTAAATTACAACTAAACTACAGAGCCACCATCATTCAGAATCACCTGAAATCTAACCGAATGGAAGCCCTACACCTAGGGATTTAAAGAAAAAGCCACATCAAGACTGGTAGGAGAGGTGGAGACAAGGAAGGGGCTAGCCCTGCACCCATGTGTTATGATTTACAATCAGGACAGATATCTCTGCTGTGGAGGATCCCCCTTGAGGAGTGAGGGGCTTCTGCCCCACACCAGGCCTCCCATCCCAGGGCTCTGGTGCTGGAAAAGAAGTCCCCATAACTTCTGAGTGCAAAAAAACAGTGGGCATTGAGCTGAGGAAGATGGAGGCTGCGGGAGTTGCAGCAGATCCTCTTAAAGGGCCCATGCATGGACTTACTTGGATGCACTCCCTCTGAATTCCAGTGCTGAGGCGTTAGTTTGGAAGGCATCAGGGACATACAGGGAGGAACTGAATTGCTGGCATCTTTCTCCCAGACAATAGTGCTAGAGAGGACATTGGTCCTTTCCTGACACACCTGCACATACACAAATCTGGCAGGCAGGCTCCATACCTGAGTCTCCCTTCACCTAGCTCACACAGTTTGCCCCAGTCTGGAGATTCCCTGAGACCCGCCCCCAACCAATTTGCAGGCCCACACAAGCCATGTCCAGTGGCTTTTCCATACAAATGGCCTCAGTTGCCTCAAGCTTTGGACTTTCCTAAAATCCCTCAAACAAGCAACATCTGGCCTCTGTGTACCCAGTACCTCTTGCTAAGTGGCCCCAGGCCTGGCACTAGCAGCAGGAAAACCTTGGTTCATAGCTTGGCCTCTCCTAGGCACCTCCAAGCCCAGCACAAGTAGCAGCCATCTGCACATCTCTCTGTAGCTAGTGCAGGGTGGCCCCAGCAGGGCAGACCCAGTGAGCACCAAAGCCCACTGAACTACTCTGTAAGGTTAACTCCTGCTTCCACTGTAGTTACAGCCATTCCTCACAGCTGATCAGTCTGAAGGTCAATTCCTTCCAGTGACACCAAAAGCAATCAAGGTGCAACTACAACAGGACAGCACACATAGCCCAACAGGGGTGCCCTTGGAGTGCCCAGCTAAGGTGACTGGGGAGGCCCTACAGGTCACCTACTATGCAAGCTACTCTAACAAGTCTGGGATATGTAGCAGCTCCACCTAATACATAGAAACATAGGGAAATAGTCAAAATATGGAGACAAAGAAACACGTCCCAAATGAAAGAATAAGAGAAATACCCAGAAAACAACTAAATGAAATGGAGGCAAGCAAACTCTCAGATACAGAGGTCAAAACAATGATTATAAGGATGCCCAGGGAACTTAGTGAGAACATAGAAACCATTTTTAAAAAGTCAGAAATGAAGGATACAGTAACTGAAATAAAGAATAATTTACAGGGAATCAACAGTAGAGCAGATAAAGCCAAGAATCAAATCAGCAATTTGGAATATAAGAAAGCAAAAAAACACCCAATCAGAACAGTGAAAAAAAAAAAAGAATTCAAAAAATGAAGATCATTTAAGAAGCCTCTAGGGCAAATTCAAATGTACCAACAGTTGTATGATGGAGATGCTGGAAGGAGGCAAGAGAGAGGAAGAAATTGAAAAGCTGTTTAAAAAAAATGACAGAAAACTTTCCTAACCTGGTGAAAGAAGTAGACATACAAGTCCAAAAAAGCACAGAGAGTCACAACTAAGAAGCCTACACCATGACAAATAATCATTAAAATGCAAGCGGTTAAAGACAAAGGAAGAATCTCAAAAGCAGCAGGAGAAAATCAGTTACCTACAAGGGAGCTCCCATAAGACTATCATCTGATTTCTCAACAGAAACTTTGCAGGTCAGAAGAGAGTGGCAAGAAATATTCAAAGTGACGAAAAACCAAAGACCTATAACCAAGATTACTCCCCCAGAAAAGTTATCATTTAGTATTAAAGGTCATTTCAAGTAGTATTTTTCAACTGCCAGTCCATGGACTGGGCTGCCAGAAATTTTGTGCCAGTTCTCAAAGGAGTTAACTACTGTGATGTTGTATGAAGATTTTTAGACCTAATCTTAGTTGAATTGACTTATGCTCAGGGTGATTACTGCCTTAGTGGTCCCTGAAATAATTCTCCTATTTTCACTGGTTCCCAAGTGTAAAAAGTTTAAAAAGCACAGATATAAAGACTTCCCAGACAAAAAAAAAAAAAAAAAAACTAAAGTAGTTTATTACCACCAAACCGTTATTACATGAAGTATTAAAAGGTCTTCTTTAGCTGGGGGCATTACAATACCTGACTTTAAACTATATTATAGGGCCACGATAATCAAAACAGCATGGTATTGGCAGAAAAATAGACACTCAGACCAATGGAACAGAATAGAAAGCCCAGAAATAAAACCACATATATATGGTCAAATAATCTTTGATAAAGGGGCCAACAACACACAATGGAGAAAAGAAAGCCTCTTCAACAAATGGTGTTGGGAAAACTGGAAAGCCACATGCAAAAGAATGAAACTCGACTACAGCCTGTCCCCGTGTACTAAAATTAATTCAAAATGGATCAAAGACCTAAATATAAGACCTGAAACAATAAAGTACATAGAAGAAGACATAGGTACTAAACTCATGGACCTGGGTTTTAAAGAACATTTTATGAACTTGACTCCAATGGCAAGAGAAGTGAAGGCAAAGATAAATGAATGGGACTACATCAGAATAAAAAGTTTTTGCTCAGCAAGAGAAACTGATATCAAAATAAACAGACAGCCAACTAAATGGGAAATGATATTTTCATACAACAGCTCAGATAAGGGCCTAATTTCCAAAATTTACAAAGAACTCATAAAACTCAACAACAAACAAACAAACAATCCAATAAAAAAATGGGAAGAGGACATGAATAGACACTTCTCCCAGGAAGAGATACAAATGGCCAACAGATATATGAAAAGATGCTCAGCTTCATTAGTTATTAGGGAAATGCAAATCAAAACTACAATGAGATACCACCTCACCCCTGTTAGATTAGCTATTATCAACAAGACGGGTAATAGCAAATGTTGGAGAGGCTGTGGAGAAAAAGGAACCCTCATTCACTGTTGGTGGGACTGTAAAGTAGCACAACCATTATGGAGGAAAGTATGGTGGTTCCTCAAAAAACTGCAAATAGAACTACCTTATGACCCAGCAATCCCTCTACTGGGTATATACCCCAAAACCTCA
The DNA here is from genome assembly GCF_036850995.1 of Saccopteryx leptura. Lineage (NCBI taxonomy): Eukaryota > Metazoa > Chordata > Mammalia > Chiroptera > Emballonuridae > Saccopteryx > Saccopteryx leptura. The sequence continues at coordinate 157,021,220 of NC_089503.1, forward strand.
GAAACATTGATACGTGAAGACACATGTAGCCCCATGTTCATTGCAGCACTGTTCACAGTGGCCAAGACATGGAAACAACCAAAAAGCCCTTCAATAGAAGACTGGATAAAGAAGATGTGGCACATATACACTATGGAATACTACTCAGTCATAAGAAATGATGACATCGGATCATTTACAGCAAAATGGTGGGATCTTGATAACATTATAAGGAGTGAAATAAGTAAATCAGAAAAAAACAAGAACTACATGATTCCATACATTGGTGGAACATAAAAATGAGACTAAGAGACATGGACAAGAGTGTGGTGGTTACCAGGGGTGGGGGGAGGGAGGACAGGGGGAGAGTTAGGGGGAGGGGGAGGGGCACAGAGAACTAGATAGAGGGTGGTGAAGGACAATCTGACTTTGGGCGAGGGGTATGCAACATAATTTAATGACAAAATAACCTAGACATGTTTTCTTTGAATATATGTACCCTGATTTATTAATGTCATCCCATTACCATTAATAAAAATTTATTTAAAAAAAAAAAAGGTCTTCTTTAAGAAGAAGAATTACATATAAAATATGAACAATAAGCCTGACCAGGCAGTGGCGCAGTGGATAGACTGGGATGCGGAAGACCCAGGTTCGAGACCTCGAGGTTGCCAGCTTGAGCGCAGGCTCATCTGGTTTGACCAAAAGCCTACCAGCTTGAACCCAAGGTCACTGGGTCCAACAAGGGGTTACTCGGTCTGCTGAAGGCCTGCGGTCAAGGCACATATGAGAAAGCAATCAATGAACAACTAAGGTGTCGCAATGGACAATGAAAAACTAATGATTGATGCTTCTCATCTCTCTCTGTTCCTGTCTGTCTGTCCCTGTCTATCCCTCTCTCTGACTCACTCTCTGTCTCTGTAAAAAAAAAAAAAATAAATAAATAAATAAATAAATAAATAAATAAATAAAATATGAACACTGAAGTGGCAATACATATCTATCAAATATTAAATTTAAAAAACAAAATAAATGAACAAGCAGAACAGAAACAGACTCAGAGTTACAGAGAACATTTTGAGGCTTGCCAGATAGGAGGTAGGAGGGTGGTTAGGAAAATGTGTGAAAAAGTGAAGGGATGAAGTACAAATTGGTATTTACAGAATAATCAGAGGGTGTAAAGTACAGTATAAAAAGTATAGTCAATAATATTCTAATAACGATGTATGGTGTCTGATGGGTATGAGATTTATCAAGATGTTATATAATGTTTCATCACTGGGTTGTACACCTGAAACTAATATAATAATGTATGCCAACTTTAATTAAAAAATAAAAAGAGATTTAAAATAATAAAAAATAAAATGCTATGTCTGGGTAGTGGGAGGTAGAGCAGGGTAGAAGGGAGACAGGTGGTGTTGGAGGGAGACTTGACTTAGTGTGGTGAGCTCACAATGTAATATACAGATGTGTATTATAGAATGGTACACTGAAACCTGTATAATTTTACAAACCAATGTCACCCCAATAAATTGAATTTTAGAAATAGCATTTTCAGATTGGTTCATGTAGCAAAACTCAATTGCCAAACACCAGTGTTAAATAAACAGACCTACTGGTCTAGCTGGGAAAAGCTAGATCATGTAAATGCAAGTAAATAAAAAGTCACAATGTTCCATAAGGGAGACTTTAGGCTTAAAAACATTAAATAAAACAAATTACATCAAAATGCTAAAAGATCCAATTCATAGTAAAAAAAATAACAACTATGAATACATATTTATTGAATAATGCAGCAACTTCCTTAATAAAGCATAATTACAAAAACTTACGCTTTATTTTACAAAGAGAAATTGGCAAAAATGCAGGTAATACCAGATAACTTTAATACTTTACTCAAAAGCAGATCAAGCCTGACTGGGTTGGGGCACAGTGGATAGAGCGTCAAACTGGGATGTGGAAGACCCAGGTTCGAGACCCTGAGGTCACCAGCTTGAGCGAGGACTCATCTGGTTTGAGCAAAAGCTCACCAGCTTGAGCCCAAGGTCGCTGGCTCGAGCAAGGGGTTACTCGGTCTGCTGAAGGCCCGTAGTCAAGGCACGTATGAGAAAGCAATCAATGAACAATTAAGGTTTTGCAATGCACAATGAAAAACTAATGATTGATGCTTCTCATTTCTCCGTTCCTGTCTGTCTGTCCCTGTCTATTCCTCTCTCTGACTCTCTCTCTCTGTCTCTGTAAAAAAAAAAAAAAGCGCAGATCAAAAGAACAAAAAAATTAAGTAAAAACATATACAATCTAAATAATGTCACTAATAAGATAGACATTACTGATATATGTCAAGAAGAACACACCTTCCTCCAAAGTGTACATGAAACATTCAATACAATAAATTTGACCACCTATGAGGTCACCACAAAACTGCAGTAAGTTTAGTAAAATTAATACTACCTTCTCTGATTATAAAAAAACAATAATTGCCTGACCAGGTGGTGGTGCAATGGATAGAGTGTCGGACTGGGATGCGGAAGACCCAGGTTCAAGACCCCAAGGTTGCCAGCTTGAGCGTAGGCTCATCTGGTTTGGGCAAAGCTCACCAGCTTGGACCCAAGGTCGTTCGCTTGAGCAAGGGGTTTCTTGGTCTGCTGAAGGCCCGTGGTCAAGGCACATATGAGAAAGCAATCAATAGTGTCGCAACAAAAAACTAATGATTGATGCTTCTCATCTCTCTCCATTCCTGTCTTTCTGTCCCTATCTATCCCTCTCTCTGACTCTTTTTGTCTCTGAAGAAAAAATAAATAAAATGAAACAAAAAGCAATAACTAAAAATTAATTAAAACAGAAAACAAAAGAAATTTTCAATGAAAAATTTTAAACCTTCTATTAAACAATTCTTTGGAAAAGAATAATCAGAATTTCTAAAGAAATATAATAAACATACTATGTTAAAGAACCTGTGGAAATCAATAAAAGCAGTGATCAGAAGAAAATTCATAGCCTTAAATATTTATATAAACAAAATGAAAAAATTAAAACAAATTCCCAACAAAGAAAATTAGAAAAAGTACAGTAAAATAAACTTAAATAGAGTAGCCTGACCAGGTGGTGGCGCAGTGGATAGAGCATCGAACTGGGATGTGAAGGACCCAGGTTCGAGACCCCGAGGTAGCCAGCTTGAGCGCAGGCTCATCTGGTTTGAGCAAAACCTCACCAGCTTGAACCCAAGGTCACTGGTTCGAGCAAGGGGTTACTCAGTCTGCTGAAGGCCTGCGGTCAAGGCACATATGAGAAAGCAATCAATGAACAACTAAGGTGTCACAACACTCAACGAAAAACTAATAATTGATGCTTCTCATCTCTCCATTCCTGTCTGCCTGTCCCTGTCTATCCCTGTCTCTGACTCTCTCTCTCTGTCTCTGTAAAAAAAAAAAAAAAAAAAAAAATAGAGTAGAAAAACAAAGGAACTTCTGGTCAAGATGGCGGTGTAGGTAAACACGGTACTCACCTTCCTGCTACAACCACATCAGATTTACAACTAAGCGACAAACAACCATCATCCAGAAGTGCCTAAAATCACGCTGAAGAAGTCCTAACACTAGGAAATTAAAGACACCACCTCACACATTAGAGCAGGGGTCCCCAAACTATGGCCCGCGGGCCGCATGCAGCCCCCTGAGGCCATTTATCCGGCCCCCACCACACTTCCGGAAGGGGCACCTCTTTCATTGGTGGTCAGTGAGAGGAGCATAGTCCCCATTGAAATACTGGTCAGTTTGTTGATTTAAATTTACTTGTTCTTTATTTTAAATATTGTATTTGTTCCCGTTTTGTTTTTTTACTTTAAAATAAGATATGTGCAGTGTGCATAGGGATTTGTTCATAGTTTTTTTTATAGTCCAGCCCTCCAATGGTCTGAGTGACAGTGAACTGGCCCCCTGTGTAAAAAGTTTGGGGACCCCTGCATTAGAGCCAGACTCAGAACCAGCTGCCCCCCCACACACACACACACGTGTGGCAGTTAAAAATTCGGAGGGCTATCTCAGCTGCAGAGGTAGCCCCTATAAGCCAGGGGTTTCAGCCCCACACGAGGCCTCCCCAGCTCGGGGTTCCAGGGCTGGAAAGAGAAGTCTCTAGACTTTCTGGCATAAAAACCAGCAGAGATTGTGGCCCAGTGAGACAGAGGGCTGCTGGAGTCCCAGGCATTCCTCTTAAAGGGACCACACATGGACTCACTCACCCTAAGCTCTGGCACTGGGGTACCAGCTCAAAAGGCGCCAGGGACATATGGAGAGGAAAAGAATTGTCTGGCATCAGGACCAGAGCAGATTCTGCCCAGACAAAAGTGCTGATGGAGGCCATTGTTTCTTTGCTGGGCCCCCTCCTGTAGGCACAGGTGTGAGTCATAGCTGAGTTTCCATCAACCTGGCTAACACTGTTCATCCCACCCTAGTGATTCTGAGCCCCCACCCAACTTGCACCCTCCCCCCAAGACAATACCAGTGGCTTTTTCATACAAACTGCCTGTCTAGACCAATCATACAGACTTTCCTAAAAATCTCTCAGAGGTTCACAAACTGCAAACAACTAACGTCTGGCCGCAGCACACCCCGTACCTCCTGCTAAGTGACCCCAGGCCCGACACTAGCTGCGGCTGGCCTTCGTTACAGCTTGATCTTTGTTGTCCACCTCCAACCCCAGCACAAGTAGCAGCCATCTGCTTTTTCTTGTCTAAGAAGCTGTTTATATGACCTTCGATTCTAAATGATACATTTGCTGGGAGAGTAATCTTGGTTATAGATCCTTGGTTTTCATCACTTGGAATATTTCTTGCCACTCCCTCTGACCTACAAAGTTTCTGTTGAAAAATCAACTGACATTCTTATGGGAGCTCCCTTGTACGTCACTAACTGCATTTTTCTTTAACCTTTTGCATTTCAACTAAGATGTGCCGTGGGGTGGTCCTCTTGGTTGGGTCTCTCTGCACTTTCTGGACTTGTATGTCTATTTCCTTCACCAGGTTGGGAAAGTTTCCTGTCATTATTTTTTCAAATAGGTTTTCAATTTCTTGCTCTCTCTCCTTCTGGCACCCCCATGATGAGAATGTTAATGCACTTGGAGTTGTTGCAGAAGCTGTGTAATGCCAGTGGCCGAGGCCAGGCAGGTCCATATTGGATTTGAGCGACAGTAGAGGAACCGCGGAGACAGAAAGTGTTGGGCCATTCCGTTTAACAGTCTCGCAATAGCGGACAAGCAAACAGGCAAGGGAACCGCTTCTCCTGGCAGTAGGCAAACAGCAAAAACAGCCCCTCACAGTGGTGGCCAAGCAATCTGCAATCAGTTCTGAGGGCAAACACCGGCAGCCTTACATAGACTATACACACGTGGCACTGCCACGTGCTCATGCACCAATCAGGCAAAGTACAAGTAAGCAAGTCTAACAGCTGTTTTCCCAACAGGCACCTTACACTATATATTTTTTTATTATTCTAGTTTTTGCTGTTCTGCACTGATTTTACTTTTTGCTTCCTTATATTCCAAATCACTGATTTGATTCTTGACTTCACTGTGGATTCCCTGTAAATTATTCATTTTAATTAGTGTATTCTTCAATTCTGACCAGTTCTTTTATCTGGTTACCCTTTTTCTGTATGCTTACTTCCTCTTTGTTGGAGTGCTCATTAAGTTCATTAAGCATCGTTACAACCAATGTTCTGAACTCTGCATCTAGTAGATTGTTTGTTTCCATTTTGTTTAATTCTTTTTCTGGAATTTTGTCCTGTTCTTTCATTTGGTGTATTTTTTGTCCCCTCATTTTGGCAGCCTGTCCCCTCCTCTGTATTAGTTAGAGCTGCTACATCTCCTGGGCTTGGCAGAGTGGCCTCTGTAGCCGTGATTGCTGTTGGCTCATCAATGGGAGAAATTTACCCCCAGGTCTATCAGCTGCAAGAACTGGCTGCAACCACCAACCTCCATGGAGGATCAGCCGCGTAGGGGCCTCCCTAACAGGCAGAACTTTCTTCAGTGGGGCTCTGGTGCCTGCTGAGTCTACCCTTTGAGTGTGTCACTTGTAGAGGTGATTGGTTGATACTTTGAAGTGGTCTGAGGCTGTCTACTGAGTGCACTGCTCTGGAGTTTTCAGGGTGGTCCAGGCTAAGGTCAGCTACCACCTATGTTCTGCCTGGGGTCACACAGCACAAGCTACAAAGCAATCTGCAGATGGCTTTGACGTGTGCTGGGCTTGGAGGCACCCAGGGGAGGCCAACTGTGAACCAAGGCTGGCTGCTGCTCCTAGTGCTGGGCCTGGGGCCACTTTACGAGAGGTGTAGGGCACACTGAGGCCAGATGCTGCTTGTTTGAGAGATTTTAGGAGAGTCTGAAGCATGAACCAAGAGAGGCCATATGTTTGGAAAAGCCACTAGAAACAACTTGGGTGGCCCCACAAGTTGGGTCATGCAGGGCCTCAGGGACTCAGCAGGATGGAGCAGACAGTGACAGCCAGGGTGATGGAGACTCAAACATGGCAGGGTCCTGCCTGCTCTGTGGGGACAGAGAGTCTCAGAAAAGGAACCATGGCTTCTGCTTGCACTTTTGAAATTTTTAAAATTGATTTAGAGAGAGAGGAAGAGAGAGAGAGGGAGAAACATCAATTCTTCTTCGGGATAGCACCCATTATAGATTTAAAAAGTATTCACAAGGGATTAGAAAATAGTTTAACTGAGTGGTATAGTAAATATGCAATATATCAAAATGTGTAGATGCAGCTAAAGAGGGCTTGGGGAAAATCTATAGCTTTAAATGCCTTTAAAAAAACAAACAACAGCAAAAACTGGTATCGATAAGCTAAGTTTCTACCTTAATAAACTAGAAAAGAGAAAGTGAAATAAAAATGGAAAAATGAAGCAGAAAAATAGAGATTACAGCAGGAACCAATGAAACAGAACAGAGAATAAATCAGTAAGAGCCAAAGCTGGTCTTGGAGAAGACCAGTATCGGGCATGAATGAGGTGACACACTGCACGCATTGAAAGGAGATAAGGGCTTCACTTCCGGCATAATAGGATGAGGAGTTCTGTGGAATGGCTCCCTAGAAAAAACAAAGGAAATTATTTTAAAAACAACAAGGAGGGGCATCACAGGGCTGGGTGAAAAAGTGAAGGGATTAAGCAAAAACAAACAAACAAACAAAAATATTAAACTAAATAAAAACTCATAGACAGCAGCATGGAGATTACCAGACGGGCGGGGGGGGGGGGCAGGATCAGTGCTCATGGAAGGAGACTTGACTTGGCGGGGTGAACGCACAATATACAGGTGATGTATTATATTGTAGAACTGTATACCTGAAATCTGTATAATTTTATTAACCAATGTCACCCCAATATATTCAACTAAAAAAGTCTCTAGAAATGATACTAAGAGCATACAGCAAATTAAAAAAAAACCGTTTATTTAAAAAAAAAAGAAAGAAAAGTTTATTTTCTAAATCTACTAAAACTCAGTAAGAACAGCAAGAGTCTGTGAGATTTGAACCAAGGTCCACCGCCTCCTTCTCTCCCCCAAATCAGCAAAATGGCAAAATGGAATCTCCAATCTGGAGTGTGGTCATCAAGGAAACGTCTCCCTGGAGGAGAAGGACTCCTTCGCCTTTTTAATCCTGCCCCTAACCACGTGCTGCTGAAGCTGTTCCGGAAGAGTGTGCCTGAGACGTGGGCTCCTTTCTTCGGAACCGCACCCACTCAAGGGGTAAAGGCTATATCTTGGGGATAGCACCACTAAGAAAACTATGCTCTTTTTATTCTTTTTTTTTTTTTTTTTTGTATTTTTCCAAAGCCAGAAATGGGGAGGCAGTCAGACAGACTCCCGCATGTACCAGACCGGGATCCACCCGCCATGCCCACCAGGGGGCGATACTCTGCCCATCCGGGACGTCGCTCTGTTGTGACCAGAGCCATTCTAGCGCCTGATGCAGAGGCCATGGAGCCATCCTCAGCGCCCAGGCCAACTTTGCTCCAATGGAGCTTTGGCTGCGGGAGGGGAAGAGACAGAGATGAAGGAGAGGGGGAGAGGTGGAGAAGCAGATGGGCGCTTCTCCTGTGTGCTCTGGCCGGGAATTGAACCCGGGACTCCTGCACGCCAGGCTGATGCTCTACCACTGAGCCAACCGGCCAGGGCCTTTATTCTAATCTTAAAATTCCTCGTTTCCAATGGGGTAGGAAGACTGTAATGCTTCCTCTACGGCAGGGGTCCCCAAACTACGGCCCGCGGGCCACATGCGGCCCCCTGAGGCCATTTATCCGGCCCCCACTGCACTTCCGGAAAGGGCACCTCTTTCATTGGTGGTCAGTGAAAGGAGCACATTGACCATCTCATTAGCCAAAAGCAAGCCCATAGTTCCCATTGAAATATTGGTCAGTTTGTTTATTTAAATTTACTCATTCTTTATTTTAAATATTGTATTTGTTCCCGTTTTGTTTTTTACTTTAAAATAAGATATGTGCAGTGTGCATAGAGATTTGTTTATAGTTTTTTTTTTATAGTCCGGCCCTCCAACGGTCTGAGGGACAGTGAACTGGCCCCCTGTGTAAAATGTTTGGGGACCCCTGCTCTACGGAGTAGGTCATATGATCATGTAAATCTCTGTGGAATGCTTTCTCTACCTGGTTGGAATAAAATTTGGCTTTAGTACCTTATGAGCTGTCAAAGTTATTTGAAAATATCAAGAACTTCCAGGAAAAGTTATTTTCACTAAACTAGTATTAAATATGATATAAAGTTAATTTCTACTCTTTCAGAAAAGAAAGAAGTTGTATGGCCATAATTTTAAATAAAATTCCAGGATATTTCTGTCTTGTAGTAGTATAATTCATTAAAAATAGATAAAAAGTTTTTTTTCTGAAAACCCATTAAGGACCCTTGAAAAGAACCTACAGAAAGCTTAGCAAATTTGCTATTAGCCTCTAGGGAAATCTTTGGACTGAAAAGAATAGAAACCATAAGGAATGAGAAAAGCACAAACTTGTGTTTTTATCCCAGAATTTAATATTTTTAAAAAGGACGAATATATAAAAATTATCAAGAAATCTTAAAAGATTCATTTTGGGGCTAAATGCTTACTTGAAACGTTTTCTTGTAATTGATTTAAGGTAAAAAAAAAACAAAAATTACATAAAAAAACACAACAGCTATAGCTGTCTAATATGAGGCATATCTACAAAAAGACAGGACAAAATGAGCTGACTGAGCAAGTATTCACATCATGACCTTAGGAACAAGTTTCAAATGGTTTCAGTTCCCAAGGTCTAAAACAAGGATCATCTTGCATGCTTAGATTCAACTTCTTCAAGAATCCACTGAATGCCATTCAAAAAACCCATTAGTGTTTCGGCCTCTGTATCTTGCACCTACAAGCAGATAAGAGAGATCATTATCAGTTAAAATATGAGTCCAAAATCTTATGATTATGAGGGACACTTTTTTAGACACCCCCCCAAAAGGACTAAAAACATCCCAATAAACTTTGGATGAGCCAATCAAGTTTCATCTTCTAGAGAGTTTGGATTAAAAATTATATAACTTCTTATGTCTTATAATTATTACCAATATGAGGTTTATTATTTACCTTTGGGGATGGGAAGATCCACCATTTCCATGACTTGTTTTTGTGTATTAGAAAAAAAAATTCCTACAAAAGATCCGCTTTGAAAACTAAAACACATTTTAATGAACCCAGCTAGTCACCTAATAAATGTGACATCCTGTTGCAAAAATGTTTAAGACTGCCACTCTTGCCTGACCTGTGGTGGCACAGTGGATAAAGCGTCAACCTGGAAATGCTGAGGTCGCCGGTTCGAAACCCTGGGCTTGCCTGGTCAAGGCACATATGGGAGTTGATGCTTCCAGCTCCTCCCCCCTGTCTCTCTCTCCTCTCTCTCTCTCTCTCTCTCTCTCTCTCTCTGTCTCCCTCTCTCTCCTCTCTAAAAAAAAAAAAAAAAAAAAAAGACTGCCACTCTTCCCAATGGTGAACCTAAATTCCCACCCCTCAGGAAGGTACAACTTTATTAGTAGCGTTCAAATTGTGTTCCAGTTTCCAGAGTTCCTTGGAAGGGATAAGAAGAGACAAAAAAGAAAATCTTCTTTTTCACCAAAAGCATTTCCAATATTAATTTTCCTTTATTTTACCTAGGGATTTCATGTAAGGTTTCATTTGATGAAAAGATTCCATGACTAAAATTTAGAGAGCAAGAAATGATAAGATGGAATCTATACTTTTGATGACCCTTAAAGCATAATACATCAATGCTGAAAAAAACAATGATAATGGCATCTTTAAAAAAAAGAAAGAAAACAATACCCAGGCCCTGCCCAGGTAGCTCAGTTGGTTTGAGCGTCATCCTGATACACCAAGGTTGCAGGCTCAATATTCAGTCAGGGCACAGACAAGAATCCACCAAGGAATGCATAAATAAATGGAACAACAAATTGCTGTTCCTCTCTCTCTCTCTCTCTCTCAAATCAATATGTTTTTAAGTTAAAAAAATAAAAAGAATCCCCAGTTACTGTCTCATTGTACCATGACAGGAGAGGCTGACAGGGAGCAAAAGATCAACTAAGACTTATTGACACCAATCAAATATCATCCATCAATTAAGTTATTAAAACTGTCTTCAGAATACTGTTCGGTGTCATCAAAAAAGAATGAGTAGAAAAGAATAAAATCAAATAAAAAGCAGTGAAAAATAAAATAGGAATATTATCACCAAAGATACGAACTTACCATCCATGGGTGGTTTAGATGATTCAGACGCAGCTCATGTGCCAAATAAAAACAGGGCATTCTTTTTACATTTGCTTGAGAAATACAAGATAAAACCAGCATTGGTCTTCCTGAAGATCCAAAAGCTGGGTCTGTCATTGCCATAATACGAGAAAACTCATCTTGCCATTCGTGTCCTAAGGAATGTAGTAAAAAAATCTTAATTTGCGTTACTTGGAACAATTTCTAAAATAATAAAATTAAATTAATATCCAATAAAACAAGGAAACCAAAAAACCACCAGAATCCAAATGTAACAAACTGCCTCTATTGCTTTGTTCATTTACTAATATATACTGCTCATCCCTCAACAACGAGCCCCCCATTATACCCCCTTTACCCTCTCCCCCTGACTCCTTCCCCACCCTTCCCTCTGAGATTTGCTGTCCTGTTATCTGTATCTATGTGTTATGTACATATAATTTCACTAATCCCTTTACCTTCTCTGATCCTGTCCCCTCATCCCCCTTCCCTCTGACAGCTGTCCCTCTGCTCCCCATGACCCTGCCTCTGCCTCTATTCCATTCGTCAGTTCCGTGTTCATTAGATTCCACATATAAGTGATATCATATATTTTTCTTTCTCTGCCTGGCTTATTTCACTTAGGATAATAATCTCCAGGTCCATCCATGCCATCACAAAAGGTAGTATTTCTTTTCCATGACTGCATAGTATTCCATTGTGTATATGTATCACAGCTTTTCACCCACTCGTCCACTGATGGACACTTGGGCCATTGCCAGATCTTGGTTATTGTAAACAATGCTGTAATAAACATAGGAGTGCATATCTTCTTTTGAATCAGTGTTTTGGAATTCTTAGAATATATTCCTAAAAGTGAGATACCTGGGTCAAAAGGCAGTTCCATTTTAAAATTTTGAGGAAATGCCATACTGTTCTCCACAGTGGCTGCACCAGTCTGCATTCCCACCAGCAGTGCAGGAGGGTTCCCTTTTCTCCACAGCACTTATTGTGTGGCGAGGGCCAGCACTTGTTATATGTTGATTTGTTAATGAGAGTCATTATGACAGGTATGAGGTGGTACCACATTATGGTTTTAATTTGCATTCTATGATGATTAGTGACATTGAACATTTTTTCATATGCTTATTGGCCATTTGTATGTCCTCTCTGGAGAAGTGTACATTCAGTTCCTTTGCCCATTTTTAATTGGATGATTTACCTTCCTGCTGTTGAGTTTTAGAAGTTCTTTATAAATTTTGGCTATTAACCCCTTATCAGACAGGTGTATTGGTAAATACGTTCTCCCATTGTATGGGCTATCTTTTTATTTTGTTAATGGTGTCTTTTTCTGTGCAAAAGCTTTTTAGTTTCATATAGTCCTATTTGTTTATTTTGTCCTTTATTTCACTTGCCTGTGGAGATATATTGGAAAAAATATTGCTACAAGAGATATTGGAGAATTTACAGCCTATGTTTTCTTCCTAGATTTTAATGGTTTCACCACTAACATTTAAGTCTTTTATCCACTTTGAGTTTATTTTTGTGAATGGTGTGAGTTGGTAGTCTAGTTTCATTTTTTTGCATATACTTGTCCAATTTTTCTAACATCATTTATTAAAGAGCCTGTCTTTACTCCATTGTATACTCTTGTCCTCTTTGTCAAATATCAATTGACCATAAAGGTGTGGGTTTATTTCTGGGTTCTCTGTTCTGTTCCATTGATCTGTATGCCTGTTCTTATGCCAGTACCAAGCTGTTTTGATTACAATGCCCTTGTAGTATAACTTGATATCAGGAAGTGTGATACCTCCCATTTTGTTCTTCATTTTCAAGATTGCTGAGATCGTTCGGGTTCCTTATTGGTTCCATATAAATTTTTGGAATAGTTCTAAATCTGTGAAGTATGTCATTGGTATGTGTATTATAAATTTTTAATGTAATGATTGATGTTTTATGTAGAACAATAGAGACTTACAAGAATTTACTCCTGAAAATGGATGTGCTTCTTCTATTAACCCATTACTGCAGTAGGTCAAGTCCAACTATTTAGTAGTTAAGCTGGATTTGGCTTTTATTATTATAATTAATTTTAGTGGACCTTAAACTTTAAATTCTTTCAGCAAAAGGCTGCCGCTCCCTTGTTCTGAGTGAAAACAAATATTATATACAGTGGTAGTTTGATATACGAATTTAATTTGTTCTGTAACCGAGCTTGTAAGTCAGTCAACTCGTATATCAAACTGCCGATACTGGACCCATGCACCAACGTGCCAACTAGCAGCAGCTTCCCGAATCACGACTCGGATCTCGAACAAAAATACGGACTGAGTCACAGCTCGTATCTTTAAAAAAAAAAAAAAAAAAAAAAAATTTGTATGTTGGTTTGTTCGTATCTCAAGGTACCACTGTATTTATGCCCTACCATTTTCACAGGGATTTGAGGAAGAAGAAATTACAACACCAGCTTTGGCCCCAAAATATTTTGATTTCTTGACTATAGTATAAACCACTGTGAATGGCAATTGTTCAGAATATTCTTAACTAATCTACTTAATTAAACATTCCACCTCACACATCTTTTATCTGGGTAATTAAAACAAAGGTAAAAACTTTCAGTTATCCGCATAAAATCTTTGAATAGGGCTAGCAACAGACAAAAATTTTAGCAATAACAAAAAGTACAGAAGCATATAACAAAAAACAACATATAGTTATAGTATCAAATTTTGGTATGCATCAAAATTCTGTGGGCACTTATTAAAAACAAAAAGAAAGATGCCCAAGACACAATCCAAATGCATGTGTCATAATCTACCAGGACAGGAAATCAGGCAGGTGTTTTCAACAAGCTCCCTAGGTGACCCAAATGCACACCAAGGTTTGAGAACCCACTATTAACTAATCGTCATGGAATCACATTGATAAAATTAACCACCATAGTCTTAAGAAGCCACATAAAGCCTAAAAACCTATTTTTTATTTTCTTTACAAAACAAGTGTTTTTATTTATTTATATCTTTATTTTTTTTAACTAGAAAGAGAGAGACAGACAGATAGGAAAGGAGAGAGATGAGAAGTATCTACTAGTAGTTGTGGCATTTTAGTTGTTCATTGATTGTTTATTGTTTCTCATATATGCTTTGATTGGGGGGCTCCAGCTGAGCCAGTGATCCCTTGCTCATGCCAGTAATCCCTTGCTCAAGCCAGCGACTTCAGGCCTAAGCTAGAACCTTTGGGCTCAAGCCAGCAACCATGGGGTCATGTCTATGATCCCATGCTCAAGCCGGCAACTCAGTGCTCAAGCTGGTAAGCCCGTGCTCAAGACAGATGAGCCCACGCTCAAGCTGGCGACCTCAAGAGTTTTGAACCTGGGTCCTCAGCATCCTAGATCAACACTCTATTGCACCACCATCTGGTCAGCGGCAAAGCAAGTGTTTTTAAACATAAATTTAAATAATGCTTACTTTTCTGAGCTTCAGCATTTGCAACATAGATGAATCCATCAACAACTTCACACACCTTCTGAATCTGTGGAATTACGCTATACCGGCTTCCCTGCTGATCATCCCCTTCATTCTGCAGGCTGAACATCTTGTTAACTGCACTTGTATGCTCTTCTCTTGCTCTATCTCTTTCCTTTCTATAAGAAAAATGTAAACATAAAACAAAAACAGATACTAAACAGACTACCTCCCCCTAAAATTCTCTAGTCCTAAGTCTCAAGTAACTCTCCAAGTAAGAAGCCTTACCTGGTAGTTGAATATAATACCAGAATGTTGAACTTCTGTTGGCTGTTCAACTGAAAATTGACTCCAGATCCAATACCTAAAGGAGAAAATTACAGTTATCAAAAAAAGTCATTAATAAAGACAGAAAAGAATCAGAGTAAAAAAATTACCCAGAAATGAAAAAAATGTATGAAAAGTGTTATAGTTTGAATTAAAATGAAATGTCTGTGTTAATAAAAAGATGCTGCTTGCAATTTTCACTCACATAGTAATAAAAATACAAGAACAAATAACTGCTAGGTTTATAACATTCCTTTTCATGTCATCATTATATTCATTAACTTTATCATAATAACAGTAGCAGCTGTATTATAACCTCAAGACTAAAACTCATTTTCATATTTTTATGTTTCTCATTCCATGTACACACACACAATAAAATAGCTTCCCCCACAACCCTCCCAAAACTGTTTTTAAATTGATATGGAGTCACCAATAGCAACTTAGAAAATTGAAAAAATATGGCAGATAATTGAAATTTGGAATTAGACTGGATTGGAATCTTGCATTTGCCACATACAGCCATGTTTTTGTGAGCCTCAGTTTTGTCATAAAAGTATAGAAATAATAGATACTTCTTAGGGAATGAGATTACACATGTAAAACTATTAGAGTTTAAAGTTACTGTATTTCATTACATCAAAGAATTAAAAAAAAATTCTATTTAACATTAGCATCAAACTCAAAGTGTTAAATTATTATGCACTGGCCTGACCATGTGGTGGTGCAGTGGATAGAACATCGGACTGGGACGCGGAGGACTCAGGTTTAAAACTCCGAGGTCACTGGATTGAGTGCAGGCTCATAGCTTGGGTGCGGGGTTGCTGGTTTAGCATGGGATCATAGACATGACCCCATGGTCGTTGGCTTGAGCCCAAAGGTCCCTGGCTTGAAGCCCAAGGTCGCTGGCTTAAGCAAGGGGTCAGTCGCTCTGCTGTAGCTCCCCCATCAAGGCACATACGAGAAAGCAATCAATGAACAAAGGTGCAGCAATTGATGCTTCTCATCTCTCTCCCTTCCTGTCTGTCTCTCTCTGACTCTTGTTCTGTCTCTGTCAAAAAAAAGTTATTATGCACTGAAAATTAATATGAATTTACCATCAATTTGCCTCTGAGGCAAACCAGCTGTTGGGCAAAGTTCCTCAGAAGACATCAAGCTCAACACCAAAGATGTATTCAGTTCTTCCAAACCTGGTCCAAACATAGCAAATCGTGGTTCATTCTGAATGATCAATGAGTGTAAAAATGAAGTCACTGCTCCATACATAGGTCGGCTAGATTTCAAGGATCTTCTTGTATATGGACAACACATTTTATAGCTGTATAAAATTATCACAATTAGAAAATTAACACAGAAAAAACTTAGCCATTTATTCATTCAACAATGTATAATTTATTGAGAATTGCTAGATACAAGGGATACAATGATTATATAGTTCCAATTCTCATGGAGGACAGTGGAGGACGACAAACCATTATAATATGTATTCCAAGTGCCATGACAGAAAAAGGCATTATGGGAGTACTTGTGATTCAGAAATTCTTCGCCCAAAAGTGATTACTTATTTTCTAATGTTTTGCTTAGATTCTCTCATGAAACATTTGGTCTAACATTTGTTTCAATGTTTAAAATTCACTATAAAGAGCAGTGATTCTCAACAGGGGGAGATTTTGCTCCTCAACGCTCACACTCCAAGGAACATTTAGCAATGTCTGGAGACATTTTTGTCATTACAACAGGGGCTAGTGCAGTGGTAGTCAACCTGGTCCCTACTGCCCACTAGTGGGCGTTCCAGCTTTCATGGTGGGCAGTAGCGGAGCAACCAAAGTATAAATAAAAAGATAGATTTAACTATAGTAAGTTGTTTTATAAAGATTTATTCTGCCAAACTTAGCGAAAATCCGACATAAAGTACTTGGTAAGTAATTATTATTATATGCTTTAACTTGCTGTAACTCTGCTTTATAAATTTTATAAAGTTACTTCCCTACTTTATAAATCACATTACTGTGGAACCGGTGGACGGTTAGCAAATTTTACTACTAACAGAGATACAAAAGTGGGTAGTAGGTATAAAAAGGTTGACTACCCCTGGGCTAGTGGGTTGGTGCTACTGGCATCTAGTAGGTAGGGAGGCCAGGGATATCTCAAATCTCCTATAATGCATAGGACAGTTCTCAGAACATCTAGTCCAAAATATCAATAGTGCCAAGATTGAGAAACACTGCACTAAAGATAAACTACCCAAAAAGGTAGCATAAATGTTCCTATAGGTTAAAAATATATATATCACTAAATTTCTTAGGTTCTCTTATTAACAGCCTCAAGTGTAACAGTTCAGTAAGTGATAAATACACAGGGAGGCTCAAATATTTCTTACAGATAACCTAGCAAACTAAGATTCATGTAAAAGAAACAATGCAGTTTCTTTCAATAGCTATACATTTCTAAACTAGCAATTTTATATGCTATCAAAATGAAAATAAAGTTACACAAATCAAAATAAAACCTAAACCCTATGACTAAATCAAGATGGTTAAGACAATGATTAATCCAACAAGATAATCATCTTTATTTAGGAACCTGTAATCCAAGAAGGAAAAACATCAACTTTGAAGGTAGGTAGATCTGGCCAAGCCTCCCCACATTAATTAGTTACATAAGCCACTTATAGTCTGAACTTCAGTTTTCCCAACTGCATTATTTGAGCAACAACAATCAACCTACAGTCATCAGAATCAAATACAATTGTATTTGACCACAAAAGGCAGTTGCTCTGATTATTACTATTCCCTGGGGAAAATCTGGTTTCATAGCATCAGATCTACTTGGAGCTATGATTTGTTGTCAAACAATACAGAGGTTAACACCATGCAAGTGAGAGTACAGTAGCATTTGTTGAAATTTTATGCAGCAAAATATGTGCATTTGAATCAAGCAGTCTCACAAGATGATGCAATGTCATCTGGACTGCAATTAGGAAACATTCTGAATAACAAAATAAAATATGGAAAAAAATCTTTTATGTAGCTAGTAAATATAGCACAAAATCAATTCTTAAAATTTTTTCCTTTTTATTGTTTATTGGGGTCACACTGGTTAACAAAATTATACAACTTGCAGGTGCACAATTTTACAACACATCACCTGTACACTGTATTGTATGTTCACCACCCCAAGTCAAGTCTCCCTTTAACACCATTTATCCCGCCTACACCCTCTCCTCCACCTCCCCCCACGTTCCCTCCCTCTGGTAATCACTACACTGTAGTCCTTGTTCATGAGCTTTTCTCTTTTTTTTCTCTATCCCCCCCCCACACACACCTCCATCAAGCACCACCACTCCCCAACACCTGTCAGCCTGCTCTACATCTATGAGTCTGTCTCTCTTGATTGTTAGTTCACTTTGTTCATTAGATTCCACATATGGATAAAGTCATATGGTACTTGTCTTTCTCTGTCTGGCTTATTTCACTAGCATAATGCTCTCCAGGTCCATCCATCCTGTTGCAAAGGGTAAAATTTCCTACTTTTTATGGCCATGTAGTATTCCATTGTGTAAATGTACCAAAGCTTTTCAATCCATTCATCTACTGATGAACACCTGGGCTGCTTCCACATCTTGGCTATTGTAAAGAACACTGCAATGAACATAGGGTTGAATATATTCTTTTGAATTTGTGTTTCAGGTTTGTTCAGATAAATTCCCAGAAGTAGAATCACTGGGTCATAAAGCAGTTCCATTTTTAATTTTTTGAGGTAACTCCATACTGTTTTTCACAGTGGCTGTACCAGGCTGTCTTCCCACCAACAGTGCACAAGGGTTTCCTTTTCCCAGATTGTCAGCAACACTTGCTGTTTGTGAATTATTTGATGATAACCAGTCTGACAGGTGTGAGGTGATATCTGTGGTTTTAATTCACATTTCTCTGATGATTAGTGATGTTGAGCACCTTTTCATATGTTTATTGGCCATTTGTATGTCTTCTTTGGAAAAGAGTCTATTTAGGCCTTTAGCACATTTCTTAACTGAATTGTTTTTTGTGTGTGGTATTTTGTGGGGGTTTTTGGTGTTGAGTTTTTTAAGTTCTTTATAAATTTTGGAATACTAACCCTTTATCTGACATATTATCAAATATTTTTTCCCATTCAGGGGGTTCTTTTTACTTTGTTGATGGTTTCCTTTGCTGTGCAAAATTTTTTAGTTTGATGTTGTCCCATCTGTTTATTTTTTCTTTTGTTTCTCTTGCCCAAGGAGATAAATCAGAAAAAAATATTGCTACGAGAGCCTGACTAGGTAGTGGCTCAGTGGATAGAGTGTTGGACTAGGATGCAGAGGACCCAGGTTCGAGACCCCGAGGTCGCCAACTTGAGCGCGGGCTCATATGGTTTGAGCAAAAGCCCACCAGCTTGAACCCAAGGTCGCTGGCTCCAGCAAGGAGTTACTCAGTCTGCTGAAGGCTCGCGGTCAAGGCACATATGAGAAAGCAATCAATGAACAACTAAGGTGTTGCAACGTGCAATGAAAAACTAATGACTGATGCTTCTCATCTCTCTGTTCCTGTCTGTCTGTCCCTGTCTATCCCTCTCTGACTCACTCTCTGTCTCTGTAAAAAATAAAATAAATAAATAAATAAATAAATAGAAAAAAAATATTGCTATAAGAAATGTCCAAGATTCTACTGTCCATGTTGTCTTCTATGATTTTTATAGTTTCAAGTCTAGCATTTAAGTTTTCAATCCATTTTAAGTTTACTCTTGTGTATGGTATAAAAAAGTGGTGTGGTCTAGTTTCATTATTTTGCATATATCTATCCAATATTCCCAACACCATTTATTGTATGTTTTTGCCTCCTTTGTCAAATATGAGTTGACTCTAAAAGTGTGGGATTATTTCTGGGCTTTTTATTCTGTTCCATTGATCTATATGTCTGCTTTCTACCAGTATTATGCTGTTTTGATTACTTTGTGGTATAGTTTAATATCAAGTAATATGATTCCTACAACTTTGATCTTCCTTCTCAAGATAGCTCTTGCTACTTGGGGTCTTTTGTGGTTCCATATAAATTTTTGTAATACTTGCTCTAGTTCTATAAAATATACCATTGGTATCTTGATAAGAATTAGGCTGAAGCTATCTATTGTTTTGGGTAATATGGCATTTTAATGATATTAATTCTTCCTATCCACGAACACAGTATATGCTTCCACTTATTTGTATATTCTTTGATTTAGTTTTTCAGTGTCTCAGAATTTTCTGAGCATAGGACTTTTACATTCTTGATTAAATTTTTTCCAGGCATTCTATTCTTTTTGAAGTAATTGTGAATGGAATTTTCTTTTTTTTTTATTGATTTTAATTTATGTTTACATAGATTCTAGTGTTGCCCCAAATGTATCTCCCCCATATTCCCCTTAACATCTCCCTGCCCCCCTCCCAATAACACCCTCCTTCCTTCCCTTCAGGTTTATCCCATCCTATCATCCCCTTTCCCTCTTTCCTCTTTTCCTCTGGTCCTTTTGATCTCTCCATTTTTCAGTTCACATTGTTCACTGGATTCCTCAATGAGTGAGGTCATATGATATTTTTCTTTTTCTGCCTGGCTTATTTCACTTAACATACAAATGGAAGCATATACCGTGCTCATGGTTAGGAAGAATAAACATCATTAAAATGTCTATATTACCTAAAGCAATTTATAAATTCAATACAATACCAATTAAAATACCAATGACATACTTCAAAGATATAAAGAAAATATTCCAAAAATTTATATGGAACCAAAAAAGAACATGAATAGACTCAGCAATCTTGAAAAGGAAGAATAAAGTGGGAGGTATCACACTTCCTAATATCAAGTTATATACTCCATTGTAAGCAAAACAGCTTGGTACTGGCATAAGAAAAGGCATATAGATCAATGGAACAGAACAGAGAACCCAGAAATAAACCCACAGCTCTACGGACAACTGATATTTGACAAAGGAGGTAAGAGCATACAATGGAGTAAAGACAGCCTCTTTAATAAATGTGTTGGGAAAATTGGACAGCTACCTGCTAAAAAATAAAACTAGCCTGACCTGTGGTAGCGCAGTGGATAAAGCGTCGACCTGGAAATGCTGAGGTTGCTGGTTCGAAACCCTGGGCTTGCCTGGTCAAGGCACATATGGGAGTTGATGCTTCCAGCTCCTCCCCCCCTTCTCTCTCTCTGTCTCTCCCTCTCCTCTCTAAAATGAATAAATAAATAAAAATTTAAAAAAAATAAAAAATAAAAAAAAATAAAACTAGACCACCAACTTATACCATGCACAAAAAAAAACTCAAAATGGATAAAAGATTTAAATGTAAGCCATGAAACCATAAGCATCTTAGAAAAAAACATAGGCAGTAAGCTCTCCGACATCTTTAGCAGCAATATATTTGCTGATTTATCTCCACGGGATTGTTTTCTTAGTTTCCCTTTCTGATAGTTCATTATTGATGTATAGAAATATAACTGATTTATGGATATTTATTTTGTGTCCTGCTATTTTACTGAATTCATTTATCAGTTCTACTAATTTTTTTGGTAGAATTTTTAGGGTTCTCTATATACAGTATCATGTCATCTGCAAATAATGACAGTTTTAGTTCTTTCCAATTTAGATACCTTTTATTTCTTCTTTTCTGATACAGCAAAATTATTCTTAACTGAAGCACAAATATCTTTTTCTCTCTCTTTTTTTTTTTTTTCGTATTTTTCTGAAGCTGGAAATGGGGAGAGACAGTCAGACAGACTCCCGCATGCGCCCGACCAGGATCCACCTGGCACGCCCACCAGGGGGCGACGCTCTGCCCACCAGGGGGCGATGCTCTGCCCCTCCGGGGCGTCGCTCTGTCACGACCAGAGCCACTCTAGCGCCTGGGGCAGAGGCCAAGGAGCCATCCCCAGCGCCCGGGCCATCTTTGCTCCAATGGAGCCTCGCTGCGGGAGGGGAAGAGAGAGACAGAGAGGAAGGAGAGGGGGAGGGGTAGAGAAGCAGATGGGCGCTTCTCCTGTGTGCCCTGGCTGGGAATTGAACCCGGGACTTCTGCACGCCAGGCCGATGCTCTACCACTGAGCCAACCGGCCAGGGCTGGTATTTTTCTGAAGTTGGAAATGAGGAGGCAGTCAGACAGACTACCGCATGCGCCCAATGGGGATCCACCCAGCACGCCCACCAGGGGGTGATCCGCCCATCTGGGGCATTGCTCTGTTGCGACCAGGGCCATTCTAGCGCCTGAGGCAGAGGCCACAGAGCCATTCTCAGCGCCCGGGCCATCTTTGCTCCAATAGAGCCTTGGCTGCAGGAGGGGAAGAGACAGAGAGGAAGGAGAGAAGGAAGGGTGGAGAAGCCAATGGACACTTCTCCTGTGTGCCCTGGACAGGAATCGAACCCGGGACTCCCGCACACCAGGCCAACGCTCTACCACTGAGCCAACCGGCCAGGGCCAGCACAAGTATCTTTTAATTTTACTTTAATAATGCCTTAAAGTTGGGCTCTCAATAAAGCAGGCTACATCCAGATCCAATGACATTTTCTGTTTTTAAGGTAGCACGATGGAGATCCAATCTGAACAGTCTCTTATGAGCTATATGATCTTAGGCAAATCTATAACCACTCTGAACCTCAGTTCCACCTTCATAAGACAAGGATAATACCTTCTTATTGTATTGGGTGAACATTTAAAAAGTAAACATATACAAAGCAACCCTCATAGATTCAGTTGCTCAATAACATTAATTTCTTGGCCCTGACCAAGCAGCTGTTGGTTAGAGCATCATCTCAATATGCCAAGGTTGCCAGTTAGGGAACATATAAGAATCAATGAATGAATGCACAAATAAGTGGAACAACAAATCAATTGTTTCTCTCTTTCCTTCTTGCTCCCTTCCTCTCTCTAACATCAGTAAATAAAAATTAAAAAAAAACCCTTTGTGGTGTGTTGCTCTCCAGGCGACCCCACAGATTAAACAAAACCAATTCTCTCACCTACATTATATTTTAAAATGTCAATGCTTTAGTGCAGTAAGAAAATCTTCCCTGGCAGGATGGATGAGTGGATAGAAAGTCATCCGGGCATGCCAAGGTTGTGGGTTCAATCTCTGATAAGGGCATGTAGGAAAAGCAATCAATGAGTGCACAACTAATTAGAATATGAATTGATGTTTCTCTCTTTCTCCTCCTCCTTCTTTCCCTTCCTTTCTTTCTCTCTCTCTCAAAATCAATGGAAAAAAATTTTTTTAATTTATTTCCTAGAACCTTGAGAATGGTTTTCTCCCTGCAAAGAATTGCCCTCTGATCTCTGGCCATTCCTTTTCTGGATATGAAAAGTATTTACTATTTAACAAAATGACAAATGTTCTAAAGATAATGAAAAATACTAGGAAGCGTTTCATATCTTCTTATATGAACTATCTATATTTATTCAAATACCCTGGCCTGGGTCAGGCTCCGGGAAACAACAAAATGAAGTCATTTTAACTTAACCCCCAATTTTCACAAAAAACACTTAGACCCCAAATCTATTAAACAAATTCGTAGAAGTATTACTGAGTTATAATATAGTCAATTTTAGTATTTTCTCTTTAATTCATAAAACTAGATACTTACACTGCCATATAGTCAAAAAATGCACCATCGTTGACTTCAGATACAGGCTTTTTTAGAAAGTCCAGATCTGGAAGAGACTTCCAGTCAACAGAAGACCAAGAAGGAAGATCTCGCAGCAGAAAATACCTCCACAGAATTGGATCCTGTACAGTTTCATTCCAATAATGACTTGTACTTCCTAACTGACACAGATCATGAGGTGAAAGAAATGACAAAATATATAGCTGTACATCGATCTGAAACAGAGGAAAGCAGTAAGTAGGTAAAGAGGTGAATAATTTATCTTGGAAATTGTTTTCTGATAATAAATTAGGAAAATGATGATTATTATACTAGGAAGCCAAAGGTCACCTGAACAATGTCTTAATTAAATCTATCACGATAAGTAACAAAGAACTATAATACTAGATAACCAAAGAACAACTTAATAGTCAGTATTTCAATTAAATCTAATAGTCTGAAGTTCTTTTCCAACCATCAGGACAGAATTATAACTGAACACTTCATTTTAGACACATTGAAACATTCCTGAAAAACCATCCATTGTTTTAGCGTTTTTCGAGCAAATAATCTCTTTCTTTAATTTCTTTTCACGTCTATTTTGCCACATCATTTGAGTAAATTACTTAAAGGAAATAATTTATTCTTCAAAATACAGTGTGTCCGTAAAGTCATGGTGCACTTTTTTGACCAGTCACAGGAAAGCAATAAAAGACGATAGAAATGTGAAATCTGCACCAAATAAAAGGAAAACTCTCCCAGTTTCATACCTATTCAGTGCAGTTCAATGTGGGCTCACGCACAGATATTTAAGGGCTCCTAAGGTAGCTATCCCGTATAGCCTCTACAGACTCATCGCTGACTGATGGCCTACCAGAACAGGGTTTCTCCACCAAACTGCCGGTTTCCTTCAACTGCTTATCCCACTGAGTAATGTTATTCCTATATGGTGGCACTTCGTTATAAACGCGCTGATATTCACGTTGCATTTTGGTCACGGATTCGAATTTAGCAAGCCACAGAACACACTGAACTTTCCTCTGTAGCGTCCACAGCTCGACTGGCATGGCCGTGGGCTGCTCCGCTGTATACACGGTGTTACATCATCATCTGCGCATGCGCACATGCTGCCACATCACCCTACAGAAACTGGGAGGGTTTTCCTTTTATTTGGTGCAGATTTCACATTTCTATCGTCTTTTGTTGCTTTCCCGTGACCGGTCAAAAGTGCACCATGACTTTACGGACACACTGTAAACCTTTATCGCCTGACCAAGCAGTGGCACAGTGGATAGAGGGTCAGACTGGGACGCCAAGGACCCAGGTTCAAAACCCAAAGGCCGCAGGAAAAGCAATCAATGAGTGCACAACTAACTGGAACAATAAATTGAGGCTTCTCTCTCTCCTCCTCCTCCTCCTCCTTTCCCTTCCTTTCTTTCTCTCTCTCTCAAAATCAATGGGAAAAAAATTTGTTTTACACCAATTTGAGAGCAAGGTCACTGGCTTGAGCATGGGATCATAGACATGACTCCATGACATTGGCTTGAGCCCAAAAGTCACTGGCTTGAAGCCCAAGGTTACTGGCTTGAGCAAGGGGTCACTGGCTCTGCTGTAGCCACCCCCTACCCCAATCAAGGCACATGTGCGAGAGCAATTAGTGAACGAAGAAGCCCCAACGAAGAATTGGTGCTTCTCATCTCTCTCCCTTCCTGTCTGTCCCTACCCCTTTCTCTCTCTCTCTCTGTCTGTCACAAAAGAATAAAAATAAATAAACTTTACCAAGCAAACTTCTGATTTTATCGTTAGATGAAAGTAAAGAGTAAACCTGTCATCTGAGTTCCTCTATAAAACCTACTGAATTATTTCCAAGGGCCTGTACAGGCACAGGGAGAAATTGGGAGACCTCCCAAGCCTGCCCTTCCCCATTTCCGATGGACTTCGGAGCGAGGTGTCACTAGTCCAAAAAGTCCAGATGAAGTACTGAATTTTAACAATTTTGGAGAATTTCTCCTCTCTCTCCATTTTCCCATCTACCCGACAGGCTTGTCACTTCTGCCCAGCTGAGTGGAAGTGCTGTTACTGGGGTGTCCGCGGACCCCGCCGCGACCCGCGGGGGCAGAGCCTGGGTGACACCCACATGATTCCGGACCCCAGCCCGGGGGGGAGCAGCAGAGAGTGCGGACGCACACGCTGTCCCTCGCCCATCGGCACGTCTGCAGTGTCTCCTTCTGACCCCAGCCTGATGCTCAGGGTGTCCCGACCCCGAGACCGTGTGGGGTGGAGAACCCAAGGGCGGCCCGGCGGCGGACCTGGGCGCGCCCCGGCTGCGGACCTGGGCGCGCCCCGGCTGCGTTTCGCTGCGACCTTCGGCCCGGCTGCGGAGCACACAGATCAGCGCCGGGGCGTCTCAGGCCATCTGCTGCTCCCAGGATACGACACCACCGCAACGATGGCAGGGACGGGCCCACGCACCGCCGGGGCGCCGGGAGGTCCGCAGGCTTCTGGGGGTCGCGGGGGCGAGGCACCCCTCCAGGCCCAGCCCGGCCCCTCGGGGCGCCGCGGCCGGCGGCCAACGCTCACCGGCAGCCGCGTCAGCGCGCTGAGCTCCTCTTCCGCCTCCTCCCGGGGGGCGCTCGGAGCCGCACGCTCCTTGCTCACCGACTGCCAGAAGCTCCTCCAGCCGCTGACGATGGCCGCCTCCAAGCGACCCCAGTCGCTGTGGTACGGCTGAGGGGAGCCGCACCCGCTGCGGGGGTCCCTTCCAGCCATGGCCGACCGCGCCGCGCATGACGTGCCGCAGGGCCACGCCCCCGACGCCCCGCCTCCAGGCACCCCGACGCCCTGCCCTCCAGGCTCGGCCGGCCAATAGAGCCGCGAAGAGGACGGAGGGGTGGCAGGAGTTCGGAACCGCCCTCGGAGCTCCCGCCCACGGCCCCTATTCCCTTCACTGCAGACCTCACCCACGCAAACCTCACCATGGCTATACAATCTCTTGACCCTTGTAACGTTGTTCCTTGACCCAGGATGTTCCATTCGTTTCCGCTCCGCCTGGGCCGCATTCCTACGTGTTCCATAGTCGGCCCTCCTCTACTTTCTGGGGCTTGCTGCTCGGCATCTGCTGCGGGTTTTGGTTGGTTGTTTTCGGTCCCCAATTAGATCATTTGTTTTCTTGGGGATTAACAGAATTTGAGAATAGAGAGGTGGCCAGAAGCCCGATCATAAAAGACCTTGTACCAAAATGAGGAGTCTTGGTCCACTATTTAGAAATAAAAGTGCACTTAAAAAAATGCTGAACATATTTCATAAAGGGGAGCAGAATGCGGCTAGAAAAGAAACCAGGTACAGTACTGTTGAAATCTTACCAGTGAGTTTATCTCTCAAAACGTGTCCATTCTACTCCCTTAGTCTGGCCTTACTTTGAAAGGGGCTTTAGAAGACCACAGCCCACATTACAAGGCGATTATATTGAAATGGGCATGGTCTCTATTGATAGGAAGTATACAACTACTTATTATTTAGTACTATTTCAAATAGATTACATCGCTTAATCTAATCCAAAGAATACTTTGCACAAAATGTTCTTAGAGGATACTATAATTTAAAACCTTCAGGATTGCCTGACCAGGCGGCGGCGCAGTGGCTAGAGCATCAGACTGAGATGCAGAGGACCCAGGTTCGAGACCCCGAGGTTGCCAGCTTGAGCACGGGCTCATCTGGTTTGAGCAAAGCTCACCAGGTTGTACCCAAGGTCGCTGGCTCGAGCAAGGGGTTACTCAGTCTGCTGTAGCCCCACGGTCAAGGCACATATGCGAAAGCAATCAATGAACAACTAAGGTGTCGCAACAAAGAACTGATGATTGATGCTTCTCATCTCTCTCCATTCCTGTCTGTCCCTATCTATCCCTTCTTCTGACTCTGTAAAAAAAAAAAAAAAAAAAAACCTTCAGGATTATTCAAAAAAAGAGAGCAAGACGACATTATTCATTACCATGCAGTAAGAAAAGTACACCCCAATAAAAGTAACCCAATGGTTTTAAAGTTCCATTCTTAAGAATAAACATAATAGTCACATAGATCTCTACATAATCTGCTTCCAACTCACTATCAACCAGTAATTACAATACTTACAATATCCAGGACATCTAATTATCCATTCTGTTTGTGAAAACATTCAAATACGGAAATTCTAAATTTCACAATCTATCTCTGTCCTCCATTGTTTTATCTGAATTTTCAAAATATTCTCTCACATATATAACCCTAATCACTGATTAAAAAATTAATACCATTTTAATAGTCTTCATAATATAAGACAGGATAAGCAACTTCATAAAACTACCAGTCTTTAAGGATCATGATAGGCTATAGGGAATATATACATAAATTGTGTGTAGGTATACAAATATTTAATATATATTCACCTCTACTTCTCTATATATCTGCACATCACAAGTGCTTAATGCCTAATAGTGGACACTTAATGCTTACTGGCTTGAATTTACACTTCAAAAGTAAGTATTTGGGGGTCTAAATGTGAAACAACAGAAATCCAATAAAGCCCAATAACTGCAGTTTGTAAAACCTCAATTTAAAGCTTCATTTTTCTTATATGCCATTGCTAGCAGCCAATAACCAATCCAACTGCATGCTTAGTTCTGTGAGGCTATCCAGACAAGATAAAGAACCATGAGTTCATTAACTATGTAGCATTTCTCCTCAGTCTCTAGGAGCAAGAAAGAAGTAGCACAAGGGAGAAAAATGCCAGTTCAAGTATGAAGCAGTGGAATGATTCTCGGCTCTCTTAATAAGAAGTATGAATATTTGTAAGTAAATGGGTTAGAATAATTTTTTATTATGAAAAATTTTGAACATACGTAGGAGAGTGAATATAATGAAATGTCATGTAACCACTAGATAAGATTTAACAGATAACATGAGTGGTAGAGTGTCGGCCTGGCGTGCGGAAGTCCTGGGTTCGATTCCCGGCTAGGGCACATAGGAGAGGCGCCCATCTGCTTCTCCACCCCTCCACCTCTCCTTCCTCTCTGTCTCTCTCTTCCCCTCCCGCAGCTGAGGCTCCGTTGGAGCAAAGGATGGCCCGGGCGCTGGGGATGGCTCCGTGGCCTCTGCCCCAGGCACTAGAGTGGCTCTGGTCGCGGCAGAGCGATGCCCCGGATGGGCAGAGCATCGCCCCCTGGTGGGCGTGCCGGGTGGATCCCGGTCGGGCGCATGCGGAAGTCTGTCTGACTGCCTCCCCATTTCCAGCTTCAGAAAAATACAAAAAAAAAACAAACAAAAAGAACCAGACAACATGGTCAATCTTTCTCCATTATTGTCTCCGCCTAGTATATACACCCCCAAATCTGGATTACTTTTAAGCAAATCCCAGACATATTTCATATCCAAATATCTCTATATGTTGCTAAAAAAAAAAAAAAGTATCCTAATCCTAACTGTACCATGACAAACCTAAACAGTTTTCTTTAAAATCAATAAATATCTGGTCAGTGTTTAATTTTCCCATCTACTTTGAAAATAATTTTTATGTTTGGTTTGTTCGAATTATAACCCAAACAAGTTCCACATGTTGCATTTGGTTAACATATTTCTAAAACCTTTTCATCCTATTGGTTCCCTGTCCTTTCTCACCCCTCACAATTTGTTAAACTAGGTTGGTCTTTCTGGGCTTTCAGGACCCTACTCTAGACTTTGATGGCATCTCAGTGGTGTCCTTAACAGATTCCTCCATCCCGGACTTGATCAAATTTAGGTTTTGTAAATATTCCATAAGTGGTGTTCTGTACTTAGATGGGGAGTCACAAGCCATTCTTAATGTTCAAACTGATGGTTTCAAAAACCTGATCCACTATCCAATTCCCCATAAGCTTTTCACCTCAAGGATACAGCCATTTTCAATGCTTATTTGTTTACAAGTTGTAAATGTTACTATTCTAATTTTGTAACTCCTTTTATTTGATGGATTAAAGAAAAATTGTCCCTCATCAACTGTTGCATTGCCTTGCCCAAGATCGAGAATCAGCCTTATTTCCTGGGAGCCCTGGTTCATTTCAATGGGAAATGATATTTGGACATTATTTAGCAACCTTTGTATAAAAAGAAAATATGAGTTCATACTGTCAATTCCCATTCAAATGTGAAATTACAGGATATTTACTGACCTTCTTTGATTTTATATTAGTCTCTTTTCTCTGAAAATTTTTTTCTGAAAAATTCTAATTACATTAGCATGGTTATTGATATAATTATTGAGGAGTTAGATTTGACTAGTTTAATATAAGCAACAAGGTTATATCCACACATTTAGTGCTTTTTTGTAGTTCCTTTTGTAAATAAACAGTACTATACACCATTTCTACCTTATTTTTCACTTAAGACCACCCTATAGTATTATAAATTTTCCTCTTTGCTTTTTACAGCTACATACTACTCAAACATATGGATTTACCACAATTTAGAGTAACCCAGTTTTAAGTAAGGTATATATATAGATACTAACATTTTATTATTAAATACTTCTGTCTTATGAGTTAAGAATGAGACTAAAAGTTATGAGAAACAAGTGCAATCAGGCTGATTGGTAAATGTGGCAGTTGGTATACAGTGGGTATACATACATACAGCTGGTGGCTTTGGCTGAACATTTCCCTTTGGCCACACTTACAACAAAACATTTCAGCTGCCTATCTAGCCCATGATTTCTTCTCTGAAACCTGCTTCCTTTTTAGTGGCCAGTACCACCTGAACTGAGGACAGGACGAGTGACTGCTCCCTGGCCAGAAGAAGAGTGTAACTGTTATTCTGGCTGATGAGTACTATAGTTTCAGCACAATAAACAAGGTATGCCAATACAGAGAACTAGACATGAAGGCAAACAATAATAGCAATTACTAATTCTTTTGAGCTCTTGCCATGTGCTAGACATTTATCATTTTTCAATAACCTATGAGGGAGAGACTATTATTATTCCTGTGTTAAATAAGATATTAAAGCACAGAAAGGTAAAGTAACTTATGTAGAGTCACATAGCTAGGAAATGACAGGGCTGGGATTTAACCTCAGGTCTCCTCTCTGGCTCCAGGAAATGTTCTTGTCTGAAAATTATTAGGACCAGACCTCAACAGTACTGAAATAATACAAGGTTTCATTCTCACACAACACCCAGATATAAAAGAAAAAAAAAAAGAACAAGATACAAATGTGGGGACATGATTTTATTTTATTTTAAAAAATTCATATGCTCCAAAACATTTTACTTGGAAATTTTCACTAGAAGTAGGAAAACAAAAAACAGCAAAGAACACCAACATGACAACATAATACATATTTTAAATGTGGATACATTAAATGCTTTCTAAGGTAATACTTTCATAATAGATCTCTTGTATTGTATTAAAAAATAATACAAGACACCTTCTAGTTGCTAGAGGGGATACTCCCCTGTTCATGAGTCTATTAATAAAGCCAATTAGATCTTCAAAAAAATAATACAAGAAAATGAGACTAGAGAACTCGAGAACCCTGGATTCTATGGCAGATGTGGTATCCTCATGTGAACCAGGAAAAGAACCCTGAAAAGTGGAGAACTGATAAGCAATCCAAAACTAACCTGTCAACCAACTATGGGTTTTATAAAATGCCATTAAAATGAATCTGAGAATGCTTCAGACACAAGCTCTCACTTCATTGGACATCTGAGAATTCACAGTGGGACTGTAAAGGTAGGAATGTAACTTTATTGTGGGATTTTAGACATGACGTCCACCTCACTCTATGGTACACAAATGAATAAGGGAAAGTCTTTAGTCATGATTTGCACCTTAATCAGCATGAAACAATCCCCAGTAGCCAGAAACCTTACAAATGCAGCAAACTGGATGGGCCTTTATATCTCAAAGCCTAGGTGACATGAAAATTCACAGGGAGAGAACCACACAAATTTAAGGATTATGAAAAATCTCTCACAGAGTTAAAGTTTTAGTAAATATCAGAGAACCCAGAGAGAAACCCCAAGTGTGATACATGCGCCAAGGCCTTTAGGTTATCACTCACCCATCAGGAAAGCCCAAACTGGACAGCAACCCTTTCACTGTTATAAAAGACAAGCTCTTAACGTAGTGACTCACTTCTTACTGCAGTATCAGAACTTCCCTAAGAGAAATTTCATAAATGTACTATAAAAGGAATTTACCCAAAGGGGTCAAATTTGAAGACACAAATTCTAAAGTAGATAGGTGCTCAGAAGTGCCTTCCCAACCACCCCACACGTAGCATTCCTCTCCAGAGCCACACTAGCCCCTCACCCTTTCTTCTTCACAGCAAGGATCACTTAGCATGCCATACATTGACTTCTGCAAATGTGCTCATTTCCTCCACGAGAATACAAACTCTGAAAGAGGGTGTTTTACAAAGCTGTATTCCTCAGTGCCTAGGACAAAACCTGGCATGTAGTAGGCACGTAAAAGTTGTTGATGAGTAATCAGAGTCCTTTCCTTATGTGGAATATTTGGTATCTGGTATCTTTAAATTACTTCATTTAAATGAAACAGAATTTACTTAGGCATTAACACACAAAAATGTGTTCACTGTTTTGTAGTACTTTAGTTAGAAGGCTTAGGCCCTGGCCGGTTGGCTCAGCGGTAGAGCGTCGGCCTGGCGTGTGGGGGACCCGGGTTCGATTCCCGGCCAGGGCACATAGGAGAAGCGCCCATTTGCTTCTCCACCCCGCCCCCCTCCTTCCTCTCTGTCTCTCTCTTCCCCTCCCGCAGCCAAGGCTCCATTGGAGCAAAGATGGCCCAGGCGCTGGGGATGGCTCCTTGGCCTCTGCCCCAGGCGCTAGAGTGGCTCTGGTCTCGGCAGAGCGACGCCCCGGAGGGGCAGAACATGGCCCCCTGGTGGGCAGAGCGTTGCCCAAGGTGGGCGTGCCGGGTGGATCCGGTCGGGCGCATGCGGGAGTCTGTCTGACTGTCTCTCCCCATTTCCAGCCTCAGAAAAATACAAAAAAAAAAAAAAAAACAAAAAGA
Source organism: Saccopteryx leptura (assembly GCF_036850995.1). Taxonomy (NCBI): domain Eukaryota; kingdom Metazoa; phylum Chordata; class Mammalia; order Chiroptera; family Emballonuridae; genus Saccopteryx; species Saccopteryx leptura. The sequence goes on from NC_089503.1 coordinate 157,053,439, forward strand.
AGTAAGGCTTAGAGAGCAGGAAAGAAGCTGGGGTTCAAGTACAAGTTTGGGGGTCAGCCCAATATTACAGGTGGTAGAAGCAGCCAAGGCTACACATGATATCACGTAAGAGTATTTAGAGTAAGTAAAAAGAAAAGAAGAGGGAAGGAAAAGAGGAGAGCAGGGAGGAAAGAGAAAAAGGGAAGAACTCTAGGGAAGACCAATACCTCAAGGGCAAGCAGAGAGAAGCCAGGAAAGGGAGAGAGGGGACCCGAGTCGGGCAAGCTAGTACACAGAAATGGAGCTCCTCCTAGCCTCGGTTTTCTCTAAGACAGGCCAAGAGCCAGGTTAGCAGGGGACACAGCCTGAGAAAGGCCACGAGGAAAGGCAGTGGTCTGGAACACCAGTGGAAAGGGAGGGGCCACACTGTAACAGACAGAAGGCTCACACTGAGGGCTTCTCTAACGATGAGTGAGATACTTAGAGTGACTCCACTTTGACGGGCTCCGTGAACTTCACATGGAACTCAGCATCCAGAACAGATGAATGACAGAACTCATGCCACATTGCCTGAAGCGCAAGGGAAAGATGGATGTGAAGGGACTGTAGAGAGCATTTCATTCGGTCCCCAAGGCTGAGGCTGGACATGGAAGACCAGAAAGGGGTTGGCAGTTGAGGGGAAAAGGCGGCAGCAAGAAGAGGAGCTGTGAAGGAGTGAAGAGTGTAAAGAAGAGAGAAATCAATAAAAATTATGAGGGGAAAAAGCTAGGCAGATGAGAATTATCATTAGCTACTCAAGTTTCAGAATTCAGAAAAAAAAACTGGACAGGGATATTCAAGGTGTGGCCATGGGAGCGGGTCCCAGGAATGTGACGAAGTCCCTGGTGCAGAGGTAGACAGAAAGACTCCCAGCAAGACAGCAGCTAGGTCAGGGGTCGGGAACCTTTTTGGCTGAGAAAGCCATGAACACCACATATTTTAAAATGTAATTTGTGAGAGTCATACAACGACCCATGTAAGTCATGCATTACCCAATAAAAATTTGGTGTTGTCCTGGAGGACAGCTGTGATTGATTGGCTCCAGCCACCCGCAACCATGAACATGAGCGATAGGAAATGAATGGATTGTAATACATGAGAATGTTTTATATTTTTAACGTTATTATTTTTCTTATTAAAGATTTGTCTGTGAGCCAGATGCAGCCATCAAAAGAGCCACATCTGGTTCGCGAGCCATTAGGTTCCCAACCCCTGACCTAGGCTCTCTGGCCTTGATCACTCAGCCCTGCTGTTAAAGACAAAAACATCAAAAAATTTCCATACATATGAAAAGATGTGCCTTAAAGACATGAGTTAACAGTGGACTGAAGGTGGACCAATCTAACTTGGTTTTTATCCTTATCACTCATTTGTTAAACCATGCATATTCTTTAAACAAGATAGGAAACTTGTTTTAAATTTTCATAAAATGATAAATTATTTCAGTGCCATTAGTAGCACATGGTAAAATGATTAAACAACAGTTCTTTTGTCAAGTCTTTCATTATCTTATTCTGGCAATGAAAGCTGAACATTTGTCATAATTTTTCCATTTTATATCTGTAGCATATATCCAAAGCAATGAAGTGACTTGATTTAACCTTTGAAGTACAGCAAACTTCAAGACAGAGAGACAAAAAAATAATCTAAAGAGTTAAAATGATCAATTTTGTTATATTTTACCATAATTAAAAATAATCTGAAGTAACAAAAAAATCTTTGTAAAGCTAGACTAGATTTCTCCTCAGCATTAGTTACAGGGTATCTGTAGTAATTCAAGCCGAGTCAGAAGAACATACATGCCATTTCAAAAGAACAGAAATGCTCCTTCGTTGGTTTAAGAATATACAAGGAAATAGGCTGATGGCATTTAAAAAGGGTCACCGCGCTGGACATCATTACGTAGTGTGACATTCTTAGATTCAGTGTTAATGTCTTCTTTTCTGAACACTGCTATTTCATGGGTCTTTTTGTTTTTCTGTTTGAAAAGGACTAGATAAAGTTACTAGTTAGAGCGATGCCGAAAGAAGTTTAAAATCTGTTTTGCATTTGTTGTATTCCATTCTTGTTCTTTCAGGGGCCCTTCACACACAGACACATACTTTTTCAAAATTTTTTCCCCTACTTCTCGGAAATCCAAGGGCTCTTTGTGAGTAGCATAGCTTGCCCCGGAAATACTGGTATCGACTTCCTGGTTTGCTGGCCGCTGATCAGCACAATGCTTCAATCCCCAGTAACACATTTCTCCACTGTACATCATAGCCAGCAGGTGGATGTCACTAAATACTCCTGAGAAAGTCATTTAGGTTGAGAGATTAGAATATAAACTTGAAAGAGAAACTCTAGCTATTAAAACTCTAATAAATTCCTTTTATGTGCTTTTCATTTAATAGTTGCACTTAGAAAATTAAATATTATTAATATATCTGCATTTAATTGGTATCTTTATTTCTATTTTATCTATAAAGTGGTGCATTCCCTTCACCACCCCCCGAAAAACAGAGTATTGGCAGAGAATTTTTGTAAAAGATCACTTAGGTCACCTTTTTGGGATTCTCTCTAAAGCCTCTTTGAGACTCTAATTTAATAAGTATAATATACCCTGCCTCATACACCCCAAATTCTGCACACAATTTCAGAATACTCAGTGTCTCCCTGAAGGTCATCAAGAACACAACTTTTAATTTAGAGTGAATTCTAGAACCATTATTACAGTCCAGTCAAGTATCCCACACCACTTATATTTCTACAGAAATTATCATGCATAAATAGATCACTAAGAGACCATATAATTCTAAATTATCAAAGGCATTCAGTTTTATCTAAGATGCTTTATGTTCTGAGGAAAAGGGAGTACACACAGCATTTTCATCAAAAGTTAAAGCTTTCTTATTATAAAATAAGGCAATTATATAATTAAACATCTGTGGCTCATAAAGTATATTAATTTGGTGGAAAGACAAACAGACTTAAAATTGTAAAGATCTGGATATAAATTATTGACTATAATATAAACTGTCTAGTTAACTTCTTAAAGCTGCTAAAATAAAATTATTTATTCATTCTAATGCAGGTACTTGTGTGATTAGAACAGTTTACCTCAAATAAATGAGCATCATAATCTCAGTTGCTCACTTAAAATGGCTCATCAGAAATGACTATAATGGTACTAGAGACCCAAAAATAGTGGAAAAATTCAACTTTCAAAACTGTTTTTTCAGTTTCCATCATTTTGAGTCTACTGCCAGCTTTTTTAGTCTCAGAATTTGCCCCTCAACTCTCCCTTTCACTTCATCTCAAAATCAGCTTATAAATAGTAGCAAGAGACGGAACAGATTTAGAAGAGCTGACTCATTAAACTATTATATAATATTAATAGAAAAAATCATTAAAGAGCAGAATTGGAGGCTTGCATTCATAAGAATGTGATAGGCTACACAATATTAATTATGCTCTCGATGTTTAAACAGTATTGACTTAAGAACAATACATATTACACATAATTTTTATTACTTTCCTTCATACTTAAAATATCATAAACCTTAGAGAAAAAGCTGAAAGCTGCCCTAGATGTTATTCAGAATTATATTTTGTATTAGACTCAGTATTTCACTAGATGCACATCCTTTTTATTTCTGTAATCCTACACCCTGGCTTAATTATTCTTCAAAGGACAGGAGGAGGGAAGAGGGAGGCAGAAACAGAGGAACGGTTGAACATCTAAGCAGGCAACAGCTCTGGGGGGAGAAGAATGTCCCACAAAGCGAAGCCACTTAGGAAGGTGAGAACGTTTGCCTAAGGGAGCCCTGGGATCCAGCTTATGCCTAACTCCAACTTAGCTTCATTCTTTATATTAATAAGTGCTAAACAAGGTACACAGCTATCCCAGCAGATTTTATTGGGGGTAGAATGAATGGCTATATGATAAAGAGTGGCCCTCAAACCTTAGCCTGTTTAGAATTACCAGGAGGATGTGCTAAAATGCTGACTGGTGGGCCCCCACCTCCAGTGTCAGATTCAGGTATGGGGTTGGGTCTGTGAATCTGCATTTTTTTTCTTTGTATTTTTCTGAAGTGAGAAGAGGGGAGGCAGACAGACAGACTTCCACATGTGCCCGACCAGGATCCACCCAGCATGCCCACCAGGGGGTGATGCTCTCTCATCTGGGCCATCACTCCATTGCAACTGGAGCCATTCCAGTGCCTGAGACAGAGGCCATGTAGCCATTCTCAGCGCCCGGGGCCAACCTTGCTCCAATAGAGCCTTAGCTGTGGGAGGGGACAAGAGAGACAGAGAGAAAGGAGAGGGAGGGGAAGGTGGAGAAGCAGATGGGCACTTCTCCCATGTACCTTGGCCAGGAATTGAACCTGGGACTTCCACACGCCAGGCCGATGCTCTACCACTGAGCCAACCGGCCAGGGCCTATGAATCTGCATTTTTAACAAAGTTCTAGGACCTAGGGTGATGCTGATGCTGCTGGTTTGTACACTATGCTAAACTACGGCATTAAAATATCTTGCATTAAAAAAATGAACTAGGCCTGACCTGTGGTGGTGCAGTAGATAAAGCGTCGACCTGGAATGCTGAGGTCGCTGGTTCAAAACCCTGGGCTTGCCTGGTCAAGGCACATATGGGAGTTGATGCTTCCTGCTCCTCCCCCTTTTCTCTCTCTATCTCTCCCTCTCTCTCTCTCCCCTCTCTAATAAAAATGAATAAAATCTAAAAGAGTAAATAAATAAAAAATTTTAAAAAAAAATGAACTATGTAAAAATTAGGTAGTGTCTCCCTCTCTACTCCCCCAAGGAATCTACATACTACTCTGTAGCTATAGTCTTTTTGCTGCTACAAAATTTCCTTACTTTTTTCTCTTAATGCTTTTTTTAATGTTAATGGTTTTTGATAAACTACTTCACTCTGCACTGCACATGTCCTAGGTGAACACACATGATAGTGGGGAACATAGAGAGGGAGAAAGAGAATAAGTCCAAGTGAGGCAGAAAGGGGACTTTCACAGTAAAAAGGTGGGCAGACTGGCATGCCTAGGAGCAGTGAGGTCTTAATCTGACTGCATCATAATTATGTGAGCTTCTTAAAAATAAATTACTGGCCCTGGCCGGTTGGTTCAGTGGTAGAGCGTCGGCCTGGCGTGCAGGAGTCCCGGGTTCGATTCCCGGCCAGGGCACACAGGAGAAGCGTCCATCTGCTTCTCCACCCCTCCCCCTCTCCTTCCTCTCTGTCTCTCTCTTCCCCTCCCACAGCCAAGGCTCCACTGGAGCAAAGTTTGCCCGGGCGCTGAGGATGGCTCTGTGGCCTCTGCCTCAGGTTCTAGAATGGCTCTGATTGCCACAGAGCGACGCCTCAAGATGGACAGAGCATTGCCCCCTGGTGGGCATGCCAAGTGGATCCCGGTCGGGCGCATACTGGAGACTGACTGCCTCCCCGTTTCCAGCTTCGGAAAAATACAAAAAATAAATAAATAAATAAGTAAATTCCTGGATTCCATATATTTGATTAGAACCTGCAGGTGGCACAGAAATCTGTACTTTTAACAAGCCGTGCTCATTCAGAGCCACTCTTTTAAGGGATCTGAAGTCTAGTTTCTGGGTAGGCAATGGGCAAATGGGCGGCAGAGGGGGCGGTCCTCACTGGTATAAAAAGGGCGTATACCAAGGGTATGCAAAGGTCAACATCTTTTGACTTCACCTATTTACTCCAAGGTTATTCTGACAAGGCTATTTTTATAGGACACACAGAGGAATAAAGCTCAGAGATGAGGTAAAGAGGTTTACTGAATACATTACTTGGTAATTTTTAAAAGCTGAAGATTTAATGACATATAGGTAATGTTCAAAGGACAACTGGAAAAAAGAAAAACATCTTACTAAGCATATAGTGTTTTAAGTTTTATCTAAAATTTTATTGTTATCATTAGATCTGCCCACAATTTTGATGACTCATATAGAACTTTCCTCCCTAGTGAGTACTGAGAATTGTTCAGAATTATGTTTTATACTGGCTAAAAAAAATGAAAAAAATAATTAAATGTCTCTGATGGGGTGTAAGCAGTAATTTAGCCTATGAAAACTAGGTTTGCAGGTTTCTGATCTCCATGAAAGAGATGAATTCCAGAGGAGCAAACAGCTACAGATGGGAGCAGAGAACTAAGCACCATGACAAAACCACTATAAGACATAATGTAGACTGCTCACAAGAATTAGGGGATATTTCAAAATGACTATGAAGCTATAAAATACCCCCTAAATTTTGTGAGCAGTGTATTTTTGTCTCTACCTTGAAATTTACTTCAAACAGAGTGAAATATAATAAACTACTTAAAATTTTTAAAAGCTTTAAAAACAAAAACTTCGAAAAGAGATCACATTACCTTCACTTAGTAACTTAGCTGTGTCAAGGTCTTGAAAAGAAACTCCTTCATTTAACTGGATAGGACTCCGATAATTTAGCATCTGTAGCAAGTAACTGATTCCATCCACAAGGTACTAAATGAAAACCAAAGCCAAAGAATTGAAAGTATTATATGCAGAGCTATAGTAACTTCAAATGTTAATTCCCCCCCCCCAATCTTCACTCAAGAGAAAGTGGGCTGATTATATATAGATGTGTCTTATAGCCGTTACATTTAAATGGTCTACAAAATCTACCACCCCAAAACTTTGATGATATATATTATAAAGTTCAAACCTCCAAATGCTCCACTTGTAAGAGTATGGAAGAAAAAAATCATTAACCAAGAACACAGGATTCAGTAATATACTTGTCAAAAATGTTATCAGAAGAAGAAAAGGATAAAGATGTGGTTCAACAACAATTTATTAAAAATATGTACTTACTATAATTTACAAATGATATGCTCGGACTTTTACATCTTAAAGTGTAACCTCTCATGTCCAGGCCTACATAAGCCACGTATATACAACCCAAGTTAGAATCTCCACTGATACAATACTAAGGCAGGGTCTGTAGATTGGTGGATTTGGTCAGAAGAGTCAAACCATATCAGAGAGCCACAATTTCTAGGAGCACAATCACATGGGTTCTTCAGGAGGGGTCTGCTGCCAGAGAGAGGCTCACAGCCTTGTTTGTATTCTTCAGGCCAAAAAATATGCTTAAAAATGAATATAGGTTGTCTACCTTGTATTTTAAAAAATAAAAATCCAGAACTTATAAAACTTCCCAGTATACAAAGGGCTTTCACGTTATCTTAATCTTCACAATAATTGCAGTTTGTTTATGATTAAATAGCTAGTAAACAAAAGACCTGGAATGCAAACTCTTTGGTTCCAACAGTCTTGATACTATACCCAAGACAGCTGTTTGAAAGCTATAAATGTCAACAATCTTTTTTACCTCTTTAAGCAAACTAGATTTTCTTGTGAGCCACTCTCTCCGTTTGGTCAGAGAATGACAATACATATAAAGAAGGGCTCCTCGTCGCCAAGAGAGACATTCCAGGAGTTCGTCCCCAAGCAAATCACAATGCTGAAACACAACAAAGAGCTAAGAAGAGAACCTTGATGTCTGTAAAAATTAAATTTCAAAATGCTGAGAAATTAAAAACTCTCATTTCATAACATTTGCTCTTCATTTAGCTATTTAAACAGTAATGCTTTACTTTGAATCAATCAGAAATACAGAAAACTGGCCCTGGCTAGTTGGCTCAGTGGTAGCGCATCGGCCTGGCATGTGGAAGTCCCGGGTTCGATTCCGAATCAGGGCGCACAGGAGAACTATCTCTTTCTCCAGCCTCCCCCCCCCCTTTTCTTTTCCCCTCTGGCAGCCATGGCTCATTTGTTTTGAGCACATCCGCCAGGGTGCTGAAGATAACTCCCTAGAGCCTCCGCCTCAGGCCCTAAAAACAGCTCAGCTGTCAGCATGGCCCCAGATGGCCAGAGCATCAGCTCAGACAGGGTTTGCAGGGTTAACCTCAGTTGGGGCACATGCAGGAGTCCGTTTCTCTGTTTCCCCTGTTCTCATTTGGAAAAGAAGGAAAAAAAAAAGAAATACAGAAAACTATAGCTACACAAAAATTTAAATACAGTAATTACTCCATTGAAAAATTATTTTTAGATATTAAATATTTTAGTAGCAAATTCCAATATATCTAAAATATAAATATTCTACAATCTGATTAAAAAAATAACTTTTCAGCCTAACCAGGTGGTGGCACAGTGGATAGAGCGTCGGACTGGGATGTGGAAGGACCCAGGTTCGAGACCCTGAGGTCACCAGCTTGAGCGTGGGCTCATCTGGCTTGAGCAAAAAGCTCACCAGCTTGGACCCAAGGTCGCTGGCTCCAGCAAGGGGTTACTCAGTCTGCTGAAGGCCCGTGGTCAAGGCACATAAGAGAAAGCAATCAATGAACAACTAAGAAGTCGCAACGCGCAACGAAAAACTAATGATTGATGCTTCTCATCTCTCTCCGTTCCTGTCTGTCTGTCCCTGTCTATCTCTGCCTCTGTGTAAAAAAAAAAAAAAAAAAAACTTTTCAGAAATACATGTCACTTGAAACAAGATCTTACCTATTCCTACTATTGCAAGAATAGAAAAGAAATATACACAAAAACAATTTTAATAAATCAAACTTAAACTGTGGTATGTCATTTAAAATTTGGGATTATCTGGGGGAGATAGGCAGCAGGTAGTTAAAGATGAGAACTTGCCCTGGCCAGGTAGCTAAGTTGGTTAGAGTATTTTCCCAAAAATGCCAAGATTGCAGGTTCAATCCCAGGTTAGGGAACATACAAGAATCAACCAGTGAATAAAATAAGTGAAACAACAAATCGATTTTTCACTCTCTCTCTCTCATATCAATAAATTTAAAAAGATGAGAAATCATTTGCTTGAAAGAGACGCCATGGCTAGAGACAAAAATCCTGGAATTCTCCTAATGGAGATAGCAGTAAGAGCATCCAGACAGGTTGCAAAGCAAAGACAAAACAGAGACAAGCAGAGGACTAAGGGGATATCCTCAGGGTGCCTGTTTCCAGAATGGAGAGGGGAGGTCTGGGAGAGAGCAAGAGCAAGAGCAAGGCTTCTCAGGGATGGAGAAGAGGAGCATGCAGGGTGGGAGGGACAGGTCGATCCCTGGGAAGCAAGGCAGCAAATGTCCAGGAGGGTGAGGACTGCAAAAACGACAAGAGATATGGCAATTAAATTACTGGGGACTCTCAAAAAAAAATGCAGTATCTGCAAAACTGAAGGAGTAGAAATAGCACATATCTGTGCTTAGAAAATGATCAGGCACTGTAATGACAATACAGTTCCATCATGCAAATATCCTGAAACATATTTAGTAAAACATAATACTTTAGTTGTGACATTGGTCTGAAGTGTTAAACTCTCATAAATTCCTCCTTCAATTTTAATTTAAAAGAGACAGGCCTTGGCTGATTAGCTCAATCAGAGCATTGTCCCAAAACACCAAGGTTGCAGGTTCGATTCCTGGTCAGGGTACATATCAGAAGTGACCAATGAATGCACAACTAAGTAAACAACAAATGAATGCTCCTCTCTCTCTCTCTCTCTCTGGCTCTCTAAAAATCAATAAATAGATTTTTTATAAAAACTCATTAAAACAGAGACAAAGATATATTCAAGAAGAAAAAATATAGACTCTAAAGAGCAGCCTATACAGCAAGAATGAGCAGCTTTACCATCATTTATGAGAGTAAAACTTACTTTGGGATGCATATTGTTTTCTTTAACTAAAATTTCGGGTTCTGAAAGAAAAGTGATCAGCTCTTTTACTTTCTGTGAAGAGTCTTCAGGGAAATCTTCATCAACTAGCTTGTTCTCCTCAAAATACGTCATGTCCAAAATAGCCTGATGTACAGGAGAAAATAAGTATCTGTAAATGATTTAAACCTGAATGAATAAGTCTTACAATTTAACATTACATCTATATAGATGTTTTATTAGATATTTAACTTTCTAGCATAGTATTTAAATTTGAAAAGTAGGGTAACTGTCTAGCTGTAAACATAATCTGAGATGAACTTTATGGAAAATTTCATAGCTATCTTACTAAAATACTAATAAATTAATGCTAATCTCTCTTCCCTCAAAAAACAAAAAAGTTTTAGGTTTTAATTAAGATAACTTAATCATATATAATATTAATTATGAAAAGAATATTATATTCTTTGCTATTTATACATTATACTCTGAACATTTCCTAAATCGCTGCTGTATCAAGTTAAGATCACTACCTCTAGTTTTACAAACTGAATTTTCAAAAGACTTGTTTGTTTTCCCAAAGGCAGATTCAACATTTGAGGAATATGAATCCTGCCACCCGACAAAGGCAGCATATCACCAATGTTACACAATTCAAACACTAGGATCCCAGCATTCTTAAATACAAGACATTCTGTTCAAGTACCTTAAAACTACACAGTCCCCTTTTTACAAATCTACAGGACTGAGACCAACAAAACTATGTTCTAGTTTTCAGTTCTACCACCAATCTCCTGACTAACCAGTTTCTTCATTGGTAAAATAAACTGGACTAAATGACTTCCAAAGTTGCTTTGAGGGTAAAATGAATTAACATATGTAAAGCACTTAGAACACTACCTAGCACACAGCACTACTTAAGCGATAAATGTTCTTATGTGGAAGGCTTAAGCCAGTAAGGATGAGATGATCATGGTACAAAAGATGACCTGTTGATTAAGAACCATAAGTAGGGTCAAAGGGAATCTGGGATATAAATTACATCTCTCGGGCCTTTTGTCTACTTCTTGGAAATAAAATATTTAGAACTCTGCCTGACCAGGTGGTGGCGCAGTGGATAGAGCGTCGGACTGGGATGCAGAGGACTCAGGTTCGAGACCCCGAAGTCGCCAGCTTAAGCGTTGGCTCATCTGGTTTGAGCAAGAGCCCACCAGCTTGAACCCAATGTCGCTGGCTCCAGCAAGGGGTTACTCAGTCTGCTGAAGGTCCACGGTCAAGGCACATATGAGAGACCAATCAATGAACAACTAAGGTGTTGCAACGTGCAATGAAAAACTAGTGATTGATGCTTCTCATCTCTCTCCGTTCCTGTCTGACTGTCCCTGTCCATCCCTCTCTCTGACTCACTCTCTGTCTCTGTAAAAAAAAATAAATAAATAATTAATTAATTAAAAAAATATTTAGAACTCTCTCACGTGGAAGAACTGAGACAAGCAGGGAACCTTCTAAAAGTAAAAAAAGCCAGGCCAAGTTCTACCAAATTACAACAGCTCTTTGGGGGGTGTGAGTTGTTATAGGCTCATTTGACCATGATGTTTGAAGGCAGAAACTATCCTATTTATCTCCTAATAGAGAGCAGTTTCAAAATGCTGTAAATGTGCACTTTGGAAGCTTAACTAAGTTTATACTACTTCCATTTTTTTTCTTTTCTTTTTTTTTTAAATTTTTATGATGTATTGGTTTTCGGCATACAGCCTAGTGGCTAATCATAAACTTTACACAGTGTTCCCCCCAATATTTCCAGGGCCCACTGGCACCATACATAGTTATCACATTATTGACTCTATTCCCTATGCTTTGCTTACTTCCCGTGACTATTTTGTAGTTACCAATTACTCTACTTTCTGTAACACTTCATCTTTATTATCCCTGAGTGATCAAGTAAGGGCATATGAAGCACTCTATCAACTATAAGATGCTATACAAATGTCAGTTACTATAATAAAATAATGTTTAATGTCAACTTGCCTCAGCAATGTTTGAGAAAACCAAGAAAACAAATCTTGTCCATACAAAGGCCTGAATACGAAAGCAAATTAAAGAAAAAAGGGAACAGAACAACCTTACAGACTTTCATGACAGCAGGGGGAGTAATGCTGAGAGTCCTAAAGAAAGGAGAATTTCAAAAAAAAAATAACTGGGGCTCTTACAGAATCCCCCGTTTCCTCTGAATAACCTTCGAAAACTTTGGAAATTGTATGTAGTTCTGTTCTGCTTACTTATCTATACTGTACAGGGAAATAATTCTGTTGTCTATAAGGTTTTATTCCTGACGTTTCTTAACAACGCACACCTGCTAAATCTTCTTTCCATATTGCCTTAAAGTTTCAAGTCTATATGCTTTATACATACTGTTTTTGAACAAAGTTAAACACTTTAAGTAGAGAATAAGCTTGATTTCATTTCACCTAAACACTGAAATCAACCATCTAATTAAAGCAATCTACCCTTCTTAACATGTCAGACACCACATCTGTCTCAATACCTGTGTATAGAGTTCTAATAGATTGGATGGATTTGAACATTCTTTGTCTTCTCCACACAAGAGTTTCAATTTTTCTAGAGCTGCAGAGGCCCGAATTAAAAAGTGATCTATAAGAGATAAAAACATGGTGATTATTTCACATAACTACAGACTGTTATTTAAACAAAAAAGTTATGTATCTGAAATGATTAAATAAAATTATGTTGTGGCATTGGAGAAGCAGCATGACAGTAATAATTTCACATGTAAAACAAGTATAACATAATGCCTAATCCTAAGTAAGCTAATTTATCATAGAAATTTATTCTGGAAAGCTAAACTCCAAACTTTGTAGGTTCAGTTGTCATTTCTTTTTTTTTTTTTTTCCAGTTGTCATTTCTTAAATGCAGTCTCTATTTCCATATTGCTGCTTTTATGATGTGGAGGCACTCAAAATGTTTAGGCCCTGGCAGGTTGGCTCAGTGGTAGAGCGTTGGCCTGACATGTGGAAGTCCCGGGTTCAATTCCAGTTAGGGCACACAGGAGAAGTGCCCATCTGCTTCTCCACCCCTCCCCCTCTTTTTTCTCTTTATCTCTCTCTTCCCCTCTCGCAGGCAAGGCTCCATTGGAGCAAAGTTGGCCTGGGTGCTGAGGATGGCTCCATGGCCTCTGCCTCAGGAGCTAGAATGGCTCCAACTGCAGCGGAGCAATGGCCCAGATGGGCAAAGTATCGCCCCCTTGTGGGCTTGCCAGGTGGATCCTGATTGGGCACAAACAGGAGTGCCTCTCTGCCTCCTCACTTTTCATTTTAGAAAAATGCAAATGTAAAAAAAAAAGTTTAAAGAATAAATTTAAAACTTTTACTGGAATAATACAAATATATATCAATCTGCAGAAAGGGCTTCCACTGAAAACAAAATTTCATTAAAGTACTTTCCAAAAGAACATGATTGATTAAATGCCTCATAGAATGTCAACACTCAGAACAATTTTAACTTTATCATAGTTGTGTTCACATGTTTATGTGTGTAAATAGCAATTAGAATTAAAATTATACAATGTATCTACATATTTTACTCCTTCAAAAAACTTAGATATGGCCTGACCAGGCAGTGGTGCAGAGGATAAAGTGTCAGCCTGGGACACATAGGACCCAGGTTTGAAACCCCGAGGTCACTGGCTTAAGCCCAAGGTCGCTGGCTTGAGCAAGGGGTCACTCGCTCTGCTATAGCCCCCCTGGTCAAGGCATAAATGAGAAAGCAATCACTGAACGACTAAGAAGCTGCAACAAAGAATTAATGCTTCTCTTCTCTCTTCCTTTCTGTCTGAAATGCAATCCCTATCTCTGTCTCTCTCACTTAAAAAAAACAAACAAAAAACCTAGACATGGAACAGATTACTTCATTCCTTCAAAACCTGCAAGAACTACAGCTAAAGACTTCTGATATGCCTTCCTTCCCCTGCCTTGTCTCCTGATTTCTTCATCTTCTTCAACATCATATTCTCCTTGCTTCTATGGTTTCACCTTTTCCATTGAATTTTTCCTCCTGAATTACTAAGTGTCCACACCAAGGTGCTTCCCAACTTTCTGTGTTATCTCATGTAATCAAATTTAGATATGCCCATCATCAAGATATTCAAATCCCTGAGTTTGCCGCTCTCTGCTTCCTTCCTGAAATATTTACCCTTTTCTCCTCACTGGCCAAGAAACAGAAAATGTAGCACGTGGTACAGCCCCATCTTATCCAGACTCAGTATTTGCACAGGTAAATAAGCTGTTCTGTGTTGGAGTGAAAGCAACACCAGGGTAAGTCATGGCTGTTGGCAATCACACAATGACCTTGTTTTCCCAGATGAGGCCCTGGACCCAGAACAGACCCTGATGGCTATGAGGTGCACTACTCACCTGACTAGATACTTTAGCATGGCCCCTCCCATTTCTCCTCAACCCAGAAGAGTGGCATCATCATATGACCCAGAAAAAAAGATTCTACCACAAACTGAAGTCGTGTAGAACATGGCACTCCTTATGTGCATCTTTAGAGGCTGTGCTAACATTTTCTTGTTAGTATGCAGGATTACTTTAAAGGTAAGACTTGCACTGAATTCCCTAAACCATTGCTGAAGGTATATCTATCTCCCATGAATTCACGACATAATTACTGAGTGTGAAAAGACAATACCTTCCATTTTAGAAACTTTTTCTGAAATGCAATATTTTTACTAGAACCATTCAGTCAAAATAATGACTGGCAAGACATGAGTGATTCTTACATAACCTCTGAAAAAAGTCACTCTCATAGTATAAGTCCATAGAGTAAACATACTGTTTGTATAATGAGAACTAAATGAACAAAAATTAACCAAACATGAAAAAGACAACACTCTTGCATGGTATAATGCCTGGTTGTACCTGATCTAGTTTGAGGAAGAGGACAGAAACTATCGATGCCTGTAATCTAAAAGAATTATATTTGTTAACATAACTGGACAAATTATACATGTATATTATTTTTGTGGTGTGGGAAAAGAATGCCAAGTTCAATTCAAATGCTTGTAACCAGATCTTAATTAAATTTATTAAAATAAGAAAATCATACCTGTAATACTGATTAAGAACTCATAATATGCACAGAATCATTTTAATTTTAGTAAATTTTCAGAACTATACAGCTGCCAAACACGAACATATATCACATGACTTTTTTTGTGCGACAGAGAGAAAGAGAGAGGGACAGATAGGAACAGACAGGAAGGAAGAGAGATGAGAAGCATTAATTCTTCATTGCGGCACTTTAGTTGCTCATCGATTGCTTTCTCATATGTGCCTTGACCAGGGGGCTACAGCAGACCGAGTGACCCCTTGCTCAAGCCACGGATCTTGGGCTCAAGCTGGTGAGCCTTGCTCAAACCAGATGAGCCGCCTGCGCTCCAGTTGGCGACCTCGGGGCTTAGAACCTGGACCTTCTGCATCCTAGTCCGAGGCTCTATTCACTGCACCACCGCCTGGTGAGGCTCACATGACTTTTAATTATTCCCTGGAAAAATGAGAACAGCTTTCGGATCCGGTGGTAAGTGAATAAAAAACACTCTTGGATCCCTTTAGACTGGTTCAAAAGGGGCTAGCGTGGGCTGGAGTTGGCTCAATTGCTTAGGTAGAAGTAACTTCCTCTTGCTTGCAGGTAACAGCTACCCTTCCCAGGAACCGAATGTTCTTGTGCGCCCGGTCCGGAGGCTCACTCTCGACACACCCAGAGAGAAGCCCGCTTCTCAGCCTGCTGTGGGTTTGAAAGGGCAAACTCCTGAAAAAAATAACTTGGCAACTAATCTTCACTAGAAGTAGAGCTATTTCATCACAGACCCTGTTCAATCAACTCACCAACGTCTCAATCGCTCAGGTGCACGCACCCACTGGTGAGCGCGATGACAATGAGTCCACAAGAATTTAAAAACCGATTCGTCTCGTAGTCAAGACTCAAAACGCAAAAAGAAATCATGTGACAACGCCAGGCAGCTGAGAAGTAATCAAAGAACGCTGGACTTCAAATCAGAAGTCGAGGCGATTCTGACTTTTATTGTTGTTAAGGAAATGCGCACATTTCCAAAAACAGCGTTCTCACGCGGACTGCGCCCTCGCGAGGGCTGTGGAGACGTGCGGGAAAGAGTCAAGCGACACCCGCGTCAAACTCTCCCGTGGGCTGCTGCTCCCGTTGAGTTCAGAATCCCAGATGGGACAAAAAGGACAACGCGGCGCTCTGGGGTCCCGTCGCGCTCGCCGGGCTCGTTCCCGCACGCGAGGCCACCCTGCCCGCGCGCTGTCACCGGCGTTGCCACTCGCGTGAACTCTGGTGTGTGCCGCAAGCCGGTCGGTGCCCGCCGTCCTCCGCCCCCGAGACAGCGAACTTGGGCAAGCAGCACCGCCCTGACCGAGTGTCAACGCTTTTCATGCGTGATGAAAAACGCGGCCCCGACGCGAACGAGTCGTGCGGGGCGGATAACAGACCGCGCGGGCGCACACGCAGCGCAGGCCGCAGGCCCAGCACCTGCTGCAGGGCCCGCTCTGCCCCCGGTCCGCCCGCCCGCCGCCTACCCTCCTTCCGCTCCGCGCCCTCACCGTCCTCGCCTGCAGCCTCACTGAGCTGCTGGATGTGGGCCTGCGCCAGGTCCCCCAGTTCTTCCACTCGCCTTACCACACTGGAACCTGCGGCCGCCATGGCCACCACAGGCGGGCGCGCCCCAGCCACGTGACCGTGCCGGCTGGTGGTCACCTGATCCATCGGCGGGGCGCGGCGTGGGGGCGGAGTTCACCAGGCGGTGGGCGGGGACCGCGGCTCGGGAGTAGGGCACACCCAGGCCTGCAAAGGTCGCTCCAGGACGCTTTCTTTTTCGCGGACTTCCTCTCCCTCCCATGACCCTGAGCAGCCAGGAAACTTTAGAGGGGGGAGGGGGTGCCACCAGACACGCCTCTTTCCCGCCCCCCACTTAAACCAATCGGAGACGTCCGTGCCCCCACGCTGGCCCAATGGGAAGCCAGCTCTCTCCGCGGGCTGACGGAGGTTGGCAGCAGCCCCCAGTAGGGCGGGTGGTGCTGTGCTCCCTGGCTGGCGCCGCTAGCCGGAGCTGCAGCAGTTCTCACCAAAGCCCACTGGGAAGTCTGGAAATGGGACTGTTTGGGTCCTATAGTGAGGAGGATGCCTAATTCTAATCTCCTGGTCAGAAATGGAAAGCCAGATGGCCCCCTAGTATACTGCTCACAAAAATTAGGGAATATTTCAAAATGAATATGAAGCAATAAAAAAAAGAGAAGCATTTGATTTTTTAAAAAACTAACCAAAAACATAAGAGCCTGACCAGGCGGTGGCGCAGTGGATAGAGCATCGGACTAGGATGCGGAGGACCCAGGTTCCAGACCCCGAGGTCGCCAGAGTGAGCACAGGCTCATCTGGCTTGAGCAAAAGCTCAAAAGCTTGAGCCTAAGGTCGCTGGCTCAAACAAGGGGTTACTGGGTCTGCTGAAGCCTTTCGGTCAAGGCACATATGAGAAAGCAATCAATGAACAACTAAGATGCCACAATGAAAAACTGATGATTGATGCTTCTCATCTCTCTCTGTTCCTGTCTGTCTGTCCCCTATCTATCCCTCTCTCTGACTCTCTCTGTCCCTGTAAAAAAAAAAAAAAAAGAAAAGCGGCCTGACCTGTGGTGGCGCAGTGGATAAAGCCTCAACCTGGAAACACTGAGGTTGCTGGTTCAAAACCCTGGCTTGCCTGGTCAAGGCACATATGGGAGTTGATGCTTCCTGCTCCTCCCCCTTCTCTCTCTCTCTTTTTCTCTCTCTCTCTCTCTCCTCTCTAAAATGAATAAATAAATAAATAAGAAATTAAAAATATATATAAAAAAAAGAAAAACAAGCAACAAGCCAAAAAAAAAATTGTTTGATTATGCAAATGAGATGCAAAACCAACTTTCATTTCATTGGTGAAAATGCACTATTCAATAGGCTGACAGTACTGGAGTATCTGCATGTTCCCTGATCCCCTATTTGTGAGCAGTGTAATTTATCCAAGTCTCAGATAATTGAGTGCGGAGCTCCAAACAATAGTGGAAGTCCCCAGTCTTCCTGGTTGCTTATCGCTTTTCTAAATCTCAATTTTAGCTTGACCAGGCAGGGGCGCAGTGGATAGAGCGTCGGATTGGGATGCAGAGGACCAGGGTTCAAGACCCCTAGGTTGCCAGCTTGAGTGCGGGCTCATCTGGTTTGAGGAAAAGCCCACCAGCTTGAACCCAAGGTCGCTGGCTCCAGCAAGGGGTTACTCGGTCTGCTGAAGGCCCGAAGTCAAGGCACATATGAGAAAGCAATCAATGAAAAACTACGGTGTTGCAACGTGCAATGAAAAACTAATGATTGATGCTTCTCATCTCTCTTCATTCCTGTCTGTCTGTCCCTGTCTATCCCTCTCTCTGACTCACTCTCTGTCTCTGTAAAAAAAAAAAAAAAATTAAATCTCAATTTTAGCAGCTGGGTTTCTTTTATTTATGATCTGCGTTGGCTACCTCACATTTAATGTACTTGCATTTGTATAGTACCAACATTTAGCATTTGCAAAAATGTTTTGTATGATTTTACATCTGGAGATCCTCCCTTCAAGTGCTCACATGTGTACAGGTCATCTTCCCAGCTGTGAGTTTCAAAGCCCTTAGTCAACCACTCAAATTTCCACTTTGCATATTCCATTTTCAAGCCTGGGATCAAACAAATCTTTAACTCGGTTTTTTAGTTTTTCAATAAGTTGACACAGTACATCTTGAATAATCTCTTTTCTATCTAGTTTCATATAGAAGAGATATATTGTAAAGCCAGTAGGCAGGGCCACTATCACAGCAACGTGGACCATGCAGTTTCACATTGGATTCGGACAGTCGGTAAAGAAACAACGGAGCCGCCTGACCTGTGGTGGCACAGTGGATAAAGCATTGACCTGGAAATGCTGAGATCGCCGGTTCGAAACCCTGGGCTTGCCTGGTCAAGGCACATATGGGAGTTGATGCTTCCAGCTCCTCCCCCCTTCTCTCTCCCTGTCTCTCTCTCCTCTCTCTCCCTCTCTCTCTCCTCTCTAAAATGAATAAATTAAAAAAAAAATTTTTTTAAAGAAACAACGGAGCCAAAAACTGGTGCGCCATCATCTTTAATCCTAGCTTGCACCCGGCGGGAAAGTAAAAACACACACTGGGCTCCAAAACCCACTCTCATTCAGTGCTCACAAAGCTACTGACTTATCTGAGTTTCCTAGAATCAAAGGTTTCTAGCTCACCAGACTTATTCACCTCTGTTCCCCATCTCCTTCCTTCTCCCTGCACAAACTCTGCACAAACTGGCTTCTCACTCAACACTCTGCCATCTTGGCTGCTTCTCCTGGCCTCCTCCACGTGGCCTTTTCTCTGCTCTCTGCTCTCTCCTCTAATGCAAATCTCAGGAACTAAGAGAGCAAGCTCCTGTTCTGCCTTCATTTTATAGTGTAGAAATCAAAACCTTTAATCCAATATAGAAAATAAGGAAGTCACTGATACAAAGTCACTTATCTGAGGCATAATTGGATTGTACCACCCCACATCAAAAAGGGTGGGTCCCTGGCCGGTTGGCTCAGCAGTAGAGCGTCGGCCTGGTGTGCGGGGCACCAGGGTTTGATTCCCGGCCAGGGCACATAGGAGAAGCGCCCATTTGCTTCTCCACCCCCCCCCCTTCCTCTCTGTCTCTCTCTTCCCCTCCCGCAGCCAAGGCTCCATTGGAGCAAAGATGGCCCGGGCACTGGGGATGACTCCTTGGCCTCTGCCCCAGGCGCTAGAGTGGCTCTGGTCGCAACAGAGCGACGCCCCGGAGGGGCAGAGCATCGCCCCCTGGTGGGCAGAGTGTCCGCCCCTGGTGGGCGTGCTGGGTGGATTCCGGTCGGGCGCATGCGGGAGTCTGTCTGACTGTCTCTCCCTGTTTCCAGCTTCAGAAAAATACAAAAAAAAAAAAAAGGAAAAAAAGGAAAAAGGGTGGGAAAGGCTTAATCCTAAAACCAAGCCCCAGGCTACAAGGATCCTGCCTGCCCACAGCGACACACATTAATATCACCTGGGCAACGGCCTCCACATGGGCAGCGCCATCTTCAACAAAGTGAGCATAATATATTTTATCTGCCTAACATATATATATATATATATATATATATATATATATATATATATATATATATACACACACACACTAAAAATAGGGAAATGGTGTAATGTGACTGACCACAATGCCAATTAATAACACTTTCCTCCTCTAAATCTGAGGGTCCATTCAAAAGAGCTAAACCACATGGTACTTAGAATGATAAATTTATGTAAAGAATTATTAGGAGTCACAGTGGATTGGCTATTAAGAAGTAAGAATAGAAGAAGAACAGAGATGAGAAATACCTTTGGGATAGAGATCCAGAACACGAGGGAGAGCTCATGATAGGGTAGCTGTCATCTACACCAGTGGAACTTGCTGGAAATCCATCCTCTGGAACTTGCCAGAAATCTGTCCTCCAGGGTGTGGAGAAAACTGCTCGTGGAGAATAGGTACTCTGCTACAAAACTGCCAGGGGGTTGCCAAGGAAGCTGCATGTGGCAGGAGCCTGGTGCCAGGGAAGCTGCCCTTGCTGCAGGAGCCTGCCAAGAAGGGAAACGAGAACCAGAAAAACATTTTGCCTCGTGCAGTGTCTCTCTAGTTTCCTCTATTGACAAAGATTAACATAGTGTCTACTGACAAAGGGAAAATATATTTGTAAGGCCAGTAGCCACCACCACCATCACAGCCGCCTGGCCTGTGCAGGTTCTCATTAGATTTGAAGAGACAGTAATGAAACAAC
The DNA here is from genome assembly GCF_036850995.1 of Saccopteryx leptura. Lineage (NCBI taxonomy): Eukaryota > Metazoa > Chordata > Mammalia > Chiroptera > Emballonuridae > Saccopteryx > Saccopteryx leptura. The sequence continues at coordinate 157,074,059 of NC_089503.1, forward strand.
GGAGCCAAACATTGGTGGGTGTTGGTCAAATAAGTTTTTAAATATGATATATATGTTTGCTCACTTATAGTTTGTTTTCTTTTTATTTTATTTTTTTAATTTATTTTTTTTATTTTTTTTTTACAGAGACAGAGAGAGAGTCAGAGAGAGGGATAGACAGGGACAGACAGACAGGAATGAAGAGAGATGAGAAGCACCAATCATTAGTTTTTCATTGCACGTTGCAACACCTTAGTTGTTCATTGATTGCTTTCTCATATGTGCCTTGACCACAGGCCTTCAGCAGACTGAGTAACCCTTTGCTCGAGCCAGTGACCTTGGGCTCAAGCTGGTGAGCTTTTGCTCAAACCAGATGAGCCCACATTCAAGCTGGCGACCTCAGGGTCTCGAAACCTGGGTCTTCCGCATCCCAGTCCAACGCTCTCTATCCATTGCGCCACCGCCTGGTCAGGCTGCTCGCTTATAGTTTGTATTGGGTGTAGGGAACAGGCTGTAAGCAGGCTGGGTCATTATAGCCTAAGGCTTAGTTTTAAGACTAAGCTTTTCCCCACACCCTTGACTGATTGCATGATGTGGGGTGGTGCACTCTCATGAGGAATCCCATTATGCCTCAGATAAGTGACTTTGTATCAGAGACTTCCTTATTTGTATATTGGATTAAAGGTTTTGATAGCTACATTTTATAAAGTGGGGCAGACCAGGAGCTTGCTCTCTCTCAGTTCCTGAGATTAGCATTAGAGAGGAGAGCAGAGAAAGGACACGTGGAGGAGTCCAGGAGAAGCAGCCAAGATGGTGGAGTGCTAAAGGAGAGGCCAGTTTGTGCAGAGAGAAAGAGATAGGGAACAGAGGTAAGTCTGGTGAGCTAGAAACCTTTGATTTTCCGAGAAAACTCAAATAAGTCTGTAGCTTTGTGAGCACTGAATGAGTGGATTTTGGAGCCCAGTGTATGTTTTTACTTGCCCACCGGGTGCACGCTAGGATTAAAGCTAATGGCTCACCAGTTCTTGGATTCGTTGTTTCATTATCGTCTGTCGGAATCTAATGTGAACCTGCATTGGCCATGTGGCTCTGATGCTGGCCGTGGCTACTGGATTTACAGTGGGCCATTACCTTTAATCCTAGCTTGCACCCAGCAGGCAAGTAAAAACACACACTGGACTCCAAAACCCACTCATTCAGCACTCACAAAGCTACTGACTTATCCGAGTTTCCTAGAATCAAAGGTTTCTAGCTCAGTAGCCTCATTCTCCTTTGTTCACCCTCTCCTTTTCTCTACACAAACTCTGCACTAACTGGCTTCTCTTTCAGCACTCCACCATCTTGACTGCCTCTCCTCTCCTCCACATGGCCTTCCTCTGCTCTCCAACCTGCTCTCTGCTCTAATGCTAATCTCAGGAACCTAGAGAGCAAGCTCCCGGGGTCTGCCCCATTTTATAGTGCAGAAATCAAAACCTTTAATCCAATATACAAAATAGGGAAGTCTCTGATACAAAGTCCACCCCACATCAAAAGGGGTGGGAAAAGCTTAGTCCTAAAACCAGCCCCAGGCTACAAGGATCCTGCCTTCCCACAGCCCACCCCCAACACACATTAATATAATTATGCCCATTCCAAGCATAAAGGCAACTAATATCATCACCTGGGAGATGGGCTTCCACGTGGGCAGTGCCATCTTTAACAAAGTGAGCATAATATATTTTATCTGCTCAACAGTACCCCGCTCACAACAATGGAAATGAACCCCAAACCCTAAAGTGAGCTCCACATTCCATGTCTGTATTAATTGACCCTGTCTTCTGGCCATGGACAATTTATTTATTCCATTAGGTGGTGTATGGCCAGTAGCTATGGCCACCATCATAGCTGTCTGGCCCGTGCAGGTTTGCATTGGATTCGGACAGACATAATGAAACAACGGAGCCAAAAACTGGTGAGACATCACCTTTAATCCTAGCTTGCACCCAGTGGGCAAGTAAAAACACACACTGGATCCAAAACTCACTCTTTCAGTGCTCACAAAGCTACTGACTTATCCGAGTTTCCTAGAATCAAAGGTTTTTAGCTCACTAGCCTTATTCACCTCTGTTCCCCATCTCCTTCTCTCTGCACAAACTCTGCACAAACTGGCTTTTCCTTCAGCATTCTGCCATCTTGGCTGCCTCTCCTGACCTCCTCCATGTGGCCTTTCTCTGCTCTCCTTTCTCTGCTCTCTTCTCTAATGCTAATCTCAGGAACCGAGAGAGAGCAAGCTCCCTGTCTGCCCCCATTTTATAGTGTAGAAACAAAAACCTTTATTCCAATGTACAAATAAGGAAGTCTCTGATACAAAGTCACTTATCTGAGGCATAATGGGATTCCTCATGAGAGTGCACCACCCCACATCATGCAATCAGTCAAAGGTGTGGGGAAAAGCTTAGTCTTAAAACTAAGCCTTAGGCTATAACGACCCAGCCTGCTTACAGCCTGTCCCCCACACCCAATACAAACTATAAGCGAAAAAACATATATATCATATTTAAAAACTTATTTGACCAACAGGTGGTCATTAGTTCAATATTTAATGAACACTTATTCTATGCAAGGCACAGGTTATATGGTAATAAACAAGACAGACCTGCCTTTCTGCAGAGAGATCCAAGGGTAGATAGTAGTAGATCCAAGGGTAAAAAACTGACAGAAGCCAAAGCAATCAGATTCTTTATCCTGGAAACTTGAAACACTGAAGAGAGAAGTACAGAGACAAGACTAATTTCATTAGCTGTGAGCACTGGAGAGGCAAATCCAACAGTTGCTGCTGAGGCTCCTGGGGGACAGCCTGGTTCTTCACCTGCTTAGATCTTGGTTGCTCAGTCTTTTCTTGATACTTGATAGCCTCTAGTATCTTTATCCTTAAACTAACTAGAGTCAGTTTCTGTTGCTTGCAATCAAAAAAGAATTGGCAATTCAAGAGAAGAGATACTGGTGATCTGTGTGTAAAATGAAAGGCATGATAATTAGAGGGGTCTTGAATAATAAGACCTTACCTCGTATTTTTCGCTCCATAAGATGCACTTTTCCTCCCCAAAAGTGGAGGGGAAAATGCTCGTGTGTCTTATGGAGCAAAAAACACAGTATTTTATTAAATATTTTAACACACCATTTGTTTTAGAATTTTTTTCTTATTTTCCTCCTTAAAACTCTAGGTGTGTTTTATGGTCAGGTGCTTCTTATGTAGCAAAAAATATGGTAACTATATCATTTAAGCTAGGATAAATTCATGCAGGAACAGAGCAGAAAGATTGTCATGTTATTTAGGATTTCTAGGTCTCATTTTATCTTACAAGAAACTATTTCTCCTGTTAATTCACCAATTTCCCTTGTCCACAGGCAGCCGTGTTTTACTATAGTATTTCCTTTAGTATTTTAAATAATATCTAATAGATACATGAATTCCAAACTGCCCTCTTGATGTTCCGCTTATCTGTCAGACCTCACCCTTACTGGACTACCGCCCCTGAGACAGAGGAATTTCAAGAAGCTGATCAACCTGCCCCAAGAAGGAGCATTCCAGAAAGCTGAAATCCTCAAATCATAAAAGGGAACATACCAGGACTTTTGCCTCAGTATCCCCTCAGGCTTTCCAAACACCATATAACTCGCCCCTAGTCTGTAACCAGTGCTCTTCTCCCCAGAAGAAGTGCCCGGCAGGGTTCCTTTCTTCCTTTCCATAAAGCCTGTTACTCTGGTCTTTCGGACTCCCATGGATTCCAACAATATCCATATTACCTGCATGTTGTAATCACCAAATAAACTAATTCAAATAAGAGTGCACTATCACTGCAATATCAGTTAATTTCCAAGTTCTGAGCTTTGTTGGGAACATGGCATTTAAAGATAGATTATACTTTATCAGAAGTTCACTGGAATCTTACAAATCTTTATAATCCAAATACAAACTAACAAACACATTGAAAAATTACTAATAACTGCTACCTAACTTGCAAAGATTCCATTAAAACTACACCTGATTTATATTACCATTTTTAATCCCTCGTAAGCAAACATTTTAAAACCTAACCCATCCAAAAAATGAATTTTAACAGATCAGCTACACTTGCTTCTTAATATCTTAAGAACTTAAAGAAAAGCTTTGTCTTAGGTAGAATGATTTTGGCTGCAACTTAAATTTTGGCTGTAGTCAGAAAACTACAACTTAAACAATGAGGAAGAACACGTTTTGGAAAACAAATCCCAGAAGTGGGACAGGCTTCAGGGCTGACTGAAGCCGCAGCCCCTGCTGTGTTCCTCTGCACACCTCTGGCCCTGCTTTCTGTCTGTGTCGGCTCCCTCCCCAGCGGACAGTGAAGGACTGTAGCCTGTCCAGACTTGTGTCTGAGGAAGCTACTCTCAGAGGAACGGGCGAGCTGTTCCTACCAGAAGCTTTCATGGACTGACAAGGAGAACTCCAGATTTTCAGATCAAACATTGGTTTAATCTGGGTCAGACACCTGGTCCAAAACCAATTACTGACACAGGGTCAAAATAATTGTTCTTATAATGATCAAATCTGGACCAGGCAGAATTCTCCAAAGAAATGGAACCAAGGGGTTGATATAATGCGCGCCCGTGCACACACACACACAAACACGCGATTAGTACTTGATTAGATAACTGAATACTATAGCCTACTCAAGTTGACCTGTAAAACTAACCATAACAAGTTCTATACAAGTTGTGTATATCCAAACCTCTGCAGAGTGTGTTGAAGAAGAGTAGAATTGAAATCTGTACAAAATTGGGGTTCTGTTAAGGGGTGGAAGAGTGGATGCCAACAAGCAAGCAAAAACATCCACCACTGCATGTATCATAAATAAGTCCCGTTACCTCTGTTCCTCTACTGTTGACCCCCCAAACTGATGACATATAACATTTTCTCATGTTGAAATTGTGACCATACTAGAGAATTGAGTTTGGAAAGTGAACTTATAGCAGGAGTAATGTTTTGAGAGGTAAACATATATTAAAAGGGTTTCTTTCAATTAAACACTGATCAGTGAATTAGGATTGAACTGTGAGTTATAGAGGAAAAAAAAAACTCGGAGGCTTAAACAAAATAGATGCTCCTTTCACTCTAACATTAAAGAGGTCTGGAGGCGGTCAGTCCAGAGTTGTACAGTGCTTGGTGGTATCAGGAAGCCTGACTCACCCACAAATGGATCCATTCCCAAGGCTTCTTCTTGACCTCAGATGGCTGGTGGAAGACTAGCCATCACATTTGTATTCCAGCCAATAAAAAGGAAGAAAGGAAGATCATGTTCTCTGTTTTCATGGAAGTTTCCTGGAAGCTATACTGACCATTTCCATATACATTCCAAGAGTCAGAAGTTTATCACAAGCCATACCAGTTTATAATAGGCTGGGAAATGTAGGCTCTATTCCAGAAGGCCCATGGCTTGCCCAGAAAACTAAGGGCTTTCATGACACATAGCATTTTAGTGCTAAACAGTCAGTTACCATAGTTTTATTACTCTGGAAGAAAACAAGAATGGACATTGGCCATCTCTCACAGTCCCTTGGGGCTCTTTTGTTGCAACTGATAGGAAATCAGACCTAAAATAGCTGAAGCTAAAATATATAGTAGCTTTGGCTGATGTAACTGTGGAACTGAGGCCAAAATAAGGTCATTAGAACAAGGTCTCTCAGAACTGCCATTTTGCCTGCCTCTGGGTTGCTTCATTCTCAAACAGGCTGACCCAAGGGTGATAATGGGCAGCCGGCACACTGGGCTCCCAACCTCACTATTAGAAATCATCAGAAAAGAAAAGCTTTTTCTTCTCTGACCACTAGAACCAAATCTAAGAGCCTGACTTACTTTTACCTGAATTTGGCCACATGCATATCCAAACCCATCACTGTCCCCAAGGCAAGGTTGAGTCACCCACCACCCTTGGAGCAGGTGTGTCCATTCCACTCAAATTGTTAGACTTGATAGAAGGGAGAGAAAAGTTGCATTTAAGAAACTGTGAATATTATTGTTAGGAAAAGGATAAGGCCTGACCAGGCGGTGGCGCAGTGGACAGAGCGTGGGACTGGGATGCGGAGGACCCAGGTTCGAAATCTCGAGGTCACCAGCTTGAGCGCGGGCTCATTCAGCTTGAGCGCAGGGTTGCTGGCTTGAGCATGAGATCATAGACATGACCCCATGGTTGCTGGCTTGAAGCCCAAGGTCACTAGCTTGAGCAAGGGGTCACTCACTCTGCTGTAGCCCCCACCACCCCCTCAACCCCATGAGGGCACATATGAGAAAGCAACTAAGGTGCCACAACGAAGAACTGATGTTTCTCATCTCTCTCCCTTCTTGTCTGTCTGTCCCTATCTGTCCTTTTCTCTGTCTCTGTCACAAAAAAAGAAAAAAAAAAAAAAAAAAGGAGTGAGGAGGCTGCTCAGCAGCAGAAATAGGAATGTCCACTACGAGACTCTAATTCCTTCACTGGCTGCAGGGTCAGAAATGCAGACAGTTCAGTTCACGGCCTAAAAGAATATTTTGTCATTACACAACCGACACATGCACAGGAAGTCTAGAGGATGGCATGAAACCAATTTAAACAGCCTTCCCTCCCCTGCCTGGCTTTCCTTCCCCATTCCCCTCCCATCCGGTCCTCACAGTCTTTATTAATACTCTTCCTTTATTCCCAGTCAGTACTAACTAATTTTCCTATGTGGATATGGAAAATGGGAACTTCCGATTCTTTAAGTCCCTTAGAGGAAATTATCCAAAAGGCCAGCACACCCTTGTCTAGTTAATCTGACCACATTTTATAATTTAACACTAAAGATATGCAGTCTCTATTGCTTTTCTCAGTATTACCAAAATATATCTCACACATGCATACGTATGATGTGATATATCCTCTATGTGTCTGTCTGTATGTTAATATAATATATGTATTCTACTTTCTTGTAATTCAAATTTTGGAAGGCAAAAATACATTATGGTCCATAAAGCATGATTTATAATTCACCAAGTAAGTCAGAGCAGTATTAGAAATGAATTATTTTATTATTTAAATGAATGATATCTGTAAAGCACTTTTAACTTCCCAGAGAATTCCTGCATCTTATCTCTGAATCCTCTCAACAACTTAGTGAAAAAGGTAAATTGTTGGTCAAATAAGTTTTTAGATATGATATATATGTTTGCTTGCTTATAGTTTGTATTGGGTGTGGGGGACAGGCTATAAGCAGGCCGGGTCGTTATAGCCTAAGGCAGTGATGGGCAATCTTTTGAACTTGGTGTGTCAAAACTTGCCAAAAAACCGAGCATAACTCGGGTGGTGTCACTTTGAGAAAAAAACCATAATTTCGTGATATTTATAGTTTAAATAACAAAAATGTATAATTGTAATATATAATTGTATTTAATAAACCAAAAACTAATTATTTAACTTACCTGCTTAGTGACTTCTTTGTTCATCTGTCCACCCGGCATGCCCACCAAGGGGTGATGCTCTGCCCATCTGGGGCGTTGCTCTGTTGCGACCAGAGCCATTCTAGCACCTGAGGCAGAGGCCACAGAGCCATCCTCAGCGCCTGGGCCAATTTTGCTCCAATGGAGCCTTGGCTGCGGGAGGAGAAGAGAGAGACAGAGAGGAAGAAGAGGGGGAGGGGTGGAGAAGCAGATGGGTGCTTCTCCTGTGTGCCCTGGCCAGGAATCGAACCTGGCACTCCTACATGCCAGGCTGATGCTCTACCACGAAATTCTTTAACTAACCTGCCTATTAGTGACTTTTTTGTTGCTGAATTTCATTGGTTAAATCTTTAATTGAAGGTTGGTATTTTGTACACTTCAAGCCCAAGTAAGCACTACTAACTTCATCTGTCAATCTGTTTCTTTTGTTGGTTTTGATATTATTTAACGCTGAGAATAAGGTCTCACAAAAGTACGTAGAGGGAAAATTGTGAGTAAAGCCATTGCTATATTTTTCAGGGTGCTAAAAGTGTCTGGTAATCAGTTCCAGGCACTCCAAATTTCCTGTTCGTAGTGGCACTCCTCGATTCTCCAAGCAGCACCTTTCCAGATTCTCAAGCTTTGACCTCAAGTCAATAAACACCTGAGCCCAGATGCTGTCTTGAAATTCTGCAAGTTGCATCTTCTGTAAATTAAGATGGCTGCGCTATTTCTAATGGCAGGAAATGGCACCCATAGCACAGACCCTCACCTCTCCCAGCCTCCCCCTCACTTATCTCAGTAATGATGGTCAATTAGAAATCCACGACACCCCAGAACAGTAGATTGGATGATGGTTGCTGTGGTTATGTGGTTGCTGGTAATGGCGATCACAGGGCCCTCAGATATGCGTCCCCCGGGGCATTCTGCTGCTCCCTGCTCCGCCAACCAGAAGTGAGGTCAAACCAGGCGTCCCCAAGTCCCAGAACTAGACGCTCTGTGCTGGAGCTCTCTTGTTTTGGCCTACAGACCTCCAGCCCAGAGTGTCAACACTAAAGCAATTTTTTTTAACATATTTTTTTATTTTTTATTTTTTTTCTTTCCAGAGAGAGAGTCAGAGAGAGGGATAGATAGAGACAGACAGACAGGAATGGAGAGAGATGAGAAGCATCAATCACTAATTTTTCATTGCGACACCTTAGTTGTTCATTGATTGCTTTCTCATATGTGCCTTGACCGTGGAGCTACAACAGACCGATGAACCCCTTGCTCAAGCCAGTGATCTTAAATTCTAGCTGGTGAGCTTTGCTCAAACCAATGAGTCCGCATTCATGCTGGAGACCTTGAGTCTCGGACCTGGGTCCTTCCGCATCCCAGTCCGACGCTCTATCCACTGCACCACCGCCTGGTCAGGCTAAAGCAAATGTTTTATCCTCAGCTACTGCACCTGGCTGTGCAGGAGCCGAGGATGAAACATCCTTCTCAGCATGTGGACCCATACTTCTCTGGTATGCGGCCGCGTGTCATCAAAAATGGTTACGCTTGAAGTCAAGCTCCCTAACCAGAGTTCTCTTCCTCTCTCCATACCTCTGGCTCCTTCTCATGCTCATTGAAGACATGGAAGCTGGGTTTACACCATTTACCTTCACCCTAAACTCTGCCATTGTTATAAAGTACTGCACCCCAGATTCTGAAAGGTACTGTACCTCACTTCATCGAGTCCACATAGAGACACCCAATGTCATAGCTTTGCCATCATTAGCCTAAGGCTTAGTTTTAAGACTAAGTTTTTCCCCACACCCTTGACTGATTGCATGATGTAGGGTAGTGCACTCTCATGAGGAATCCTATTATGCCTCAGATAAGTGACTTTGTATCAGAGACTTCCTTATTTGTATATTGGATTAAAGGTTTTAATTTCTACACTTTATAAAGTGGGGCAGAGCGGGAGCTTGCTCTCTCTCAGTTCCTGAGATTAGCATTAGAGAGGAGAGCAGAGAAAGGACACGTGGAGGAGGCCAGGAGAAGCAGCCAAGATGGTGGAGTGCTAAAGGAGAGGCCAGTTTGTGCAGTGTTTGTGCAGAGAGAAAGAGATGGGGAATAGAGGTGAATAAGGCTGGTGAGGTAGGAATCTTTGATTCTAGGAAACTCGGATAAGTCAGTAGCTTTGTGAGCACTGAATGAGTGGGTTTTGGAGTGGAGTGTGTATTTTTACTTGCCAAACTGGTGCAAGCTAGGATTAAAGTTAATGGCCCACCAGTTCTTGGCTCCATTGTTTCATTACCGTCTGTCTGAATCTAATGCGAACCTGCACGGGCCAGGCGGCTGTGATGGTGGCCGTGGCTACTGGCTTTACACTTTGATTCTAGGAAACTTGGATAAGTCAGTGGCTTGTGTCTTCCCACTGTGTGTATTTCTTGCCTGCCGGGTACAGGCTAGGATTAAAGCTGATGGCCCACCAGTTTTTGGCTCCATTGTTTCATTACCGTCTCTCTGAATCTAATGCAAACACGCATGGGCCAGGGGGCTGTGATGGTGGTCATGGCTACTGGCTTTACATAAATATATTATTCTCCACATTTTACAGGTAAAATCATCAACAATTTGTCATTAACTTAGCACAAACCTAAAGCCCAAGAACATTGCTTTGTGCATGTGTTGGGCAGATAAAATATATTATGCTTACTTTGTTAAGGATGGTGCTGCCCACATGGAGGCCATCGCCCAGGTGATGTTAATGTGTGTTGGGGGCGGTCTGTGGTCAGGCAGGATCCTTGTAGCCTGGGGCTTGGTTTTGAGATTAAGCCTTTCCCACCCTTTTTGATGTGGGGTGGTGCAGTCCCATTATGCCTCAGATAAGTGACTTTGTATTAGAGACTTCCCTATTTTGTATATTAGATTAAAGGTTTTAATTTCTACACTATAAAGTGGGGTGTTGGGCGGATAAAATGTATTATGCTCACTTTGTTAAAGATGCCGTCGCCCAGGTGATATTAATGTGTGTTGGAGGCAGACAGGATCATTGTAGCCTGGGGCTTGGTTTTGGGATTAAGCCTCTCCCACCCGTCTTGATGTGGGGTGGTACAATCCAATCATGCCTCAGAGAAGTGACTGTGTTAGAGACTTCCCTATTTTGTATATTGGATTAAGGGTTTGGATTTCTACACTATAAAATGGGGGCAAAACAAGAGCTTGCCCTCTTGGTTCCTGAGATTAGCATGAGAGAGCAGCAGAAAGAGGACATGTGGCCAGGAGAAGCAGCCAAGATGGTGGAGTATTGAGTGAGAGGCCAGTTTGTGCAGTTTGACGCTGGAGAAGGAAGGAGATGGGGAACAGAGGTGAATAAGTCTGGTGAGCTAGAAACCTTTGATTCTAGGAAACTCGGATAAGTCAGTGGCTTTGTGAGCACTGAATGTGATTGGGTTTTGGAGCCCAGTGTGTATTTTTACTTGCCCGCCGGGTACAAGCTAGAATTAAAGACTATGGCTCATCAGTTTTTGGCTCCACTGTTTCTTTGCCGACTGTCTGAATCCAATGCGAACCTGCATGAGCTGGGCTGCTCTGATGGTGGCCCTGGCCACGCCTACTGGCTTTACATGGGGGCAGAACGGAAGCTTGCTCTCTTGGTTCTTGAGATTACATTAGAGAAGAGAGCAGAGAAAGGCCACATGGAGGAGGCCAGGAGAAGCAGCCAAGATGGTGGAGTGCTGAGAAGCCAGTTTGTGCAGAGTTTGTGCAGGGAGAAGGAAGGAGATGGGGAACAGAGGTGAATAAGTCTGGTGAGCTAAAAACCTTTGATTCTAGGAAACTCAGATAAGTCAGTAGCTTTGTGAGCACTGAATGTGAGTGGGTTTTGAAGCACAGTGTGTGTTTTTACTTGCCGCCAGGTGCAAGCTAGGATTAAAGATGATGGCCCACCACCCTTCGACTCCGCCATTTCTTTACTGACTGTCCAAATCCAATGCGAACCTGCATGTGAATGGCCATGATGCCAGCTCCTGGCCTTACAGCATGCTAATAAGAAATAATCATTATCTAACTTCTGAACACTTTATTGAAGTGCATGTTTCCCCTACCCCATTGTATAATGTTGTTGATATTAGCTTTAGAGATTACAAATTATTTTAATGTACTTTGGGCACCAGGTTTAAGCAGCTTAAGTTTTTCTCCTCAACTTGTCATCACCTTCCTCCCACCTGTTCTCACCGTGCACCAGAAAACCCCTGTTCCAATGTTAAAAAATGCCTCCATCTCCTCAAACTGTCCATCTGTTTGTTTCTGTGGACAATTGACTACTTATACTTGGTTCATCTGCTTGAAGTCAAGCTCCCTAACCAGAGTTCTCTTCCTCTCTCCATACCTCTGGCTCCCTCTCATGCTCAGTAAAGACATGGAGGCTGGGTTTACACCATTTACCTTCACCCTAAACCCTGCCATTGTTATAAAGTACTGCACCCAAGATTCTGAAAGGTACTGTACCTCACTTCATCGAGTCCACGTAGAGACACCCAGTCCAGATAAATTTTGAAGAGTTTTATTAAAGGAGGAAATTTTAATATGCCAGCCACATATGGCTGACATGGGCATCAGGCCCAAATTGTGCAGTTCCAAAAATATTTCAGGGGCTGCTTATATACCTGTTGGTCAAATAAGTTTGTAAATGTGATATATATGTTTGCTCGCTTGTGACTTATATTGGGTGTGGGGGACAGGCTATAGGCAGGCCAGGTCGTTGTAGCCTGGGGTTTGGTTTTGGGACTAAGCTTTTCCCCACACCCTTGAATGATTGTATTATCTGGGTGGTGCACTCTCATGAGGAATCCAATTATGCCTTGGATGGGTGACTTTGTATCGGGGACTTCCTTGTTTGTATATTGGATTAAGGGATTTTGGTTTTCTACACTATAAAGTGGGACAGACCGGGAGCTTGGACACACAGTTCCTGCTATCACAGTTGCAGGGGCTTCCCTGATCCCTTGCCCTTCATGGGAAGAGCTGGTTTTCTGCTTTTCCCTTGTCTTCTTTTGTGGTTTGCCTGTCTTGGTGAGACACCAATAAATAGGATGGCCCCCCGTCCTCTGACTCCGCCATTTCTTTATCGTCTGCCTGAATCCAATGGGAACCTGCATGTGAATGGCCACGATGGCGGCTCCTGGCCTTACAACTGGCGTAGTTTCCGGCAGGATTCAGAGATTGGTATGGAGCCACCACCCTTGATGGGTGGGATAGAGTACTGGTTGCCGCTCTGGCTCCCCATGGCTGTCCTTTTAGGGGCCATGGGCTACATGTTTTTTACTCAAGAGGAAACTGCCCGAGGTCAAAAGCTTCAGTATGAATTGAAAATAGAACGGCAGAAAAGGCTGGAATTGGAGCGAGCACTGGAGAAGGAATTACGGGTTCGCGAGTTGCAGTTTACCCTGGAAGTTGAACGTGTTCACCGGCAGTTATTGGAGAAACAACTGCGGATTCAAGAGCTCGAGTCTCAGCTTCTGGCCAAAAGCCAGCAGCCACAGGAGCCTAAACGGTCACCAAAGGAGCAGCAGCATCCGTGCTGGTGGATTGGCTTTGAGTCAGCGGGAGCAGGCGCTTGCGACTCCTCTTCTGAGGATGAGAAGGCTCAGGCTGAAGCTGCCATACGCACAGTGAGAGCCCGACCAGTTGTCGCCAAGAAGGTAAAAACCCAGCAACAAAGAGTCCCTCAGGGGCAGCCACAGCCTCCAGCCCAGGTAATGGAACACTCTGTGGTCCGGCCCTATACCCAGGCAGAGCTGATGGAGTTGGGGGCACAATTTAGGCAGAAACCTACTGAATCCCTGGTAGCCTGGTTACTACGATTATGGGATATAGGGGTGGATGGCATCATGCTCTCCGGAACAGAGATGGAGAAATTGGCCGCCATTACCACACACTCTTCCTTGAGGCAGCGTCTTCAGAACTGCCATGGCAACCCAGGAGACCATACCCTATTAGAATGGGTGATGGCTGCCATTCGTATGGTCTGGCAGAATGCTGGAGAACTGCCGGGGGCAATGAGTCGGTGGCAGTGCTACAGTGAGTTAGTAAAGGTCCTTCGAGAACTAGGTATGAAGAATGCTGTTTTCAACCCTGGGTCTCGTGGGCCAGACGAGGAAGTGTTTACGGCCAAAATGAGGGAATTTGTCCTTGCTAGCGCCCCGTCAGCCCTTTTTGGGTCACTTGTGGCTATCTTGGGCCCCTATGTGGGGCAGCCCATCAATGCAGTTACACAGATGGTAGCAGATTTGGGAGAGCTGGAGGCCGCTCGGGATCATAAAGCAGTGAGGGCTGCTGCCTATGTTTCCCCCCCAACTAACAAGGGAAACGGGCCTGTAAAGGTTACCCGAACACAGATGTGGGTAGACTTGATTGCGGCTGGAGCAGATAAGGGGAAATTGGATGGCCAGTCTAATAAAATTCTTTTGGAGCTTTGGCGGCAGCTTAAACCAGAACAGAAGTTCCAGCCACTGAGACGAAAGGCCCCAGCAGCTACCAATAAAACGTTTGGTGCGCGCACAGCTCGGTTACAAGATTATATGATAGAGACGGCTGAGGGAGAGGGGAACTCCCAAGACCCACTGTACCAGTTTGAATAGGAAAAAGGCCGAGGGACCCGTCTAACGGGGATGGGCGGGGACCGGAGGCCACATGTGGAACTGGCTATCCACTGGTCCCCTTCCAATGTACAACAGGTGTTGGCCTTGGTGGATACAGGTGCAGAATGTTCCCTTCTCTATGGAAACCCAGAGCGGTTTGCTGGGACCCCAGTGGCCATTGACGGTTATGGGGGCCAAACTGTTCAAGTGAAGCCAATAACTATTCCATTGGGGATAGGGAGACTGCCTCCTAAGCCATATAAGGTGTATGTATCTCCTATTCCTGAATATATTTTGGGGGTAGATGTCTTGCAAGGACTGTGGTTGGAAACTACAGCTGGGTAGTTCCGGCTGCGGATCAGGGTTGTGAAGGCAGTATTGCGGGGACATGCATCACATTCCCCTTTGCAATTACCCGTCCCTCGGCGTGTGACTAACACCAAGCAGTACCGCCTGCCAGGTGGTTATGAAGAAGTCACAGGGACAATCCTTGAGCTAGAAAAGGTGGGGATCATCCGGCCAGCACACAGTCCTTACAACTCCCCAGTATGGCCTGTGCGCAAAGCAGATGGAACCTGGAGAATGACAGTAGATTACAGGGAACTTAATAAAGTTGTTCCCCCTTTGCACGCTGCTGTTCCTTCGATAGCTAACATGATGGATCGGCTAAGCCATGAGTTGGGGACATACCACTTTGTGGCAGACTTGGCCAATGCTTTTTTCTCTATTGATATAGCCGCAGAGAGTCAAGACCAATTTGCCTTCAGTTGGGAAGGGAGACAATGGACCTTTACAGTGTTACCCCAGGGCTATTTGCATAGCCCCACCTTGTGCCATGGGCTGGTGGCTGCTGACCTGGCTAAATGGAAAAAGCCAGAGGTAGTCCGCATGTACCATTATATTGATGATATTATGCTAACTAGTGATTCTCTTTCAGAATTGGAGCAAGCAGTCCCTACCCTGCTATCCCATTTGAAAGCATGTGGCTGGGCAGTTAACGAGAACAAATTACAAGGACCTGGGTTATCTGTTAAATTCTTCGGAGTTGTCTGGTCGGGTAAGACAAAAGTTATCCCTGACGCAGTTATAGATAAGATTCAAGCCTACCCCGTGCCCACTACGGTAAAACAGTTACAGGAATTCTTAGGTTTGTTGGGGTATTGGCGAGCATTTATACCGCATTTGGCTCAGTTACTACGCCCCTTGTACAACCTTATTTGAAAGGGGGTTCGCTGGGATTGGACTGAGCAGGCGCAAGGTTCATTTGCAGCTGCTAAGAGAGCTGTCAAGGTGGCACAGGCCTTGAATGTGTTTGATCCTGCCAGGCCCTGTGAGCTGGATGTTCATGTAACCTCGGAGGGGTTTGGATGGGGCTTGTGGCAGCGGACAGAGCGCCTACGGCAACCTATTGGATTTTGGTCCCAATTGTGGAAAGGTGCTGAAGTTCGTTACTCATTAGTAGAGAAGCAGCTGGCAGCTGTGTATGCTGCCCTCCTGGCAACTGAGAGTATTACAACCACAACACCAGTTACAGTCAAAACAACATACCCTATAGCTGGATGGGTGAGAGATTGGGCAACTAAACCACGTAGTGGTATGGCCCAAATGTCTACCCTGGCCAAGTGGGGTGCCTATCTGCAACAACGCTGTGCTCTTAGCACCAGCCCATTGAGGGCAGAACTGCAGGAAGTCTTGGGTCCAGTCACCTATGCGACTTTAGAGTCAGGTGCAACTGGGGCTCAGGAGGCAGAACCTGAGGTCAGTCCCTACCAGGAGGGGCGGGTGCCCATCCCCGAAGATGCCTGGTATACTGATGGTTCCAGCAGGGGCCAACCTGCCAAATGGACGGCTATCGCCTTCCATCCGGCCACTGAGACTATTTGGATGGACACGGGTACAGGCCAAAGCAGCCAATGGGCAGAATTAAGAGCTGTTTGGCTAGTTGCCCATAATGAACCTTCACCTCTGGTGATCTGTACTGACAGTTGGGCTGTCTATCGTGGACTGACCCTTTGGATTGCTACTTGGCACATTAACCAGTGGATGGTAATGCACCGTCCATTATGGGGTCAGGCCATGTGGCAGGACTTATGGGAAATAGGACATCAGAAGCAGGTGACAGTATATCATGTCACAGGGCATGCCCCTCTAGCCCATCCTGGGAATGATGAGGCAGATACGTTGGCAAGGGTGCGATGGTTGGAGACTGCACCTGCAGGTGATGTGGCACAGTGGCTCCACCGGCGCCTGCTCCATGCAGGACAGAAAACTATGTGGGCTACGGTTAAGGCTTGGAACTTGCCTGTGTCCTATGCAGAGGTACTTGCAGCCTGTGAGCAATGTGCAGTATGTTCCAAGGAACACCCTCGGAGACCACTGGTGTCACCTGGACAGATCCAGAGGGGTCATGTCCCACTGACACGATGGCAGATAGACATCATTGGACCCTTACCAAAGTCAGAAGGGTACCAGTATGCAGTCACTTGTGTAGATACTGCCACCGGGCTGCTTGCTGCTTACCCCGCTCATAACCCTGACCAGAGGGCAGTCATACAGGCTCTGGACCGCCTGAGTGCTGCATATGGGCGACCGCTGGTCCTTGAAAGTGACAATGGTACCCACTTCACTGGTTCAACGGTGAGGCAATGGGCTCAAAAGCTGGGGGTGGACTGGAAGTACCATGTTCCCTACCACCCCCAGGCTGCTGGTATCATTGAGCGTTATAATGGACTCTTAAAGCAGGGACTGCGACAGGAGGGGGGCACCAGCTCTCTTACTGGATGGACACGCCGCTTATGGACAGTACTTCGGATTTTGAATGAGCGACCTCGACGGGGAAGCCCAGCTCCAGTAGAGGCCCTCCTGCATCGGACAGCTGCCCCTATTCAGTTGCAGATACGCACCAAGGACATTTTACTCAAGCCAGGTTTCGGACAGCAGGGCAACGTGCTCTTGCCTGCTCCAACAGCCCTTCTTAAAGGACAACGGCTTCAATGGACTTGGCCCTGGACTGTACAGGCCCCCCATCTGAGATGGGTGGCCTTGTTGGCACCATGGGGAAAGGGGTTAGAGGTGGACCTCCAGTTAACTCCTTGGGCAACCAGCACCTGGCCACCTAAGGTAGAAGTGTATTATCCCTTGAGTGCTCAAGGGGACTGCATTTTGAAGGGCACCTTTGTAATTTCTTTATGGCCAATAATGAGTTCCCCTATTTTACTACACATAGAACCAGCAGATGCTGGTGTATTGGCCAATAAGGTTTGGTATGCCCGCTCAGGGCGGCCTCTGGTGCCAGCTACGGTGCTGTCTGCAGACAAAACTCTGGCCTGTATTCTGCCAGAGGGAAAAGATTTGCCTCTCTTGGTGCCACTGACAGCTCTCTCATTTCGCCCATAGTTTTTGATCTGTTAATCCTATTGCTGTAGTTGGTACTATTTCTGTTTATGCAATGTATCCTACTCCTTGCACAGTGACCATCATGGAAGATGCCTGTGGTTTAGATTGTAAAGCGAGCAAAAGGGGTGGAATGTTGGTCAAATAAGTTTGTAAATGTGATATATATGTTTGCTCGCTTGTGACTTATATTGGGTGTGGGGGACAGGCTATAAGCAGGCCAGGTCGTTGTAGCCTGGGGTTTGGTTTTGGGACTAAGCTTTTCCCCACACCCTTGAATGATTGTATTATCTGGGTGGTGCACTCTCATGAGGAATCCAATTATGCCTTGGATGGGTGACTTTGTATCGGGGACTTCCTTGTTTGTATATTGGATTAAGGGATTTTGGTTTTCTACACTATAAAGTGGGACAGACCAGGAGCTTGGACACACAGTTCCTGCTATCACAGTTGCAGGGGCTTCCCTGATCCCTTGCCCTTCATGGGAAGAGCTGGTTTTCTGCTTTTCCCTTGTCTTCTTTTGTGGTTTGCCTGTCTTGGTGAGACACCAATAAATAGGATGGCCCCCCGTCCTCTGACTCCGCCATTTCTTTATCGTCTGCCTGAATCCAATGGGAACCTGCATGTGAATGGCCACGATGGCGGCTCCTGGCCTTACAATACCCTTGATCATAGGTGGGCGGGTGGGGGAAGCATGACATCATGGTACAAGCTGGCAACATTTGTTTAGGACAGGGGTCCCCAAACTAAGGCCTGCGGGCCGCATGCGGCTCCCTGAGGCCATTTATCCGGCCCCGCCGCACTTCCCGAAGGGGCACCTCTTTCATTGGTGGTCAGTGAGAGGAGCATAGTTCCCATTGAAATACTGGTCAGTTTGTTGATTTAAATTTACTTGTTTTTTATTTTAAATATTGTATTTGTTCCCGTTTTGTTTTTTTACTTTAAAATAAGATATGTGCAGTGTGCATAGGGATTTGTTCATAGTTTTTTTTTATAGTCCGGCCATCCAATGGTCTGAGGGACAGTGAACTGACCCCTGTGTAAAAAGTTTGGGGACCCCTGGTTTAGGGGATACACAGAAACATTAAGACTTTCAAGGTAACATAACCAAAGATATTTAAGAATCTTTCAGGGTTCCTCTTCCCTCACTAGTGTAGAGGTATTTTACTCTCAAGATTCCAGGAAAGGGAGGAACTACAATCAATGCAAGGTGATATGTAAATTCTGCCTCCTATTGAAAGAGAAGTTTCTCAGTTAACCTTAATACTTTCAGAGAACTTAGGACCAAATCACCCTAGTCATCCTTGTAAGTCAGGAGACTTCTACATTCCTTTTCCTCCATTTTCCAAGGAAAGGACAGGAAAGCCTGACCTTTCTTCCTAGAATATCAATGTTAATTTGCGGCTTTTTGATACCTTATGTTGAAATCCATGGAAGTTCGAAAAGACCAGAGTAACAGGCTTTATTGAAAGGAAGAAAGGAACCCTGCCAGGCAGTTCTCTGGGGAGAAAGGCACCAGTTACAGACTAGGGGTGAGTTATATAGTGTTTGGGAGAGCCTGAAGGGGTACTGAGTCAAAAGTCCTGGTGTGTCTGAATGCTTCTCCTTGGGATGGCTTGCTAGCTTCTTGGAATTCCTCTGTCTCAGGGGCGATAGTCCAGTAAGGGTGAGGTCTGATAGATAAGCGGGACATCAAGAAGGCAGTTTGGAATTCACGTATCTATCACCTTACAAAACCATAACCCTAACACAGCCCAGTGCTGTCCTGGTGGACCAGCAAGCAGGGCTGTGGCCCTCAGAAATCTTACACTCTAAGTCTCATCCTCCGACTGACTTTCACAGTCCTTTACAGCTCTCATGCTCTCACAGACCTTTGATCTAGAAAAACCCTTTGGTGAAATCGTCTCTCAATCCTTTAGTTTCCTTCTGACCTCTTCTTTCCCCATATTATGACCTGGGTCACAGTTCTGATGACCTGAAAGGGCACTCAGAATCCTACCCTTTCGTGCTAAAAAACCTAATGGGTCTTGAATGAATGTTCCTGTACCCTGGCGTAAAGCCAGTAGGCACGACCACCATCACAGCTGCCTGGCCCATGCAGGTTCGCATTGGATTCGGACAGACGATAATGAAACAATGGAGCCAAGAACTGGTGGGCCATCATCTTTAATCCTAGTTTGCACCCGGCGGGCAAATAAAAACACACACTGGGCTCCAAAACCCACTCATTCAGTGCTCACAAAGCTACTGACTTATCCAAGTTTCCTAGAATCAAAGGTTTCTAGCTCACCAGACTTATTCTCCTCTGTTCCCCATCTACTTCCTTCTCCCTGCACAAACTCTGCACAAACTGGTTTCTCCCTTAGCACTCTGCTATCTTGGCTACTTCTCCTGGTCTCCTCCACGTGGCCTTTCTCTGCTCTCCTCTCTGCTAATCTCAGGAACCAAGAAAGAGTAAGCTCCCAGTCTGCCCCACTTTATAGTATAGCAACCAAAACCTTTAATCCAATATACAAACAAGAAAGTCTCTGATACAAAGTCACTTATCTGAGGCATAATAGAATTCCTCATAAGAGTGCACCACCCCACATCAAAAAGGGGGGGAAGTCTTAGTCCCAAAACCAAGCCCCAGGCCACAAGGATCCTGCCTGCCCACAGCCCAAAACCAACACAGATTAATATAATTACACCCATTCCAAGCAAGAAGGGCAACCAATACCATCACCTGGGTGATGGGCTTCCACGTGGGCAGCACCATCTTTAACAAAGTGAGCATAATAATTTTATCTGCACAACACCTGGGTTGTATTTTATATACACTAAGAGACATAGAGGTCTATTATAAATCTACAACAAATTATTGTAACACTAGTATAGGGACTAGGTCATCTTTTATTCATTTATTTTGTGAGTACTTTTATTAAAGCTGAGGACAGTGAAACAAGGAAGGGCTTAGGACAGGAAAAGCCACAGGAAGGTCTAGGTGGGGCTTCTCTGGCTCACTGAGAAGTCAGAGAAAAGGGGGCCTTGGAGACAAGTTCAGGGGGTGAGCCCGGGATGAGCTGCTCATTGCTCCCCTGGTAGCAAGTCTCATGGGGACCCTTTAGGAGATGCACACCTGAGAGAGAAGAAAGGTGTGAGTATGCACAAGAGAGAGAGAGAGAGAGAGAGTAAGAGGATCATTTTTTTTTTTTTTTACTAAAAGACCATCTTACTTCTCCAAAGAGGGCATAAAGATGGCCAACAGACATATGAGAAGATGCTCATCATCACTTATCATCAGAGAAATGCAAATTAAAACCACAATTAGCCATAACCTCATGCCTTTCAGAATGGCTATCATCAACAACAAAAAGTATTGCAGAGGGTGTGGAGAAAAAGGAACCCTTCTGCACTGCTGGTGGGAACACAGATTGGTGGCCACTGTGGGAAACAGTAAGGAGCTGCCTCAAAAAATTATAAATGAAACTGCCTATGACCCAGAGATTCCATTTCTGGGAATGCATCCAAAGGAACTTGAAACACTAATTCGAAGAAATAGTATATGTACCCCTATGCTCATTGCAATGTTATTTACAATAGCCAAGCTATGAAAGCAACCCAAGTGCTCATCAATAGACAAGTGAATTATAAAGTGGTGGTACATGTAGACAGTGGAGTATTACTCGGCCATTAAAGAGAACAAAATCTTACCATTTGCGAGAGCATGGATGGAGCTAGAAGGTCATTACACTGATATAAGTCAGTTAGAGGAAGACAAATACCACATGATTTCACTTATATGTAGAATCTAAGAAACAATATAAATGAACAAACAAAATTGGAACAGACTCATAGATACAGCGAACAGACTGATGGTTGCCAGAGGGGAGGGGGTTTGAGGGTCTGGGTGAAAAAGTTGAAGAGATTGAGAAGTACAGAATGGTTGAAATAAAATAATCATAGAAATGTAAAGAATAGCATGGGGAATACAGTCAATAATACTGTAATAACTCTGTACAGTGCCTGTTGGGTACTGGAAATAAGAGGGTCAAGACTTTGTAAAGTATATGATTGTCTAACCACTATGCTGTACACCTGAAACTAATACAAAATAATATTCAATGAAAGCTGTAATTAAGTTTTAAAATAAATTTAAAAATATAAATTAAAAAGACCATCTTTGTCATTATTAAATTTATATACCTATAAGTTGCAGATTTGAACCCTATTCTAATCCATTAATTTACATAGTTCCATGCTAAAAACCTATGTTGTTTATTTAGATGTTAATTCTTCATATTTAAGAAGTGTTAACTTTTAATATTTCTTTTATATTCCTATGTCCAAACTGCCTATCTTTAATGCATATTTATAGAAATTATATTTAGTTTGTTAAGCCTGTAATGACATTGAAATTATATGGAAAATCCTGTGTTTTTTTTATTGCCATTGTCAAAGATAAACAGAGCTGGACACTGAAGCATTGAAAACAGATTTTATTCAGTAGGTAGGTGCAGAGAGTAGCTCCATCCCAATTTGTACAGAGGTGATTGGGTGTTTTAAGAGAAGAATGAGGGAGTACATGGGGCCTCAGGTAGAATCAGGGAAGGACATTTACAAAGGGTTGTGTGAAAATGGTTGCTGGCTGGCAATTAACTAAGTTAAAACATTATCCTCCCACTGGTACTGGGAGACTGGCCCCATCCTTTCTGGTACTAAGTACATTTCAAAGGAATAGCTTTCAGGTCCTATGGAAAGACACACCTGAGTAGTGGAAGATACACAAACATCTCCAAGGAATGGAGGAAAGCTTCATAATTGTCAGTAAATGCTCTGAGAAATAGAGGTTGGGAGCCTAACACCAGGTATTGACTAGAACAAATAGTAAACTCTTCCTGCTGTCCTGATTTTTTCCAGACAGGAACTCAAAAAGGATCTGGATCATCCCAGGAACTTGCCTTAGTGCAGAGGTTTGGTCTGGAGTTCTTTGCACTTCCCAGCAGCACACAATCATCATGTGTAGAACTGACATTCATTTTAGAGGATATCTTTAGTGAGAAATTTCCTGCTCACTGACACCATTTTCATAGGATATGTTCATTTTTTTTTTTCAGAGACAGAGAGAGAGTCAGAGAGAGGGATAGACAGGGACAGAGACAGGAACGGAGAGATGAGAAGCATCAAGCATTAGTTTTTTGTTGCGCATTGCGACACCTTAGTTGTTCATTGATTGCTTTCTCATATGTGCCTTGACCGTGGGCCTTCAGCAGACTGAGTAACCCCTTGCTCGAGCCAGTGACCTTGGGTCCAAGCTGGTGAGCTTTTGCTCAAACCAGATGAGCCTGTGCTCAAGCTGGCGACCTCAGGTCTCGAACCTCGGTCCTTGGCATCCCAGTCTGATGCTCTATCCACTGCACCACTGCCTGGTCAGGCAGGATATGTTCATTTTTACTACAAATGATTTCATGGCTTTTGCCGTACACACACAAAAAAGACATAAGAACACAGGAATAAGAATTATTATTTTATATGCAGCTGTGTTTCAATTAGGTATCCATGAGTTCTTAAGAACACTCTGTGAAAAAAAAAGCATTAGCTTATTTCTGAGGTGACTGATATTTATTGCTGAACCAACATTCATTTATGCAAATGATCTGGACTATTAGATTATCACCTTATCACAAATAGCTCCAAACATCTCTTATCAAGTTTATTGACTGACTTGTTCTGAAAGCTGGCCTGCATGATTCTCAAGGAAGCCTAAAGTACCTTCATAAGAGATGAAACCAGTTTAGAAAGACACAGAAAAGGCATATACCTTAACCATTTTTGAGGTATTTAGGTAGAGGTAAAAATTGCCTGACCAGGCGGTGGCGCAGTGGCTAGAGCGTCAGACTGGGATGCAGAGGACCCAAGTTCGAGACTCCAAGGTCGCCAGCTTGAGCGCGGGCTCATCTGGTTTGAGAAAAAGCTCACCAGCTTGAATCCAAGGTCGGTGGCTCCTGCAAGGGGTTACTCGGTCTGCTGAAGGCCCGTGGTCAAGGCATATATGAGAAAGCAATCAATGAACAACTAAGGAGTCCCAATGAAAAACTGATGATTGATGCTTCTCATCTCTCTCCGTTCCTGTCTGTTTGTCCCTGTCTATCCCTCTCTCTGACTCACTCTCTGTCTCTGTAAAAAAAAAAAAAAAAAGGCTCATTGCCTTTGTTAAAATGATTTGTGCTCAAAATAATTTAGAAATGTACAAAAAAGGAAAGCAGATTTCACTCACTGTCTTCCCACTGAGAGATGGCCATTATTAACATTACACACACACACACACACATTTTATTCAGTGAGAGGAGGGAAGACAGAAAGACAGACTCCTGCATGCACCCTGACTGGGATCCACCTGGCAAGCCCACTAGGGGGTGATGCTCTGCCCATCTGGGGCATTGCTCCATTGCTCAGCAACCGAGCTCTTCTTACTTAGAGCCTGAGGCAGAGACCATGGAACCATCCTCAGCACCCAGGGCCAACTCACTCCAATTGAGCCATGCCTGCAGGAGGGGGAGAGAGAAAGAGAGAGAGGGGCAAAAAGGGGAAGGATGAGAAGCAGATGGGTGCTTCACCTGTGTACCCTGACCAGGAATTGAAGCCAGGACATCCACATGCTGGGCCAATGCTCTACCACTGAGCCAACCAGCCAGGGCCCACAATACATATGTATTTAAACATTTCAATATACATTTCAACAGAACTACATGAATCTCTGTATGAATATATATACATACATATTTTAATAATGGACATAAATGAATTCATACCATATATGCTCTCGATAACCCTTTCTTCACTAAGCACTGAAGAATACACAATTTTATGTGTCAATAAAAGTAGATCTGCATTTTAATGGTGTTAATGAAGAAAATCATGTAAATTGGTAACTTTTACAAGTCCTTCGCACAACTGGAGTATTTTTGTTTTGAGAGAGTGAGAGTAGAAAAAGACAGAAGTATCAACTTGTTCCATTTAGTTGTGCCACTGATTGCTTCTTATATGTGCCCCAACCAAGGCTCAAACTGCTGACTTCGAGGGTCAAGTTAGCACCCTCATGATAGAGCTGGTGACCCCGGGATTGAGCTAGCAGCCCCAGAATGGAACCGGTAACCTCAGTGCTCTGGAACTACATTCTACCCACTGTACCACTGGCCAGGGCAGGAGTGATACTTTATAAAGTTCAAGTCTGATCAATCAACCTTCTGGTTCAAATCTTCAATGGCTTCTTTTTGCTTTTAGGAAAAGGATCATAATTCTTTCACACTTATCAAGGTCCTACACAATCTGTCTTCAGTCAGCCTTTATTCCTTCTGGATTTTGTTGTACCCACTAGAGCTTTGCATACAGTGTTTTAACTAGGTTGTCCCCCCTCAATTCTGTCTTTTGCTAATTCTTATGCTTCTAAGGTAAAGACAATTTCTACAGAAAGTCTTCCTCACCAACCCTCTCCCCTTTACATCAGTCAGCTATGTGCTCTGAAAACTATACTTCTCACTGACAATACCCTGCATAAGAATGTATGAATTGTTGTTCAGTCTTAATCTCTAATAAGAGGTAAACTTCATGATGTCTGGGACCATGTCTGTCTGTCTCATTCACAACTGAATCCCTTTCATTTAGGCAGTGTCACAGCAAAGGAAGTCCACAGACTCATAGACTCATGATGTAGCTAACATACTATTACAGAACCATCCCCTACTAACACATTAAACTATAGTGTCTTTGTTATATTATAAAAGTCACCCTACTTAATTTATAAAGAAATAAACACACATATAACATGTATGTATATATGTACATGTAGGGTACAACTTTAAAATTTATTCAGGTAGATCATACAGACAAAAAGTCTGTACATGTGGAGAATAAAGTGAAAAATCATAATTATCACAAGATATTGATATAAAACCAATTTTTCTTAAAGGTTCTTGTCCAAAATGGAAAGTGACGCTTGCCTGTTAAGACCTACTGTGCCTTTCCTCCACATGCAGTAGGAAAAGCTTGCTATAAACTGTGACTTCTTCTTTTCAGTACTTTCCTGACTGCATTCCAGTGAACAGCACTTGATGCTTTTAGACTGATTGCGTTCTAGAACTAACCAGTAGATTAGTCAGTTCTATTGCTCCATTTCATCATTCAGGAATGTTTTCTTAGGCATCGAAAAGTGGAGCAGCCTGAGGTAAGGAGAAAGCCACAGTGTAGATAGGGCTGGAGAGGAGCAATGTTCAAGTCATAGCTCTACTGGCTGATGTCCATGAGTGGCTTACAAGTGTGAAGATACTATCTTGTTGAGTCTTTTGTTTGCCAACTTAAGAGTTTTATTTCAGTGAAAAGTGCCACCCTCATTCATCTCTAGAAAAGTATAAAGCGATTATTATTGTTATACCATTCAGAACAGCCAAAGGAAATATTAGTGTGCGATGTGAAATACAGCATATAGTCTTCTGAAACATTTTCCTGGATTACTGGATTGGGATTAGAAAAAGCAATCAATACCTCATACTTTTAAAACATATTTTATACACACATGTATACATACATATATATATATATGTACATAGGTAAGAACACTTAACATAAGATCTATAACATATTTTTCACTGTACAATATAACTACTGTTAACCACAGGGACAGTGTTGTACAACAGATCTCTAGATCTTACTGTGTATAACTGAAACTTTATACCTGTTGAATACCAACTCCCCATTTCCTCTTCCCCTGAGCCTCTCTGGTAACCACCATTCTACTCTGTTTCTATAAGTTTAACTATTTTAGGTATCTCGTATTGGTGGAATCCTTCTGTGACTAGTTTATTCCATTTAGCATAATACCTTCAAGGTTCATTCATGTTGTATCATATGGCAGGATTTCTTTCTTTTGTAGGGTATGATTATGCCACGTTTTATTTAGCCATTTATCCATAGATGGATATTTAGGTTGCCTCCACATATTGGCTATTGTGAATAATGCTACAATGAACATGTGAGTGGAACTATCTCTGAGATGCCAAAATGTATAGTTTGAACCCACACTAAAACTATATGACAATGCTTTTAAAGGTTAATTAAATGTTGTACAAGGCCCTGGTTGGTTAGTTCAGGTGGTTAAAAGCGTTGTCCCAAAACAACAAAGTTATGGGTTCAATTCCTGTGTGTGTCAGGGCACACACAGGAAGCAACCAAAAAACACACGACTGAGTGGAACAACAAATGTTTCCCTTTCACCTTCCCTCTCTTTCCCTTCCTTTCTCTGTCTCTCTAAAAGTTAATAAAAATTAAGCCCTGCCAGGATAGCTTGGTTTGTTGGAGCATCATCCTGAAGCATAAAGGTTGCCAGGTTCAATTCCCCGGTCAGGGCACATACAGGTGTAGCTCGATGTTCCTGTCTCTCTCTCCTCTGCCTCTCAAAAGAAAAAAAAAGAAAAAAGGAAGTTATATTTTATTTTTATTTTATTTATTTAGAGAGAGGACAGACAGAGACAGACAGAAAGGTAAAGAGATGAAAAGCATCAACTCATAGTTGGGGCACTTTAGTTGTTCATTGACTGCTTTCTCATATGTGCCTTGACTGGGGGGTTCCAGCTGAGCCAGTGACCCTTTGCTCAAGCCAGCGACCTTGGGCTCAAGCCAGCGACCCTGTGCTCAAGCTGGTGAGCCTGCACTCAAGCTGGTGACCTTGGGGTTTTGAACCTGGGTCCTCAGCATTCCAAGCCAGTGCTCTATCCACTGTGCTACAGCCTGGTCAGGCAGTTGTACCAGATTTTAAACAATAAGAGTAAATATCCAAAGTTCTGCCTTCATCATAATTTTTTCCCCATTGAGTGGCCCCTTTTAGTTTTTGGCCTTATGTAAAAATATGTAACACACAGCTGTGGCCATTATACACCACAATTTAAATTCCACCTTTTACAATTATCCTAAACATTTCGACACATCCTTATTTTTTTAGTGGTGGCATAATAAGCTTTTAAAATATATTTAGGAACTCAATCAACTTGGGTTGCATTTTATATCTATCCTGAGATACAAAGATCTATTCTTTTCTTTAATTTACAGCAAATTGTCCTAACTCCATATTAGGAACTAGTTCATCTTTTTCCACTAATTAAAAAGACAACCTTTGTCATATATTATTCTGAGGTCTACCTCCCAGCTGCATCATCTCATAATGTTAATATGTTAAAATCAGAGATACACCACAGTTGAGTGTACATGCTACTGCTTTATTAGAGTTGACAGAATAGTTAAAATATAATTTCAGAACATAATATTTGTGGAATCCCTTAAGTACTTCTCCCATTAAGATGAGATGGTTTGCTGAGCCTGGGTTAGAAAGCTCTTGGCTATAATCAGATGCTGGACTTTGATTTGTAGCCTATGAGAATTTCTCAAAAAGCTTTAGGAAAGCGTATGAGAGGACCGGACCTGTATTTGAAAGGATACTTTAAAAAGGGGTTAACTTTGAGGGAGAAAGCTCATTTAGGAAGCAACTGCAATCCCGACAACAGACACTGAACCTGCCGTCCTGCCTTAGGGCACAGGAGGGCAACTGGAGAATCCGTGTCAGATTCAGATGTCTCGTAAAGAGGAAGGCATAAAAAGAAAAACAGTCTTTAACACTACATAACCCATGTTTTGAATCCTGTCTGATGTTTTCCAGTTTATAAAAATATAGAAAGCATCTGGGAAATATATATGTTCATAGAGTATGATCGTTAAAAATTTTTTTCAATTACAATTGAACTTTATGGGCTAGTTTCAGGTGTACAGTACAGTGGTTAGACATTATTATAACTTATGAAGTGATCTTCTGGATAAGTTCTGGTACCCACCCGGCACTACACACAGCTATTGCACTATTTTGATTGTATTCCCCATGCTGTACATCCCGGGACTCTTCTGTAACTGGTTCTCAATCCCTTCACCTTTTTCACCCAGTCACCAACCCCCTCCCAACTGGCAAACATCGATTTGGTCTCTGTATCTATGAGTCTCTTTCTGACTTGGATTGGATGAAGATGTGGTGCATATATACCATGGAATATTACTTGGTCATTAAAAAAAAGAATAAAATCTTACTCTTTGCAACAACATGGATGAACCTAGAGAATACTATAAGAGTGAAATAAGTCAGACCGAGAATGACAAATATCATATGATTTCATTTATATGTGGACTCTAAAGAGCAAAATAAATAAACACACAACGTATAATCTTTGAATACCTGAATAGCGCAAGCGGACACTGAACCAGACATGACCTTGCCCCTTGCCAGTCTGTCGCTGTCTTTAACTGTGGCCCCACAGGAGGCCACATAGCCAGGGAATGGCAGACTGAGATGGGAGCCCATGCAGCCTAGCTTCAGAGCCCATGCTCTTTACCATCCTGCTGTCAACGTGATCCTGAGGTTGGATAAATTCATCCTGTGAAAGTCAAGAGGCAAACACAGTCTGGGATATAAAGGTGACGTGCAGGGAAGAAGAAAGCCAGGAGAAATGATTCCCCTCTGTGCCAAGGTAAGAAGCGTGGACTTCAGATCTTAAAGGCAGTGAGGAAAATGACTGAGAGGCTTTAAGCAGCAGTAACAAGATCAGACTTGTATGCATAAAGGATTACTATGGCGTGTTTTGCTCTTTTAAGTTTCCTTAGAACTTAACACAATTTTCTTTTTCATTCTGGGCATTGAGCCTATTCCAAATACCTCATTTGTTTATTTTAATTTCTTTTTTTCTGAGAAAATTACACTTAAAATTCATTTTTTAAATTAACTGAACAAGTATCAAGAACACAGTTAATACAAGGCACTGCTTCAAAGAATCTATGAAAATATCAAACTTTCAAAGTAGGTAAATTAGGAGATGGTAATTTGCATTATAAAATAATAGTTAAATTTACAGATAACACAAAATTTCAAATTTATATCTTTCAAATCCACTAGAGAAAAATTATTGATCCAAAGAAATTTCTTTTCCGTATATAAAAGGACCATTGTACAAAATGAAGCATTCATACTTATTTCTACTGACACAAAAATGACCTAGTTGAAAACTCCTATTGCTAGTTAAACCAGTCAAACAACATATACAAAACAAGTCTTCAAATACCCTCAATATCTGGAGGAATACTCCACCAACTGTGAAGGCAGGAAGTCCTATTCTTAGTTTCGTTTTTTATGTCCTTGTTTTAAAAAATGAGAGATGCTAACACATCATATTTTCTCAGACTATACATAAATATTCCTGAGTAGAGAATGACAATTTATACTCTTACTAACTCTGACATATTACTTGTATTCATTAGATAAAAGTGATATGTAGCCTGACCAGGTGGTGGCGCAGTGGATAGAGCGACAGACTGGGATGCAGAGGACCCAGGTTCGAGACCCCAAGGTTGCCAGCTTGAGCACGGGTTCATCTGGTTTGAGCAAAGCTCACCAGCTTGGACCCAAGGTCACTGGCTCAAGCAAGGGGTTATTCGGTCTGCTGTAGCCCCACGGTCAAGGCACATATGAGAAAGCAATCAATGAACAACTGAGGTGTTGCAACACGCAATGAAAAACTGATGATTGATGCTTCTCATCTCTCCGTTCCTGTCTATCCCTCTCTCTGACTCTGTAAAAAAAACAATAAAAAAAAAAAAAAGAAATAAACCTATCTTGTGGTATTTAAAAAAAAAAGTGATATGTAGTATACATATATTATATATTTATAGTACTTAGAAACATATATGTACCATAATATGTGTTATATATAAAATAATACAAAACAAACTTTCCTTATTGTCTGCTTGGAATCAGACCTTTTGTTTAAAAGCTTTAAATTCAATTCAATTCTCTCAATTTTTACAAATGTGGAAGTTAAGTTCTACAAGAATACACACAAAAAAAGTTTCCAGAATATGACATATTTGCTTCAAAGCAAGGAGGAACTATTCTGATTTGTTCAGAAAAATTCTGATATTTAAAAAAAATAAGTTTTACACAGATTAAAATCAAAATGGTTCTGTAAAACCTGAAGGGAAATCTGTACAGAACTTTCCTGCAACTTGTTCAAGTTGAAGATACTTATTTTACTTCAAAAATACAGAGTGAAGTCATCAAGTCATAAAAAAAATAGTATAGTATGTTTTGACCACAGAGAAAAGAGGCTGTTTTTTTTTTTTTCCATGAGATTCAGAGTCACACAGAGTACAAGGCAGAAAATGTGTGTCTTTTCCTCAGCTAGGAGCAAGAGTAAGGCCAGCCAACAAAAATGAGTCAGATGACCACTGACAGACAAAGCTGCCAATGCTATTTTCCATTTTGTGTGCCCTCTGGAAGGGCAAAAGTGGAAGAGCGACCCAATTATGAAAGTTAGTTTTCACATCTGTAAGCTACACAACAGCTGTATTAGGACTAGAAATGGGACTTCAGTTCTAATACCTGAATCTCCTCTCTATTCAACCTCTTAAAATGTGTAGAATATACAGGACATTACTAAGTTAATTTCTTCTTAATTGGGTTGTCTAACTTGATATTCTTTTCCCTTAAGTTATAACATTCATAGTGGAAAACACGAGTTCAAAGAATACCATGAAAGGGCAAGTGTTTTTACGGACACTTTAAACTGGACTGTGATTGGTCATTGCCTTAGTATACTTGCTAAGGAAGTTAAGGTCTCATTTAATACCTTGTTTGCTTTACGTTGGTTCAAAGGTAACAGTCATATTCCCAGGGCTTGATCAGCCCTTAAATAAAACGTTTATTGCGTTTCCATTTGTTCCTTCCACTCTACTTGCAGAGAAGGTTCTGAAGAAGTCAGACTTGGCTCATTTCCTTAAGGAGTTGGTCAAAAGATAAGGCTTGGAGAGAACGTATGTGCCATGCCAATCCACCACTGCAACTTGAATAAACTTAGAATAATACTTAATTATTTATTTATTGAGTATAACGGGGCCAGAAGCTGTGCATGGATTATTTTATGTAAACCTTAACGACAGTTCTGTGTATAATAAGGAATCCTAATTTGGTTTAGGAAAGTTATGCAACTAAGGTCAAACGAATCCACACCTGTATGCTTGCATCTGTTGAGTCATCTCTAGGGTTTCAGGAACTTCACTATCAAAGATCCTGAAATTTGCAGACTTGGATGATGGGGAAGAAGGTGCGCTAAGACCAGGTCCCAGAAGCCCAGTCCTGATCTTGTCCCTCCTGATCAGGGAGTCTAGACCAGGCCTCCTGGTCACACCTCATGGCAGATGGCTCTGGGCAGGTTCTCAGAGCAAACTTACTTTATAAACCTGGGTCAGGTGTGGGGAGAGGTGAATGAGAAATGAGAGAAATGAGAACGCAGCCTGGGCAGGAGAGAGGGGAGAGAAAGTAGGGGGTCCGCAGACCTGCCAGGCACTGACTTGGAAAAGCAACGAGAGCCAGTCCTGCACTGTCCGAACGCCAGGCCTAGACTTGACCTTGGGGAATGCAGACAGGGCGCCCCCTCCATGCTAAATTGTAGACCAAGGGTTTTGTTAGGGTAGCAAGTACTCGCCAGCAAAGCCACCAGAAAGGGCCGGCCCTTCCCAGGCCCGAGGGCGCGGCGCGCAGCACCCTGGAGGGCCCGCTGACGTCATCAGCGCTTGGCCGAACCTCCAGCCCGCCCCCCGCGCACCTTCCTTTCCTTTCCTTCCCTTCCTCGTGACACGGCCGCCGGCGGCTGGCAGAGCCTCCCGGACGCTCACGTTGCTCCAGCTGTCAGCTACCGTCGCCGGGTCCCAACATGGCTCCCCTCAGGCTCCTCAGCGCCGGGGCTCGGCTCTGCGCCCCCACGCGCGGCTCCTGGGGCGCGCGGTCCCAGGTAAAGTGCGCGCGAGCGCGACGGAAGACCGCGATGACACCCCGGGGCGGCTGCGCGTGCTCCTCCGCGGGCACCCGCCCTGTCCCGCCGGCGGATGACACCGTGGCGCCGTCCCGGGCACCGGGATGCGTCGACGCCTTCTTCGCTTTGCTGCTTTTTTGGGTCGCCGCGGTGGCTTGGTTCTGCATCCGCTCCCCGAAGGGAGGAGACGCGGCCATCAAGCGCGCGAAGGGCTGGGACAGGGCGTGCAGAGCCGCCGGGTGGGGCCGCGGCCGGGCCGGGCCGCGGCCGGGCCGGGCGCGGGCTGCGCATCCGGAGGGGAGGGCTGACAGCAGCCGGTATTCTGCGCCCGCCACTGGGGATCCTGGGGCCCAGAACCCAGGGCCGACTTGGCCAGGGCCCGCGCGACTTCCCGGCCAAGAGGGCGGGGCTGGGCGCGGCAGGGAAGCAGGCCGAGCCCCCCCCCCCCTCCCCCCGGTCTACCGTATAAGGCTGTGCTGGCCGCACGCTAGGAACGGAGCCAGCTGAAGCCCCTGCCTGGTGTCTTCTCTGCAGAGCGGAGATGTAGGTTCGGGTCGGCCAGCCGTGGCTCATGCGCGCTCTTCGGGAGAGAATGTCCTCTCTCCCGATGTCCCAACAGGATCCGGGGTAGAGGGGTTTCGTCTCCCAAGCCCTTTGGAATGCTTGTTTCGCCGTTACTCCAACTCTCCACCACGATTGTTGTTTGATGTGGGTTTTTGCCCCTAGCTCTGTCCCCACCTGGAAGTCCCCGCTCAGGTGGCGTTCCTGTCCGGAGTCCTCGGTGGCAAGAACTGAACTGGAGCGCAGAGTCCAGGAGGGTGGTTTACCTCGGCTACCTTGTAACCGTGGGAGCCTCTTTCTATTGAGTGACAATGAAAAGTGATGTCTTTACTTAGGAGAGCATTGATTGAATAATAGTTCTGAGCTTGAAAGCATGACTCCTGGCTTTTCTATCTTTCCAGCATCCAACATTTGAGAACAATCATTGCAGAGGAGCCCCTTAGATAGGTGCTAGGGTATGGTTTAGAACTGGGACGTTTTACTCCTAAATGCTTCTTAGGGAGCATTTTGATCACTGCAGATAGTTTTGGATGTGTAAAGCATTATACAAGGGAACTTGACCTTCAGGTATTGTTGCGGGACCTGCCACTAATGCATACCACTACAAGGAGAGATACCCTTGGGCCAAGGTCAATAACGTTTCCTTTTTGGGCAGTTATTTATCAACCTAAGTGTACTTGACTCATGTTTTCACCTTTAGATATTTCATTAAACCATTCCCAAGCCCAGGAAACCTTTTCTTAGATGGCAGCCCTAAGAATTAAGGGTTTTGCTCTATGGCATTGAAAATTCCTATTAGGATTGAAACTCTCACTGTTCAGTTTGGATGATCCACTCCTGCCTTCCATTGTTCCTCCAGTGCTTGGCACTTAGTAAGTGACCTTACCACTTAAATCCCTGCCTCCTAATTCAGTTAAATTGTGACACTTGTGCACTTGTGTAACTTCAAATGGGTACATCATCTTCTCAACCAGATGCAAGTTTTTTTTTGGCAAGGACCTCATTGTGTGCCTTATTCCCTATCTCTCAACATTTCACACTATGCATGGACTAGATACTCAACCCATGTTTACTGCATTGATAAACTGGAGCGCAGGGTCCAGGAGGGTGGTTTACCTCGGCTACCTTGTAACCGTGGGAGCCTCTTTCTATTGAGTGACAATGAAAAGTGATGTCTTTACTTAGGAGAGCATTGATTGAATAATAGTTCTGAGCTTGAAAGCATGACTTCTACACAGTGTTTACTTACTGAGAACTGGCCCACCCTATGGCTTTTCTATCTTTACAGCATCTAACATTTGAGAACAATCATTGCAGAGGGGCCCCTTAGATAGGTGCTAGGGGATGATTTAGATCCGGGATGTTTTACTCCTGAATGCTTAGGGAGCATTTTGATCACTGCAGATAGTTTTGGATGTGTAAGGCATTATTACAAGGGAACTTGACCTTCAGGTATTGTTGCGGACCTGCCAGCAAACTTAAGTAGCAGCCTTGAGAATTTTTCTGCTAAACATAAACAACAGATAAAATGAGATTTATTTATTTATTTATTTCTATTTATGATAGGCAAGTCTCGCCAACTTGAACGTGCATCAGAATTATTTGGAGGCTTTAGGAAACAGCCCAGCCCCAGAGTTTTCGATTTATTTGATCCTGTGTGGGACCCTATAGTCAGCATTAATCCAGTTCCCAGGTGATGTTAAGGCTGCTGGCCAGAGGACTGCACTTTGAGAACCACCCACATAAACTTAGAATAGACCAGGGGTCCCCCAACTATGGCCCGCGGGCTGCATGTGGCCCCCTGAGGCCATTTGTCTGGCCCTTGCTGCACTTCTGGAAGGGGCACCTCTTTCATTGGTGGTCAGTGAGAGGAGCACTGTATGCAGATGTGCATCCTGTGCTCTTGGAGTACTGTATGTGGTGGCACCGCAAAGTGCGGCATCGCTCACGTACAGTACTACTTCCGGTGACGCGGGATACACGCATCCGGGCTCCGGAAGCATGTCATACCTCTTGTTACGGCTAGCAGTGACAAATAAGGAACCGGACATTGACCATCTCATTAGCCAAAAGCAGGCCTATAGTTCCCATTGAAATACTGGTCAGTTTGTTGATTTAAATTTACTTGTTCTTTATTTTAAATATTGTATTTTTTCCCGTTTTGATTTTTTACTTTAAAATAAGATATGTGCAGTGTGAATAGGGATTTGTTCATAGTTTTTTTTATAGTCCGGCCCTCCAACAGTTTGAGGGACAGTGAACTGGCCCCCTGTGTAAACAGTTTAGGAACCCCTGGAATAGACTGTCTGAGGGTATCTTCCTCCGTTACTATTTCAGAGGAAGCAGTTGGGACTATTTCCCATTTATTATAGAAAATTATTAACTGGAATGAAAATAAAATTGCCATTCACACTTTAGCTACCCCTCTTTGAAACTCCTTATCCAACCCTAGACTCCTGAGCTGGTGTCCTCGGGTAGCTTACTGGTCCATGCCTCCAGGCTGCCACTCAGCACTTCAAGCTCTTTCTGTCTCCAGAGGCACCAGCCATAATGTGGCTTTGCTCTCCTTTGTTTGTTTTGTCTTCATTATAGTTAACAGACCAGTATCCATCCCAGTGTGAGCTTAAAAACATTCTCTCCTCACCTTTCTCTACCTCTTAATCACTTGGGCCATGTGTAATAATTTTGTAATTATTTAGTGACCATTAGCCTTGCTAGTTTGTAAGTTTCATCAGAGCAGGGACTATGCTTGTATGGTTTTTATTAATTTTTAGCACTATCCCCATGTGAAGCCAGTAGGCATGGCCCCCATTATCCCAGCCGTCTGGCCCATGCAAGTTTGCATTAGATTTGGACAGTTGGTAAAGAAACAACGGAGTCATGAACTGGTGGGCCATAACATTTAATCCTAGCTTGCACCCAGCGGGCAAGTAAAAACACACACTGGGCTCCAAAACCCACTCATTCAGTGCTCACAAAGCTACTGACTTATCCGAGTTTCCTAGGATCAAAGGTGTCTACCTCACCAGCCTCATTCTCCTATGTCCCTGTAAGGCCAGGAGCCGCCATCGTGGCCATTCACATGCAGGTTCCCATTGGATTCGGGCAGACGATAAAGAAATGGCGGAGTCAGAGGATGGGGGGCCATCCTATTTATTGGTGTCTCACCAAGACAGGCAAACCACAAAAGAAGACAAGGGAAAAGCAGAAAACCAGCTCTTCCCATGAAGGGCAAGGGATCAGGGAAGCCCCTGCAATTGTGATAGCAGGAACTGTGTGTCCAAGCTCCTGGTCTGTCCCACTTTATAGTGTAGAAAACCAAAATCCCTTAATCCAATATACAAACAAGGAAGTCTCCGATACAAAGTCACCCATCCAAGGCATAATTGGATTCCTCACGAGAGTGCACCACCCAGATAATACAATCATTCAAGGGTGTGGGGAAAAGCTTAGTCCCAAAACCAAACCCCAGGCTACAACGACCTGGCCTGCTTATAGCCTGTCCCCCACACCCAATATAAGTCACAAGCGAGCAAACATATATATCACATTTACAAACTTATTTGACCAACATTCCACCCCTTTTGCTCGCTTTACAATCTAAACCACAGGCATCTTCCATGATGGTCACTGTGCAAGGAGTAGGATACATTGCATAAACAGAAATAGTACCAACTACAGCAATAGGATTAACAGATCAAAAACTATGGGCGAAATGAGAGAGCTGTCAGTGGCACCAAGAGAGGCAAATCTTTTCCCTCTGGCAGAATACAGGCCAGAGTTTTGTCTGCAGACAGCACCGTAGCTGGCACCAGAGGCCGCCCTGAGCGGGCATACCAAACCTTATTGGCCAATACACCAGCATCTGCTGGTTCTATGTGTAGTAAAATAGGGGAACTCATTATTGGCCATAAAGAAATTACAAAGGTGCCCTTCAAAATGCTGTCCCCTTGAGCACTCAAAGGATAATACACTTCTACCTTAGGTGGCCAGGTGCTGGTTGCCCAAGGAGTTAACTGGAGGTCCACCTCTAACCCCTTTCCCCATGGTGCCAACAAGGCCACCCATCTCAGATGGGGGGCCTGTACAGTCCAGGGCCAAGTCCATTGAAGCCGTTGTCCTTTAAGAAGGGCTGTTGGAGCAGGCAAGAGCACGTTGCCCTGCTGTCCGAAACCTGGCTTGAGTAAAATGTCCTTGGTGCGTATCTGCAACTGAATAGGGGCAGCTGTCCGATGCAGGAGGGCCTCTACTGGAGCTGGGCTTCCCCGTCGAGGTCGCTCATTCAAAATCCGAAGTACTGTCCATAAGCGGCATGTCCATCCAGTAAGAGAGCCGGTGCCCCCCTCCTGTCGCAGTCCCTGCTTTAAGAGTCCATTATAACGCTCAATGATACCAGCAGCCTGGGGGTGGTAGGGAACATGGTACTTCGTTTCGTATCCTGCCGACTACGCCAGTTGTAAGGCCAGGAGCCGCCATCGTGGCCATTCACATGCAGGTTCCCATTGGATTCGGGCAGACGATAAAGAAATGGCGGAATCAGAGGACGGGGGGCCATCCTATTTATTGGTGTCTCACCAAGACAGGCAAACCACAAAAGAAGACAAGGGAAAAGCAGAAAACCAGCTCTTCCCATGAAGGGCAAGGGATCAGGGAAGCCCCTGCAATTGTGATAGCAGGAACTGTGTGTCCAAGCTCCTGGTCTGTCCCACTTTATAGTGTAGAAAACCAAAATCCCTTAATCCAATATACAAACAAGGAAGTCTCCGATACAAAGTCACCCATCCAAGGCATAATTGGATTCCTCACGAGAGTGCACCACCCAGATAATACAATCATTCAAGGGTGTGGGGAAAAGCTTAGTCCCAAAACCAAACCCCAGGCTACAACGACCTGGCCTGCTTATAGCCTGTCCCCCACACCCAATATAAGTCACAAGCGAGCAAACATATATATCACATTTACAAACTTATTTGACCAACAGTCCCCCATCTCCTTCTCTCTGCACAAACTCTGCACTAACTGGCTTCTCTTTCAGCACTCCGCCATCTTGACTGCTTCTCCTGGTCTCCTCCATATGGCCTCTCTCTACTCTCCTCTCTGCTCTCTCCTCTAATGCTAAGCTAATCTCAGGAACCGAGAGAGCAAGCTCCTGGTCTGCCCCCCTTTATAGTGCAGAAATCAAAACCTTTAATCCACAAAATAGGGAAGTCTCTAGTACAAAGTCACCTATCTGAGGCATGATGGGATTGTACCACCCCACATCAAAAAGGGTGGGAAAGGCTTAGTCCTAAAACCAAGCCCCAGGCTACAAGGATCCTGCCTGCCCACAACCCGCCCCCAACACACATTAATATAATCACATCCATCCCAAGCAATAAGGGCAACCAATACCATCACCTGGGCGGCTGGCTTCCACGTGGGCAGTGCCATCTTTAACAAAGTGAGCATAATATATTTTATCTGCCCAACAATCCACTCCTATGCTCACTTTACTAGCCACAATCTACATCACTGGCATCCCTGTGCAAGGAAATTTAGGCACATTACACAAATTACAACAACATGACAAATCATACAATTTCAGTAATTACAAAGGTACACTTCACCAGTCTCTGAGCACTTTCCCCAAAGCGCAAAATGTCTTCAGCCTTGTTTCTAGCCATGGGAAAAGCTTCTCGGGGCAGGGGAGTACTTCCAGCAAAGCCACCCCCACCCCCATCAGGGTATTTCACATTGTCCAAAATCCATAAGTCCATCCAACAACGGAGCCAGTGCTCACTCCAGTCATAGTCTAGGAAATCAGTCCATGCACATGAGGCCTCAGCCACCTTCCTCAT
Organism: Saccopteryx leptura; assembly: GCF_036850995.1. Taxonomy (NCBI): domain Eukaryota; kingdom Metazoa; phylum Chordata; class Mammalia; order Chiroptera; family Emballonuridae; genus Saccopteryx; species Saccopteryx leptura. Next base: position 157,112,760 of record NC_089503.1, read on the forward strand.
CTCTGCCATCCTGGCAGGTCTTACACTGTCTCAAAGAGGAGCACGTGGCAATGGCAGTCAGCATTTCCATCTCTGCTACAGAGAGCATGATGGCACCCACCCCTATGTCCCAAAATGTCAGCGAAACCACCAGTGGCTTAGCAGGCACTCCCTGCCATTCCAGCAGCCACTCGGCGATGCAAGCCTGGCTTCTGGGATGTCCATTCATCCTCCCGCTGCAGCTGCCCCCATTTACCCTTTGGAGTCTGTGACTCGCAACTCCAGCCCAATTCTCATCTTCCAGACAGGAGCTGGAAACGCCAGCTCCCGCTGCCAGGCTTGACCCCCGGGCCACCGCCGCCTTCTGCTCCGCAGACCTTGCAGCCCCAGTCCCAGCCCCAGCCTTAGTCCCAGCCTTAGCCCTGTTCTCCCGCCAATGCTGGCTTTTCACAACGTCCGAGGCAAGCTGCAGCTCATGAACCTGTGATTCCTTCTCTAGCATCTGCTCCATTTCCAGGTGAATCTCACGAATCTAGTTGGCCTCCTTCTCCAGCCCTTCCTCCAGCTCCAGGGTCAGCATCTGTTTCTCCCATGTTTCCTCCAGCTCCTTCCACTGCTCGGTTTGCAGGTCCCGGGCAGCCTCTTCCACAGAGCTCTCGGTTTCTTCACGCATGGCTGTAAAAGTCAGCCAGCTTACGGTCCCCAAAAGGACAGCCATGGGGAACCATAACAGCAGCCAGTCCTCTACTCCACCGCTCAAAGGTGGTGGTGGCTCCTTGCTGCTCTGTATCGAATCTTGCCACAGACTACACCAAATTTAAAGCAAGTAGGCATGGCCACCATCATCACAGCCACCAGGCCCATGGAAGTTTGCATTAAATTTGGACAGTCATTAAAGAAACAGCGGAATCATGAACTGGTGGGCCATAACATTTAATCCTAGCTTGCATCCGGCGGGCAAGTAAAAACACACACTGGGCTCCAAAACCCACTCATTTAGTGCTCACAAAGCCACTGACTTATCCAAGTTTCCTAGAATCAAAGGTGTCTACCACCAGGCTCATTCTCCTATATTCCCCATCTCCTTCTCTCTGCACAAACTCTGCACTAACTGGCTTCTCTTTCAGCACTCCACCATCTTGATTGCTTCTCCTGGCCTCCTCCATGTGGCCTCTCTCTGCTCTCCTCTCTGCTCTCTCCTCTAATGCTAAGTGTTGGGCAGATAAAATATATTATGCTCACTTTGTCAAAGATGGCGCTGCCCACATGGAAGCCTTTCTCCTAGGTGATATTAATGGGTGTTGGGGGCGGGCTGTGGGCAGGCAGGATCCTTGTAGCCTGGGGCTTGATTTTGGGACTAAGCCTTTCCCACCCTTTTTGATGTCGGGTGGTACAATCCCATCATGCCTCAGATAAGTGACTGTGTATTGGAGACTTCCCTATTTTGTATATTTGATTGAAGGTTTTGACTTCTAAACTATAAAATGGGGGCAGACCGGGAGCTTGCTCTCTTGGTTCCTGAAATTAGCATTAGAGGAGAGAGGAGAGAGCAGAGAAAGGCCATGTGGAGGAGGCCAGGAGAAGCAGCCAAGATGGAGTGTTGAGTGAGAAGCCAGTTTGTGCAGAGTTTGTGCAGGGAGAAGGAAGGAGATGGGGAACAGAGGTGAATAAGTCTGGTGAGCTAGAAACCTTTGATTCTAGGAAACTCGGATTAAGTCAGTAGCTTTGTGAGCGCTGAATGAGTGGGTTTTGGAGCCCAATGTATGTTTTTACTTGCCTGCCGGGTGCAAGCTAGAATTAAAGATGATGGCCCACCAGCTTTTGGCTCTGTTATTTCTTTGCCGACTGTCCGAATCCAATGCGAACTTGCATGGGCCAGGCTGCTGGCTCTACACTAAGCTAATCTCAGGAACCGAGAGAGCAAGCTCCTGGTCTGCCCCCCTTTATAGTGCAGAAATCAAAACCTTTAATCCAATATATAAAATAGGGAAGTCTCTAATATAAAGTCACTTATCTGAGGCATGATGGGATTGCACCACCCCACATCAAAAAGGGTGGGAAAGGCTTAGTCCTAAAACCGAGCCCCAGGCTACAAAGATCCTGCCTGCCCACAGCCCGCCCCCAACTCACATTAATATAATCACATCTATCCCAAGCAAGAAGGGCACCCAATACCATCACTTGAGCAACGGGCTTCCACGTGGGCAGCACCATCTTTAACAAAGTGAGCATAGCATATTTTATCTGCCCAACACCCCAGTATTTACTATATTTGGTACAAAAGTAGATATTTTTGACAGTGGATAGATGAATGAAATAGAGTTCCCCTGCCACTTTCCTGATGGGGCTTTCACATGCCAGTTGTGACATCTGTGTTTCAAAAGCTTTGCTGTTCCTTCCTCATGGAGGGATGAAGTTGAAGCTCTTTAATGTGGGGATTAAGACCTTGTACAGCCTGCCTCAGGCTCCACCTCCAGCCCAGTCTTCCGGAGCCCCTCAGCATGGGGCCTGATCTTGCCTGGCCTTGAATACACTGCTTCTTTAACCCCTCTGTATCTGAGACTCACGTCTCCGGGTTCCCAGCCTCCTTAGTGATTTAGCTCTTGGAGAACCCGCAAACTTTCTGATGCATCCGGCAGCATGCCTCACTCACCTGTGCTCCTGAGCGTAGGGCTTTGCATCGGCGTTGGAAGAGAACATAGATGTCCCCTCAGAAACAATGTGTGCCACTGCTAGGGAGGAGTGCCTGGTGTCAGTTACTCCCTGTGAGCACTGTGTGATTTATTCATGTCTTTGGTGCGTAATTGGTAGTGTTTTGATGAAGGTGAGCATTCCGCCTTGGATACACTGGTCCATGTGGGACAGCTGAGGGGAAGGAGAGTTTGCCACCCCCAATGTGCTTTTTTGGAATATGGATTATTTTTAAGTTGGTTATTTTCAAGAAAGGACTCAGGAAAAACCTTTGACCATCCCTCTAACTGCCTGAGAGTTTATTTAGATAGAGGATCTGCTGCAGGAGGGGCGATCTCATCATATATATATATATATATACATATATATATGTATATATATATATATATATAATTATAGTTATATGTACATAACTATAATATGAGCCTGGTGTGTGATGAACAGGAACCAAGTTTGGCCAAAGTCCTCTCTGTGTCTCATTGTTTAAGGATGGTCCAGCAAACATTTATTTCCCAAACATTTGCTTTTCCATCTCCATGTGAATTGCCTTCCTGCTGTTTGAAGCCCCAAACCACAACCCCACTACCAACACACATGCACACATCCCTTCTCTTGAGCTCAAGGTAACGTGTAAACCTCAACTGCCCCATTTTTCCTTGGGTCCACGGAACCCTCATAGGTACATGATGAAGTTGGTCATTTTCTCCTGCCAGTCTTTCTCGTGTTTTGATTATCAGACCAACCAGAAGAACTTAAAAGGGCAGAAGGAAAACTATTTTTCCTCCCCTGCATATCAGACTTTGATACTGAGGTGGGCAGTATCAGTCTTCCTATGTCCTGATTTATTTAACTGTAAGGTGACAAGGTAAATATCACCTGTGTATACAGTTTCATATCATTAGGATAAAATATATTTTAAAGTGAAAAAGCAGTATGCTTTTTGGATTATCCCTGGAAGGTCTTCATAATGATGTGCATGTTTATTAATTTCTGGAGTATTGAATGATAGGAAAAAGAAACATTTGGGTGCAAGAAACAATGGTCGAAGTGGCTAGAGAGGAAGGAGATTCTAGTTTGGGAAGTCATGTGATAAAATTTAGGTTCAACAGTGGAATCAAACCTTAAAGGTCAGGTGTAAGAATTTGAAGTGGAGGACAGGGTATTTGTGGTCACAGTTTAACTTATGAAATGAATGTTAAAAGGAGACGTAGATGGAATAGAAAAAAGTTTGCACAGTAAGAATGTTGATTTCTTATATGTTAGTACTGAATCATTGTTATTTTGCTCCCCCAATAGTACTAGCAGAAATAGGGGTAATAATAAAGTGGTAATTCGCACAAGGTAGGAGAGTGGAAAAACAAAACGAGATACGTTAGGTGAATGTAAAACGAAGACCTCGGGGGGGGGGGGGGGGGGGGGAAGGGCATGCCCAGAATAAACAGATGTGGAAGCTGAACAACTCTTCACCCTCTGTTCTTGCAGGGAACCTCTGCAAACCTGAAGGTTATTTGTTTATTTAGCAGATGGTGCTTGCGTCCTTTCATATCATTGTTTTAGTATTTAAAAAATATTATAAGGCACAGGCCAATTTGAGAGCAGTTTACAGCTCCTTGGAAGGGAGAAGGTGGATAGGTATTATTAGAGACCCCCCCCCTCCTGCCCCCCACCTCACTGCCTAATCTTGGAAGGTGTTGACACTGTGTGTCCCTTGACTCCGGAGCAGGGAGTGTGGCCAATTATGCCACACTATTGGTCTCTCAGTCAACAGATATCAAGTGTCAATATCAAACACAGATAATAAATGTGAACAAATACTGTCTACTGAATGTCTGAAATTTGAAAGGAACAAATTTGAGTGCCTGTAAATTCTTTATTATCAAAAGCTCTTCTCCCATTCCTTGGAAACATGAGCTATTGTTAATTGCTTTTTACACACTTTTGGTCACCTGGGTACATGTGAAAGTCTTGGGTCTTTTCTAAAGTACTTTTGGGTTAGGGGTGTGTGTATACAGGGCAAGCTCCTGAGGAATGCCTGTCACAAAGACCTGAATTACCGTATTTCCCCATGTATAAGACACACCCTTTTTTGAAAAATTTGGGGACTAAAAACTGGGGCGTCTTTTACAGTGGTTGTAGATTTCTTTACTTGCATTTCCCGCTTTTTCATGTGGATGAAGAGTTGTATGAATTTTATGATGAATAAAACTTGAGCCTGACCAGGCAGTGGCGCAGTGGATAGAGCGTTGGACTGGGATGCGGAAGACCCAGGTTTGAGACCCTGAGGTTGCCAGCTTGAGCTCGAGCTCATCTGGCTTGAACAAGAAAAGCTCACCAGCTTGGACCCAAGGTCGCTGGCTCGAGCAAGGGGTCACTCGGTCTGCTGAAGGCCCGCGGTCAAGGGACATATGAGAAAGCAATCAGTGAACAACTAAGGTGTTGCAACGAGAAACTGATGATTGATGCTTCTCATCTCCCTCCATTCCTGTCTGTCTGTCCCCATCTATCCCTCTCTCTGACTCTCTCTCTGTCCCTCTAAACAAACAAACAAAGAAAAAAAAACCAACAAAAAAACCCCCTTGAGTTTAATAACTTTATGTAATATAGGTACATTTTTTTTCAAATTTCGGGCCCCGAATTAAGGTGTGTCTTATACATGGGAGCATTTTATACATGGGGAAATATGGTATCCACTGAAAGAAAGGAAGGACTCCTGCCCCACCTGGGCTGTATTCTGTAGCCCCTCAGGAATCTGAAACTCTGGTTCTGTAGAAGGAGTGAGTTTGCTTCTGACTTCCTTTCCATGGGACTGGTGTGTCTCAGTCTGTGGACAAACAGTTCAGGGCAGCATCATCCGCAACACTACTCAGGTGTAGGACAAATTCTTTCATTTCCTCCCTCCACTGCTGCGCAGGCCCCAACTCTTCGCCTTTACCTGGAGATGGACAGCAGACTTCTTTATGAGAAAAATAAGATAGTCATAAAGATTTGTTGATATCAATAATGACACAGATGTAGAAGAGGGTGGAGGACTTTTAAGAATCACAGAGAGGCACGTGTGATAGGAGGACCCTGTGATAGAAGGGCCAGGCCTGGAATCTGGCCTGACTTAAAACGTTCTGGGTAAATCACCACCTCTTCTTTTTAAGCTTCAGAAATCTGACCCCTAAAATGAGTTGATTGGACTAGCTATCTGTATATTTTTCTTTCTTTTCTTTTTTCTTTTCTTTTTCTTTTTTCTCCCCTCCCCTCCCCTCCCCTCCCCTTCCCTCCCCTCCCTCTTTCTGTTTCTGTTTTTTAATGTCTATGTATTTTTATCTTGTTTCTAGGATATATCCTCAACTTTCTTTTGTGCTCTGTAGATCTATTTGTTAAGGCTCCAAATTTAATTTCTGGGTTAAAAATATATTTGTGTATATGTGTGTGTGTTTAAAACAATCAAATAAATCCTTGCTAGTTGAATAGAAGAACGGGCTTCCCTTTCTGTCTCTGCCTTCACCTAGTTCCCCATGTTTGGGCAGTGTGCTAGGGTCTACTGCCTTCCTTACCCGACCTTGACCAAGGTTGAAATTTAAAGGGATGAAAGTCATGTGCATAACCTCTACCTCTGCAGGTCTCACTTGACAGTACAGTTCTCTCAAATAAGCTTCTGTGTTAATTGACAGTTTTTTCTAAAAAGGAGTCTATATTTAGAGGAAGAAAAAAAATGACAGAAATGCTTTTATGCTGTTCCCTTGACCCTATCAGAACATCTGTGTGGGCAGCAGATTGGCAGTGGATGCGGGAGTCAGGTATCCTTCTCTCTACTGCTGCTTTTTAGGCTGAATATATGAGGAAACTAATGGAGAGACTGTGCATATGTCTGAAAGGAGATTCTTGAGAATGAGTGATTGCTTGCATCATCCCGACCTTCTAATTTTTTCTGTCCACATTGTGGATGAAGTAGAACAACGGAAACAGTTTAACACTGATTGTGAAAGCTCACTAGGTAACATTGACGAGGTCATTCTAGCCATGCTTCCCTGGCAGGTAATAGTTTGCTACTCTTCAAGAGCATCTGTAAACTCGAGCCCTGCAGTGGGATGAGTCGTTTTGTGTGCTGCTCTTTATTGTCCCTTTCAGAGGCATTCTATCAGCGAAGATTCTTGGATCAGGGGTCCAACCCTGTGTATCTGTAGCATTGGTCATGCTGTACTAAATTTCCCTGTGAGAAGCAATCATGTCTTAATATTTACTAGATTGGAGTAAACACAGGAATTGGCCTGTATTTGCTGTTCTCAGTATTTGCTGATTGTGTGGAAGGTTAGGTGACTATGAGAAATTAACAACGCAGTTATTGGGGATTTGCGTGCTAGTATATGAGCCATCGACCTTTGAGTGGCCACAGATATCACAGAATTTCCCCTTATGTAACAGGAGACATAGGTCACAGGGAGTTTGATGATGACCTATGGTTAGAGTACGTCCACTCCACTCCTCAGATGAACTCAGAGCCCCACACTCTCAAAGAGGACATAACAAACTTATCCTTGTGTATGTAGAAATAAGTTCTAGGTACATGTAAATAAATATGGAATAAGTTGCTGTACATGTAAAGTAAAGGCATGTCTCCAAATGGTTATCCATTTAATGTTTTTTAATGTTTTAGGGATGTGTTTGCTACTTTTCAACCAGCATGTGTCGCCATACCAAATTTTATACAGACCCGGTGGAGGCTGTCAAAGATATCCCTGATGGTGCCAAGATCCTGGTCGGTGGTGAGTCATGTGATATTTTTCCTTTTGATGGTATTGCCTATGTGTTTTCAGTGAAGCAGGGAAAGCCCAGTTGCAAAGCTAGGGAGATGAGAAATGCCAGTTATTTTATTACTCGGTTATTATTTATTTATTCTTTTATTTATTTATTACATGTCACATTATCTGGTATTTTATTACTGTCCCCTTCCTGAAAGTTTAGCAAGGTTTAAAACTTTATTTTTTTTCATTTTCATTCCTTTTGTGGCTCTCCTTTCTATTATTTTGAAAAGTCGGAGTTTACTAGTAGCTTTAAAAAAAAAGCCCTAGAATTTTGAGAATTCATTTAACTGAAAATGTTTGCACTGATCTCTTCGGCCCACGTCCCGCCATCCTTTTGTTTGGCTTCATTTGATGAGCGAGAGAACACATGAGCATCAAACTGCTATTGAGCCTCCCGAGTTCTGTTGCTTTTTGGGTTTGGAATGTCTTTGAGAACCACTGTTGCACTGTCTTGAGACTTGCTGCCTGATTCCTATAAATTTATCTGGGTTTTTCTAACCAACACAGTGGCTCAGCTGGTTAGAGCATTGTCCTGGTAAGCCAAAGTTGTGGGTTCTATCCCCAGGCAGGGCACATACAAGAGTCAATCAATGAATGCATAAATAAGTGAAACAACAAACTGATGTTTATATCTGTGTCTCTCTAAAATAAAAAAAAATAAATCATTTGTTTGGGTTTCTAGCCCTCCACCAAAAGAATCAAGGCTTATTTTTAGGGATGCCCTTCCTTCTTTGCTTCTTCCCTCCCTCCCTCCTTCCCTCCCTCCTTCCCTCCCTCCCTCCCTCCCTTCCATTGATCAATCATTGAATGCCCATTTTAAACCCATTACTATTTGAGGAATTTTGGAAAATGTAAAGAAATGAAAGCCATTGGTTTAGGCTTCCAAGTCTACAAAATATTCTGAGGCTTCTAAAACAAACATGCTTGGAAAAGTGACTGTATGAGGGTCACAGTGTAAGGTGGGACAGTCATGAATCTGTCATTGAGTGCAAAAGAGCGATATGTAGCCATAGTAACACATTGCACTTGGCTTTCTACTTACGTGCCAAAGACTTGACCGTGATGTCTGGTGCTATATATTGGCTTCAAACATTTGGATACAGCCTTACCATCATTTATTGAGTTGCTGAGATATATCTGTGCATTTTGCTTAGCAGGTCTAACAATATACAATATGCTTTATATAATTTAATATATATATATATTTTCTTTTTCTGAAGCTGGAAACAGGGAGAGATAGACAGACTCCCGCATGTGCCCGACCGGGATCCACCTGGCACGCCCACCAGGGGCCCACGCTCTGCCCACCAGGGGGCAATGCTCAACCCCTCCGGGGCGTCGCTCTGTTGTGACCAGAGCCACTCTAGCACCTGGGGCAGAGGCCAAGGAGCCATCCCCAGCGCCCGGGCCATCTTTGCTCCTATGGAGCCTCGGCTGCGGGAGGGGAAGAGAGAGACAGAGAGGAAGGAGAGAGGGAGGGGTGGAGAAGCAAATGGGCGCTTCTCCTGTGTGCCCTGGCCGGGAATTGAACCCGGGACCTCTGCACGCCAGGCCGACGCTCTACCACTGAGCCAACCGGCCAGGGCCCCCTTTTTTTTTTTTTTTTTTTTTTTTAAAGAGACTAACAAACATTTCTCTGACACAACATCACTCTCTTCACAAACTGTTCATCTTTTTGGCTCATTTCAGGTTTTGGGCTATGTGGAATTCCGGAGAATCTCATCGGAGCTTTGCTCAAGACTGGTGTCAAAGGGCTCACTGCAGTCAGCAACAATGCAGGGTTGGTGCATTTTATTTTATTTATTTATTTATTTATTTTTTCCGGGGCCTTCCGGCAAGCACCAGAAGACCTACTAGACAAATTCAAAAAGAGCTGTGAGCACTAAGGGGTTGGTGCATTTTAAAACAATTGTATTGAAAGAAAGGAAAGTTCTTCATATTTAAACAAAGTCTATCAGTGAAGTGAAAATTTTCCCCATTTACATGAGCAACATGCTCGCGTATCAAACTCAAGCGTGGTAGTTACATTAACTCAAATACTTTTCCTACCACACTTCATAGTCATAAGTGGATTGAAGGAGACCTGCATGATTTTATATCTTTATCTGGTATGCTTTTATTTTAATTTCAAATATATTGTTGAAGTTAAAAAATATATATATTTTAAAATAGAATCCTATATTTTAAAGTTTAGAGATGTTCCTTTATGTTATATTATATATAAAGGAAGGTGGACCTCAATTTGAAATCTGTAAGTCCTTTCTTCTGGTTACGTCATGCCTCTGGGTGATAGGTAGGAATGCCACTCATTATTTAAAAAAGTTGCTGGTCTTGCCTGACCAGGTGGTGGCGCAGTGGATAGAGCATCGGACTGGGATGCGGAAGGACCCAGGTTCGAGACCCCGAGGTCGCCAGCTTGAGCGCGGGCTCATCTGGCTTAAGCAAAGAGCTCAACAGCTTAGACCCTAGGCCCCTGGCTCCAGCAGGGGGTTACTCGGTCTGCTGAAGGCCCGCGGTCAAGGCACATGTGAGAAAGCAATCAATGAACAACTAAGAAGTCGCAACGCGCAACGAGAAACTGATGATTGATGCTTCTCATCTCTCTCCGTTCCTGTCTGTCTGTCCCTGTCTATCTCTGCCTCTGTAAAAAAAAAAAAAAAAAAAGTTGCTGGTCTTAATATGCAGCCAGGATCACATTAAAGTGGTCTGCAATAAGCCATAACATTTTAATAATGAATGACATGCTTGTTAAGGTATGTCTAGTTATGAAGGAAAAGGCTATTTTTATACAAAATGACAAATTACCAGCTCTCTGTCAATAATGAAAGACTGGAAATCTTTAAAAAATTGTTTAATGAACAACTTGTCAGTTTAGCCCAGGGGTCTCAAACTCAACTCAGCATGTGGGCTGCAGAGCAAGATCACAGCCGTTCGGCAAATACAAGTAGGTCCCTAGGCTTACTTAATTTTATCCAAAATATTTTGAACTTCGTGGATTAGTCTGCGGGCCGCACAAAATTGTTCGGTGAGCCACATGGAGTTTGAGACCCCTGGTTTAGCCTATTCGTAAATGCAATTTAGACTAAATAACACAGGTTGTTTAGGGTACAAAACTGGTCCTACATTTGTGCTCATTTTCCCTTTGCTGAGTTCACTTATGCCGTTCTTTTCATCTGGAAGGTTCTCCCACTTCTTCACTGTGTATCCATGTCTTTTCCACTTTTGAGAATTTGACTCAATTTACATATCATCAGAGAAGCCTTCCCCAAGTATAGAACTTCTCTTGCCTTCATTGACTTTTAGCCTTTCTTTGTATCCACAATTGCAGTCATTCTCTCGGACACACATTATAGGCTGCTCCTATGATATGGTAGGGTAGTTCTCTGCTCCCTACTGTGTGTTTATCAGCCCAGGAGTCTCAGAGTCACTAAGTGTTAGAGCTGGACAGGATTGTAGCAGTCACCTGTTCCAGTTCCCTCATCTGTTAATGGAGAAGTAACTTATTCAGTCACTTAACATTTCTGGAACACATCTAGTTCCCTTTGAGCCAACTTTATAGTCATTAAAAATACTTTTGAGCCTGACCTGTGGTGGCATAGTGGGTAAAAGCATCAACTTGGAACGCTGAGGTCACCAGTTCAAAACCCTGGGCTTGTTTGGTCAAGGCACATATGGGAGTTGATGCTTTCTGCTTCTCCCCCCTTCTCTTTCTCTGTCTCCTCTCTCTAAAAAATGAATAAATTAAAAAAAAATCTAAAAAATACTTTTGATGGTCAGTATTTTGTTGGGTTTTCCAGATAGCTCAGTGCTTACAAGGGGTGGTGTAATATATATTGCTCATAAAAATTAGGGGATATTTCAAAATGAATACGAAGCGATAAAATAGCCTCTAATTTTTGTGAGCAGTGTATATATTCTCGTTGCAGAATGGGTGCTGATAACCTGTTTCATTGAACACAAGAGAACGTTTGCACACTTTCACGGGCAGTTGATTCTCTTAATTAAGAGGTTTAAATCCTAGAGGTCCGCAGTAATGAGGGCTTTGTTGTAGCCATTTTAGTCAGATAAATGAGGAAAACTTAACATTGCTTCATTGGAGAACCAATGACATGGTTTGAATTGTTAGATAAGTGGAGCGAACTTGGAATTAGAAGTAATTATTCACTCATTTAGAAAGAGGCTCATTTTATGGAAAAAATCTGCTTGAATTGGAAGCCTTTACAGAGCTCGGGAGTCCTGATTATTTTTGTTTTGTGTGTTTGTTTTTGGTAATCGGGAAGACTTGTTGCCATGAGGTACCACTTCCCTTGGAATGAGTGGTACTAGCCTAGAAAAGATAAACCCTCCCTTAGAATCCCTCAGATGAATCAATACTTTGACGTGGATTGATGAGGAAGATAGGAAAAATTGTGCTTTTCCTTGATTTTTAGAAGATTTTAACATGTAAATTACAAGTCTGTATGAACAAAAATTTTCACAGCAATGTATCAGCCAATTAAATCACAGAGCCACGGAAAGAAAGGGTGTGTTCATTTCCTCATGACAAAATTGTTTTATTGATAGATAACAGTTCTTTTTTTTTTCTGAAGTGAGAAGCAGGCAGGCAGACAGACAGACTCCCGCATGCACCCAACCGGGATCCACCCGGCATGCCTACAAGGGGGCGATGCTCTGCTGCAACCGGAGCCATCCTCAGTGCCTGAGGCGGAGGCCATATAGCTGTCCTCAGCGCCGGGGCCACTTTGCTCCATTGGAGTCTTGGCTGTGTGAGGGGAAGAGAGAGACAGAGAGGAAGGAGAGGGGGAGGGGTGGAGAAGCAGATGGGCGCTTCTCCTGTGTGCCCTGGCTGGGAATTGAACCCGGGACTTCCACACGCCAGGCCAATGCTCTGCCCTTAACCAGGGCCTAAATAGCATCTCTTGAAGGTGGGATTTAGACAACTACAAGGGCAGCTGCACTTACATATGGGGGACTAATAAATACTGTCTAGTAAGATACATGGACCTGTGCTTGTGATTACAGTACTAGTACCTGTGTATGTTACTGTCCTAGTGGGGTACAGGGATTCTGTGAGGGCCGACTCTAAATAAAATTTCTGGTTCTGCACCAATGATTTTAAACCAGGAGGTAAAGACAAGTGGCTCTTTCACTGTTTCTGTTTCCTTGTTGAGGTGGCTGCATCTCTAATGGCCTCTGACGGTTCAGTGGAGAGATCGAGGCCACCTTGGCTGATTGTAAGCATTCCCCTAAGATTTAGTTATTTTGTCTGAGAAGGGCTACCACTTCCTGGGGTATGCACTTGAACTTGTCTGCTTAGCTCATAGAAGATTTCACTTTTCCTGTGTAACTACATATGTCACAAATTAACCTTATTTATAAACACAGCACTTTGTTTTAATGTTCTTGATATTATTAGAGTAAATATAAATTGGGTAATTGAGACTTATTATGTCTAAAATGAGAGTAAGCAAGAAACACAGTTTGGTAAATGGTTGCCACTTTATTCTTATTAAAGTTTCATTTTGACCAGAATAGCCAATTAGTGAGATTTTAGAAAATGAAAATCAAGTTTCATAAATATTTGCAGAACATTGATATTTTCCATGAAATATTTTCTGCTTTACATTATGTATTTCTTTAAGTAATTCTTGGATTTAGACATCTTTAACCCCTAAAACATGTGAAACCAGTTTGTCGTGCTACAGGATAGCATTAATCTCTCTCTTGTTACGTGTGCTAGCAAGATAATCGCTTCGAAAGCTCATGGGAATTATCTTTACTATCAAAGCTGCAGAATGCTTTAATACATGTTCCTCTCTGAAAGTTAGTATGTTCCTCATACTAATTATATACGTATGTCTTTCTTCTCTCTTACATTGTAAGGGCCTTGCCTTTTATTATTTTTGTGTCATCACTGGCAAGAAGGATCCTCTAATTTATTGCAGTGTCTGTGTAAGAGATAGTGTAAGTCACTCTTATGAGCTACCTACCAGCACACTGTGTCCTGGGCCAGGTAAACTGGGCTTAGCATCTTACGTACTGCTTGGTTGCCATGTCCAGTTCTAGTCCAGAAACAAAAAACAAATACACATGGTTTTCAGAGCCAAGATCAACAAATACAGAAAGGTCATCTCCAAACAGAGCCAAGTTCAAGTGTATATAGTAGGTTGAAAAGCCAAATAGACACCCATGAAAAAGTGCTTAGAAAACTTACCAGGTCAATGAATGACCAAATATATTCTGGTTTGTGGTACATAGTTGTGCACTTGGAGCGAGTTTCAGGTCTGTAATACTACAGAAAGCAAATGGACTATACCACCTTCCTGGATTATTTTATTATGATATAATTTAGGCAGGGCTCCAGAGGATGTCAGTGGTGCTCTTATGTTGGATAACTGAGAAAGTTTACCAAAGAAACTTAAAAAAAAATTTTTTTTTAAAATAGAATTCAGAGAGGGAGAGAGAGAAACATTGATTTATTGTTCTTCTTACTTATGCATTCACTGATTATCTCTTGTATGTGCCCTGACCAGGGATCAAACCCACAGCCTTGGTGTATTGGGATGGTGCTTTCACCATCTGAGCTACTCAGTCAGGGCCCAGAGGGACTCTTCAAAGAAATGATCAGGACTCAGGGAAAGCACCTGAGTTCAGAAGCGCCCTTGGGTTAGGAGCAGAGGATCCCCAGCCCTATGCAGATGGTATGAGTGGAGGGAGCTGTTGGAACCTGGAACAGAGCTCTCCAGAGAGGGCTATTCAATATGCTGTAACTTCTCAGGGAGCAGGCCAGGGGAATAGAAATCCTGACACTATTCTCCTCTCACCCCCACCCTCCTGATGGCACCTCCCATTCGCTGGGCCCAATCAGAGGTGGCTGGCCCCAACCCAAAGCCAGAGAATAAGGGAAACAATGACCCAGCCCACGCACCTCTGCGGTCCCAGGCACAGGGCTGGCTGAATGATGCGGAAGGACAAATAGGACCTACCCAGCATCCCGCCCAGATGACTTTCATTCCTGTTAGAGGGGAGCCAGTGAGGAGGGGGCAGGGAACTCGAGCAGTAAATTCATCTGAAAAGTGTTCAGCGAATGTCTCTGTAGTGCCCTCTGTGTGGTGTGCTTCCAGGTGATTGGGGCCCGACAGTGAGCAAACCAGCACCGGCTCTCTGCCAATGGGGAGCGGTGGACAAAACGTAGTAAACATGAGAAAATAAGTAAATGCTCACTATGTTCGAAGGTGATAGAGAGGGCTGTGCAAAACAGAAAAGGAGTAAGGGGGCCTGGGAATGTAAAGGTGGAGGGCCAGGCTTATGGAGAACATGGGCAGTCACTCGGGACTCATGGAGGGAGTTAGCCGGAAACCTGAAGGAAGTGAGCGGGAGAGCCACGCAGCTATGGGGGAAGCTGTTGGGGACACAGGAAGGCCAGAGTGAAGGCCCCCAGGCAGGATTCCTGGGCGTTTGGGTGACTAAGGAGGAGGCCAGTACAGGTGGAGCAGAAAGGAAAGGAAGAGGGCAGAGTGAAGTCAGACGTAACCAGGCCCCATCCCTGGGGGCCCGTGCAGCCACCTGGGGAGACCATTGCTGTTACTCCGAGTAAGCGAATCCCACTGCAGGGTTTGAGCGGAGCTGTGACACGGAGGGACATTTTATTTTATATCTATGTTTTTGGCTGTCATTTTGTGAGTAGATCAAAGGGGCCTGCAGTGGCAGCTGGTAAGGTTACTGCAGTGTCCCCAGGTAAGAGATGGTGTAGGTCACGGGAGGGAGAGAGAACATCTCAGATTTCGGATAGATTTTGAAGGTGGGGTTAGGATGACCCAGTAGCGTGTGAAAGAGAAGTCGAAGGTCACCTCTTTCATTTTGTACTAAAGATCTCAAAGGATGGGGCTGCCCTCAGGAGAGATGGAGCAGGCTGCAGGTGGAGCAGAATTTAAGGGAACAAAATCGTTAACGTGGAGAACTGAGGGCCTACAAAGGTGTTAATTAAGAGTATGTAAAACACAAACACAACACAAGTTTTATGTGTATGAGCATGTGGGGGGAAGAACTAATTTTCCAAGAGATACAGAATCTTGAGTGTTTGGAGTCCTCTAGTGGACAACTGTATTATTAATCTTCAGGGGATTTTCCCCATATGGCCAAAGTACACTTGAAAATATTTGTAATTTAGGCTCTACTTTTCTTCTTTTTTATTTATTTTATTTTTTCTCCCAAAGTGAGAAGTGGGGTGGGGTGGGAAGACAGACAGACTCCTGCATGCGCCCAGCCAGGATCCATCCAGCAAGCCCACTAGAGGCCATTGCTGTGTTGTGGCCATAGCCATTCTACTGCCTGAGGTGGAGGCCATGGAGCCATCCTCACTGCCTGGGCCAACTTTACTCCAGTGGAGCCTTGGCTGCGGGAAGAGAAGAGAGAGATAGAGAAAAAGGAGAGGGGGAAGGTTGGAGAAACAGGTGGGCACTTCTCCTGTGTGCTCTGGCCAGGAATCAAACCTGGGACTTCCACACGCCAGGCTGATGCTCTACCGCTGAGGCTCTAGTTTTCTTTTGAAACTAGTGAGAGTATATCATATGGCTGGTTTTTATATCCATGGCAGGGTGGGAATGTTACTAGATTTTGTATTGGAAGGCTTAGGACTATGAAAAATGTTCAGAAGAAGGTTGACGGTTACCTGTCCCTGGATTACTTTGAAGTATTCAGGTGTCAGGACTGCCTGGGGGCTGTTAGAGGTTTGGAAATGATACATTCTGAGAATGAGGAAAGGGTCAGTTGAGCAGGAATGGCTCTCGTGTGTGTGAGGCATGTGAGGATGGAGGGTGGAGGGAAGGTAGGCATCAAGAGAATGTGGGTTACATGCCTCGTGGTAGGATTCCTTTAAATTAATGCAATTTTGTGTTTTTGCCTATTGGCGACATTAATGCTCTACCAGACGTTCCTTTGATTGTAAGCTGCTTGCATTTTCCTCCCAGGGTTGACAACTTTGGCTTGGGCCTTCTACTTAAGTCCAGGCAGATCAAACGCATGATCTCTTCGTATGTGGGGGAAAATGCGGAATTTGAGCGGCAGTACTTAGCTGGGGAATTAGAAGTGGAGCTGACCCCTCAGGTAAGAAAGTTCTCTGCTTTTCTTTTACACTACTATCTTATTTTAAAATTTATCTTTTTCTCCCTAGGTGTGTCTTTGTGCAACACAGGTCAGGCAGAGAGAATGCTATTTTGGAGGTCACATGAGCTGATTGCTAGAGTCTAACTCTGTGCAACAGAAAAAGGAGATATTTCTAATAAAAAAAATACCTAGGCTCTAAGATACATTTCAAAGCTTGGCACCATAATGCACATTGTGCTGGAAAAATGCAAAAGAACTTGCTGAAATGTTTGAGGATTGTCCTAAAAGTCAGTTCATACAAATCATAGGATTAGTAATTTATGTGGAATGCGGTCTTGCAGAGGCAGATCAGGAGGGTGAAGTCCTTGGGGGGGTGGAGTGAAACTGACTACATCAGAGGAAGTTCTGGGATTAGAGCCCCCGGTCCCCGGGAAGTGTCATTACAAAGCAAGCAGTTACCAAAACTAATCGAGCGAGTTCCCACTCATTTCCACACTATCTCTTTTGGTGAACATGGGCTACATTGAAGAGTTTAGAGTAGAGGAACGCAAACTTTTGGAAGGCATATGTGTGAGCAGGGGTCTACAGGCTGTGTGTGTTTGCATCTCATTTTGGCGTGGGTTCTGAAACAGAGCCCACGAAATGATGCAATGTGGAAGAATTTTATAAAGACTTTAGGGGAACAGTTAGTTCTTTCTACCTGAGGCTTCACAGTGCCACTTAGGGTCACATATGGCCACTGCAGGGTCGCGCCGTTCTTGGTGTTTACCCATTTTCATTTAAAGTTTTCTTTCTTTCCTTTTTTTCTTTTTTAAATTAGCAAAAGATATACTATCTTAGTCTGCTTGTGGTACTAGAGCAACAATACCACAGACTGGGGGGGGGGGTTAAACAATGGAAATTTGTTTCTCATTGTTCTGGTGGGAAGTGTAAGATCCAAGTGTCAGCTGATTTGGTTCTTGGAGGGGGTGATAGGTTGGGAGGAGAGAGAAGAGAGCATGAGCGAGCAAGCACATGCAAGTAAATTACTTGGGAGCTCTTTCGTGTGTGTTTTTGTGTGTGTGTTTTATTATTATGTTTTTCTTTTGTCTATTTGTTTGGGGATCTTATCTTATAAGAATATGAATCCTAATGACTCAGAGCCCTACTGTTAAGACCTTGTTTAACCCAGATGATCTCCAGAAAGGCCTTATCTCCAAATACAGTCATTCGCAGGGGTTAAGTCTTTCCTACGTGAATTTTGGGGGGATATAATTCAGTGCACAGCACACATGTTTCCTCGTCACATTGTAGGTTGAGATACCTTATCCTTTGTATTTGGAGCTATGGAAGATTAATCTTTTCTATCTTGCAATCCTCCTTATTTTGTCAGAGGCCGTATATGTAGGAGAGGAACTTCCTTAATATTTCTTTTATGGTCTTTAAGCTGAAAGAAGTCAGTTCCCTCCCTAGTTTAGTGGCACCTAAATAAACATGGGCCCTGGCCTGGGAGCCAGGAAGGAGGGTTGGTGAAGTGTCAGGGACCAGGACTCCCTTTGGTGGAAACTGCAGAAGTCCTGTCTCCAGGAACTTTCAATGTCCAGGCCCTGAGCCAGGGGACACAGAAGGAGCAAAGTGTTTGTGGTGAGTGGACATAAAACACATTTTAAACAAGGGGTGGTATTAGGATTGTTTGAGGATTGAATTTTTGTGAATGTTGTTACCTTAAAATACCCAGAACACAAAGGAGAGTCATTGGATAGAGTAGATATGTAGTCACCTGTAAGATTTTCCGTTGAGGCCCCAGAATATCCCACATGCTTGAGTGACTCAGTATTTAAATGCTAATGATTAGCCCTTTCTTTGAGTTAAGGCCCCAGTTAAAGTAGAAAATTGTTTTTAGGTAGGACAATATTAACACCTTGTCATTAATACCTAAACCTGGTTTTCACTACTGATTAACCATGTAGCTGTCCAGTGTGACCATGCTGTCACTGGACTGTGACAAGTTTTTCGGTGGTGGGGAGGGTGTCAGGGCATGTGCAGGGCCAGTTTATTCCACCGTGGGCAAACTGGGTGGGAAGGCATTAGGGGTGGGAGAGAGCTAAGACAGGGCATTTGAAGTCACTGGCACCCAGCAGGGGATGAAGATGACCAATTGATTAAGAGAAGGGACAGAGAAACTTGGCTGACAGCTGTTTCTACTCTGAAACAAAATTTGAAGCACTCTGGCCTTTTCAAAACCAATTTATCTATATGTTGTACCCTTTACCTAACTTTGGCTTTTTCCTTGGTTAGTTAATATTGTAGACGAAATACTTAGAATGGTTTAGAATAAATTTGAAATCAATTTGAATGATTTGCGTTATTATTCTATAATGATCGCTATTGTTACTAGTGAAAAGATTCAGGCCACCCCTACACATAGCACAAAATAAAACACAGCCTTTAATCTTACGGTTTTTTGATATGTAAAGTTGCAGTTACATACTGTACTTCAGATTTGAAAATGCATTTAAAAATATTACAGACTGATGTGTAGAAACCAGTAGGCACATGGACACCGAACACATGAGTGTGTGAAGAAGCAGTTCCACCTTGTGGGTTAAGAATAGGGAGGCTATTGTCTTGAGAGGCAGTGACTGTTTTAAATTAATTTCTCAGGATGTTTTGTTAGTGAGTACATCAGTTTGCCGCGCGGAGGACTGTTTAGGACAAGAAGCCCAGAGAGTAGTCACTGTGTCTGGGAATGCCCCTGTGCCCACTTGCGGAAGTGCACTCGTTGACCTTTGCGTGAGGTGTCGCTTGCTCCCCTGCAGGGCTCTTTGGCGGAAAGGATTCGTGCAGGCGGGGCTGGCGTCCCCGCCTTCTACACCAGCACTGGCTACGGGACCCTGGTACAGGAAGGAGGGGCACCGATCAAATACAACAAGGACGGCAGCATCGCCATTGCCAGTAAGCCGAGAGAGGTGAGCAGTCACCCAGGTGATGTAGGACACTGCCACCAGCCTAGGGTTCCGGTGGGCTCCTGGGGTAAAGTAGCGTGAAATCATACTCCATCACTCGTTCACGTAAATGTATTAGGTCACATGTCCAGCTCAAACTGAGCATCTCCTAGTAACAAGTCACACAGAAAAACCGGAGTAAGTGAATGATAAGAAACTGTAACCTGTAGGAGATGTGTGAATTAGGATTAGTTATTGGAAGTCATTTTGGGGGTAGACTTTTACATATGTAGGAGGCTTTATAACTGCTGATTATGCTTCTATACGTAATAAATATGGTAGATGTCTGATCTGTATATTAAATTCTTCATGTTCAGGTTTCTAACGTGAATGTGGGACAAAAAAAAAACAAGCCAAAGAAATCACAAGTTTGTCTACAATCTTAAAAAAAATGGGAGATAGTAACATAGTGGAATGAATGGGGAGTTCTCATTATTGCCTTCATTTTGAATGCTGGACACACGTGAGCTCTAAACTGATTGACTTCGTTTTGTTGGAAGTGCTGGGTAGGCTGGGGTTTCTTGGTGCTTGGTAACTTCACTCACACGCTAGAAACGAACTCTAGATAATTGAGAGAATTCAGATTTGAGGCAACTTTTACACTAACACAGGCCACTGTTTCTTTACTGTGTGTTTAGAATCCTTCCCATCTCCGTGCCCACGTGGCTCAGGTAGGTGAACATAGGTGTTTGCAGAAATGCTCAGCCTCTCTACAGGGAAGTGAAAACTTAGAAACAAGAGGGTGATCTTGTCGTCTTTCTTGTCCTTCTCTGGAGTTTAGCCTTTTTGCTTAAGCCAGTGGTTCTCAAAGTGTGCGCCAGGGTGCACTGGTGCGCCCTAGATTTCCAGGTGCACCCTATGGTATTCCAGAGAAATATGTGCTTGTTGGAGACCAAAAAACCAATAGGGTTTTTGGAGTTTAGATTTTTGGGGGACAGAGGTGTGGGGAGTTGGCTGTAAGCTGACAGTCTGCCCAACCCCCACCTCACTTGCCTGATTAGGTTGCAAAGGCTGTTAAGCTGTGGTGCTGGATTGTTTACACTACCCCCCATGTTCCCCGGAAAGACTGGAGGCAAGTTCCTTCTAGCCTTTGTTTTGTGTAAAGTTAAGATGATATGTATGGTGGGGGTTTTCTGCACTCAACACAATTAAGAGTAAAAGGAAATGAGAGTTTGCCTTTCAGATATATGCCCAAACATTGAAGAAATCGCTGGGACACATCAGGCTCATGTTTCTCATAAACACAAGAATGAAAAAATTTAACACATTCATGCCAGGACCTGCCAAATTTACTAAGTCTTACTAAGAATGTATCTATATATATAAAAAGATAACTTTTTTGTTGTTTTTTTATTTTTAACCCCTTTTTTACAAATTCTAAAAAGCATAACAAAAAATGTAACATAAAAATGTTTTTTAATGTCAGAATAAATTTAATTTTGTCGTATTTATTTTAATTACCATAAAAGCATGCTTGGACTTATATTTATTTTAATATTTGACTTAATTTTTATAACATTTCTCAGAAATTTGTATATAGTGCGCCTACAATTATTTGTAGGATTTTAATTTTTTTTTTAATTTTTATTTTTTTATAGTGACAGAGAGAGAGTCAGAGAGAGGGATAGATAGGGACAGACAGACAGGAACTGAGAGAGATGAGAAGCATCAATCATTAGTTTTTCGTTGCGACACCTTAATTGTTCATTGACTGCTTTCTCATATGTGCCTTGACCATGGGCCTTCAGCAGACTGAGTAACCCCTTGCTCCAGCCAGCGACCTTGGGTCCAAGCTGGTGAGCTTTTTTGCTCAAACCAGATGAGCCCGTGCTCAAGCTGGCGACCTTGAGGTCTCGAACCTGGGTCCTCCGCATCCCAATCCGATGCTCTATCCACTGTGCCACTGCCTGGTCAGACTATTTGTAGGATTTTAAATGTGCCCCGACTTCAAAAAATACGAGAACCACTGGCTTAAGGTGACCTGTTAGACTTAGCTTTTATTTAACATTTTTTTTATATTCTGTCTTACTTGTTTCTTTACTTTCTAATTAAGTTTATAAAGTTCTTGACAAAGTAAAAGGAGTCTAATTATTAAAATGGGTCTTAGTAATATAGATAAAGATGCCCAGAAAGGTTGGGTTAATCCTTTGAGAGCTTGTTAGCATTAACTCACCTTGGGAAAACATAGGCTAAACTAGACTCTGTCCTGGATACCTGGGTTCATTTCAATCTGGAGTCAGGTGCATGGACCTAATAGTTTTGTAGTTTTGTCTGGACCCTCTAGGAATATTACAAATCATTTCTTATGTTAATTCTGAAAGTGCTATGAAGTATAGTCAAGAAGGGTCAGGGCAGAGAAAGTGATCAGTGGCCGGGTAGATGGTGTTTGGGATTACATTTGTAGAGACCTGAATAAACTAGGAGAATGAGCTGGGGGGGAAGCTCAGAGGGCTGTAATCTGTCAGATGGAGGGAGGAAGACAAGGTCCTGAAGCAGGCTTGCCCTGTGTGTGGAACAGCAGGGCAGTGAGACTGAAACAGAGTGAATGAGACAGAAAGCAATAGGATTGGAGGGTGAAGAAAGGCAGGGGCCAGATCCCGGGAGTTTGGATTTTAGTGAGTGTGGTGAGCAGCCAACAGAAAGTTGGTGGAAGTGATGTGCTCAGTGTTAAAGTTTGGCGTGTTGTAGCTGTTGAGAAGTGATATGCTTTTTTGTTTTTGTTTTTGTTTTTTTGTAGGGACCAAGAGCAGCTGCAGTGAAAGAGATTAGAGGGTGTTTGTTAACCTAGGTGGGAATGTAAAGTGGTACCAGTGGAATTCATGAGAAGTGGTTGGAATTGGGGTACATGCCGCTAGTAAAGCCAGCAGGATTTACTGATGGATTGGTGGTAGGTGTGAGAACAGACGAGGATTGGTGTGCTGCTTACTGAGATGGGCCGAGCGTGGGGGGAGTCAGCGAGCTCCATTAGTGACCCTGTGCGGCTGAGATGTCCCCAGTCCCCAGGAGGAGGGGCTCAGAACGCTGCAGCCCGGGGAGGTGCAGAGCTGGGCTGGGAACGTCAGGGTCATGGGCATATAGTGTTTAAGTCTGTGGGGCCAGAGCAGTGGCTAGGGCTGGAGAGGAGGTTGAGAACACCTATTGTGCCTTTAAAGGTCGGGAAGAGGCCTCTGAGCAGCAGGACAGAGGAACGGAACGCGCCTAGCAAGTGAAACGGAAACCAGGTTTACAGAGGAGGGTGTGACAACATGTGTCAGAGAGGGTGCAAGGCTGGGGAGTAGAGCCCAGGGAATTGGCCATTGGATCTGGAAACATAGAGGTCATGGTGACCTTAAAGAGTGATTTTTCTAGAATAGATTCAAGAAAGGAATGGAAAGATGAAGTTGAGACGATGAAACTCATGACTCTTGAGTTTAATAGCTAGTTTGACAAAACCAATTCGTCCCTTTATAACCCTTTGAGTAGTGAGTTTTATTTCATGTTTGCTGACCCCCGGGAGTGAATTTTTTTTTTTTTTTCAAAAAATGAAATTAGTTCCAGTTACAATTTTATTAACTTAAAATCATGTTTGTTTGATAACTAATGTATGGAAACAAGAAGAACATACATTTGCCTATTTTTAATGTTGCCTTACACATTTTTAAAATTAATCGATCGTACTCTGGATGGTCAGGAAGCACAAGGATGTACATGAATGTTCGTACTACTCAAAGGGTTAAAAAACATACAGAATATTAGCTAAAACTCACCAACTGCTAGTGTGTAGATCTATCAGGAAATTATATAATTAGAATTTAAAAACATTTTTTTAAACTTTCCCCTGGGTTAACATATATTTAGATTTATATGGAATTTTCTAGATTTCTATGTAAATATTATCATTGATGCTTACAGTGGTGACTCTTAAATACATAAGGTTTTTTTAAAAACTATATATTGATGTGCAGCTTATAAACATCTTTTTTTTTTTAAACAGCCCCAGCAAACTTGTGTTTTGGGGGGGTTTTTTCTTTTTAATTTTTATTTTATTTATTCATTTTAGAGAGGAGAGAGAGGGAGAGAGAGAGAGAGGAGAGAGAGATGGGGGAGGAGCTGGAAGCATCAACTCCCATATGTGCCTTGACCAGGCAAGCCCAGGGTTTCGAACCAGCGACCTCATCATTTCCAGGTCGACACTTTAGCCACTGCGCCACCACAGGTCAGGCTTTTTTTTTTTTTTTGAAGAGTTTTATTAAAAGAGAAAATTTTAAATATGCCAACCATATATGGCTGACATGAGGCATGAGGCCCAAATCGTGCAGCCCCCAATAATAGTTCAGAAGCTGCTTATATACCCTTGATCACACACGGGTGGGGGAGAGCATGACATTATGGCACAATTATTAACAAGAGTATAACATTTGTCTAGGGGATATACAGAAACATTAAGACTCTCAAGGTAACACAATCAAAAGACATTTGCAAATCTTTCAGGGTTTCTCTTTCTTCACTAGCCTAGAGGTATTTTACTCTCAAGATCCCAGGAAAGGGAGGAACTACAATCAATACAAGGTGGTATGAAAATTCAGCCTCCTATTGAAAGAGAAGTTTTTTAGTTAACCTTAATTATTTCAGAGATTTTAAAACCAAATGACCCTAGTCGTCCTTGTAAGTCAGAAGACTTTTACATTCCTTTTCCTCCATTTTTAAAGGAAAGTGTAAGGTATTTTTCCCCGCCGAGAAGGAAGGAACAGGGTTCGGAGCCGCAAAGTGTGGAATAATAAACTACTTTATTGAGTACAGAGCGCACACCCCGCCCGGCAAGGTTCCCTGGCCCCTAGGAAAGAAAGATGGAGAAAATGGAGGCTAGGGAAGTTGCCTAAACATCTTTTATATAATTTGTCTCTAAGTTCATATTAATAAGATCCGTATATTATATAATCATTATATTATAATGATTCTGTAAATTAATTAATCTTATCCAGCAGGAGGGTGGGATAATGTCTTTAAGGAAGCTGTTGTTTAAGAATGGATTTCAGTTTTAAACTATAGTTAAAGAAGTTAATGTACCTCAACTTTTTTCTGAAGCTTTCTATAAAATTGCAGCAGTTTGTCCACTAGGGGGCACAGTGGGAATGGGAATGGAGTTCTGCTTTTCAGTGCTCCCATCCTGTGCAGAGATGGATGGAGCCTAGCTTTGTCTTTGGGTTGTTTCCAAAGGCAGTTTGCCTGAAGCTGCTTCTCTTCTCCACCCTGCACCCTCCATTCACAGTAGAACTAAAGGCAATAAACATACACGAATCAGTAGCATTCCGTTAGACCACTAATGGCAGAAGAGAAGGTGTAATAGAATAAAATATAACATTCATAATAGTGTCAGAAACTGGGAAGCACCTATGACTACACCTAAAATATATATATAAAGCTTTTGGGGTTAAAATTATACAACTACTAAAAGGTAGAAGACTTCCAAAAATGTGCTTATGGGTGGGAAGATATGGCGTGTTAATTCTCTCCAGTGTCATCTACAAATTCTAGGAATTTTAATTAAAATCTCAGCAAGTGATTATAGATTAATTAGAGATATGAATGAACTTTTATAACTATTTCATATATAAAAATAGCACATTGGCCACTTCATGAAAATTATATAGTTTTTTTCCTCCTGCAGTACAGGGTACAAGGGACTATTTTCATGTTCAATACATAACATATGCACACAAGTAATAAAATGAATGCTGATGTACACAGTCTCTACCTCAGTTCCTCAGACTGACCAAGCTCTCGCTTATCTCTGAGCCTTTGCACAGGCTGTTCCCTTAGTCGCCCTTCCAGCACTTGGACAGTGTCGCAGTGGCCCACCATGACTCATGCATGGGGTCTCTGTTTGGATTTAGAGTTCTGAGAAACAGTTCTGACTAAGCTGGTGTCCCTCTGCTCTGCCTTTATCAGAGCACACAGCACAACCAAACAAGACCTGTACAGATACCTGACGGTGCCCTCTCTGTCCTGCAGGTGAGAGAGTTCAAGGGTCAACATTTTATTTTGGAGGAAGCCATTACAGGCGATTATGCATTGGTGAAAGCATGGAAAGCAGACCGTGCGGGAAATGTCATTTTCAGGTAGTATGATGGTCTTAAAAAATATGAATGAAGTGCTTTTCAGCAACTCTATATTTCCTAAATTATGATTACAATATGGATGTCTTGATGTGTTTGGTATTGAAAAATTTATTTTAAAATGGGAGTCTGTTCTGATTTCTCTGCTTGTTAACCATTTGTATCTATATACTGTCAATGAAAAAACAAACAGACTTCCAAACCTGTAAGAATTTTTTTTTTTTTTTTTTTTTTTTTTTCATTTTTCTGAAGCTGGAAACCGGGAGAGACAGTCAGACAGACTCCCGCATGCGCCCGACCGGGATCCACCCGGCACGCCCACCAGGGGGCGGCGCTCTGCCCACCAGGGGGCGATGCTCTGCCCATCCTGGGCGTCGCCATATTGCGACCAGAGCCACTCTAGCGCCTGGGGCAGAGGCCGAGGAGCCATCCCCAGCGCCCGGGCCATCTTTGCTCCAATGGAGCCTTGGCTGCGGGAGGGGAAGAGAGAGACAGAGAGGAAAGCGCGGCGGAGGGGTGGAGAAGCAAATGGGCGCTTCTCCTGTGTGCCCTGGCCGGGAATCGAACCCGGGTCCTCCGCACGCTAGGCCGACGCTCTACCGCTGAGCCAACCGGCCAGGGCCAAGAATTTTTTATCAGTTTATTTGAGCCATACTGTGGTCAGTTGTCAGGAAGCAAAGTCTCAACAGCATGAGAAAATGTTCCTCCAAATGGCGGTTTTACCATTAGAATCAAAAGGGAAGACCTAAGAGGTTACATGAAATTGATTGGTGATAGAGTAGCAGGAGAAAGCAAAGGGGGTGGAGATTGGGTAAAAGTGAAAGTGTATACATTAAAATCTCTCACATAGGAAGGCACTAGACAGCAAAGTTAATTAACATGATAATAACAATGGAGGGGTTTGTTGATTCCTGCTCTGGTGGGATGCCTGCCTGAGGGGTCAGGGAAAAGATTACTCCTACATTTCCAAGTGTTATCAGGGACATTATTGTAGATGCAGAAGGCAGCAGCAGGCTTCAAAGCAAACACTGATCTTTGTTCAGATACAGAATAGCTCCCTAGGACTTGACTACTCACCACGAACTGCTCTTAGTTAGAAAGGATTGATTTAGACCAGGGGTCCCCAAACTTTTTACACAGGGGGCCAGTTCACTGTCCCTAAGACCATTGAAGGGCCGGACTATAAAAAAAACTATGAACAAATCCCTATGCACACTGCACATATCTTATTTTAAAGTAAAAAAAACAAAACGGGAACAAATACAATATTTAAAATAAAGAACAAGTAAATTTAAATCAACAAACTGACCAATATTTCAATGGGAACTATGCTCTCACTGACCACCAATGAAAGAGGTGCCCCTTTCGGAAGTGCGGTGGGGGCTGGAAAAATGGCCTCAGGGGGCCGCATGTGGCCCGTGGGTCGTAGTTTGGGGACCCCTGATTTAGACCATCATGTGTTTACCTTAGTTCCCCGAGTTCACAAGGCCATTGAATAGGCTTTCCCTGAGCTTGTCAGGTTCAGTTTGTTGCCACATCTTGATTTATTAAAAAACAATTTTTTTCATCCACAATACCCTTGTATTTAGTCACATACAGATAATCTTTTCTCCTGTGTATTTTTGTCTCCAAGACCAGTTAAAATATTAACATGCTTAGAAAACATTAGAAAAGCACACAGTTATATTTTATTTTGATTTTGTTACTTGCCTAAGTTAACCTGCCTTAGTTACTTTAATATTCTGGAAATATGCTGCTAATAAAATTATTTTGGTTAGATCATCTCTAGTCCTATTGGTGTCATCTAGGAAATGCTTATAAAGGTTTTGTCTGGAAAGTTGTTTAACCTTAATAACACTGAACATGCCTTCTCATTAACTGAATAGGCGAAGATATTCATCCCCAGGCTTAGTAGAGTTTAAGATCTTCTGATTACCCTAAACTCTCTTAATACCAAGTGTTTAATATTTTGGGTTTGTAGATTATATAGGTTTTTTTGTTATTATTATGCTGCCTTTTAATATACACATAAAGGTTTCAAAAAACGTTTTTCAAAATGTTTGGTTTTAAAAATTTCACTTATTAGGTTACTGTATGGCCAGTAGCCGTGGCCACCATCACAGCCGCCTAGCCCGTGCAGGTTCGCATTTGATTCGGACAGACGGTAATGAAACAACGGAGCCAAGAACTGGTGGGCCATTACCTTTAATCCTAGCTCGCACCCAGTGGGCGAGTAAATACACACAGTGGGAAATACTTCCCTTTCCATTCAGGGCTCCCAAAGCCACTGACTTATCCGAGTTTCCTGGAATCAAAGGTTTCTACCTCACCAGCCTTATTCACCTCTGTTCCCCATCTCCTTCTCTCTGCACCAACTCTGCACAAACTGGCTTCCTCTTCAGCACCCCGCCATCTTGGCTGCCTCTCCTCTGCAATGCTGATGGCAGGATCTGAGTGAGAGCCCCCCCACCCCGTCTGCCTCATAGTGTAGAAATTAAAGCCTTTAAGCCAATATACAAATAAGAAAGTCTCTGATACAAAGCCACTTATCTAAGGCATAAATGGGATTCCTCCTAAGAGTGCACCACCCCACATCATGCAACAGCCAAGGGTGTGGGGAAAAGCTTAGTTTTGAGAAGACCTTAGTATTAGACGGGAGGGAAAGGCTTAGTCTTAAAAGTAAGCCTTAGGCTATAATGACTATGCCAGCTTACAGCCTGTCCCCCACACCCAAAGCGAGCAAACATATACATCATATTTACAAACTTATTTGACCAACAGTTACAGAAATGATTTTTCCCTCATAGCATTTTCATATACTGCTTATTTTTAAATAATTTTTTTTTTTTTTTTTTTCATTTTTCTGAAGCTGGAAACGGGGAGAGACAGTCAGACAGACTCCCGCATGCGCCCGACCGGGATCCACCCGGCACGCCCACCAGGGGGCGGCGCTCTGCCCACCAGGGGGCGATGCTCTGCCCATCCTGGGCGTCGCCATGTTGCGACCAGAGCCACTCTAGCGCCTGAGGCAGAGGCCACAGAGCCATCCCCAGCGCCCGGGCCATCTTTGCTCCAATGGAGCCTTGGCTGCGGGAGGGGAAGAGAGAGACAGAGAGGAAAGCGCGGCGGAGGGGTGGAGAAGCAAATGGGCGCTTCTCCTGTGTGCCCTGGCCGGGAATCGAACCCGGGTCCTCCGCACGCTAGGCCGACGCTCTACCGCTAAGCCAACCGGCCAGGGCTTAAATAATTTTTTTATCTAGAAATTTAATTTAATGGGGTGACATTGGTCCATAGGAACACACAGGATAAACAGAGATAATTTGTGACAAGAAAAACATAAATAGGGAGGAGGTAAAGGACATCTGCTTTTGGTGAGCAATTTTTTTATCTCTACCAAATGCAGCTTTTGTGCAATCACAATGAAGTACTCTGTGACCACTCTTCTGCTGGTTTTGTTCATTTCTGAAGAATTTATAATATAATATTAATACTATATTTGATTTCTTGAATTCAGCCAGTTTTTTGAATTATAACTAATTTTGGCAATTACAGAAGACATTTTGTATCATGTTCACCATACTTTACTTAACACTTTGGTTCCATGTTTGCAAAGTTTCGTTGCTATTTTTTAAAAAAAGAGGTATGGAATTGTACAGTAGCAAATGGAAATGAATTATTTAAAATGTTTCCACAAATTTATCTTTGCTCCATTGCCTAGGTCTGGTGTCTAAAGACTGTACAAGGGCTATTCTGACCCCAGACTTCATGCCTGTGGATCAAATAAACATTGAGCTTTGATGAGAGAGCTTATCTCCAATGGTCAAGTAACTTAGATCCTTAAGACACTGACTTCTAGGACGGCCTTCACATTTAGTGGGACGACTGGTGAAGAGGTCTGTCTTGGCCATTGTTAAAGTGGGGCAGTCCTGCATGCCTCCGCCTCCGCCCACTCTGCCTTGGAGCTCTTAAGGCTAGACCTCTAATGGAACCGACAGAATGACTGGTGGGGTGCACAAGGACTCCTCCCTCAGGGGCACACCTGTTCTTATACCTGTCCTTGAATCCAAGCGAAATAAATATTGGTTACCTAACAGTGCTAGTAAAACATGGCTGTGGCTTATTTCCCTTTACCAAAGAAATTTTTCTATCAACTTAACAGTCTCAGAAACAAAAATATATTTTCACTTTTTCTGGTTAGAGCAAGTGCATTCATTTTGGAATTTAAAAATGTAAAACTATCAGCAAAATTGGCACCTTCTTGAAATTTTTATACCTCAGGGTCTAATGTGGGTGTTGTACTTTGAACATGTTCATTAGAGTTGGGTTCTCCAGCACAGTCTTTATTGGTGACTCACACATTACCCGTGAGCGTTTCGTTTATTTTCAGCAATAGGCCTCTCTTTAATAGAGAATATAATTACTGTAACTTGTTACATGAAGTATTAGCTACTTTTTCTTAAGATTGTAATTGGAGCGAGTTTAGTGAAATATTTAACTATAGAAACAAAGTGGTATCCCAGTAAAAAGTTTTGGGGAAATTAGTTTTAAATAGATTTATTAATATCCACTTTATTTTTCTGGGTAAAATTTATATGTTGAACATGAAACATAGTCCCTCTTTTTCTCAACCTCCTACAAAAAACAACTAGATAATTGAATAAAGTGGGTCTCATGTAATTTTTTTATAAAATAATTATAAAGCTTTAACTGAAATAATAAACAAAACATCGTAAAAAAGAAAAATATAAACTTTATTAACAAGATATGATGTACTCTTTCTGAAAAGATTCACAGATTCTTCCCTTATAGAAATTCTTTTAGTCTGTAGTTAAAGCTGCCAGAAGCACAGCTGATGCCTGGTCTTCTCTCCCCCTCCCCCCATGTAGGAAAAGCGCAGGAAATTTCAACCTGCCGATGTGCAAAGCTGCAGGCACCACGGTGGTAGAGGTAAGAATAAGGGTTATCCCTGCTTTCCCAATGTTGACATTTGTTGATGTTGTATATTAATAGTTTAAGGAAAAGTACGACAGTTCATTTATTTTTTTCTGTTTTTTTTTTTTTTTTTTTTGAGGACAAACAATGGCAGCTTTTCATTCTGAATATGTAAGGATTTGATTTAAATATCTAATAGTTGAGCCTGACCAGGCGGTGGCACAGTGGATAGAGCATTGGACTGGGATGCGGAAGACCCAGGTTTGAGACCCCGAGGTTGCCAGCTTGAGCAGGGGCTCATCTGGTTTGAGCACAGCTTGAGCAAGGGGTTACTCGGTCTGCTGAAGGCCCACAGTCAAGGCACATATGAGAAAGCAATCAATGAACAACTAAGGTGTCGCAATGAAAAACTGATGATTGCCTGACCTGTGGTGGCGCAGTGGATAAAGTGTCGACCTGGAAATGCTGAGGTCGCCGGTTCGAAACCCTGGGCTTGCCTGGTCAAGGCACATATGGGAGTTGATGCTTCCAGCTCCTCCCCCTTCTCTCTCTGTCTCTCTCTCTCCCTTTCTCTCTCCTCTCTAAAAATGAATAAATAAAATTAAAAAAAATAAAAATAAAATATGAAAAACTGATGATTGATACTTCTCATCTCTCTCTGTTCCTGTCTGTCTCTGTCCCTCTCTCTGACTCTCTGTCTCTGTAAAATAAATAAATAAATAAATATCTAATAGTTGAAAATTTGCAGTGTTAGTAGCTTTCTGATTTTTAGAGTCTCACTAGAATTCTTTCTTTGAGGACAGGCTGTAATGGAACCAGCTTATGAAAGCCCTTTGGTACTTCAGTAAAACAGATCTTCTCGGGTGAGATCCCAAGGTGAATATTTGTACACATAACCCTAGGAAAAGTTATTTGTATCAGGGGAAGTTCATCGTCTTACTATGTTAGATACTGTGAATTCTGTAAGGAAGAAGGAGACTATTGCAAATACTTGATTGATTGATTCTAGGCAGAGCATTTGAATTAAGCCCCTAACTGACCTTCTTTTGGACATCTCAGAATTTGGGAGAGACTTGAAGAATTCTAGAGCTTTCCCCGAGTTAAAGCTCCAGGGTAGAAAAAGGTCCTTTTTTTAAAAAAATTTTTTTTAATTTTAATTTTTTAATTTTTTATCTATTTATTTTATTTTATTTTTTTACAGAGACAGAGAGAGAGTCAGAGAGAGGGATAGATAGGAACAGACAGACGGGAACAGAGAGAGATGAGAAGCATCAATCATCAGTTTTTCGTTGCGACACCTTAGTTGTTCATTGATTGCTTTCTCACATGTGCCTTGACCGCGGGCCTTCAGCAGACCGAGTAACCCCTTGCCTGAGCCAGCGACCTTGGGCTCAAGCTGGTGAGCTTCCTGCTCAAACCAGATGAGCCCGCGCTCAAGCTGGCGACATTGGGGTCTCGAACCTGGGTCTTCCGCATCCCAGTCTGACGCTCTATCCGCTGCGCCACCGCCTGGTCAGGCAAAGTCTTTAAACTAAAACCCTCCTATTTTGATTATATACAATTTGGACCCCAGAGGAGACTGCAAAAATGATTCTTAGCTCAAGGCTGCGAGGATCAACTTAGGATCATATTTTCATGGTAGCTTGAGATAGTTTTCCCTTGGGAAGGATCTGTAGTAACCCATCTTGGTGTCTAGAAATGAGGATATATATGTTCTTGAATTTTCTCATGATGATGGTGGTGTGTGTGCCATAATGGTATTTCATACCAGTGGCACAGTGGTATTTTTGAAATAATCAAACACTACAGTTATATTCCTCTCTTACAAAATGAAGTATATTTTTAAAAACATTTTTACCACATTTATTGGAGTGACATTGGTTAGTAAAATGAAATGTGTTGTTTTTAAGTGCTAGGGGATGTGGTGCTTTCAACCCAGGCATGGTGGTTTCTTTTGCAGTGACTTTAGTATATTTTCATCATTTAAAATGGATAATGTGGTTTATATCTTGTGTAATGTTTTTTATTTTTTTATTGAATCATTTTAGTAACCTGTCTGTGGTATACATCTGTAACATTACTGAAGAAAAGCCTGTAACATAGCTTAAAATAATTGCTAGCTTAATGCTCTGTGGATTTTATGTACTTTTGTAAAGTTTCTGGAAGTCAGTATTTCTTCTCTGAGTACTAAGGGGCATTATGTATTATCCTAGGTAAAGTTGTTGGTTTTTCTTTTGTAATCTAGTTCTTTTTAGCCAACCTTATTTCTTCTAAGAGCAGTAAATGACCCTCAAGTGTCAGAATCACTGTAGATGTTAGAAAGAGAGGTTCTAACTTTTGGTGTAAGGGGATGCATCTCCAGTCCTCTAACTGAGCTTGCAGGTAGGATTAAGGCTTGCCCCTTGTCCTGAACACATGTGTCTGATCTGTGTTGGCAGTCTTTCCTATTCAGGCCAGACTTCCACTAGGATCCCTTTGAATGCAGGGCTGCCGACAGCCATTTCCCATTGCCTAAGCCTGTCCTGTCCAGCGTGGTAGCCACTGGCTGCATGTGGCTTTGAAAATGTAAATTAAAGAAAATTAAAGTAAGAATTTGGTTTCTAAAAAAAACCCAAAACAAAACAAAAAAGAATTTGGTTTCTATTCACTCATGACTTCTGCCTGCTGTGTTGGTCAGCGTAGATACAGAAAGTTCTGTTGGACGGAGCCTGATTAGAAGGGTCAAGATGAATCCAGGGTGTCTGCTTTGTTCTATTATTGTATGAAATACTCTCAAATCATAATAAGTGGATGATGTTTCAAACTTTTGAAAGATAGCGAAAATCCGGGGGTGAAATTTCAATGCTAATTCTTAGAGGAATGTGAGCACAGCTGCCTAGACAGCAGATCCTTGTTAGCCTAGCCTCCGTGTGCTCACAGTACGAGAGGTCCACATGCCCATAGGTGGATTGTTAGAACTGTGTGCCCAGAAGTAGGAAAGAATTGGGAGTTGGGGATAGTGAGTAGAGTGAGTGTTTTCTGATATGAAAAGTCTGTTTGGACTCATGACTTTGAATTATCGTGAGTGTGGTGAATGTCTTGGATGTCCTGAGCCGTGCTCTGTGCTCTCCATGACCTACAGTGGCCTCCAGGAGTCTGTAGTCCCTTTCCTCTGACCCCACCCTGCGTCACCATGTAGTGGCCTAAGTGCAGAGGACGATTGTGAGCTGGTCTCTGCGGTGTGTTATTTAAGAGGACTCTTCAGAGATCATAAATTACATACATATTCTTGTGCCTGTTAAATATTAACATATGATGGCCATTAAACAAATAGTTATCTATTAGTCACTGCTGTATTTCTTGTGTACATTATTATTATATGTGTATATATATATATATATATTTTTTTTTTACAGAGACAGAGAGAGTTAGAGAGAGGGATAGATAGGGACAAACAGACAGGAATGGAGAGAGATGAGAAGCATCAATCATTAGTTTTTCATTGCAATACCTTAGTTGTTCATTGATTGCTTTCTCATATGTGCCTTGACCATGGGCCTTCAGCAGACTGAGTAACCCCTTGCTCAAGCCAGCGACCTTGGGTTCAAGCTGGTGGGCTTTTGCTCAAACCAGATGAGCCTGCGCTCAAGCTGGCGACCTCGGGGTCTTGAACATGGGTCCTCCGCATCCCAGTCCTATGCTCTATCCACTGTGCCACTGCCTGGTCAGGCATTGTGTACATTATTATTATGATGATGATTTAGTCCTCCCAATAGTCCTGTGAGGTAGGGATCATTATTATCTCATTTTACAGGTGACAATTTTAAAACACAGAAATGTTAAGTCACATACCTATGTCACCCAGCTGGATGGAGCTCGGTTAGAACCTTGGAAAGACTGATCCAGGGTGTCTGCTTTGTTCTATTATTGTATGAAATACTCTCAAATCATAATAAGTGTATGATGTTTCAAACTTTTGAAAGATAGCGAAAATCCGGGGGTGAAATTTCAATGCTAATTCTTAGAGTCAAATAGATAGGGAGTTTGTTGACGACTGGATTCCTCTATCCTTGGCCTTCCTTGCCAGTTATTTCAAGTACGGGCTCTTTTTCCTCTGGTACCCTTTGCCTTGGAGAAGCACCACCCCGCAGTCAGTAGCCCTGCAGTTTCATTCAGTCTGTTTCTTGGATTCTGTTTCTTCTGTTGTGTAGCCTCTTTGCACTTTGCAGTTTTTCACAAATTTGGGTCAACTTTCCACCCTGGTACTGCGGTGTCGGAAGCCGTGGGAACCGTAGCGGTGACTCCACCTGACGTCTCAAAGACTCAGGATCAGAACTCTTAGCTGATCTTCTTTCTCTTATAGATGAGGACAGAGGACTTGCCAGTAGCAGAATGTGAGTTAGAGCCTGTCTTCTGTGCCACACGCCACTCCACAATGCCAGCTTTTTCCTGTCGCCTCCCTGTTCACGTCCTGTAACCTGAGATTTAAGAAGGCTAGAACTATAAATATCTAAAACATTAGTGACAATTCCCTTAGACATCTGAACATTTTTTTTGGACCTAGAAATAAGGTGACAAAGGAACATACATGCTGTCTCTTGCTTTTTTTTTAAATGTCAAGAAGTACACCAGCAATTTTATCTTGAATTAAAGAAAATACCAAAGTTGCCCGTGACATTGATTATTTTTAGCTCCTGTTTAGGGGAACCTTACTCCTTTTCAGAAAAGTTTTCCCTTTCCAATGTGTCTGAAGCAGACTCATGAGCTGTGTAAAACCAAAGAGGTGATCTATTGGTTATGTCTGTTTTCCCCTTTAGCAACACCAATATGAATATTGCATTTGTGTTTCTTAAAACCTGCAGCCATCAGCATGTGTCACCACACAGCTGTGGCATCGTGAATGCTGGCTGTTCCAGTCTTCCCATTTTTAGGAGCCAGGTAGTTACTTGGGAAAACTAAATATAGTGGGTGGACATCCTGGCACACATGCCAGGAAGAGGCTTCTCGTTTTAGACCAGACTGTTATTTCTGGACTGGCCTCTGTTTGAGTGGGTGCAGTCTTCCCTGACAAACTTCTTAAGTTTAAGTACAAAAGCAGCCAGGGAGCATGGCTCTTGGCGAGCATTCTGGGCATAGAATGAGGAGCAGCGGGACTGTTGAGTCCTCCCAGGGGGATTCATTTGGCTTCTGGAGGGGCTTTGCTAGCTAACCCTCAGCTTCTTGCAAGTTCTGCTGCTCCCTGGGTGCACGTCCTACCATCCTGGTTTTCTTTCATTTTTTTAAAAAATTTTTATTTATTTATTTATTTTTTCAGAGACAGAGCAAGAGTCAGAGAGAGGGATAGATATGGACAGACAGGAATGGAGAGAGATGAGAAGCATCAAACATCAGTTTTTCATTGCAACACCTTAGTTGTTCATTGATTGCTTTCTCATTATGTGCCTTGACCGTGGGCCTTCAGCAGACCGAGTAACCCCTTGCTCAAGCCAGCGACCTTGGATCCAAGCTGGTGAGCTTTTGCTCACACCAGATGAGCCCGCACTCAAGCCGGCGACCTCTGGGTCCTGAACCTGGGTCTTCCTCATCCCAGTCCGACTCTCTATCCACTGCGCCACCTCCTGGTCAGGCCATCCTGGTTTTCTTTGAGAAGCTATCTGTTTCTGTTGAAAAAGCAACTTATCACCCTGGATGGTTGGTTCAGTGGTAAAGCATCAGCCTGGTGTGTGGATGTCCCTGGTTCGATTCCTAGTCAGGGCACACAGTGGAAGCGACCATCAGCTTCTCCATCCCTTCCCCACCTTCTCTCCTACTTCCCCTCTTGCAGCCAGTGGCTTGAATGGTTCTAGCATGGCCCCAGGCACTGAGGTTAGCTCTGTTGGAATGCAATAGCCTCAAGCACTAAAAATAGCTTGATACTGGAGCATTGGCCCCAGATGGGGTTGGGTAGATCTCAGTTGGGGCACATGCGGGAGTCTCTTTCTCTGTCTTCCCTCCTCTCACTTGGAAAAAAGGGAAAAAAGAAAAAAAAGCAGCTTATGATAGGAAACCTATGGGGAGAGATGGGGGTGCTTCACTCAAGAGTAGTGTTGATCCGTTGTCTCTTGTGAGCCCCCTGGCACGCCTTTACTGCCAGAAAAGGTCGTCTGACTCACACACTGGAGGCTGCTGATGCTACTGGGGGACCAAACAGCCTAGCTGGTATCCTCTGGCTTGTGCCTTGGCTGCTGGTAAGAGCCAGGTTTACCCAAGGCCTGTTCAACTATGTGAGCTAATTTCAGCTTTCAGTTAAAATAAGTATATTCATTATCACAACTTCAATAAAGTTATTTTCATTTATATTATGGTATATTTATGTATTTGCTTGTGAAGGAATTATTTGTATTATGTGTAATACACATCTATGAGATAAATAGTACATACATGTAGTAGTCTGCGTGAGTTAGGAAGCAAAGTAGAAGTTGAACACTGAACCCCCCTTGCATACAAATCTAAGGACTATTCATGCTTGTTTTCATCCACCTGCCACCCCTGCAGAGATAACCACTCTTATTCCAGAGATCATCTGAATATTGTGCGCATCAGTTCCTTGCTTTAAAAAACAACTAAGTCATAAGGTATGGACATGTGGAAAATTATTTTCCAGATTGATATCTTGAGATTTTTTTTTTGTTCTGAGAGCCAAGCTTTGGGAATTGTGACTTCTGTGTTCTGTGCTCTTGCCTGCCACATGCCGCCCCTCCTAAAATGAGTAACTAGAGGACATGATTAGGGGACATCTGCCATCCTATGTAGCAGAGACATGTTGTTTCGGTCAGTGGGTGAAGAAAGGTGAAGACTGCAGTGTAGATGACGTCAGACATTTGTTCTTTTCAGTGTGTATTATGGAGGACGATGAGCACACACAACAGTGAACTGGAGTGTGATGACCCCTGGTGAGCTCGTCACCCAGCTCCAATGTCACTCTGCCCATGGCCACTTCCACTGCAGCTACAACCCTAGCTCAGTCTTTCTCCTCCTCTGTTATTTTTTTTAACACGCACTGGATGTTATAACTCAATGCCATTTTTAAGGAAAGTTCAATGAAGCTCAGAACGTCCAGTATGCCGGGCACTGTCCTGGGCTCTGGAGATACAGCTGTGAACACAACAGGCAAGTCCCTTCCCTCCTGGAGATGGTAGACTGATGGCCAAGACAGCCATTTGGTACACTGACTAAGGAAAATATATGGTGCATTAGCTACTGACAAACAGTCAGGAGGAGAATGTGGAGCATGAACTGTTAGGAGAGGGCACTGAAATGTTAGGGTGGCCTGTCACAGGCGTCATGGAGATGACTTGGGTGAAGACCTTGAGAGAGTGAGGAAACCTGGTCTGCAGCTGTCTGGCAGGCAGCAGTGGACAGCAGCTGGGGGTGGGAGGATGTAGAGACCTGAGGTGGCAGTATTCCTGGGGGGTTTGAAGCACAGAGCCGACATACCCTCCTTGCCCCAAGGCGACGGACCTTGTGGGCTGTGGACTCTCGCACGCGGGTACCTTTCTTGAGATTGATGGTAATATCTCCTTGCGAGGCCATGTGAAATATGATGGACACTTTCTATCCATTTTTTTTAATTTTTATTTATTCATTCTAGAGAGGAGAGAGTGAGAGAGAGAGAGAGAGAGAGAGAGAGAGAGAGAGAGAGAAAGGGGGGAGGAGCAAGAAGCATCAACTCCTATATGTGCCTTGACCAGAGAAGTGCGGGGTTTTGAACTGGCGACCTCAGCATTCCAGGTCGACACTTTATCCACTGCACCACCACAGGTCAGGCACTTTCTATCCATTTTGCAGTTAGTTCCCAAGAGGTGCTCAGGCCTAAATCTACTTTCACACTCTGGGTGAATGAAGAATATGATTCTGAGATTGGAGCCTCCTGGCCGTTGTGACTCTCCCACTTTGTTTGGAGAACTTGGCGTTGATGACGCCTCGTGAATGATTTGAGCAGACGTGATCAAAGGGGTTTTATTTCACTGTACAATAGAAGGTGAGAGCTCTGTGGATTTTGACCACACGGCTGAACTGCATCTGTGGATCCTGTGAGCATTTAGTCTCTACCATGCAGGCCAGTCAGTGTCTCGGTGTTGGTTATCTTCCTTCCTGCATTAGAGAAAATGCAACTGCCTGACGGATAAAACGTAATTCCTTCCTTCTTAAATTTCTTTTATTCCTAATCTGTAGATGGCTAATGCCTTATGATATGACAGTTTCAAAAGCAGTGAAACTCATAATTTTCCCAAGAGTCCTTAAAAGGAAAAAAAATAGGTATAAACAGAAAACAAAAATTAAAGCTGCTATACACTTAAAACGAGTACTTCTAACCACATTGAGAAACTTCATTAGACAGACTCAGTTTCAAGCACCCACATCTGTACCCAGGCCTCGGCTACTCATGCCTGTATGGAATTCATTCACACATGGGATTCTTTGATTGGCATGTAGAGACATGATATTTATGTGAACCTGGCAGAAATGTCAAGTTTGACAGGCACGAGGCGTAGCAAAATATGTGAACTGCGCTGCACTGAACTTTAATATTTACCTGGCAAAGCCCTCTTTGGTGAGTTACAGGAACAAGGACATCAACCAAGAAGCTGTTTGTCACAATTCTCTTTACTCATCCACGTGGTGGACCTGTTTAGTTGAAAACTCAGCATTTTTTAAGGGGTAAGAGAGCTATACCATACAATACAAAAGGAAGGAACATCCTCTTCCTACCGAGGGTCCTTCCATGGGCCTTGGGAATCCTTGATCGTAATGCAGAATGCAATCATCTTCCCAGGTGTTAACTTTGGAGATAGATGTGGTGAGCGATGAGTATCATTTATGTTGAGGGGTTTTTAGATGTTACATTATGTAATATCTCTAATTTACATTTCTTTCTCTTATAGTTTTCCAGTTATAGGATTTTATTCATGCTTTTAGATTTCACTCTTTTTTTGTATTTTTCTGAAGTGAGAAGTGGGGAGGCAGAGACAGACTTCTGCATGCGCCTGACCAGGATCCACCCAGCATGCCTACCAGGGAGCGATGCTCTGCCCATCTAGGGCATCGGTCCATTGCAACTGGAGCCATCCTCAGTGCCCGGACCAACTTTGCTCCAGTGGAGTCTTGGCTGCAGGAGGACTGAGAGAAAAGAAAGGGGGAAGGGTAGAGAAGCAGATGGGTGCTTCTGTGTGCCCTGGCCGGGAATCAAACCCAGGACTTCCACACACCAGGCCAACGCTCTACCACTGAGCCAACCAGCCAGGACAGATTTCACTTTTAAATTAATTACTAAGTCACTCTGAGAGATATCTGTGCATTCTTACACTGTAAAGTTAGCCGGATATACAAGGCACCGGCAGATAAGATGCTAATATCCTTGGACAACTAAACTAAATGAAGTGATTGATTCTACTTGTTTCTAAGTATTGATGTATTTAAGGTCAATTTATTTCCTTGAATTTCCATCAAATGCATCTTTAGTTTAAAAATATTTGCATGCTAATGAAGATGTATTTAATGAAGACACATTATAGTTGAGTATTTTGGCAGAATGATTGGATGAATCAATATTAATGATTGTGTTGATATTTTGCTGTCTCTACCAAAGAAGTAGCAAATATAAAATACACGAACTTGGTGAGTGTCCAGTGTTAATTTTACAGTATTTTTTTTGGTATTCTCTCGTAGATTATGAAATATCATTCTTAGTCTAATGACCATTTATATCCAGGAGAATAGCAGACTAGAAATATAGTCTATTGATGATAAAAATATATTAAATCAAGTGCTAATCCTGACATTTTGTTTCCTGTTCCTTGGTAACAACGCAGCTGCCGTGTGAGGGAGTGCCGTTGTCTCAGGTGCAGCGGACTTCACTGCGCTGTGGAGCAGAAATCTGTTACTAACAGCGGGTTGCTGTGCGCCATTATCCTCACAGGAGTGTGCCGCTATTTTTTTTTTAATTGTTAGTACAGAGATCCTAAAAGAAAATCATTTATAATATTATACCTCCCCCTTTTTTGATGGATTGGTGAATTTGATCCTAACTTTTGGCTATTTGGCTTTGTTTCTGTTTATGACTATTGAGGCTTCACACATCTGTGTTTTTATCAACCTGTATTGTATTAACCTAGGCTTTGACATTGCATATGTACGTTATAAGTGATGCTTCCTTACTTCTTAGGGAGCATCCTCTATCCTTGAGCACCTGGGTGGAGGGAGGAAAAGAAATCTCTGGCCAGAATTTTTTACCTCCTAGAAACTAGTTGGGTTCGGTTCTCTAGTCCTCTGATAACAGACATTCCTGGTTTAGTACCTGTCTCAGGAAGAGGAAGCCTGCTGAACTAGTGTGATGTCAGTTAATGAAAGGCTGATGTCTTGTAGTAGGCAACTGTCTAGGTCTGTATATACTAGTAGTTCACAGTTATTATTTACAAAAGTGTTGGTGAGCTCCAGCCCCTGGCCTGCTTTTCTGCTGCTCAGAGCTAAGACGCTAAGACCATTTCTATATTTTTACAGAGTTGTTTAAAAAAACAAAGAAAGAATATATGACAAAGACAGTGTGTAAGCTCAGAAAGCCTAAAATGTTATCTGGCCCTTTGTAGAAAACATTTGCAGATCCTTGATTTACAGCTTAATTGCCATTTCTGCACTCTGGCTATATTAAATGTCAGCTCAGTGTTATTTCTTAAAGAACCAATGAACTTAGGTAGAACTCAAATAAAGTAATGTCGTTTGGAGACAATCGATGAAAAATTGAATAGTATGAATTTGTTTGGGTGATGGGCACACAACGTAATCAACAGTTCAAATGCTGTAGACATGTTTACCAGATACCTATGTCCTCGTATTGATCAATGTCACCACATTAAATTAAATGTTTAAATTTAAAAAAAAAAAGAGAAGAATATGAATTTGTGTAAAAGTGGTGGAATGACTATACAATTTGGGAGTCCAATTTGGGGCAACCTTGAAGAAAGGATGATTCTACAGGACTTGCTATGTATGCATCCAGTGGTCCAATTTCTTTATAATCTCTGTGCCTTTGTCAGTAACTCGGCTTTAACATAATTGCCTATTGATGGACTCATTGTGTTAAAAAACTATTGCTCCTCCTTTCCTATTGGACTAATGTCATACTTGAGAGCCGGCCTTTTGTGTGCACGAATGCATGGCCAGGTGAATGTTGGTACCTCTGATGATGACGTGAGGGCTTCTCCAGCCTGACCAGTGTCCAGCATGTGGTGGCAGTGCCTGCTGGCTGCCCGAGTTTCCAGAAGCCATGCAGTGGACCTGAGTTGAAGTCATCCTCTGTCCCTGGGGTTTGGAAGGGCCCGATAGCCCTGGGTTTTCATTTCCTCTGGGTCTGTACCCACCACATACCAGGAAGAGGGAGGAGGAAGAGGAGAAGAGAGACTCTGGGGACGGTGAGGCTGATTTCTTAGCCTTCCAAACTGTGGCTTTTAGCTTCCTATGTTCTTTTTATTTTTTTATGCCGGAAA
This sequence comes from Saccopteryx leptura, assembly GCF_036850995.1. Lineage (NCBI taxonomy): Eukaryota > Metazoa > Chordata > Mammalia > Chiroptera > Emballonuridae > Saccopteryx > Saccopteryx leptura. The sequence goes on from NC_089503.1 coordinate 157,154,840, forward strand.
CACATTTGTGAGACTTATCTGGTTATTTCTTGTTTGTTGTCAAGGTAAAGCCCGACATCAGGAAGTCTGCCAGGGCTGCCAGCTCGTGCTTTCTTGTCTGCCATCAGTCTCCCTAAGCAATAGAAAGGGCTTGAACTGGCCAGCTGTGACAAGAGACAAAAGTTGATTATTTTAGCTCGACTCATTTAGACTCCTCTTTTAAGCAGAGGCTCAGAAAGCTCTATGCTTGAGCACTATTTCGGTGGTAGCTTGCATTTTATATTAACTTTGTTTGTATAATGTATTTCAAAGCAATTTTTTTTGCATTCTATTGTCTGTCTCATTTGATCCTCTTTAACCACAAAGTGAGAGAAGAGGAAGAGCAGGTTTATTACAGTGTGACAAAGGAGAAAACTGGAACCTGGATAGGTTTCTGGGGGCAGATCCCAGGGCAGCTAGCTGAATGGCCTAATGACAAGAACACCTGGAAGACTTGGGGTAAGTCCTGGTTCCATCTGCCATGACCACACCGTGACAGTACCCAGGGCTTTATTTCTTAGGTGCGCATCTGTAAGAGGAGTTGCACACCCTGCACATGTAGGTGGGTAGCTGTGTGGCCTTTTAAGAAGCTTGGACTTTTTTCTTAGTGCACAGGACAGGGTCATGGTTTTAGTTAGGGTGTTTTGTGTAGAGCGGATCTTATGGAGGAGTGAGGGAGGGGAGGCAACCAGTGGTCCAGGCAGGGAGTGATAGTGGAGTGGAGGTGGGGGAGGGGATGGCGTTGAGTTGTGAGGTGTGCAGGATTTTGGAAGAGGAGACTAGCAGACATGGAGCCTTGTGGAGTGTGGAGGTGGAGGAAAGGCAGGGATTAAATGACACCCAGGCCTGACTAGAGCAAGGGTGTGTCACTTCTTGGGAGGAGCAGCCTTGGTAAGAGGAGGAGGTAGGGAAACAGGAGCTCTTAGGCGTCAGGTGGTGATGCTGCAGGCCCAGGTAGTAGGAGGTCTGGAAGGGAGTGGTGTAATAGGGACTAATCCACGTGTATTTGACAAGTTCAAGTCATGAGATGGAACGGACCGCTTAGGGAGAGAGTCGTGGGAGTGAACCCTGACATCTCAGTATAGTCTTTGTCTTTTTTCTTTTTTTTTTTTTTGTGAACAGATTCTGAGATCAATAATCACATTTTTGCCTCTCACTGGAATTGCGACTTTGGACAAATTAACTTTACCTTAGATTCCCAGCTTCTTTATAGCATTTCCCGTTTGCCTATTTCCTGGGTATATTTTGAGCACCTGGGGTGGATTGGGTCGTTTGGATGTGTTTTCTGGAGCTCCGGAGTGCTGTATTCTCACCTTGATCCCTCCTGCTGTTTTGGGTAATAAGCCTCCAGAGATGAGTGCTGTAGTTCTCACTGAACTGTTGACGCCTATGGACCCGGGCAATGGTGGCAGCTGCCAGGTCGCGCCCTCCCTCTCCTGTCCTTGTCTCCTCAAGTTCTCGAGATCCAGGGGAATGGACATTCCACAATGCCCTCAGTTTCTGAAATCTTGTGCATTAGGTAAAAACTAATCTAGACTATGATTAACTTTGTCAGTAAATTACCTAAATAGCCCATCAAAATCAACCTAAATATGTTGAACCCTTACATTGTGCAGAAACTATGATGACTTTTAAGGGGAGCATTGTGGCCATTTTGAAAAAAGGAAGGTGTTCTTCTAAATCTGTCATTTGATTAGCTTGAGTTGCATGGAGCAGTTTCCTCTTACATATTATGTATTTTCTTGTACTCTGTACATACCTGTGATAAAGTTTAATTTATAAATTAGGCACAGTGAGATATAATAACAGTAACTAGTAATAAAATAGAACGATTGTGACAATATACTATAGTAGAAGTTATGTGAATGTGGCATTAACTATATATAATATATAATATATACATATTAATATATAATATAGATATATAAGGGTGATGACCACAAGCACTGTGATACTGTGACGGTTGATCTCTGATCGTCAGGAGGGCTCGGTTCCCAAGTAACTGACAAGCAGGGAGTGGACGCAGGGTGGGACTCTCATGTCCTGGGCAGGATGAAGCCAGACGGTGTGGGATTTCATCACGCTATTCAGAGTGGCACACAGTTGTTTATTTCTGGAATTTTCCACTTAGTTTTTTCAGACCACAGTTGATGGCAGGTTTCTGGAATCACGGAAGGGAAGCTGTGTGTCGGGAGGGACTATTGCACCCACAAAGACCGAGACCTCTCTGCTGTCATGGTTTATTTTATTTTTTATTAGATTTTTTAAAAATTTTTATTTATTCATTTTTTAGATAGGAGAGAGAGAGAGAGAGAGAAAGAGAGAGAAGGAGAAAGGGAGGAGGAGCAGGAAGCATCAAGTCCCATATGTGCCTTGACCAGAGAAGGGCAGGGTTTTGAACCAGCAACCTCAGTGTTCCAGGTCAACAATTTATCCACTGCGCCACCACAGGTCAGGCACTGCTGTCATGGTTTAAATGGAGCATTAGTCAACTACCTGTTTTTGTTTTGTTGGGGATTTTTTTTTATACCTTGGTTGGAAGATTCAGATACTCTGGTTTGGATGAAAACCACAGTTTGTCCCTTCATGAAGACAGCTCCCGCTGACTCTCCATATTGACTTCTTTTGAATGAAAATAACATTTGTTATTCTTCTGGGAAGAGAGAGTCTAAATGAATAAAGAGCCCTCATATTTGATGATTTATGCTTATCCATGGGCACACCACTGCCAGCAAACAGCAGAGGGACTAACAGGTCCAAAGTACATACTTCCCACATTTCCTTAGGATGAAGCGCAATGTTGCACATAAATACGAGTATCCTGCAGGTGCGTTTCGCTGCTTCCTTGTGAATGCTGGGCTTTATTGAATTTCTAGGCTCTTGAAAAAGTATGTTTTGTCTTGTTAGTTTTTAGATGAAATAGTTTGAAACATTTGGTTAAATTGGAGAAAACAGTGAAAGATTAGAAACCAAGAATGACTTAACTGTTGGAAAGTTGTTGGACAAATGAGTTTGTCAAATTTGTGTTTTTTGAGTTTGCTTACTTTTATTGTTAAAAATGGCACATGGCAGCCATGTGTATGCTTACCCTTAGAGCAGGGCAGTTGATTGCATTCCTGCTTGGGAGGGACCATTGTCTTGCTAATGTTTGCTAGAGGAGAAGTTTTCATGTAGGGAAGTTTTAAAAAAGAGGGAAGAAGGAGAAGGAGCAAGAAGAGAAGCCATGTTTGTAGAGTGAGAGAGGAGAGAATGCAGGGTGCTGAGGAAGAAGCCATGCTGGAGGAAAGAGAAGGTGTGCAGATGGGGAACCAGATGTGAGGGGCTTTTGTGAGCTCCGCTGAGACTGGTGGGGCCTTTGATTCTAGGAAAAACTGGACAAGATTCTCCTGGTTGTGGAACCAGAGAATGTGTCAGTGGCTTTGGGAGCCCTGTGTGTTTGCTCGTCGGCCAGTGCGAGACTTTAATAAAGGAATGGCCCACCATTTTTTGGCTCCATTGTTTCTTTATCATCTGCCCGAATTCAATGAGAACTTGCATGTGAATGGCCATGATGGTGGTGACTACTGGCCATACAAGAGTCATCTTTTTTTTTCTCTGTGGTTTATTTCATGAAGCAACTAAGACCTTTCATGCCCAAGACGACAGTCCCCTCTCCCATGTGGCTTCTGCAATTGAACATTAATGCACAGTGCTTGTGACACTGAGTAACTCAGTCCATATTCAGTTACTTTGAAGAGAATTTTTAAATCCAAATCCTATTGGAGGAAAATTAAGCAGACATGTGAAGAAATCTAGTACCTTTTTTGTACTTTATGTGGAAAGGAGCTGGGTCATTGGTTTCAGAAAGCTATTTTAGTTTCCTTAATAATTGGGGCAAAGGATACAAGGTTTGTCTTGCATTGTGAAAAAGTTCTTTTCAGTTTGGAATTTTATTTTGAATTTTGGAAAGGCGTTGCTGACACAGACAAAACTCAGAGAATAGATGTTCATCATTACCAAACTTAGGTGAATATAGGTTGATTATAAAAAGCTACAGAATTAAGGCTGTTGAGTTTGAAAGTGTTTGTATAATTGAAATTTCTATCAGTTTGAGGAATTTACAGAGTTAATTCATTTTACAAATAGAGAAAAAAGAAGTATTTTAGCTGCTGTTTTCATTTGTTTTTCCTCTATGTTGGTTCATATTTTTAACGTATAAGGCATTTTTATGTGGATTGATGAGGACTCAGTTTTATAAGAAGATAGGAAAATTTCATGAAATTAATTCACAGGAAATAGGGGCAGGAAAATGCTCCAAGAATAAGGGATACAACTAAAGTATATCCAACACAGAGTGCAGTTGAAATATTGGCAATACGAGGAAAGAGTTATAGCCAACAATAATGAAAAGAACAGCAGCAGTAGCAACAAGTGCTATATTATACCATGCACTTACATGCAATGCATTTCGAGTCACCAATTATACCAATGATATCCTGATGAAGTAAGTTTTATTATCTTTAAAGAGGGAAGAAACAAGTATGAGGAACAACTTTACATTGATGAAGCCAGCAAGGGGGACAGTTAAAAATCTAAGCATATTTCTTTCTGCCTCCAAAGCCTAAGTTCTTAAGCACAAGTGAATGCTGGTTGGGTGCCTTTTGCTTTACACTTTTCAGTATTAAGGTTTTTAATATAATTTACTGTCTTTTCAATGGCAAGGTCATAGGCATTTAGCTAATTGAATTTTTCAGTCAACTAAGTGTAGCTCCAGGACAATGTTAATACTTCCATCAACACCAAACTAAAAATCTCTCAGTAAGGTTAACCTCTTAAAACTGACAAAATAGCCCTGGCTGGTTGGCTCAGTGGTAGAGCGTCGGCCTGGTGTGCAGGAGTCCCAGGTTCGATTCCCGGCCAGGGCACACAGGAGAGGCACCCATCTGCTTCTCCACCCCTCCCCCTCTCCTTCCTCTCTGTCTCTCTCTTCCCCTCCCGCAGCCAAGGCTCCATTGGAGCAAAGTTGGCCTGGGCGCTGAAGATGGCTCTGTGGCCTCTGCCTCAGGTGCTAGAATGGCTCTGGTTGTGGCAGAGCAATGCTCTAGATGGGCAGAGCATTGCCCCCTGGTGGGCGTGCCGGGAGGATCCCAGTTGGGCGCATGCAGGAGTCTGTCTGACTGCCTCCCCGTTTCCAACTTCAGAAAAATACAAAAAAACCCCCAAAACTGACAAAATACAATCATCTCCGAAAAGCTATAAAGTGAGAGCCTTCCTGGATGGAACCAAGGGCTTTGAGGGAAAAAATGGAATTAGATATCTCTTGTCTTGATTTCCTTAATTTCTGTTCATATATATGTTTTTTTTTGTTTTTTTACATATATATGTTTTTATAAAATTAGGACCATATTATATTTTTCGTTACATAGAACATGAAAGATGTTTTTGCAGGTCATTAAATATTTTTCCCAAAAGGATATTTCAGTAGTTATACTCAAATTTGTATTAACAACTCGGTGTTGTTGAACTTCTATGTTATTTTTCACTTTCACTATTATTAATAATGCTTTAGTGAGAATCCTTATTTCTGTGCATGTCTATTTTCTTTGACAGAATTTCTAGAAGTGGATTTTTGGCTGTGTACATCAACATTTTACAAACATTTTTTGGTAATTTGCTAGGTGAAAAATACTCTCCTATGGTTATAAATTTGTATCTCTTTGATGACCAGGGAAGTTCAATATTTATTGGCTGATTGTATTTTTCTGTGATTTTATATGTGGCTGTAAGTACTACTCTAGTTATTTGTGTCGGAATGAATGTCTCGTGTGTTTCATTCTCAGGTGTTCTTGAATCTCCTGTAGATGAGGAGCTAGCTGTATGAGAGGGAAGAGCAGGACTGTGGGGCGAACACCCTGGAGCTGGGCTCTCTGGGTTCAAACCCAGCTTCCTGAGGGACTCTCACCCTGGACATGAACTTGATTGGCTGTAGCTAGTAGACTAGAAAAGGGAGAGCATCCTGAACGCACAGCAGTACCCCCGTTGTGGCAGGAAGGGCGAGTGAGGCTGTCAGAGAGAAGGTACCTGTGACTGGCAGCTGGACCCACAGAACTCGTCCCTAAAACAAGGCGTGCGTCAGGTGCTCCGTTGAGTCACTGCTTTGAGACAGCTCTCTAAAACTTATGGTCACGATTTCCCACAGAATCATCTTGTTGCAAATGGGGACATAGATTCTGCTGAAACAGAGTAAGGAGGGAGGGGCCAGAGGCAGGCATTTCTAACATAATATAATGGTTTCAGATTCTTTACCTATGATATTCTCTTCTGAAAGGTCATTGGCTGACCTAAACCAAGGGGATGCTTTATTAGAAAAACTGTCTTATTCCAAAACAGGACAAAGATTCCATTTACTAATTTAGCTTTCTCCTGTAGTTTACCTGCCAACTTATGACCTACTTATTGATTTATTCCATGTTGGTGTTAAGAATTTAGCTTGTGATTTTGAAGTCACTCCTATTAAAATAATAGTAGCTTTCCTCACTCCTTTCAGAGACCTTGTCAAAAAGGGATGTTTTTTTCTCCCTCAAATATAGATCTAGTCTACAAATGCTAAAGTAATAATTAGGGCTTATGTAAGATTGCTTCATTTTAAAAATTAGCTGGTATTTTTTTTTTAGGAGTTACTCTCTAAATCCTTCTGGTTCAAGACTATAACTAATAAAAACAAAAAAGACATTTTCAAGCCATGGCTTACATAAATGATTTAAGGAAGAAATGTGTGAGAAGAAGAATAATAAACATTACTCATTTTTCTGTTACTGGTGGTTATATTTCTTATAGATGTATTTCTGTAGTTCGATCCCATAGCACATGGCAACCTCCTAAAATTAGAATATATTCAGATTCCCCAGTGGCCTTTTACTAGACCCCTAGGAAATCCAGGTTCACAACCAAAAATTAATAAAAAGGAGAGATTGCAATTGCCAGGGTGTTAGAAGTTTTCTTCCTGGAGAGAAGCCACAGTAATCAAAGGAAATGGCCCCAGGAGCATTGAGGAAGGTGAGCTCTCTTGTGAGTTTTCTTGAAGAATGAAGGAAATCACATTTCTTTTTTGTTCAGGGTAGCTGATGCTATTTCTGCTCATTTTTCCAAAATTAGGTTCCTCGTTCCATGAAATACAAATATGATCTTGTTTCTGCCTCCTTTTGCTGTGCACCCCAAGTCCTTTCCTGGGTCCTGTCTCTTTAGGTTCTCCATTGGTCACACCCTTCCCTGGCCCCCGGGCCTTCCCGCTGGCCCTCGTGCTGCTGGAATGCCTCTCCACCTTTCTTTCCTTGTCTTATGTTCTGCTTCTCTGTGGAGCTTTCCCTCTACAGCATTTCATCTTGATGTATTGTGATTAGCTATTTACCTGGCTCCCCCCTTCAACTGGGCACCTGTTAGGACCTTGTTCTGCTCACCTTTGTATTCCCAGCCCCTGGCACAATGCCTGGCACGCAGTAGATGCTGGAGTCATCCAGCTTGCAGTTTTAAAACACCAGCATCACTTGGCAGGCTTAGAAACATCCCACCCGTTCTCGTTGATTGACATCATTATCCTGCCGTAGTGTAAGAAAAGGAATAAGGGCCTTCCTGGCGGCTTTATATTTGAGTCCTTTGTCAGGCCCTGCATTGGGAGACTTGATCATCTGCTGCCAGCTGTTCTGTAATTCCCTTCCTTATTACTGTCACTAGCTTCCTCTGACTTCTCCAGGGTCCTTTATCTCAAAGGATGCCGGCAGAAATAGACAGTGTGTCTCATTCAGGGGGCTTTCATTATCCAGCTAAGACAGAACAAGCTATGTGGTAGCTAACTAGACTTGCAGAGGATTATAAATTGGTGGCAAATAAACTGGCTCAGTAAGTACACTAGCCTGGTTAGTGGAGAGTCAGCCTAGCCAATACCCAAGCACAGAGGGGTGGTGAAGATATGCTAAGTGGCATGGAGTTAAAATCATGCGTTTCATTTCCCAAAGTACCCCCAGCAAGAAGGGATAGCCCTGGCGTTCAACAGTCCAGAATAATTAGAAAGATGCATTATTGTGCATATTTTCAGGTCTTGCTAGAAAACATCCAGGAACTAGTGTAGATTTATAACATGCAAGTGTTACCAAACCAACGTCACTGTGGAAGGCCAAGACTCAGAATGTCAGAGTCTGGAGTGAGGAAAGGTTTATTGATCAAGAGGTGCTGACCAAGAAGATGGGAGACTGAATGATGTCTCAAATCCATCTTGCTTTCTGGACCAGGCCAAGAGTTGCTTTAAGGTGCTGGGAAACAGGTATGCAGACATGCTGGTGGGGGAAGTTTCAATTGGAGGACCCTGGAACTTGGCCACTTACTGTAAAGGGGCATCAACACCAGATCTTCCTTCCTGAACAGGCTTTTTGTATCTGAAAGGGTTCCAGTGTTCAAGTCCTGGTTCTGTCTTGGTTCTTTGGTTCCATTGGGGGGAGAGGAGAGGAGATGGCAAGACTCTAGTTCCAGGGGCAGCTAGAGGTCAAAGCTCTCCTCTGCACCAGCTTTGGCTGCATGACTTGCAGATTTAGTCTGTTTGTCTCTGAAAAGCACCTCAGTATCTTATTAAACAGGACAGGAGTGCTTTGGGCTGCTGCACAGGGCTAGAAAGAATATTAGGCATCATCTAACGTTAAACTTGCACATTTTAAAGAGGAAATGACCATAAGTGATTCACAGAAGAACACAGTGCCAGACGATAATTAGGGCTAAAACCAGCATCTCCACCTCCTAGCTCCAAATCCTATTCTCTGTATAGCATGCTCTATTGTCTCTTTGTTTTTTAAGTGAGGAGAAATCAGTGAAAGAACAGCATTAGAATCGTAAGGTCAAAAGCCGCTCTCTTACAACGTGTGGACATTTTAAAGAGGCATCACCACTTTAGTGGGATGATTCTGTCTAAAAGAGCAGAGTGCTTCTTTTCATTCTCACTTTATTTATTTATTTATTTATTTATTTATTTATTTATTTATTTATTTATTTATTTTTACAGGGACAGAGAGAAAGTCAGAGAAAGGGATAGATAGGGACAGACAGGAACAGAGAGAGATGAGAAGCATCAATCATCAGTTTTTCATTGCAACACCTTAGTTGTTCATTGATTACTTTCTCATATGTGCCTTGGCCACGGGCCTTCAACAGACTGAGTAACCTCTTGCTTGAGCTAGCGACCTTGGGTCCAAGCTGGTGAGCTTTTTTGTTGTTGTTGTTGTTGTTCAAGCAGATGAGCCCGCACTCAAGCTGGCAACCTCGGGGTCTCGAACCTGGGTCCTTCCGCATCCCAGGCCGACGCTCTATCCACTGTGCCACCGCCTGGTCATGCTCATTCTCATTTTTAATTTTTTGAACATGATGTTGGGGTTTTGCAGGTGAGGTGTATAGGGCAAGAAAACGTTTTAGATTTAGGACCTCAGACAGCTTTAATTCACCATGGGTTTCCGTCATTGCTGTGAAGGATGGCCTCTGAGTTCGGACTGGCCCCGTGTCCCTAGTGATGACTAGAGGCTGAAAGTCAATCTGTTGGAAAAAATGGGAACCAAGGGGTACCAGCCTTCCTGGCTGTGCATCTGCTATGTGTGCAAAGGGAAGTGCCACCTAATCTCAGTGTCAGTATCACAGTGGAGAACGTGATGTCAGCTTTGAAATTCTTTTTTTTTTTTGTATTTTTCTGAAGTTGGAAACGGGGAAGCAGTCAGACAGACTCCCGCATGTGCCTGACCGGGATCCACCCGGCATGCCCACCAGGGGGTGATGCTCTGCCCATCTGGGGTGTTGCTCTGCTGCAACCAGAGCCGTTCTAGCACCTAAGGCAGAGGCCATGGAGCCATCCTCAGTGCCCGGGGCCAACTTTGCTCCAATGGAGCCTTGGCTGTGGGAGGGGAAGAGAGAGACAGAGAGGAAGGAGAGGGGGAAGGGTGGAGAAGCAGATGGGCTTACTTGCTTACTTGCTTCGCAGAAATGAAAACATATGAAGAACATTTAAAAGATGAAATGAAAATAGCGAGTTCTTATTCTGTTGCACATGCTCAATGATTTTAAATTTAGGAATTATTGAGTCATTCGTGAGCTGAGTTTGAGTCAATTTCTAGCAGATAAAGCACCCATTATCTGGGTTCTAGAGTGTTAGAATTTAACCCATTTCTCCTTTGCAGTTTATGTGTTACATATTATGTTCTTGCATAATAATAAGCTTTGAGGATGATTAACAATTAGCTCAAAACTGAAATGTCTTAAAGAGTAGTAACCTTTGACATTTTAGTTGGCATCACAAATAGGTGTTTTTTTATGATTGTAAAAGCCAACACAAACTTTCTTTTTATCCCTGTTTTTCCATAACTCTCTTCACTGAAAACTGTTCCTAGTTTAATTCTATTAATTATATCATGTCTTCCTGCTTTCCTGGGGGCATGTGATAATGGTATAATTTTTTTCCTAACTATTATAGATAAGTCTGATGGTTTGAATGAACATGTTAGAAATATTTTAATTCACTTGGGTAGATGTACTCATTTTAATTACTTCTCTGGATTTGCTACAGTTCTAATACAATTTATTTTTAGGAAAAGATATGACACATAAAACTTCAGTTATAATACAGTCTGAATGTTATTAAATCACATACTTAGTGAAAATTAGCATTTTTGGTCAAAGAAAAAGTGTTAGCAAAATACCAGCGTGGACTGAACTGTTTGGATGTGGTATTCGAGTCAGTGGAAATGAAAATAATACTTACAATAAGCTGCTTTTATGTTTTTTGTTTTTTAAAAAAAATCTCTCCCATTGCCAAAAACTATTGGGATAGTTCATGAAGTAATATTTCTACTTTTCTGTTGGATCAGTATGTCCTACTTGTTTTGCTGCAAGTTATACATTTAATAAATTGAGTTATTTCAGGTAAAAGCTTTCCTTCTAAAGAGTTCAAACTGCTTCATCCATTTTTCTTTTTATCCCATGTGTTTAAATGAGACATTGTAGGGAGGAAGGACTGTTTCCATTTTGTAACAAGGGACATTGGGTTGGAGACGATGTCATCAACTCTGAGGTCGACCCCAGGTGGATAAAGGCAGAGTCTTCTGGCATTTTGGGGGGTATCTCTATAATGTTACAGACTTCGAGCTGGTGGTTAGCCAAATTCTTCCACTCCCTTCTCAAAATAATTACTAGGTCGGATGTTATACAACATTGACCTTGATCCCTAGTGAATTTCATCCGGTTAATGTGGGCCCATTTTACTCTCCTAACTAGCGGAAACCATTTTCTATCTTCATTGTTATCTGCTCTTTCTTCTGGCCTTGTCTGGCCAAATCATTCCTTTTTTTTTTTTTTTTACAGTGACAGAGAGAGGGATAGATAGGGACAGACAGACAGGAACAGAGAGAGATGAGAAGCATCAATCATTAGTTTTTTTGCGACACCTTAGTTCATTGATTGCTTTCTCTTATGTGCCTTAACAGTGGGCCTTCAGCAGACCGAGTAACCCCTTGCTCAAGCCAGCGACTTTGGGTCCAAGCTGGTGAGCTTTGCTCAAACCAGATGAGCCCGCACCCAAGCTGGCGACCTCGGGGTCTCGAACCTGGGTCCTCCGCATCCCAATTTGACGCTTTATCTGCTGCGCCACCGCCCGGTCAAGAGGTCAAATCATTCTTTAATTTGACAAATGTACCATTTAAGCGTTTTGGTTTTTTTTTATTTAATTTTTTAACTTATTTATTGATGAGAGAGAGAGAGAGAGAGAGAGAGAGAGAAGGAGAAACACTGATTTGTTGTTCCACTTATTTATGCATTCACTGGTCGATTCTTGTGTGTTCCCTGACCAGGTGTTGAACCAAGAACCTTGATGTATGGGACCAGTGCTCTAACCACCTGGCTGCTGGGCCAGGACCAAATGTACCATTTAATTTTTTACCCACTTTGCTCCACAGATAATATAAAGTAGCTTAAAGACACAGAAAATAGCCTGACCTTTTTCCACTGGTGGTGCAGTGGATAAAGCGTTGATCTGGAACACTGAGGTTGCCAGTTCGAAACCCTGGGCTTGCCTGGTCAAGGCACATATGGGAGTTGATGCTTCCTGCTCCTCTCCCCCCTTCTCCCTCTTCCTTGTCTCTAAATTGAATAAATAAAATCTTTAAAAAAAGACAGAAAATATATAAGATAACAATTAAAAGTAGAGCCATAAAAAGAAAAGCAAGTTATGGGACAGCTGTAAAATAGGGCTAGGATTGGACTAAAAAATTATACTATAATGACAAACATGAGTGAGCCACAAGATGCCTAGTGAAAATTAAAGTACTCATGTATGGATTTGATAGTGCATATAGTTTAAAGGAAATCAGTGACCAAGGGAAGGACAACTCTTCTTGCTATTAAAAAACTAGACAGAATTTTGTCTTGGGCACCCAGTTTTAATTTACAAGAAAGAACCCACTTGATGGCAAGAAAGAGAAACTGACATTATAACTGTGGGTAAAAATACTGGTTTGCTCCAGGGGCATACTGTTCTTGGAGCATTGAAAGTGTGGTTGGAATCCTTGAATATTGCTTTTCTCACCCAAACCCTTGGTTTGGGACCTGGAGGCAATGAGCCTGAGATGGTCCTTCTGTGACAAAACAGGAACACATCCGCTCAGGGTTGCCTGGGGCACCCAGACCCTTACTCCTTAACTGGTACAAGTCAGAGCACGCTCCCTGTCTCCGTCTGAGGTCTCGATAATTATGTTGAACAGATGGGAGCAGAGGACTCAGCCTGTTAGAACGGGGTTTCTCTTCTCATTGGGGTCCAATGGAGGCTGGTGGGTGGGATTGAGGGGTGTTTATGCACCAATCTCCTCAAATCTCATCAAGGAATTTATAGGTAAAAAATTTTGTGTGTGTGTGTGAGTAGTCTTTGTAGTTCTCGTCATATTCGTTTTAAATTTTGTTTCTTAATTTCTCAATTACAGTTTACACTTGATGTTATTTTGTATTGGTTTTAGGTGTACAGCGCAGTGGTTGGACAGTTGTATAGTTTCCTGTACCCACCTGGCCCCATACACAGTTACTGCAGTATTATTGACTGTATTCCCTACGCTATACTTTATATCCCTGTGACTGTTGTGCAATTTCCAATTTGTACTTCTTAATCCCTTCATCTTTTTCACCCCGTCCCTTTACCCCATCCCTTCTGGCATTATGCCATTATGCCAAGTGAAATAAGCCAGTTAGAGAGGGACAGATACAATATCATTTCACTTATATATGGAAACTAAAGAACAAGATAAATAAGCAAACAAAATCAAAACCGACTCACAGATATAGAGAACATCAGATTCTTTTTTTTTTCTTTTACAGAGACAGAGAGAGAGTCAGAGAGAGTGATAGGGACAGACAGACAGGAAAGGAGAGAGATGAGAAGCATCAATTATCAGTTTTTCACTGCGACACCTTAGTTGTTCATTGATTGCTTTCTCATATGTGCCTTGACCGCAGGCCTTCAGCAGACCGAGTAACCCCTTGCTTGAGCCAGCGACCTTGGGCTCAAGCTGGTGAGCTTTTTGCTCAAACCAGATGAGCCCTCGCTCATGCTGGCGACCTCAGGGTCTCGAACCTGGGTCTTCTGCATCCCAGTCCGACGCTCTATCCACTGCGCCACCGCCTGGTCAGGCGAGAACATCAGATTCTTAAAGACGATTTTCCCCAGAGTTAAACACTGTAGAATGGAGACTTGTAAGTCTTTGTCAAACCCTCATAAATGTTTGCTTCTTCAAGTAGTTGTTCTCTACCTATCCATACATCAGAACAGCCTTCCTGTCTGTTCTCATTGCTGAATCTAGCAGGTGCTTTGTTCATATATGTTGATTTAAAGTGAATGAATCCAGGCCGCATTTTCCCACTGTGTCTATGAGACACTTGCATGAGGGACTTGGTCAGGTGCCTTGTGAGTCACTCTGTGCTTTCCTCCCTGCGGTGCCCTCTGACCTGCGAATTAGTGAGGTTCATTTGGCATGGCTTTGTTTGGGGGCGGCTTGTGCGGGTGTCTACCAGTATCCTTTTCTCTGTTTCTGGCCTTACAGATCATCTATTTAATAATCAATTTAGAGTGCTGTTGTGATGAAGCCCCATTTTGAAACAGTATCTTTACCTCTGTCCATCTGCTGCTATCCCTTCCATTTTTCATTGGACTGGAATTCTGTGGCCATATCTTCAGGCTCCTTAAGGATCCTGGGATGTGATTTTTTTGGGGTCTTTTGGTCAGAGACTCTGGGTATCTGTTCTTGGAATTCAGGTCCTCTTTGGTGATATTAGTTCAGCCCTTTCCTCCTCCCTGGTGGTAAGTCAGGAGCCAATGAGGTTTACCTGTACCACAGTTATTGCTAATTGAAAACTTCCCCAAATGGAATAGAAGGCGTGGAGCTTTTCTGTCATGTGTCTCAAGCAGTAGTGACTGTTATTTCTGGATTCTCCACCAGCAAAAATAACAAGATCGCCCTGAGGCCACTCTTTCGTAATTTTTAGCATTTGGACGTGGCACATCTCCTTCCGACGGTGCGCCTGTGACATACTTCATAAGGTTTCTTGTGATGCCCGTTTGTCTTTGGTAAGATGTGTCTCTCTTTTGTATGAGCCCCTTTCTAGTACAAGGAAACACATAGAACTATGTAACACTTGACTCATTTTTTTCTGTGTCATTCTCTTCATCAACCGGATGACCTGTGTTCACATGTCAGAATGGGGGTTTTGAGAGCCCGGCAAGCCCACTTGTTTAGAGTTTCTGACCACTTGAGCCTGCTGGTTTTTTTCTCTCAACCCTGCTTCTCTTCCAAGACCAGGATCCATTCCTGTGTCTGTCCAGGATTCAGTTCCCGGAACAATACAGGCTCCAACTTTACCTTGTCACTTCTCTGATCATTTCTACCCTGCTGGGCAATTTTATCTTTATTGGTCGGAAGTCCAGAACCATCTTTCTCTTATCATTTCCTTCTGAAAGATAGAACTTGTCAGAAAGCAATAGAGAATTTGTCAGCAGACTGTGATGGACAGGAGACATTCAAAGAATTGGTGTCTCATGATAGCTCTATCTTGTTTCTGAGCCGATTTTTATCATTTCTACAGAAATATGTCATCTGAATCTTTTGTTTGGTGAGTCCTCTGATTATATGGCCATGACTATGATACTCTGTCTTCTTGTTGTTGGTTTTTGTTTTGTTTTTTTTTAGCGAGAGAGACAGACAGACAGGCACAGGGACAGACAGACAGGAAGGGAGAGAGATGAGAAGCATCAATTCTTCGTTGTAGCACCTTAGTCGTTCATTGATTGCTTTCTCATATGTACCTTGACTGGGGGGGGGGGAGCAGGGGGTGCTACAGCCAAGCCAGAGACCCCTTGCTCAAGTCAGTGACCTTGGGCTTCAAGCCAGTGACCTCTGGACTCAAGCCAGCAACCATAGGGTCATGTCTATGATCCCAAGCTCAAGCCAGCGACCCCGCACTTAAGCTGGTAAGCCCGTGCTCAAGCCAACAACCTTGGGGTTTTGAACCTGGGTCCTCAGTATCCTAGGCCGACAGTCTATCCACTACACCACTGACTGGTCAGGCTACTCTGTCTTCTCTTAAGTCACTTTAAATATACCTTTGCACATTTCAGCCCTAGGTTCTGTAGCTTCCCAAACGTGTGTGCATTTGACCTAGCATGCTCTTTGGTCAGCTTATTTTCACTGGATGTGGTGGAATGTTTGTTGGCATCAGGGCCAGTCACCCTGGGTTCAGCCGTGACTGTGCCGTCATAATTACCACTGTTGTTAAGGTGGCAGATTCCTTCTCAGCTGCTCACCTGTTCAGTCTTTGTGCCTTCCTGTAAGGACATCTGAGACTGAAGCATTTGTTCCAAGCCCTTCGAGCTTTCATGCCATCTTCTATGTTTTTGTATGAGTCATCTCATCCTTAGCACGATGAAGCTTAAGAAGGGATGCACCTTCTTGCTCCTTTGGATTGATGAAAAAAAATTGTCCTCTTTTGGATTTTGGGGAAGGATGCCCTGCCAGCTGATCTCCCTTTTCTCTACATCTTTTCTTCATCTTCCCGATGCTTTGAGCTAAATTAACATCCAGGGCACCTCTGTTCCTAACTCGTAACTTTTTCTGTTATTACTCATTGCCTTCCTCTCCCATTTTTGTAGTTATTGCTTTTGCTAATGTAGGTTGCGTGGCATTTCTTATGATTCCAGACATTATTGCTGGTTGTTGTCTGCTTTTTTATTTTTTGGCAAAAGACAGACGTCCATTCTAAACCTTTTTGAAAGTTAAAATGACTCAGGGAAAAAATCTGTAATGTGATTTCTCTCCCCCCAACCCCATGGCCCCCACTTGGCCGCACACGGGAGGTTTGCAGGTGTGTAGCTTTCTCCCCGACTGCCTGTTTCTGTGGCTATAACTGATTGAGGTTGTTACTAAAAATAAAAACTTCTCCTCTCTTCCCTTACCTGAGATATAAATAATGTTGGCCAAGTGAAAATAAAAAACATTGTCACCCACGGATGAAGGCTTATCTTTCTCTGAGCTTTGTAATAAAACCGTTCAGATTTATAAAGTAGGAAGAGTGCGGGGCAGAGAAAGCAACCTTTGAAGAAACAAAGTTCAAATTGACCATAATTAACATTTCCTAGCTTCTGTTTTCCTGCTAATGACTGAAGACAAGTACTAATTAGAGAAGCCTCAAGTGTCTGGATTTTTCAGTGTAGCAGATGGTGCTGCATAAGAACTGTGCATAGTGCCGGGATTGGGGGAGGTGGAGGGTGAAGCTAAGTGATTCCTAGCCACCTTTCCTCCAACTTGATCTTATCTGGGGACAGACACCTGCACCTGCCCGTTGATTTGCATGGAGACCTTCTCTTTGTTCCTCATTCTCCATCTCACCCGCATGTGAGTTTAGGAGGTGCGTTTCTGCTTTCCTTTGTGAATGCCCTGACACGCTTTTATTTTTGCTTTTTTCTTGACAAGCACATTGTATTCATTTTTTTTTCTTTTCAGATTTCTTTGACCCTTATGTTACCGCCAGGTCTCACTAGACTCCCCCACTACCAAACCCCCACTGGGGTTCTTTCTCCCTGTTCTTTCTCATTTTCCCACAAGCCCAGCACACAAGCCTCAGTCCCTGACGCAGCTAGTGCTGCGATGGTTCTGCCTCTTCAGTTCAACAACTCTTCTCACAGATTGTCCAAAAACGTGTTTTCACCTTTTGATTCTTTCTACTCATTATTTCCTCCTTTGCTATCGAGTCAGCTAACCAACTCAGAGAAAGCTTTAACTTTTTCTGTAGAAATCTTCCATGCTGTCAGATGTTGGTATTGTTTTGGCAAATGCAGCACATGCGTTTTCTAACTGTGGGAATCATCATATTAGGATGACAAAGTGTGGACCTGATTGTGTTTAATCCAAGTCTTGCCTTTCATCAGAATTGTTTTACCAGGACATGCCCTTTCGCTCTGTTGGTTGTGAAGGTTGTAATAAATCACCCTTAGTAATGAAGCTTTGTCTTAATTTGGTGTTAATGGTTGAAATGTTCTTTGGTGGAACCAGAAGAAAACCGTGATTGGTTACCATCAACATTTTTCTGGCTTCAGTGAGAAGTATTACTTTTCCCCCTTTCCCTTATATCGGCGCCTTAGCGAGCTGCTGCCCTCACTCAGCGAGAGATGGAGGGAGGGCCTGGGCTTTCAGAACAGCATCCGACTTGCAGTATAACTCACAGGGTTATCTTCCAAAATGCGGGCAAAAGAGTCTTCTTAATTTATTTCATTATGTTGTATGTGCTTTTAGAGTTTAGAAACCACCATTTTTCTTAGAGTTTCTATTTTCTTTTGAACATGTTCTCTTTGGTACCTAACTAATTAAGGGATTTATCACATTCTCCACTTACGTATTTTCTAGTTTTAAAAACTACTTACTTGGTGTCTTTTGCATTAAAAAAAATATTGTTGTAGGTTTTCTTGATCATAAAAGTAGAAAGGAAACACAACTAACTTGTACTATCACCTGGAGATAATAATTATTAATATTTCAGTATATTTCTGTTGAGTTTGTTAGGTATAGAAATAATTTACATATAGGATCTAAGAGCCTATGTGTAAATAATTATACAAAATCTTGCATTTTTATTAAACATTAAATTATGAGATGTTTTTGATACATTTTATTTAATATATATGTATATATATTATTGATATGTAGTCACAATTGATATATATATTATGGATGTACCATATGTATTTTATGTTTATCCTATCGTTAGCCATTTAGGTTGTTTCTAATTTCTTAATATTTTAACAGATGTTGTGCTAAATATTTTCACAAATAGTAAGTCTTCATATTTATCCTCAAGATAATAGATTAATGCATAAATGAATTTTTAAAGTCAAGAACGTCTTCGAAGGGCTGAATTGAGTAAGTGTAAAGATGGAAATGAGCCGTAGTGGCTGAGAGTCCCACTTTTGGAGAGGTGGAGGAGTGCTCAGAGGCTCCTAGTGCCCTGCCTCCTCCTCTCCCTGGTCACTGGCTAGGGGAGGAGATGCCAGAGCACAGCGGGGTTTGGAGGGGAGGGCCACACGACAGTGATGGGGAGTCCCCCGGCCTCCCTCTGACTCATTCTCCAGTGAAAGTTGGATACAGCTCTGCCCGCTAGTTCAGTTCAGATGCCCCGTGTTTCCTGACTCTTCCTTGGAGTTTTTGTTTGATTGGTGTCAAGATCATTCTGTATATCAAAGAAGATAGCTTTTATCATCCATGTCCTATTCCTTTTTAGCTACTTGGGAGCAGTGCACAATGACTAAAAGGACTCTTGTGATTCCTGGTTTCCTTTCAATGTTGGAGGATTGTGAGCACAAGGAGGGCTACATCACCTCAAAGACTTGTGACGGGTTCAGTTATCAGTTTAGGAGACCAGTTTAGTACCGGTCTCTGTGTACATGGTTAGTTCATGTCCACAAGTAGCTGTTGGCTTTAGGTATGGCGCTAAGGTCTCCAAGATAATATCTTTTCTTGGCAGCAGAAAGATTAATTCTTTGACCAGAACAACATTTACTTTAGTTTTTCTTGATCCTTCTTATTCTGATTTTTTTATGTTGTTGTAAAAAAACCCCACTATTTTCTTCTTTTTTTTTGAATTCTAAAATAGCTGACTTACTTGAGGCATTTCATATTGCTAGAAAATGTCTTTACTCTGTGCATGACTTTAATTCTCATTATATTGGCTATTTCTAGTTGTTAGTTAATATTTGCTTTTTGAAATTTCCATATTGAAATCAATAATCCGTCTTTAAGTAAAATTATTTCTGAAGTTGCATTTTTATCACGATTTTAGAAAGCTAACAGGAATAATAAAAACTGTTACAAATAGCATTTGTATCTATATTTAAAAAGCTCTTCAATTGACCAAGCAGATGTTACAGATTTTGTCTTTGATATAATACATTTCCCATTAATTTTGAAAATCTGGCCTTCAGGGATGTGCTTTCAAGTATGTGTAGTTCAACTGCAATTTGTGAAAGTTCAAGCAGCTGTACGGGCAGACAATGTGACATATTTGTAACGGGCTGTTTCGGGCAAAGGCTGAGTTCTGGAACTTTATATTCTGTCTTTTATGTTCAGACACATCTATTTGAATTTCTTCTTTTTGTGGGTCCAGAAAGTATGATATAAATTACACACACACACACACACACACACACACACGTTCTTGCTTTTATACACAGAGTGGGCAAAACTAGGTTTATAGTTGTTCACATGAGAAATAATACAATAATTAATAAATAGCAACTCAAGAATAAACTTTTGCATACTCACAACTGTAAATCTACTCTTGCCCACCCACCTGTAGGTATGTGTGTATCTGTATGTGTATATATTTTTTACATTGTGTATGCAACCTAAATTGGAAGTGAAGATGCACATACTTCATGTTTTTAAATAAAAAAATGTCCAGTTTAAACTTTCACTATTTAAATATTTTTCTCTTTGTGTAGGTTGAAGAAATTGTGGATATTGGATCATTTGCCCCAGAAGACATCCATATTCCTAAGATTTATGTGCATCGCCTTATAAAGGGAGAAAAATATGAGAAAAGAATTGAGGTAGGTGACTTAGCTCCGTTGTCAGTATTTATGGGTCTGATTATTAGAGATATGCATCCCTGGGGCCATTCCAGAAAACTGGGAATTAGAGCTGAGCAGGAACCCTTGCTTTGGATCTTAGCAGGAGCTTCTCGTGTCCTTCAGAAGGGTCATGATCATCTGTGTCATTGGCCAGCCCAGCAGTGCCCTGAGATCCTGCAGGCTGTGTTTTCCAGGCTCTGTAACTGTCCCGATTCGGGATGCATAGTTTTGCATCTACCTTGTCCAGTAGGGTAGAGGGAATAATTGGGTCTCTGATGGCCTTACCCTGATAGACATTTCCTGTTTCATTGTTCAGAAATGATTGTCTATCTTGGCCCAGTGGATAGAGCAGTGGTTTATAGAGTCATGAAAGACAGCATTTCCCATTAGTGTTAGGTATTAGGTTCTAGACAGCTAGTGGGTATGAGATTGTGTCAAGGAGTGGCTTCCGGGAGCATTGGAGGGATTTCAGGTATACTCAGAGATTGGGCAATGACCATTTGGGCTAGGATTGATAACAAGATATGAAAGTGTCTAGGAATCAGCAACAGAATAGTCCTGCAATGGGAGTACCAAGGAATTAAAGATACCTTTACCCTCTGGACATCAAACAGAAAGGCATTCTGCAAACCAAAACTAATGTCAGCGGGCCAGGGAGAAATGATGGGACATTTCCAGACAGTAACTGTAGTCTGTATTAAGGAGATTGACCATTGGAAACACTTTTCTGGCTGATTTTTGGATATTTCTGTGATCCGTGTGATGTACTTGTAGCGAAAACCATTCTAGGCTCTGCAGGCGGAAATAGGCCATTGAGAGCAGCGACACCTGGTAAACACTGTCTTACAGCCCTGCAAACAAGGAGTCCCAAGGTCTGTTCCTGTTTTCTTTGCCCTGGCTCGGGCCCCGAGCACGGCGGAGAATACAGCTAGCTGCAGGAGTCCTCAGAGGTAGCGATCATAACAGAGTGGCAGTAACAGAGGGGTTATTAGCTTGAAAGCAACAGAGCAAGTCTATAGTCTGTCTTCCTCTTCAAATAAATCTGACCTTTCTCACTTACTTTGTAAAGAATCATTTCTGGTTGCTTTTTTATTCATATTATTCTTCACCCCCCCGCCACCTCGACAACTCTGTTCCATTGCAGAATTCCTCATACTAGTAGTGGGAGAGAGTTCAAGTGTTTCTAGTAATTTTTTTTTTTTTTTTGTATTTTTCTAAAGCTGGAAACGGTCAGACAGACTCCCGCATGCGCCCGACCGGGATCCACCCGGCACGCCCACCAGGGGCGAAGCTCTGCCCACCAGGGGGCGATGCTCTGCCCCTCCGGGGCGTCGCTCTGCCGAGACCAGAGCCACTCTAGTGCCTGGGGCAGAGGCCAAGGAGCCATCCCCAGCGCCCGGGCCATCTTTGCTCTAATGGAGCCTTGGCTGCGGGAGGGGAAGAGAGAGACAGAGAGGAAGGAGGGGGGGCAGTGGAGAAGCAAATGGGCGCTTCTCCTATGTGCCCTGGCTGGGAATCGAACCCGGGTCCCCCGCACGCCAGGCCGACGCTCTACCGCTGAGCCAACCAGCCAGGGCCTCTAGTAAAATTTTGTACTTTAAAAAGTGATTGCATTCAAGGTACACCTCAAGCACAAACAATTTATTTCTGTTCCTTTTAAAGCGTTTATCAGTCCGGAAGGAGGCAGATGGGAAGGCCAAGTCCGGGAAAGCTGGTGACAACGTGAGGGAGCGCATCATCAAGCGCGCGGCCCTGGAGTTTGAGGATGGCATGTATGGTATCCTTTTTCTGTCAGGGCCTGCGCAGACGCGCCCTGCCCTCTCCACGTTCATCTGACTGCAAGAGCTGCTGCCTAGTGATTCTCTTACGGTCCTCTGTGGCTCTTCAAGCAGTTGATCAGTTTTTACAAGATGTAGCATGTAACCTAAATATACCAAGATCCATGAAATTGGAATCATAGTCCATTTGCCTTCTTGGAATCCAATGGTGACACAAAATTTGCTTAGCTATTTTCTCATATACAGTGTGTTTCAGTACACTTTGGCATTTGGCTAAAGGTTATTGGAACTAGCTATTATCCCAGATGAGGGTTTCAAATCTCAGATGTGCTAGTCATAACCAGTGCTATTTACTTTCTCTGTACTCTGATGTTTGTATACATCTTAAAATATAAGGTCCAACTTTCTTTTTAAATTTTACTTTTCAATTGCAGTTGACATTCAGTATTAATTTGTATTAGTTTCAGGTGTACAGCATAGCGGTTAGAGATAATCATATACTTTATAAAGTGTTCCCCCCAATGTTTCCAGTGCCTACCCAGAACCTTAAATAGTGATTTCAATATTATTGAATGTATTCACTGTGCTGTCCTTTACATCCCCATGGCTATTTTGTAACTACCCATCTGTACTTCTCAGTCCCTTCACCTTTTTCACCCAGTCCCTGAACCCCTCCCCTCTGGCACCCATCAGTCTGTTCTCTGTTTCTATCAGTCTGTTTCCATTTTTTGTGTTCATTTATTTTGTTCTTTATATTCCGCATGTAAAGTGAAATCATATGATATTTGTCTTTTTCTGTAAGACCCAACTTTTTTTTTTTTTACATAAATGTATAGAGATTTTTTTTTTTAATAGAGATTTTATTTATTGATTTTACAGGGGTGGGGGAGTGAGAAGTAGTTGCTTCACTCTAGCTGTTCATTGGTTGCTTGTCCTACGCGCTTTGAGCAGGCAAGCTCAGAGTTTTGAACCAGCGACCTCAGCGTTGTAAGACCCAACTTCTTAACAACCTCTCCTTTCCTGTGACAAGGATCCCCAAGGTATACTCTTTTATGTCTAATGTTTTGTGAAGTTATACAGTAAATGATTTAAATTCTGCCTTAAACACTTTCTCAAAAATAAGGTAGGAAGAGATCATTTAGTACAACGAGAAGATTTTGACTGCATTTTTTTTTCATTTTTTCGAAGCTGGAAACGGGGAGGCAGTCAGACAGACTCCCGCATACGCCCGACCGGGATCCACCTGGCATGCCCACCAGGGGGCGACGCTCTGCCCATCTGGGGCGTCACTCTGTTGCATCCAGAGCCATTCTAGTGCCTGAGGCAGAGGCCACAGAGCCATCCCCAGCGCCCGGGCAATCTTTGCTCCAATGGAGCCTCGGCTGCGGGAGGGGAAGAGAGAGACAGAGAGGAAGGAGAGGGGGAGGGGTAGAGAAGCAGATGGGCGCTTCTCCTGTGTGCCCTGGCCGGGAATCGAACCCGGGACTCCTGCACGCCAGGCCGACGCTTTACCGCTGAGCCAACTGGCCAGGGCTTTGACTGCATTTAACAACAGTGAGTGTTTGCTGCTCTGCGGTGGTAATGGACAGCACAGTGAGCAGTCCTGGGCAGCGCGTCTCCCATTTTTTAAAATTTATTAGGGTGACATTGGTTAATAAAATGATATAGGTTTCAAGTGTACAATTCTATAGTATATCATCTGTATATTGCATTGTGTGTTCACCACCACAAGTCAAGTCTCCTTCTGTCACCGTATATTTGTCACCCTTTCCCCTTTATTACCCTACCCCACTTCCCTTCTGATAGCCACCATACTGTTGTCTGTGTCTAGGAGTTTTTGTGTGCACATCTGATTAGCTCAGACTGCTTGTGCTGAGAGGCAAGACAGAACCCATCCCATCTGCATACAAATTAGGGTGGACCCTCTCTTGATGTTGAAGAAGATTCAACACTCATTTAGCTCTTTGATGCCTTCACACAGCTTTTTTTTTTTTTATGGTCTCAATTGTAGTCACTGAAACTTACCCCCACCCTCTTTATGTGTTTGGCAAGACTCGGTCACCAGTGAACGCTATCACAGTGACCCAAAGGAGCTGAAACACTTTTATGCAAGCATTTTGGAATTGTCAGAAAACTTTTTTACAGTTTAGAAATGGTAACCCATTTTTACGTATGTTAAATTATCCTTAGTTTTAGTTGGAGTTTTGAAAAGTCAAAATTGCTTTTAAACAAAGGTCAAGCCATGTTTACTAATATATTAATAGCAATTGCAAGTCACAATATATCAGTCCAAATTTGCTGCACACATTAATGAAAATAAAATATGTCTTGACAAAAATGACTTCTTGCCTAGTCTTCTGAAGCCACCACTTTGATGTATTTATGGAGAAGCATATTAGTAGTATTGAAAAGGCTGTGGTTAATTAGTGATTTTATTTTATTTTTTAGTTACAAAATGGTGGTGAAAGCATGATGGGAGAATGCATTTGGTAATTACATTCAGAGCAAGTAAGTGCCTTTAAAGAAGGCTTCTCTTTAGATTTATATATGTAAAAGTTTATGGCATAATCTCTCTACTTTGTCTGCGTTCTGCCTTAACATCTTCTTCTCCAGCTAATTTGGGCATAGGAATCCCACTTCTGGCCAGCAACTTTATCAGCCCAAATATTACTGTTCATCTGCAAAGTGAAAATGGAATCCTGGGCCTGGTAAGATAGAAGTTCAAGTTTTATTTGTGCCGTCTTGCTGGGAAACGAGATAGTACATATAGTGAAGTCGTCTTATAAATGAGAGTTGTTAGTTTACACTTCCCAACCTTAGTTTTCTATCTATTTATCATCACAGTAAACTGTTTTACTCTCCCGTGGAATGGTGGACCCTGTGAGCATGTAGTGTTGTGTTTTCTGTGGCAGACGGTCGTTTCCTGACAGGGAGCTTTCTGACCGCTCCTCTGGTACCGGTTTATAGGTGTCCATCACCTGAGCACCTGCTTCAGAGAAACCTTGCACTTTCCTGCTTGGCTAACTGTTTTTAACTCTTGTGTGGATAGACAAGAGTGAAGGTTGTCAGCAGTCCTGTGAAATAAAATTCAGTAAGGCTTTGAATGAAAACTGAATAGTAAGGTTCCTACTTAGGGAAGAGGAATATTTGGACAGTTGATTAATTCAAAAAGTCTTAGAAATTCTTCTCATCCAATTACTGTGTTAAGTCCCTGTTGTCCAAAAGGGTGGAATTTTCTTTTCCTCAAAGTTAACCTTCCAGATGAGCTCAGTATTCTCAGAGAATTTGGCCATAGTTTTTATTCAATATTAAGAAGCACTTTGGCTTCCTGGATGACATTTTAAATTTAATTTTTAATGATGGCAGAAATTATTTATACTTTGTGAATTTATAATATTCCTAATCTTTATTGTTCCTCAGTGGATCTTAACTGTTAATGCAATAAAAATTATACATATTGAAAGTGTATATCTGGTATTTAAAATATGAATAAAGGTCATAGGCATAGACTTGATACTGATTGATTAAGGCAGTAACTGGGACCATTTTCAAAGACAAAAATGCTATGTGTCTGGGTAAAAGCAGACTCATATTGAAGTCAAAGACTTATATTAAGATACCTGAGAGATTATATAGAGTGATCAGTTCTCTCACTTTGAAGATAAGGGAAATAAGTTTGTGTGAATTACCCATGGTCAGTGTTTAAAGGAAAATTTACATAGGTCTTAACATTAGTTACTGCTTCAATTTATTTCAAGAATAAAGTTTTGGTCCCGTAGGAAGTCAGTTAAAATTTTACAGCCAGGATATGCTCATTCTTGGTTCTATCTTATGCCTTTTTTTTTCTCTCTTTTTCTTCCTTTTTGATTAATATATATTATAAAACCCCTTGCCCCATCAAGTAATTAGAGATGCCTTATAAAAAAAACCATACAAAATAAAAAATTAAAAACTTACTGAGCATAAGTGGGCAAAGGGAGAACACAGGCAGTGAAACATAGATGTGAGGGAGAGGGTTAGGACCCTAATAAATTCTAGACTTCAGTCTCTGCATGCCAAAACGCTGAGACTTTGCCTGAGTCCTTCCAGCCAAATAATGCAGCCATTCAGTGTATAGTCATTTGATTCTAAGAGGAAAGTTTATGAATAACATTGGCTGGATAGTAGTTACTTTTTGTTTTACTGACCTGTTTCTAATAACTTTCAAACTTTGGTAATTTTTAGAATTATTTTTTATTAACCCAGTCACAGTTATTAGTGTGGAAAAGACTAATCAATATGAGAAACATCAGAATTTTTTTTTAAGGTTCACCTCAAGTCTTTGAATGACAGTTCTTTAGAACTTCTAGAGAAGTTATTTATATCACAGTATTCATGTATGACTCAGTGAGAAGCTTCTTTTGCTAACTGACGTTGGTTGGTTTGCTTTATTTGACAGGGTCCATATCCATTACAAAATGAAGTCGATGCAGATCTAATCAATGCAGGTAAACTCGTTCGTTACATGTTTTTCCAGCGTTTTCCTTGGCTGTCACCTGAGTACTATGCCCAAAACTAGCAAGTTGGGCTTGATTCTTTGTCTTTCCCTAGAGAGTGTTCACTGTCGTTTTCGTTGAGAAGGGGAGCTAAGCCTTCCAAATCCCATCTTTGCCTGGCACTTGTCAGAGGTCCCCTCTTGTTTAGGGCAGACTAAGATAAAGGCCACATTGCAGGTGGAACTCCATGTGATGACAGCAAGAGCTTTGGCGGCTCAGTCAGCCAGGGTCCTAGCTATAAATGAGGTCATGAAGAGAATGAAAGAGAAGGACCATTGACAGGGGTGTGGACAAGATTAGGGAAGCCAGGAGATAAGGTGCCACAGGGACTTCCTATCATCCCTAGGCAGGCCTTACGGGGCAGCTGTCAGAAAGGGCCAGTCACCTAACGGGAACAATGGCCTTCAGTAGAGGAACACAGCCCTCTTGCTGCAGCCTGGGTGGAAGCGGGTATGTGTGCTCCGCCGAGTCTCCTGCTCGAGCCTCCCCGTGATGATTCCGGGTCAAATAGGTCTGCCTTCTCATGATGAGAAGGGTGGTGGTGTGGATCCCTAATGGCAGAAGGAAAAGATCTGGTACCCTGGGTTTCTGTTGTAGGAGCTGCTTACTATCCACTAGTCATCATCAGCGTTGGAGAGCGTCCTCCAAAAGTTCAGGGTGCTTAAGGGTGTGTCTGCCACTAAGTATGACCCAGTGATATGAATAATAAATAGTTACTTTGAATTGGGGACTCTAGTCTTTCCACATCCTTATTCCCACACTCACATGCTTTGCCGCTTATTATTAGCTTTTTATTTGACTAGAACAGTGGTTGGCAAACTGCAGCTTGCGAGCCACATGCAGCTCTTTGGCCCCTTGAGTGTGGCTCTTCCACAAAATACCGCATGCGGGGGCTACCTCGATAAGGAATGTACCTACCTATATACTTTAAGTTTAAAAAATTTGGCTCTCAAAAGAAATTTTAATCGTTGTACTGTTGATATTTGGCTCTGTTGACTAATGAGTTTGCTGACCACTGGACTAGAACATAGAGTCGCATATATCATATTAGCAGCTGGCAGGGGGACAACAGGTCGGATGTTCTGGCTGTGGTCATTGCCTGCTGTTGAGTTCCCGCTGGCCCTGTGCTGGGGTGAAGGTTGTCTTTAGATGGGGCTGCCCCTCAGAAGCTAATTTTCATACTATTCTGTCCTGCTTTTCTTTACCCTTCTCTTATTCCTATTCACTCTACCCTTGAAAAAATATTGTTTTTATTCCACATTCAGAAACAGTATGTGCACATTTCAGAGGAAGAGGAATATGAGCTGAACATAAAGGCCAGCTGCCAAGGAGAATTGATGTTTGATACTGAGAATTTTTGGAAGTAAAACAGCTTCTGGTTGAATAGGTGAATTAGTTAACACGACCCGACTCTGAAAGGCTCACTGTGATGAAGCAATGACATTTAACCAAGGCTGTAATTTAATTGTACGGCACCCGTTAGCAACAGCTCATTGATCTGTAAAAATATTTGCTGCTTGGTTTAATTAATTTGTGATGTTGTTGAGTTATTTGCAAAATGAATAACTCCATTTTCTAAATTTCAGGCTTGGGTTCATGAAGCCTACTGTCCCTGGAAAAATAGTTAATCTTTTCAGTGATGTTATTGGATAGTGGGCGTTTTCTGATTGAGTTTAAAAGTAGCTCAATCCTAACAAAGCCGTCAGTTTTATATTTCAGCTTCTGAAATGTCACGTATGATCCTAAACTACTTTATAAAACAGTAATTCAGTGCTTTCGGGAGGCTGTACTGCAAACCAGTTTAATAAATATTCTAATTCATCGGAGCCCTCTTTGGGATTTATGATGCTTTGGATTTTGGAGCTGTCCAAATTAGGGAAGACATACTCTGACCTAGAGAACCCAGAATATAAATTAGCAGGTTCCTCAACTCCTCAAATTTGGAAATTACCTGAGAAATCAGCCCATTGTTGATGTTAATTTGAAGAGATTTTTTTATACAAGTCCCTTGAAATGAATAGACAGTTATGTGTCTGGCTAAAAAAAAAATCTATGTGTTAAATTTTAAAATAATAATAGAACTATTCCTAAGGATCCCTTTTTCTAAATAATAATCTCATGTGATTATATAGAAGTGAATCAGCACTCAGCACTTTAATAAAATTATATAGTTGAAAACATACCTTTTTACACATATTATACCATCTGAACCTCGAGCAAAACCTCATTATGCAGATTAGGAAACAGCTCAAGGAAGGGAAGCAATGTGCTTAAGATCGCATTGCTAGGGAGTGGACACAAACAGCCCTCTACTTTGTCTCCCTTTCCCTGTACATTGAGCTACATGCTCTGTTAACAAGCTGAATTTCACAAAGGCACAGGAGGCCATGCTTAGAACATTTTAGAGGTCTCACGAAGATCTGCAGTATCCCAACACAATTTAAAATTTTCTGATGTTGCCTGACCGGGCAGTGGCACAGTGGATAGAGCATCAGACTGGGATGCAGATGACCCAGGTTCGAGACTCCAACGTCGCCAGCTTGAGCGCGGGCTCATCTGGTTTGAGCAAAAGCTCACCAGCTTGTACCCAAGGTCGCTGGCTCGAGCAAGGGGTTACTCAGTCTGCTGAAGGCCCGTGGTCAAGGCACATATGAGAAAGCAATCAATGAACAACTAAGGTGTCGCAACGAAAAACTGATGATTGATGCTTCTCATCTCTGTTCCTGTCTGTCTGTCCCTGTCTATCCCTCTCTCTGACTCTCTCTCTGTCTCTGTAAAAAAAAAAAAAAATTTCTGATGTCTCCTGTTTACGTTTTAGCTTTCATGTTAATATGTATTTTGCAGTCTCTTCTATCTCTTAATATTTTTTTCTTATTTTAATGTACAAATAGGGTATAAATTACTTACCATTGACTAAAACTGCTTTAGAAAAAAAAATCCACCATGTTCATGGTTATAAATATCCCTGGCCCCTACCTCATGTCTCTAGAGCAGTGGTTCTAAGTGGGGAGGAAATAAAAAACTGACCTTGGAGACATTTGACAATGTCTAGAGACGTTTCTGATTGTCATGCCATGGAGAGTTTTACTGATATGGTGAGAAGGATTTGTTGCTAAACATCCTACAATAACCAGAACTGCCCCTACAATGGGTTACTGAGTCCAAAATGTCACATGTGACGAGGAGGAGAGACCTGTTCTGTAGTTGTAGGTGCCACACCTGAAGTCCCACAGGCCTATGGACTGCAAGACAAAAAGTACAGAATTCAAGATCGAGCTAATGGTCGCAGTGGACTTCTTTAGCTTGATCTCTCACTGCCTCTCAAGGGTGCCTGAGCGCCCCCTACTGGGCTTCTGGGTCCACTCCGATCGTCACTGTCACGTATGCTTTCCTTTCTCCGTCTCTTACCTCTTCCTGTGCACCCCCACCACCAGTTTTTTTATAATTTTTTCTCTATCTCCTTCCTTTTTCTTCCCCAACTCCTTATTGGTAATTTCCAATTGAAATGCATTATACCTGTCCTGGAGGTCCCAGTTCATTTTCCTCTTCAGATCCTTCTGTAGCTTGCCTGTGTACCTGCATCTTCCTTGCCAGACAGGATCTCCTTTTGCTGAGGGCAGTGGTTCTCGAAGTGTGGTCCCCAGACCTACAACACCAGCACCACCAGTGCCCGGGCCTTGTTAGCAATGGAAATTCTGTGGCCCCGCCTCTGGGAGTAGAGCTCATTAGTCTACATTTTTCTTTTCTTTTTTTTCTGTATTTTTCTGAAGCCGGAAACGGGGAGAGACAGACAGACTCCTGCATGCGTCCCACCGGGATCCACCCGGCACGCCCACCAGGGGGCGGCGCTCTGCCCACCAGGGGGCAGTGCTCTGCCCCTCTGGGGTGTCGCTCTGTTGCGACCAGAGCCACTCTAGCGCCTGGGGCAGAGGCCGAGGAGCCATCCCCAGTGCCCGGGCCATCTCTGCTCCAGTGGAGCCTCGGCTGCGGGAGGGGAAGAGAGAGACAGAGAGGAAGGAGAGGGGGAGGGGTGGAGAAGCAGATGGGCACTTCTCCTGTGTGCCCTGGCCGGAAATCGAACCCGGGACTTCTGCACGCCAGGCCGATGCTCTACCACTGAGCCAACCGGCCAGGGCCAGTCGGTTTTTTCTTAGCCCTCCCTGAGATCCTGGTGGGTGTGCAAGTTGGGGACCACCAGTTTAGGGCATCAGTGTTTCCTTTGTAACAGTCTTCAAGGCACAGAGTAGACATTTGCTTGATGTTGAGTAAATGACATGTTAAATCATGAACCAAAGGATCTTGTCACTTGAGAAACTCTATTGCTCAGATGTCATGAAAGGATCCAGATTGTTATACACCGAAAACGGAGAAGACAGGAATCAATCAGAAATAGCCAAATAAGAAAGCTCTTTTTCTTTAAGGAATTGTATTACTAGATGCAGTTATTTCTTGACCACATTTGGATATTGTATTTGAAAAGCATGGATTCAGCTTCAGGATACTTATTTTTGTTTAGATGTTAAATGTGTAAAAATGCTGAAAATTAACTTTGCTTCTGAAGAATGTAATTTGTGAGATAACCCAATGAATTAGCAAGGGCCTGACAACTTTCTTCATGAGAGTGGTTTTCTGGGCTGTTTAATAAAACCGTGCTTCATAAATCACATGGGGAGAGCTTCAGCTTAAAGTTTCCTATGAAGTTGTAAATAACACCTCCTCTTATTAGCCAGTGGAAATTGCCATTTGGAAATCATTGTGATTTAATACATAGAGAACAAAGGAATTGAGATTTTTATGCTTCTCTGCTTTATTGTCCTACCTTGCCTCTCCACTCCACAGGGTTGGGGAGGAACTGAACTTGCTGAACACGGCACTGGTGTTAGGATAAGGGCGAGCTGCATTAGGGCTGTCCTAAAACCTGGCGTTCCCAGGCTGTCTGTATTCCCGCACCGCACCGTAAGAGCCATTTCTTTGTCCTGTGATATTTATTCCTTGAGGGGCGACCGCATTGTTTGGAGCAAGGGATGATAAAAGCTAATGATTATGGAGTCCTTTCTCTGTGCCAGGCATTAGACTAAGGACTTCCCGTGGCATTATCTTATTCCATCCTTCAAATCTTATGTGCTGTCTAAAAGCTCCTACCAACCACACTAGAAAGTGTTTTCTAAAGCTTTTCAGCCTTATGATACTTTAAAAGATGTGAAAATGTTCCCATTGTTTAGAATCAGACTCCTTGGGGGGATAAATATTTTAGCACAATATAAACAGTCTTACCCTTTCTCCATATTCCACATGGAGAGAGTGATAGAAGGAGAAGTTAGTTTTTAGGCAGGACTTGAGAAGCTGAGTCCAGCTGTGCTGCACAACTGGCTACGGTCAGACCACTTTGGCCCTGCTGTGTCCAGGAGCCTTTCTCTGTGCCAGTCTTGGAATCACAACTTTTCTTCCCTTTCTTTTTGTCTGAGTCCACTGGGGTAATGCAGAAGGTGTTCTTGTACACTTGACTTACCTTTGGCAAAGTGGCACATGAATTCTGTTCTGGTTGAGGCCACGCACTTCTCCCAGGCACCTGAAGGTCCTGAATGGGCAGGTAATAAACCACAAGAAGAAAGGAACTTAGACATGAGCCATATAGTATTATTGGTTGTGTGGGGACTCGGTGACCTTGAAGATCTGTCCCAATTCTGAACTTTGATTATGAGATGCAAGTTGGAAGTTTCCATTAAGTACTTGGGCCAGCCTCAAGATGTTATTCCCCAGTGCCATCAAATTCCTAGGGTGTTAACCCTTTGGGTAGTATGAACGTTCATGTACGTCCTCGTGCCTCCTGACCATCCAGAATACAATCGTACAAAAATTTTCATTTTCAAAATGTGTGAGGCAACATTAAAAAATGGCAAATGTATGTTCTTCTTGTTTCCATAAATTGGTTATAAAACAAACATGATTTTCAGTTAATAAAACTGCAACTGGAACTAATTTCATTTTTTGAAAAATAACTCCCAGGGATCAGAAAGCATGAAAAATCTCACTTCTTAAAGGGTTAATAGAAACTTAGAGGGGCAATAGAGGAAAGATGGGGGGTCAGGAGCAAGAGAGAAAGAGAGAGAGAGAGCTTAGCATTAAAAGAAGAGATTCAGGCCTAATGCTGTGAAGGAATTAGGTAGGTCCTCTCTTTCTAGATTACTCATTGTTTCTGAAGAAATATCTGAGTGTACCTCCTGTACCATTGCCCTCAAAACTGCATTTCTGCCTGGTAATTCCAGTCTCTCTGCTCCAGTGAGCACAGGAGCACTGAATTGTGACAGGTGCCTCCCGGAAACCTCTTTCCCCCTCACTCCTGTTAGCAGTTAGCAGCAGCTGGCGATGGGAGTGAGGCTGGTGGGGGCCCTGAAGGGGACGGGTAACGGGTTGCGTTGTCTGTAGAGAATTTCAAAACAATACCAAAGTGGAAAGTTGGTCTGCTTTTTATCACCACCATGGAAGGGCAAATCTGAGCAATGTTAGTGACAAAACGCTTCTCTCCACAGAGGGGACAGTCCCCACTGTGTCCCCCACATCCCCAGTTGTCACTGCACTTTGGTGAAGGGAGCCTTAGTTCCTTAGGAAACAGAGAAGGTACAGACCCCTCTCTCTACCACAATTCTCTTAGAAATCTAATAACCTTTTCTTTTATTTTTTTCCTTTGGTGTGTGTGTGTGTGTGTGTGTGTGTGTGTGTGTGTGTGTGTTTAGGCAAGGAAACGGTTACTGTTCTTCCAGGAGCCTCTTACTTCTCCAGCGATGAGTCATTTGCGATGATTAGAGGGTATGTAGTCTCCGAGCCGCTCAGGTTTTGCGGTGCACCATATGCTGAGTCACCGGCTGTGTTAGCGGGCTTTGAAACTCACACATCTCCCAGCCAGAGAGCCATCGTGCGCTGGTTCAGCTGCACCAGGGTGTGAAATTATTCGCACTGCATGTTGGGAACTGGAGCAGGCAGCCTGCTGTTATTATAAGAGCCCCCCACCCCATGGAATCTATATCTGTGTGCCAACTATGGTGAAGTAAACATTTTTACCAAGTTCTTTCTGAGGATCCAAACATTTTCTACAAACTGTGTGTTCATTTTCTAGCTGGTGTTTACCTTCAAATCCAGACATTCTCCCTCACTGAAGGAAACAAATTCACTGCGTGACCAGTATTTATTTTTTATTTTTTTGGAAATAATATAAGCTATAATTTTTGAAAGAACTCTTAATGGTTACTTCTCTATATCCACTTGAGCGGATATTTGAAATCAGGTGTTTGGGTGGGTGGGAGAGAACAAATGTATTTTAGGGAATAGGGAATTATTTATTTTAATTGCTAGAAATTTCAGGCAAAGAGGACATAGAACTTCTGACACTTGCCCACTTGCCCTTTATCTCCCCCCCCCCCCCCCCCCCACAGAGGACACGTCAACCTGACAATGCTTGGAGCAATGCAGGTGTCCAAGTTCGGTGACCTGGCCAACTGGATGATACCTGTAAGTGGACATTTTTTTTTCATTTGAATTCTGTTTGGCTCAAAACTATTATTGCTGAAACATTAAGAAGAGTCTTGTCAAATTTCCATGACAGTACAATACAATTATTTAAAATACAAATTTTTTTATTTTTTATTTTTTACAGTGACAGAGAGTGAGTCAGAGAGAGGGATAGACAGGGACATACAGACAGGAACGGAAAGAGATGAGAAGCATCAATTATTAGTTTTTTGTTGTGCGTTGCAACACCTTAGTTGTTCATTGATTGCTTTCTCATATGTGCCTTGACCACGGACCTTCAGCAGACCGAGTAACTTCTTGCTGGAGCCAGCGACCTTGGGTTTAAGCTGGTGGGATTTTGCTCAAACCAGATGAGCCCGCGCTCAAGCTGGCGACCTCAGGGTCTCGAACCTGGGTCCTCTGCATTCCAGTCTGATGCTCTATCCACTGCGCCACTGCCTGGTCAGGCTAAAATACAAATATTTTAATGTGTTTTTCTTATTTGAGTCCCATATTAATTAAGCAAACACTGGGAAATACTCAGCTTTGCCAGCTTACCATGTAGTTTGGACTAAACATAGGGAAGATCAGAGCCAAACCACAGTTTTCCAAAAAGAAACAGAGGTAGGGAAGGTTTTCAAAAATGGTTTAGTTATATTCTGATAAAAGTAAGAAATACAACTGTTTATCATACCTAAGCTTTTATAACTAGAAGAGACAGTGAATGAGTTTATAAATTTTGTGTTAATTCTGTTATTTTCTTATTCACAGTGAGTGATTAAAATCCTCCCTTGATCGGTTATGTGACCCCATTAAGTACACAGTGACGTTGTCTTCTATCATGGAGTACAAAACCTGTGATGTTCAAATATGCTTGTGAAATCCAAACAGTTTTCATTTACTAGTGACCTAAATCAATGATGAAACCATTAGAATTAGTTTTGGAAAACGGAGGGTAATGAGTTAATTTCAGAGTGTGGTTCATTATTATTCTGGTTGTTGCTTGTTGCTCTGTCTGTATATGGAAACCACAGTGAGCGCAAATCCATGATTGTGAGCTCATTTTGGCTGGTAGCTCAGGCTGCTCTTCCAAGGTGCATGTTTAAGGATGCCTGTGTATTTCTCTGGCACCAGTTAAAAAGAATTTGGTTTAGTAGCTGAGGTTCGTGTTCTAGGATTTGAGAAGTTTTTGGAAAATCTCTTAGATTTTTTTCTAATAATTTATGAGGGAAGTGGATTAGTATAGTTGATAGCAATGTCAGAGATTGTGTTTGTTAGTTTAGCTCTTTTTCTCTGTTTTCTCCTGAAGTATTATTTTAAGGTTTCAACCATTATTAAAGACCTGGTTTTCAAACTTGGTTACAAATTGGAATCACCTGGGAGGTCTCAAAAATATGGACACCTGCATGTCATCCCAGAGTATTCAATTTAATTAATCTAGGATATAGCCTGGGCACTGGGCTTAATTTTAAATCAACTGTAGTGATTACAATGTATAACCAGGTTTGAGAACCAATGTATTAAAGAATGATCATTATTTATATTTAAAATGTAAGGGAAAATATGATTGACCCATTCATAGTAAGAACCCTTAGCAAATTACTGATTGTACTTTTATTTTAGTTTTAAAACATTTGTCTTTCTATAGCAGCCATGGTTGTAAGAGTTGACCGCTTTTGGAAGCTTCAGAGAATCAGAGAGGGTCTCCTGAGCATCGTACAGTGAACCAGGGTGACAGTTTATGGAAATACTTATTTGTATAGGAAATCAGAATATATTTCTGTTTTCAAATTTTAGAAAAAGGCCATGTGGGTAGTAGGAGCACAGAAAAGTAAGACCTGGGTTTTAGCCCCAACTCTACAAGTAATCAAGGTGTGACCTTGAACATGTCACTTAAGCTCTTTGAGTTGAACCCTCATCTATAAACTGAGGGTTTGAGACTAGATCATTTCAGGGGTCCCATCTGGCTCTCATTGCTTAGTGGTTAAGAGGGCCCTTTATTGAGACAGACCTGCATTAAAATCCTTTTTGTGTCACTTGCTAGCCGTGTAACTTGAAGCAGTTGCCTATGTGTCTCTTCATCTATAAAATGGGAATGATATTGATGTACTTAGTATGTACTTTACAGAACTCTATAAAGAAATAAGTGATTTAATGCACACAAAATACATATCATAGAGCTTGAACATAGTACATGCTAAATTAGTGGGTTTTTAGAATTTGACAAATTTAGAGGAAGAGTTGGGGATTCCTGGCTGAGAAGGGAATAGCATTGGTTACTGTGAACAGAAGCAATAGAGTTTTAAATCTGTGTATTTTGTTGACTTGTTAATGAGGTTTTTTGAAATCAGTTTGCACAGTGGTTCTGGGTATGGAGCAGAAACATTTAATACATGTTTGCATTCAGAAGACTTGGGCACCTTCATAAAAATATACAATTGGTTTAGCAGGCAGTGAGGCTAGAAGCTCTCCTAGTGACAATATGCATCAAGTAGTCATTTGTAGAAAAGATTTTAGGTGTGTCACAATTTTACATATCCTGTTGAGATTCCTGTCAGTGATTAAAACATCAGTGTTTATTGCTTTATAATTTTCTTAAGACAATCTTATGCTAATGAGTTTCCAAAGAACTGGCCCCAGTCAGGTGGCAATTGGGAACTCTGAGGTTCTGAAGGAGCATTGAGAAAAAGTAAGCATCAAAGTTGTTCTTGTGTCTGGTTCCACTCTTTTGCTAATGCAAGTTGGTGGTGTCATTTCTGATGAGCATTTCTTTTGTTCTTTTAGTAGCTGGTAATTATTTCTTGGCTTCTTTATATGTGATGCACAGTGTGTATATTTGATTCTTTTGGTTGCAAGATAGCTTAAGAATTCAAGACCATGATCTTTAGTGTGGAAGACATCTGATTTGAATTTCAGCTCTATCCCTTACAAATTATACAATCTGATGTACATGTTTTTGTTAGAATTAAATGAGGAAGAAAGCGAAAAGTGAACCAAAAGCCTTTCATAAATACTGGCTATTATTTTAATCTTATTCAGTGCTCTATTGCTTAGCCTTCAAGAGGGAATATTTGCTTTAAAATACATTGACATAACAATACTATATTTTACCGTAAGTAGGACCACCTGCTATCCTAAGTTCATTTTCTTTTATTTATTTATTATTTTTTAAAATTTTCTTATTTTTTTACAGGGACAGAGAGAGAGTCAAATAGAGGGATAGATAGGGACAGACAGACAGGATCAGAGAGAGATGAGAAGCATCAATCATCAGTTTTTCCTTGCGACACCTTAGTTGTTCATTGATTGTTTTCTCATATGTGCCATGACCGCGGGCCTTCAGCAAACTGAGTAACCCCTTGCTCGAGCCAGTGACCTTGGGTCTATGCTGGTGAGCTTTTTGCTCAAGCCAGATGAGCCTGCGCTCAAGCTGGCAACCTCAAGGTCTCGAACCTGGGTTCTACCGAATCCCAGTCCGATGCTCTATCCACTGCGCCACCGCCTGGTCAGGCCCTAAGTTCATTTTCAAGTGCCCAACATTAAACTCTTTGAGGACAGATTTCTCGCTCTTAATTGGTTATGCATAAGGTACAGTTTAGTCTTCTTACATAATTTCAGTGAGCAGTCTTTTTGTCCCAAAGATTTATGTTGATTTATAAAATGTAGATATATTTTTATTGCAAGAATTGACAGTCAAGAAGCTGCAAAGTTCAGCTTTATTATATCATTTTTCATTTACTTTTCTCTTTTTACTGGCTTTAATATTCTTTCAGTGATTGTAAAGCCCGAGTTTTTCTGCATCATGGCATCCCCATTAATCATTACCCTGTCGGAGCATCATAAACATTAAGTTTTAAGGCAGACAACCGGTGGAGATGCTATTTGTCTTATTCTTTATTAGCTCCTTGGTATGCAGCATTGGTCCCATGTACACAGATTTTTAAAAGTTCTGCCCTGAAGAATCTGAAGAGAGAAAATTTAATAGAATAGTATTTGGCTCATTTGAGTCCCCTGATTATCATGTTGATGGTAAACCCAGGCAAGTGACAAAAATGTAGAAGCATGTGTAGTTGTAGAATCTATATCCAGAAGTGCCCTGGCTTTCCTGATGCCTATTTTTGAAACACGGGTGCCAGAGATTATTGAGTTGTAAAGGGAAACAGAAGTGTGTGGTCGGCTATGTGAGCTGGTTATGGAAAGAATGCAGCAGTGGCCCCCTGGTCGGGGCTGCTGTGTGTGAACCACCAACAGCCCAGGGCTCACGCCTTCTGCGTGGGGAGAGAGGAAATGAGGGCTGTGAGGGATTCCTAAGGCAGAGGGGGACAGGATGTTTTGGTGTTTGTTTTTCCATTACATTTAAAAAATTTATTTATACATTTTAAAAGACTAAATACAAACTAATGTCATGTTCATGTGTGCTACATGTATGAGCGCACAAAGTTGATTTGGTCTTCTAAATATGATGCATTTTTAAAGAAGCTAACTTTCTAGTCTTCCTACTCGAATGAGTAAAGAGGGTTTGTTTGCAAGATTCAGTCTACTGTTTTTGTTGCATCAGTTGTAGTCTAATATTAAATCCACAGATACAGAAATATAAAGATTACAGTATAAAGACAGAAACATACAGATATATATGTGCAGTTTTAACATTATTGGTGCCTGTGCATTTGGTACTAATGCTCAGGAAACTGCAAACCATGGGTAAGGGAAAAGGACAGGTGGAAAATATGTATTCGATGGTGTGATGCTTTTACAAGTATTGAGTGATGCTGTTGCCGTGTCAGTGTGATATAGGAGAAAGTGCACAGAACTCTGGATTTGGATCTGTGCATACATGCTTATTCTGTCACTTACTGGTGATGTGGCAAATTATTTCATTTTAGCACACTCATTTATAAAATGATACTATGTAACTCATCTGCTTCTTCTGCAGATTAAATTAGTTCATTCACTCAACAAATATGTATTAGGTCTGTATTAAAAGGCTACGCACTGTTCTAGTCTTTTGAATATGCAGCATTTAACTAAACATTAAATTATCCACATTTATGAAACTAATATTCTAGCAGAAGTCAGCAAATATGGCCTATGTGCTGAATCTGGCCCATTGTTTGCTTTAACAAATAAAGTTTTATTGGAACACAGCCACATTTACATATTACCCATAGCTGTTTTTGTGCAGCAACAGAGACTGTATGGCCTGCAAAACGTACCATTTAGCTCTTTACAGAGAAGCGTGCCAACTTCTGCTATAGATCATTGATTTGAAACCTTTCTTATTTTCTAATATAAGGTTGTAATGCTATAAATTTCTCTGTAACCACGTATTAGTGACATCTTGCAAATTTTTGTTATGTTTTCATTTTCATTCTTTTCAAAATACCTTGTAATTTTCAATGAAACCTTTTTAATGACCTATGCATTCTTTAGAAGTATGTCATTTGATTCCCAAATTTTTGGTGATTTTCCACAAAACTGTGTTAATTGTTTTTTTAATTCTCGAGATTAGAAGACATACTTTATATGGTTTTCATTCTTTTAAATTGGAGATTTACGGATCAGAATATAGCCTATTATAGTGACTGTGCCATCTGCACTGGAAAAGAATGTGTATTCTGCTCTTGGTGGGTAGAGTGTTCTATAACTTTAATCTGGTCACAAATCTACTTTTTCCTATCAATTACTGAGAGAGGAGTATTGATATCTTCAACTATAATTGTGCACTCGTCTATTTCTCCTTCCAATTGTATCACTTCTTGCTTCATATATATTTGTGCTCCATTACTAGGCATGTAAGATTGTTATGTTCTCTTAACAGATTGACTTATTTTTTATTATATTCCTCTCTATCTCTGGTAATATTTCTTATTCTGAGTCTACTGTCTGATATTAATATAGTCACTCTGCATGATATATCTTATTCTATTCTTCTACCCACAGCTTTTCTGCATCTTTTTTTTTTTTTTTTGTATTTTTCTGAAGCTGGAAAGGGGGAGAGACAGTCAGACAGACTCCCGCATGCGCCCGACCGGGATCCACCTGGCACGCCCACCAGGGGCGATGCTCTGCCCACCAGGGGGTGATGCTCTGCCCCTCCGGGGCGTCGCTTTGCCGCGACCAGAGCCACTCTAGCGCCTGGGGCAGAGGCCAAGGAGCCATCCCCAGCGCCCGGGCCATCTTTGCTCCAATGGAGCCTTGGCTGTGGGAGGGAAAGAGAGAGACAGAGAGGAAGGGAGGGGGGTGGAGAAGCAAATGGGCGCCTCTCCTATGTGCCCTGGCCGGGAATCGAACCCGGGTCCCCCCGCACACCAGGCCGACGCTCTACTGCTGAGCCAACCAGCCAGGGCCGCTTTTCTGCATCTTTAAGTGCATTTTATTTCTTTATTTTTATAATTAACATATAGTTAGGTTTTGCTCTTTTATACAAATTATAATTTCTAACCTTTACTTGTAGACTTAGACCATTTACATTTAATGTAATTATCAACATTGCTGGGTTTAATTCTATTAACATAGGGGTTTTGCCCCTACTTGTTTATCTGTTCTTTTTTTTTTTCATTCTTTCTCTACTTTTTTTGTATTTTTCTGAAGCTGGAAACGGGGAGAGACAGTCAGACAGACTCTCGCATGCGCCCAACCGGGATCCACCCGGCACGCCCACCAGGGGCGACGCTCTGCCCAGCAGGGGGCGATGCTCTGCCCCTCCGGGGCGTCGCTCTGCCGCGACCAGAGCCACTCTAGCGCCTGGGGCAGAGGCCAAGGAGCCATCCCCAGCGCCCGGGCCATCTTTGCTCCAATGGAGCCTTGGCTGCGGGAGGGGAAGAGAGAGACAGAGAGGAAGGGGGGGGGGGTGGAGAAGCAAATGGGCGCTTCTCCTATGTGCCCTGGCTGGGAATCGAACCCGGGTCCCCCGCACGCCAGGCCGATGCTCTACCGCTGAGCCAACCGGCCAGGGCCTCTACTTTTTTTTTTATATCAGTTAACTATTTGTTATGATTTTATTTTGTCTTCACTATTGACTTTTATTTTTTAGTGATTTCTCCAGGATTTACAATACACATATTTATCACAGTCTACTTCAAGTAATATATCACTTACATATAATGTAAGAACCATACAAGTGGAAACTTCTCTGCCCTGTTCTTATCCTATTTGCTGTTGTTGGTCATATATTTTATTTTGCATGTGTGATAAACCCCATGATGCTCTCTTCTTTTTGCTTGAAACAGTCAATTCTTTTTTAAAGATATGAACAATGGGAAGAATTGTGTATTTTGTGTCTTTTTATTTTACACTATAATATATGTTATAGGTGTTTTGTATAGTTCTTCAACAAACGAGCTCTCTTCTGGTCTTCTCCTTTGCGCCCGTCCAGATTGCCGTGGGAGGGCTTGCACTTCTGCTTGAGGACGTCCTTTGACGTTTCTTGTAGTTCAGGTCTTACAGCTGCCACTCAGGTTGATTCTTCCAGTCTTTCCTCTTAAGTTTCATTAAGGTTAGTCGAGGGCAGCCTTTGGATTCGATCTATTTAGCCCACTGCTAAGGTGATTTTATCTGAGAACTCTACCTGATGCCCCATGGACTGAGAGGCCTTTTTCCTCCAACTAGTAGGATGTGAGTTGTTCTCAGACCTGTGTGAGTTCTGGATATTTTTTGCCTAATACTTTGTACGGGTTCTTCCCCCGACCTGGGGTAATTTCTTCTCATACATTCACACACCAGCACTCTGCCGAAGACCTGAGGTGAACCCTTTGCTTGCTCCATCCCTTCTCTCTCTTTCTCTGTAGCAGTGTCCTTTCTGATATTTTGCTTTGGCCTTGCTGAACCCAACAGGACTGCTGGGTTCCAGCAGGGTTCCCCTCCCTGCACCCGAGGCTGCGGGCTCCCTACAAGAAGTGGGCTGGGCAGTTGTAGGCCCGCCTCAGGGCTTCCCTTCTCTGAGACCACAGCCCTGGACTGCCTGTTGTCTCATGTCTGAAAGCGACTTTTTCTTATGTTTTGTCTGATGTTCTAATTGTCTAATACCATTAATGGTATTTTTGAATCTATATCATTATATATTTCTTGGATGCTTTTTTTAGAAAATTAAATTTAATGGGGCGACACTGATCAATAAGAGTACATAGGTTTCAGGTACACATCTCTATGGCATTTGAACTGTTGATTGTGCTGTATGCCCGTCACCCAAAGTGAAATCATTTTCTGTCACCGTATATATGTCCCTCTTTTCTCCCTTCCCCCCACCCTCTCTTCTCCCAGCCTCCTCCCTCTGTCCCTAGAAGTAGAATATCTTGGTCAGTGTTTCAGAGTTTTTTTGATGCATATTGAATTACTGTCCAGAAAAATTATTTTAATTCACAAGTTTCCACTCTATTACCAACACTGGTGTCAGCTTTTTTTCCGATTTTATTACAACAGGTCATTGAATCATGTTTTGTTACAATGTTGACGAGGTGCTGCTGGAACTTAACTTTTGTCTCTATCAACTACTAGCCTTTCATTATGTGTTCTTTTGCTTAAAATCACAAAGCCAACAATGTTAAGTGAGGATTTACTATGTTCTATTCTACTCTTGAGCATTTCTTGAAAAACTGCTGTCTGACTGTTTAAAGAGCAGGCCGTGCCTCACGGTCACGGAGCGGGCATGTAAGCCTCTCCTCTGTTCTTGAGACCTTCCCTTTGGCTTTTAGCAGTTCTTACCTCCTAGCAAGTACTGTTCCAGTGCCGCCACCACTGGTAATCTTAAAAGACAGCATTGACAGTGACTTCTGTTTGTGTTAGTGAATGTGTCTTAGAGACCCGCTGTAGCAGGCACGCGTGTGTTTGTGTTTCTGTGCCCGGGATCTTGAACACTCTCTCCATGTGCAATGAAATCAAAGCACAGCCACTTTTATCTCATGTGGTGCCTGTAGCTTTATGCTATCAGGGAAGGTTCCCTCTGCGTGACCTTTCAGCTCATTCTTAGATAATAAACTGTCCTTGGGTCATTTTACTTTGCAAGCTTAGCCCTGATTCAAGAATAAAAGAGTCCAGTCGGCACGCCCTGGAAAGCAGTGCGTCTCCTCTCACTCCTGCTCTCTCCCCGCCGTGGTCCAGGCAGCGCCCACGTTAGGGCAAGGTTGTGTGGGGTTCCTGTACTTTCTCCTCACCCCCTGCCTCCCCCAGCTCACTGTTTAGCACCCACCAGGGACACACTTCAGTAGAATGGGAAGGGGAAACAGGGCAGGCAAGTTCTTAGATAGCTGATGACTGGTCATCAATGAGTTGTCTCTGTGCTCCCAGGTCCTTTCAGATGTTTAAAGTTGACTCTTTTTTCTGTGTGCATGTGGGTTGGAGGGGATGGGAGTTCTTTGGCGATCCCTATTTGATAGATACTTGAATTTACCAGGATTCCAAACTGCCCTCTTGATGTTCCACTTATCTGTCAGACCTCACCCTTACTTGACTATCGCCCCTGAGACAGAGGAATTCCAAGAGGCTGGCAAGCCACCCCAAGGAGGAGCATTCTGGACATACCAGGACTTTTGATTCAACACCCACTTGCACGAGACTCTCCTTTTACCCTATAAATTCATCCCCCTAGCTTGTACTGGTGCTCTTCTCCCAAGAG
The DNA here is from genome assembly GCF_036850995.1 of Saccopteryx leptura. Taxonomy (NCBI): domain Eukaryota; kingdom Metazoa; phylum Chordata; class Mammalia; order Chiroptera; family Emballonuridae; genus Saccopteryx; species Saccopteryx leptura. The sequence goes on from NC_089503.1 coordinate 157,198,442, forward strand.
AAGTGCCCAGCAGGGTTCCTTTCTTCTTTTCAATAAAGCCTGTTACTCTGGTCTTTTTGGACTCCCATGGATTCCAACATTTTTTAGGCTCCTTCTGCAATATCCTGAGGGAGAGTGGCTGGATGCTTCCCTATCAGCTCCAGATTTTTCTGTGGTCCACGTCATATACTGATTGTCACTGATAAGGCCTTCTCCTCCTCCTCAGACATCCTGTTGAGAAAATATGAAAGCAGACCCTGGCCAGTTGGCCCAGTGATAGAGCGTTGGCCTGGCATGTGGATGTCTCGGGTTTGATTCCTGGTCAGGGCACACAGGAGAAGTGCCCATCTGCTTCTTTACTCTTTCCTTTTCCCTTCTCTCTATCTCTTTCCCCTCCTGCAGCCAGTGGCTTGATTGGTTCAAGTGCGTTGGCTGAGGGACCTCAGGCACTGAAAATAGCTCGGTTGCGAGCATGGCTCCAGGTGGGCAGAGCATTGGTCCCAGATGAGGATTGCTGGGTGGATCCCAGTTGGGGCACATGTGGGAGTCTGTCTCTCTATCTTCCCTGCTCTCACTTGGAAAAAGAAGAAAAAAAGTCATGAACGTATCTGTAGTCTGGCCCTCTCCCACCTGGCCCACCTTGGGAGCACTCACACCTTTCTCTCCCAGCTCCAGCGGTGGGCCAGGTTTCTCAGGTCGGCGTCCGGCACGCCGGCGCTGGTTACGTCCTGGCCCCTCTCCTGAGGCAGGCAGCTCTGGTGTGGTTGTGCGGGCTCTGGCTGTCAGGGAGTGAGGAGCAGGCACATACCCACCCCTCCATGGGTGCCAGGGCAGAGAGGGTAGGGTCACAGCCCACTTCAAAGATTTTTCATACAAAATCCTCTACTATGGTCCATACTGGAGTATTTCTTGATCTTGCCAAGGGTCCCAAGATCTTGTTTTTGACAATTTCTTCTCTTTTCAAAGTTGTTTCTGACCTTTTTTCCCCTCCCCCCTGTGAATTCTGCTTCTGAGCGTGTTGGTATCCCATACCTGTCATATATGAACATAAGTCAAAATCAAGATAAAATTTCCAATCGAGCATCTGGTTTCTGCCACTTTGGCTCTGGGCCGCTGTTCCTGCACTACTGCATTTCTCCCTCGTCAGCTCGTGTTCAGCGAAGCCTCTGCCCGTCCAGGTGGCTCCCACCTGTGGCCCCTGGACGCAGGGTGACCCCCACGGCCTATTCCGTTTCCCAGGAGCCTTAGACGGAAGAAGGGATGAGGAAGAACCCAGCCCAGCCCTGTTCATTCTGCCAGGGAGTAGAGACGGCACCGAACCAGTGCACGGACCTTTACCGCCTATGCCAATTAAGCACATCAAACACTTGTAGAATTTCCAAGAGCAAAGAATGAACCCTTCTTTTACAGCAATTTAACAAATAGAAATACATATTTTTTTAAAAAAGGCAACTGAATGAAATTTATGAATTTTGGGTTGTTATTGGAAACATAAGATAGTTATTATTCTTTACTTGGATGCTATATTTGATTATCCCAAAATAATTTTGTTTATGATTATCTAGAAAATATTATATTGAAAACTAACCTTTATTTATTTATTTTTTAAATATTTTTATTTTATTTATTCATTTTTAGAGAGGAGAGAGAGAGACAGAGAGAGAGATGAGAGAGAGACACAGAGAGAGAGAAGGGTGGAGGAGCTGGAAGCATCAACTCCCATATGTGCCTTGACTAGGCAAGCCCAGGGTTTCGAACCAGAGACCTCAGCATTTCCAGGTTGATGCTTTATCCACTGTGCCACCACAGGTCAGGCGAAAAACTAACCTTTAGTTTTATTATTTACATCCAATATTTTTCAGACTAAAAAAATATTTATAGACAAACATTTGATATATTAATTTTATAAGGAAAATTTCTCTTACTTGGAGGATTCTCTAAGCTATGATTAAAAGCTGTGGCTTAAATAATAAATGTTATTTTTACAAGGAGGTAACTAATAGCTATTAAGCATATACCACTGGCCCGGTATGTACGATGCTACTTACTTGGATATTTATTGTCATTTAATCTTTGTAGAACACAGGGAGTTGAATATAAAATCCCATTATTGTAGATGAAGAGACTCGGACCAAGAGAAGTTGAGTATTCACGTTTACATAAGTAGCAAGTTATCAGTGGGGATTTGATCACAGTCTTTTTTCCTCTGACGTACTTTGCATTGTGTCACAAGGTTCCTTTGTGGAGCATCTAATGCCATTCATGATGGAAACAAAACTACCTGTAAAATATTAAATATCCTTATAGCATTTCTGTCAACTTGATAACCAAATTGTTGTTTCTTTGTGTGGGATGAAGCTCATTGCAGTGGGAAGTGTGCATGCTGTGGACATGATGCTGGTCAGGCTGGGGTTTGAAAGGTACTGGCTTGGCCATGTGCATGTGCTTCTGCACTTTATCTTTTTTTTTAAAGCTCTTACTCAGATTCTAAAGTTTCCAATGCCTAATTAGGTATAATTAACGTAGTCTCATATATGAAGTGTTTTAACCATTATATTTCTCCACTTTTTTTTAAAGATCCACCAATAGAAGAGTTCTTTGGAAGAGTTCAGGTCCTCTACTGGAAATTTTATATAATTAGCTTTCAATACTCTTAAATGGAAAATATTGAAATGTAACAGCAGAAACGTGGGGATCGTTGCAAAGGGGAATGCTAAATAGAAGTTAAAAAAAGATTAAAATTGAGATCAGAAAGAAACAATAGCAAATTAATTAGCAAGTCGGATTATTCAGCCTAGATTCCCACATATGTTAATCATTTAGGTAAGCAAAGGAATATGAAAATGTGAAATAGACTCTTCTTTTTATAAAATCTCAATTCTCGGTGATTTTTTTTTCCCGAAGTTAGAAGCAGAGAGGCAGTCAGACAGACTCCTGCATGTGTCCGACCTGGATCCACCCGGCATGCCCACCAGGGGGCGATGTTCCACTGCAACCAGAGCCATTCTAGTGCCTGAGATGGAGGCCATGGAGTCATCCATAGTGCCGTAGCCAACTTTGCTCCAATTGAGCCTCGGCTGCAGGAGGAGAAGAGAAAGATAGAGAGAAAGGAGAGGGGGAAGAGTGGAGAAACAGATGGGCGCTTCTCCTGTGTGCCCTGACCAGGAATGGAACCTGGGACTTCCCCATGCCGGGCCGACGCTCTACCGCTGAGCAAACTGGCCAGGGCAATTCTTAGTGATCTTAAAGAGATTTTTGTCTTTTGGTTGCTGTCTGAGTCTGTTTTCCACTGGAGGAAAGGAAATATGTTTCTCCTTGCTCTGCATCATACGACGTGTTTGTGAATGACTGCTTTGCTCTATGAACTGTATTCTCTGGCACTCAGAGGTGTCAGAACCAGAGACTGAAAGGATGGCGACCTAGACACCTGAATGATTCCATGCCATGGTGCTCTATAGCCTCCTAGCAGCTCTTGTAATAATTTGATCTCATGCTGTTCGTCTCCTCTGGTGTTAGAACAGACTTCTATGCATAGAATGGGTGGTTGGTCATTTTATTTTTTTCCTAATCAACCAATCAGTCACTCCCTTTCTTTTCCCTTCCTTTCCCATCATCCCTTCTCTTCTCTCCCCATTTTCAGAGAGGCACACTGACCAAATTTGATGTTGTCAGTAAATATCCCTTTGGCTAATGGCATGTTTGTATGACTACAGCAACCCTTTCTCATTAAATGGCCTACTTAAAAGGAGGGGAGGAAATATGAAAAATGATAGATGAGGTCTTCTAGTAATCCATTATTAGCAACTTCATAAATAATGGAACCAGCAACCTCAGCATTCCAGGTCGATGCTTTATCCACTGCGCCACCACAGGCCTACAACTTCATAAATAATGGTACTGCTGATATGACTTGGCAGGGAATGAAACCAAAGGGCTGAAGACACTGTTCCCCTGCAGCTAAAGGCTATAGAATATAACATGCGTATATTCAGCTGAGACAGGTACCCGTTCACGCCAGTTTCTAGAACCTACATTCCTAGTCACTTTCTCTCCAGATTCTCTTCAAGCAAATCCCATATATCAAATCATTCTACTCATAAGTATTTTACCATTATATCCAAAAGAAAGGTATTCCTTTTATAACCTCAGTTCTGTTATTTCAATAATCGTAAGGAATCAAGAATATAATTCCTGCCTAACCTGTGGTGGCACAGTGGATAAAGCGTCGACCTGGAAATGCTGAGGTCGCCGGTTTGAAACCCTGGGCTTGCCTGGTCAAGGCACATACGGGAGATGATGCTTCCAGCTCCTCCCCCCTTCTCTCTCTCTCTGTGTGTCCTCTCTCTCTCTCTGTCTCTCTCTCTCCTCTCTAAAATGAATAAATAAATAAATAAAAAAATTAAAAAAAAAAAAGAATATAATTCCTTAATATATCTCGAGCCAAACAGCACTGTGATTTAACTGATATAGAACATGAATCCAGAGAAATGAGGTGTCTTGACCCAGGTTACAAAACGAGATAGTATCTCTTGTCTTAGAATCTTGTAGGGATGCTGTTTTCACCACGTGAGTTAAAGTTTACTTCTGAAAGTTTACTTCTGAAATACAACATCCCACTCCAAAGAACCTTCCATTTCTTTTTACATGTGCACTTAGAAGCAGTTCAGTGTCTCTGTGACATGACATACTTAACCTTTCTAGATCTCAGCTCTGTATTTTTAGACTGTGCTGAACGGGTTATGTTTTATTTAACTAAATTTATTAGAAGGTGTTTTGGGTTATTTCCCCCCTCCATATTGTGTTGTATTAAGGACTGTGGATAGAGTGATGAGCAAACCTAATATAGTCCTTCTTATAAAGGATCTTATTTCTATGGTGAATATAAAACAGGTGAGAGATGGTATTATTGTGCAAAACCTGTTGTACACTAAACCTTAAATAGGTTGATTTGGGAAGAAATGGTGGGTTTATAACTTGTCCATTTACATGGTATATTTTGCATTAATTTAGGTCTCCTTTTATCTCCATTATATTTCTAATTATTTTATAGTTTTTGTCAATGTTTTCAGCTGATTTTCATTTTAACTTCTAAGTGATCATTGCTAATATAAATGAAAACTATTTAATTTCACTGTATTTTTTTTTTACATGGGGGTGCATTTCTCCTTTTGAATCGTTTATTTGGTGTTCTTGGGATATATTCCTAAAAGTGGGATAGCTGGGTCAAAAGGCAGTTCAATTTTTAATTTTTTGAGGAATCTCCATACTGTTCTCCACAGTGACTGCACCAGTCTGCATTCCCACCAGCAGTGCAAGAAGGTTCCCTTTTCTCCACATCCTCGCCAGCACTTATTCTGTGTTGTTTTGTTGATGAGCGCCATTCTGACTGGTGTGAGGTGATATCTCATTGTGGTTTTAATTTGCATTTCTCTAATGATTAGTGACGTTGACATTTTTTCATATGCCTATTGGCCATCTGTATGTCCTCTTTGGAGAAGTGTCTATTCATTTCTTTTGCCTTTTTTTTTTTTTTACAGAGACAGAGCAAGAGTCAGAGAGAGGGATAGATAGGGACAGACAGACAGGAACGCAGAGAGATGAGAAGCATCAATCATCAGTTTTTCGTTGTGGCACTTTAGTTGTTCATTGATTGCTTTCTCATATGTGCCTTGACCATGGGGCTACAGCAGACCAAGTAACCCCTTGCTCAAGCCAGCAACCTTGGGTCCAAGCTGGTGAGCTTTGCTCAAACCAGATGAGCCTTCGCTCAAACTGGCAACTTCGGGGTCTTGAACCTGGGTCCTCCACATCCCAGTCTGATGCTCTAAACACTGCGCCACGGCCCGGTCAGGCTTACCCATTTTTTGATTGGATTGTTACCTTCCTGGTGTTGTTTTACAAGTTCTTTATAAATTTTGGTTTTTAACCCCTTATCAGACATATTGTTGAATATGTTCTCCCATTGTGTGGTTTGCTTCTTTAATTTGTTCATATTGTCTGTAGCTGTGCAAAATCTTTTTAGTTTGATATAGTCCCATTTGTTTATCCTGTCCTTTATTTCCCTTGCGCGTGGAGATAAATCAGCAAATATATTGATGCGAGTGATGTTGGAAAGCTTATTGCCTATGTTTTCCTCTAGGATGCTTATGGTTTCACGACTTACATTTAAGTATTTTATGCATTTTGAGTTTATTTTTGTGAATGGTGTAAGTTGGTAGTCTAGTTTCATTTTTTTGCAGGTAGCTGTCCAATTTTCCCAACACCATTTGTTTTTTTTTGTTTTTTTGTTTTTTGTTTGTTTGTTTGTTTTAAATATTTTTCTGAAGCTGGAAACGGGGAGAGACAGTCAGACAGACTCCCGCATACGCCTGACCGGGATCCACCCGTCACGCCCACCAGGGGCAACGCTCTGCCCACCAGGGGCGATGCTCTGCTCCTCCGAGGTGTCGCTTTGCTGCAACCAGAGTCACTCTAGCGCCTGGGGCAGAGGCCAAGGAGCCATCCCCAGCGCCTGGGCCATCTTTGCTCCAATGGAACCTTGGCTGCGGGAGGGGAAGAGAGAGACAGAGAGGAAGGGGAGGGTGGAGAAGCAAATGGGCGCTTCTCCTATGTGCCCTGGCCGGGAATCGAACCCGAGTCCCCCTCATGCCAGGCCGATGCTCTACCGCTGAGCCAACCGGCCAGGGCCACCATTTGTTAAAGAGACTGTCTTTACTCCATTGTATGCTGTTACCACCCTTGTCAAATATCAATTGTTCATAAAAGTGCTGGTTTATTTCTGGGTTCTCTGTTCTGTTCCATTGATCTATATGCCCGTTCTTATGCCAGTACTAAGCTGTTTTGAGTACAATGGCCTTGTAGTATAACTTGATGTCCGGAAGTGTGATACCACCCACTTTATTCATCTTTTTGAAGATTGCTGAGGCTATTCGTGTTCTTTTTTGGTTCCATATGAATTTTTGGAATATTTGTTCTATATCTTTGAAGTATATCCTTGGTATTTTTATAGGAATTGCATTGAATTTATAAATTGCTTTGGGTAATATAGACATTTTAATGATGTTTATTCTTCCTAGCCATTAACACAGTATATATCAATACTTCCACTTGTTTGTATCATCCTTGATTTCTTTTATCAATGTTTTATAATTTTTCAAGTACAAGTGTTTAACCTCCTTGGTTAAATTTATTCCTAGGTATTTTATTTTGTTGTTGCAATAGTGAAGGGGATTGTTTTCTTAATTTCTCTTTCAGACAGATCATTGTTGGTGAATAAAAATGCCTCTAATTTCTGATTATTAATTTTATATCCTGACACCTTGCTGAATTCCTTTATCCAGTAGTTTTTTGACATTGACTTTAGGGTTTTCATATCATCAGCAAATAATGATAGTTTTACTTCTTCTTTTCCAATTTGGATGCCTTTTATTTCTTCTTCTTGTCTGATTGCTGTGACCAGGACTTCCAGAACTATATTGAATAAGAGTGGTGAAAGGGGCACCCCTGCCTTGTTTCTGATCTTAAGGGAATTGCTTTTAACTTTTGCCCATTGAGTATGATGTTGGCTGTGGGCCTGTCATAGATGGCCTTTATCATGTTGAGGTATGTTCCCTGTATTCCCACTTTGCCACTGTATTTTTTTGAAAATAAAAAAGAAAGAATGTTTTCTGGCAAAATACAAGTGAAGAAAATTGCCACAAATTTTAAGGTGAATAATAAATATAAAAAATCTTAAGAGATTGTTAAAAACTGATAATCATATTAAAAGAGTAATAAAAATTCAATATGTACCTGTTTAATACTAATGGTTTTATAGAAGTTACTTTCTCTCCTTTGGTCTAATCCAAAGAATCTAGTTCAAAAAATCTCACTGTGATGATGGAAATGGTCTATGTGTGTTTTGTACACTATGGTAGCAAGCCACATGTGGCTTTTGAGCACTTGTAAACATGGCTAGTATGACAAAAGAACTGAATTTTTAGTTTTACTTAATTCAAATATATATGGCCACATGTGGCTAGTCTACCTTATTGGACAGTGCAGGTCTAATCTATTAAAATTAAGGTCTAACTCTAAAATATTATTTTAACATTCAACCTATGCATTTACACATTTCTGAAGATGTTATATATAATGCAAAATTTGAGTACTTAGAAAAATAAATAGTTGAGAGGTGATAAAGTTTTAAAATTGTGTACTCAGTTGAAGTTTCTAACACTTGAGAACTAGAAATCACCTGCATTGTACAACTGAGCCTCTGGTTTTGAAATGTAAAGAATGTTTTACTGAGGGTAAGCTTCTAAAAGTCAACCCCAGCCTGACCGGGCGATGGCGCAGTGGATAGAGCATCGGAATGGGATGTGGAAGACCCACGTTTGAGACCCCGGGGTCACCAGCTTGAGCGAGGGCTCACCAGCTTGAGCCCAAGGTCGCTGACTCGAGCAAGGGGTTACTTGGTCTGCTGAAGGCCCGCGGTCAAGGCACATATGAGAAAGCAATCAATGAACAACTAAGGTGTCGCAACAAAAAACTGATGATTGATGCTTCTCATCTCTCCGTTCCTGTCTGTCTGTCCCTGTCTATCCCTCTCTCTGATTCTCTCTGTCTCTGTTAAAAAAAAAAAAAAAGTCAACCCCAAAGTGAAAATTACATTATTCACATTCACATTAGTAAAGAAATGTGTTTTGCTTCTTTACTAAAGCTGGGAAATCCATAAAACCTGTCACTCAGTCTTTCCTCTTAGGACACTGAATTAAAAACGAAATTAAAAACCTGAAATTACAAATTACCTGAGACTTAATGAGAATAAGAACTTCATGTCGAAGCTTTGGCATACAATTAAAGTGCTACTCAGAAAAAAATGAAGAACCTGAAGTGCTTTGATGATTTGCAGAAGCTGTGCATGCATGAGTGCTCTGACTTACTTGCGTACCTGAGCAATGTCGTGCGTGTGGCGTGGCAGCATTGACAGACTTCCAGCACTGACCGGATTAGCACTGGGGAGTGTATTGCTGAGACTCTCAGGAACAGTGTTAGATCAGATCATGGTTATTAGGAAGAGCCCAGTAGAGCATATGGCTTCCATTTTGGAGGATTATATGAACTGGCAGCATCTATCTGCAGACCCTCGGCTCATATTGATAAATTCACATTATGAGAGGCTTATGGAATTGATCTGAGTGAAAGTCAGTTTCCCATCTCCCTCTTCTCCTCTTTCCAGATCTGCCCTGTCCAAGTAGAGTGAGTAGAATGCCAGGGAAGGTCACCAGCATTGGGCATTGAGTTTCCTTTCTGCTTTCTTTTTCCTCCGCACCCAGTTGAATGGAATTTTTCTAAGTAAAAGTAATAGAATATTTTTATCTTGATTGTACCCAATAAATTCACCATTGCCCATTTTATTACTTGGTAACTCAAGTACATTATTGGAGTATTTGTAATATCACTTTATTTATGAAGAATTATTAGAAAATAAGATATTCCTTACATGTGATTTTTTTTTCAGGTTATCCAAATTTAGCTGTTTAAGTGCCAATTTCTAACTATAATTTTGGATGGAAAAGCAGAAGTTGTGAATAAAAACAGTAAATATGTTTTGCATGAAAGTCCAATACAGATTCCTTTGAGGGAGTGAGGGAAACTCATGAGCTTTAATTCAAGTACAAGAGATTTGACATGTTTTAGCCACTCATTATCTGTTTTGTGTGTTTCTGGATTATAGTTATAGCCTAAAACATACAGTACTGGATAAGGGAATTTCTGATTGGGCAGTTGTTACTATAATTTGGGTATTATTTCTGTTTTTGGAACCACTACCTCGGGTAAAGATTGTGTACTTACCATAAATGACAAGGGGCCCAAAATGTATATGATAATGAAAACAAATAAGCATATCATCTAAATAATCACACCCTGAAACCTACTCCACAAATAATATAGAAATAGCTCCTTTAAAAAATACAACATTTTTCTGCCAGAACTTCATGAAAAATAAACTTATTACCCTGGCACTTGGAAGCTTTATCAGCTAACATATTCCTATCCTGAATGTAACTTCTCATAATCATATAGTCTTCAGGAAATTTAATTTTCTTAAATCATGGCTTTCAGGTTGGTGAAAGATGCATGGTTTGTTTATAAGCACATTTGGAAAGTTTCATAATTTTAGTTGTAGCAGATCTGACTGCATTTTTAGAAGTTGTCTCAACTGAAACAACCTAAGGCATCTGTAGACTTGCTATTTTCCACCCAACTAAATTAACACCATCCAGCAGATTAGGAACAATAATAAAGAAAAACGGTGCAATGAGTTCAACATAATGGATATTTTAAAATAGAAAGCATCTTCTATGGGGATTCAATTACCTCTTTCTGGATACTAGGGAGAGACTTCATCCAATTCTTTTTTTGATTTGTTTTATAATTTCGGATCATTTATTTGACTTTTCCTCGTTGTATTTTCATTTTTTGTAAAGGGAAGTTTATTATATCTACTTCCTCTCTGCTAGTACTGTTTAGGTAATGAGAAATTTTCTTCATAAAATTGAGTTTATTAAAAGATATGGAGAATGGACAAAATAAACTATAATGGTACATTAAATGTCATAGAACAAAGGTCCAGTCTGTATTCTTAATATTTTCAAACTTGTGATAATCTGGTTGCAGAACAATGTTTTAAAGGTTTCTCATTTACCATGTTTGATTTTTTTTTTAAAGCACGCTATTAGAAATCTAAGCTGTCTAGTATCAGGGCAAGCTTATGAAAATAATAGTGATTTGGTAAAGTTTACTTATTGATAAAAATAAATCAAACAAAAAAATACAAAGAAAAACTAGCACTTGCAGTTCTCAGAATTATCTTTTCTTTCTTTATCCAGGAACTAACTTGTGACTTTTATAATGTTATGCTATAATGTACTCTATATTGGTGAATATTAGGTTCTGCAAAGAAATGACATTCATATACTATGAGAAAACAGGCCCTCACTGGTTGGCTCAGTGGATAGAGCATCAGCCTGGCATGAGGGTGTTCCAGGTTCGATCCCTGGTCAGTGCACACATGAGAATGGACCATCTGCTTCTCCACTCCACTCTCTCCACCTTCTCTTTCTCTTCCCCTCTCGCAGACAGTGGCTTGATCAGTTCTATCATTGGCTCTGGGCACTGAGGATAGCTCAGTTGGTCTGAGCATTGGCCTCAGGCACTAAAAATAGCTCAGTTGATTCAAGCATAGGCCCTAGACAGGGATTGCCAAGTGAATCCCAGTCTGGGCACATATGGGAGTCTGTCTATCTTCCCTCCTCTTACATTAAAAAAAAAAAAAAAGGAAAGAAAAGAAAACATCATAACTGAAAACAAATTTATTTTATTTAAATACATGTTTTTGCAGGATCATTAAACTATCATTAATGTATCATACTTGTTTTTGGAGAGTCAGATTTTACAAAGCCTATTAGCAACAGGCTTAAAGTGTCTTTCGGAGAGGCCCACGATCTGTTTTGTTTTCATTTTGATGTAGAAAACATAAACCATGTGCTGAATTAAGAAAAAAAGGCATTGCATTTTGGAATACTTCTAGATTTACAGAAGACTTACAAAGATTGTATAAAAAGTTTTCATATGCTCTTCCCCCAATTGCCCTCATTTATACAATCAATATTACTGATTACATTTGTTAAAACTAAGAAACACATTGATACATTACTATTTGCAGGGACGAAGGGTTTAATTTTCTTTTTTCTTTTTGTATTTTTCCGAAGCTGGAAACAGGGAGGAGGCAGTCAGACAGACTCCCGCATGCGTCCAACCGGGATCCACCTGGCATGCCCACCAGGGGGCGACGCTCTGCCCATCTTGGGGCTTCGCTCTGCCGCAATCAGAGCCATTCTAATGCCTGAGGCAGAGGCCACAGAGCCATCCTAAGCGCCTGGGCAAACTTTGCTCCAATGGAGCCTAGGCTGTGGGAGGGGAAGAGAGAGACAGAGAGGAAGGAGAGGGGAAGGGGTGGAGAAGCAGATGGGCGCCTCTCCTGTGTGCCCTGGCTGGGAATCAAACCCGGGACTCCTGCACGCCAGGCCGACGCTCTACCACTGAGCCAACTGGCCAGGGCCTTAATTTTCTTTTTTAAAAGAAAAAGTTGTAGTAAGAATACTTGACATAAGGTCTACCCTCTTAAATTTTTAACTGTACATAGTATTGTTAACTATAGGTACTATATTGTACAGAGGATCTCTGAAACTTGTTTCCCTTGTATAACTGAAGCTTTATACCCATTGAACAGCTCCCCATTTCCCACTCCCTGCAACACCTGGCAACCACAATTCTACTCTGTTTCTATGAGTTTGACTATTCAGATCACCTCATATAAGTGAAATCATCTACCATTTGTTTTTCTGTGTTGGCTTATTTCACTTAATATGATGTCCTCTAGGTTCATCCATGTTGTTGCATATGGCAGAAATTCCTTTTTTAAATTCTGTATGTTTGTTTTTATGCCAGTATCACACTGTTTTAATTGCTGTAGTTTTGTAATATATTTTATAATTAAGATGTGTGATGTCTCCGGCTTCATTCTTCTTTTTCAAGATGGTTTTGAATAGTCAGGGTCTTTTGTGGTTCCATATAAATTTTAGGATTTTATTTTCTATTTCTGTAAAAAAAAAATGCCATAGGGATTTTAATAGGCATTGGTTTGAATCTGTAGATTATTTTGGGTAATATGGACATTTTAATAATGTTGAGTCTTCCAGTCCATGAACATGGGATGTCTTTCTATTTATTTGGTCTTTAATTTTTTTCATCAATATTTTGTAGTTTTTAGTACACACGTCTTTCAGATTCATTACTATGAATTAAACCCCAGACTCTATTTGGATTTTATCAGTTTTCCATTAAAGCCCTCTTTCTTTTCCAGGATCCATTTCACAGTACACATTGCATTTGGTTGTCAGATCTCCCTAGTCTTCTCTGGCCTGTGGAAGTTTTTCAGGCCTTCTGTGTATTTTCATGACTTTGATAAATCTTTTTTGTTGTTGAGTGCTACTTTTCTTAAAAGATGCTCATCTTATATTTTTCTTGCCCCAAGAATCAGCTGTTTTTCAAGGAGCCCAGTTTTATTTTATTTGAGAACAGTATTTGAAGCCAAGACCTGGGTGTTCAGTCTGCTTGTTCCTACTTTTAGGTCAACATCTCAGCCTGCTTGGTAGGCAGCACCGAGTGATATGTGCACATGCACTCACCCACACTTACAGTTTTCTAATTTGTTAAGCTACAGTTTACATGCAATATTATATTAGTTTCAGATGTACAACATAATGATTAGCTATTTATATAACTTATGAGGTAATCACTCTAATAAGACTAGTACCTATCAGATACCCTGCACAGTTATTACACTACTATTGATGGTATTTCCCATGTTGTACTTTACATCCCCTGTCATTCTGTTTTGAATAATAATAAAAAAAAACCCTTTCTGTTTTTAGATCTACTCATTGAGGTTAAGGGGAAAAGTCCTTTCTGAAAAGCTTTGTCTCAAGGTGATTATCAAGAGAAGATGTTTCCTTCTAAATTGTGGGCCTGAAAAAATGGCATTCTTGGAAATTAAAATAGTTAATTTTTAGCAAATACACCCCGGCTCTAAGTATCTGCTGCACCTGAGCTTCAGAAGAACATGAGTGAAGTTGATTCTGCCACAGGGTATTATAGCAGCAAAAGCAGTAAAATTCTTTTCCCTGCAGTTTTTGCTCCTCACCTGCGGATGCCCTTGATTTAAAATGTGTGTACCTTATATGGCCCCATATAAAGTGGCTCTGAAATAATCGAGTGTTTTGTATTATTTTTCTCAGACGTTTAGTTTTTTTTGTTTTTTCTTTGTGATAGGGACAGAGAGAAACAGAGAAAGGGACAGATAGGGACAGACAGACAGGAAGGGAGAGATGAGAAGCATCAATTCTTTGTTGTGGCACCTTAGTTGTTCATTGATTGCTTTCTCATATGTGCCTTCACCGGGGGGCTATAGCAGAGCCAGTGACCCCTTGTTCAAGCCAGTGACCTTGGGCTCAAGCTGGAGAGCCTTGTTCCTACCAGATGAGCCCGCGCTCAAACCGTTGACCTCGGGGTTTTGAACCTGGGTCCTCCACATCCCAGGCTGGTGTTCTATCCACTGTGCCACCAGCTGGTCAGGCTCAGATGTTTAGTTTTAATACTGTTTGTCATGTGTGTAACATCTATCTGTGGTGTTATACACAGTATTACTGAAAAACATCAAGCTCAGAAACTTAAAAGGTCACGTATAAAGTTTAAGGAGTTAAAACCCTGGCATATCAAGAAATGAATTAACAGTTTATGTTTCTATATAGTTCTACCTCTTCTGATCTTTCTTTGTGTTTTACTTCAAAAAAAATATCTTGGCCCTGGCCGGTTGGCTCAGCGGTAGAGCGTCAGCCTGGCGTGCGGGGGACCTGGGTTCGATTCCCAGCCAGGGCACATAGGAGAAGCACCCATTTGCTTCTCCACCCCCCCTCCTTCCTCTCTGTCTCTCTCTTCCCCCTCCTGCAGCCAAGGCTCCATTGGAGCAAAGATGGCCTGGGCGCTGGGGATGGCTCCTTGGCCTCTACCCCAGGCGCTACAGTGGCTCTGGTCGCGGCAGAGCGACGCCCTGGAGGGGCAGAGCATCGCCCCCTGGTGGGCAGAGCGTCGCCTCTGGTGGGCATGCCGGGTGGATCCCGGTCAGGCGCATGCGGGAGTCTGTCTGACTGTCTCTCCCCGTTTCCAGCTTCAGAAAAATACAAAAAAAAAAATCTTTTTCTTTTCATTCTACTCTCAGTATTTTGATTTTAACATTACCAAGACCTTTACCGGAAGGTTATTTCTAGTTTGTTACTTTTCTCTGAAGACATGAAACTTTTCATTTGTATTCCCAACATCATCACCTCCCCCCCCCCCCAATCTAAGATCTAGCTCTGGCAGTGTTAACTTGAAAAGATAAGAAGGTAGAGCCTGACCAGGAGATGGCGCAGTGGATAGAGTGTCGACCTGGGATGCTGAGGAGCCAGGTTCAAAACCCCGAGGTCACCGGCTTGAATGCAGGATCGGTCACTGGCTTAAACATGGGATTATAGACACGACCCCATGGTCGCTGGCTTGAGCGAAGGGTCACTAGCTTAGGTGGAGCCCTTCCACACCCCATCAAGGTACATATGAGAAGCAGTCAATAAATAACTAACGCGTTGATGCTTCTCATCTCTTTTCCTTTCTCTCTCTCTCTCTCTCTCAAAAAAAAGATAAGATAGAAATTAATGCTCTCTCAATTTTCCTTGTTATGTATCTTTCAAAAATATTAACTTTATGGCAAATTGTCCAAAATAATTCTTTTAACTTGTTTTATTATTTGAGAAGTTCACCAGTTCTTCCTTGTTCTCCCCAGTTGGAGGAGAAGCCATCTTATCTTTGATGTACTTTCAGTTTCAGGGTCTTCAGAGGAGTTTTGTTTTGGTCTGTAAAACCATCTAATGCCTGTGGCATTAGGACCCCCACCCCCCAGTGACGTTGCCCCTTAGCTTTCTCCGTTGCTCCCAGAGGTGGGTCGGCCTCACGAAGAGCTTGTGTTCTCCATCTTGGGGCTCAGAACTCAGACTGGTCCCAGGATTTGACTCTCTGGAATGATACTTAGCCCGTGGTTCTCTTAGACCTGTCTTCACATGTGAGAGGCTCTGGGTCTCCATTTTACAGGTTAGGATTTGCACAGGAGGAAACAAATTAAATCCCTCAAACAATATCCAAAGGGTTATCAATTTTCCATTAACATTTTTAGCTGTTAACTCCCAATAGGTACCTACCAGTCGTTAAACTGGGTCATCAGCTAAATCTAGAGGACATCTGGGGAATAAACTGAGTACTTATTAACTTAGTGAAGAATCAAAATGGGTTTATATCCTTCCACCTCAGCCTCCAATACTTGCTGTATTGAGCATCTGCATTTGGTAGACCTACAATTCTTACACAATTATTCTTAAGTGAGTATTTTTCTTTTTATCTTCTGCATTATCTTTTGATCTCTTCTACTGTGAATAGAAACACAGTAGAATGATTTCAGTGCATTCCTTCATAACGTTCTTTCCGTGTCTCTGACAATTCGGTCCGCTGTCAGAGCTGACAGAGTAATTACATGATTCTGGAATTTGCCCTGAGGAGCTTTGCAGACAGTGGGAGGCTGTGATGGAGGACGCTGCTCCTGCCCAGGTCCTCGCTCTCACAGCCTCCACCTTCACCCAACCAACTGGCATCCTCCCTGAGGAATCAAAGCAACATTTCTGAGAACGGCGGTTTCCTGTTTCAAAAAAAAAAAAAATAGTACTAATTTCATATTCCATGTGAATGAGTTGTTGAGAGGACTGATATATTTTAGCATAGTGAGACACGTAAAAATGATTATTACCTTTACATTTTATATTTTAGCTGTCATTTTTGTCGGGATTATCTAGGGAGCTCCTGAAAATAATATGAGCTTTATAAAAAATTTCTTTGTGATAATACATGAGATCTGTTTTCCCACCATTTGAGCATGAGTTCGAACCAACTATGTGGGATTCCTGCGTGTGTAGGTCACACATGGGCAATTTCCTATCATTCTAGTGCATTTCTCTCAGTGAGCCAAGAGGAAGGACAGGTTGTGCATGCAGAAAATAACTTATCCTTGGATTTAAAATATTCTGTTTTATGGATAATGTGCAGGACCAGAAGCTTCCAGGACTTCGTTGTATCTAATCAATTCAATTAAATGATTTATTTATTGTGTAATGATACTTAATCATCTTAAGTTTTAATAAATCCCATGTGTGTGTCCTGGAGTCCTCACTGAACATCTTTGCACCAGTGTTCTGCGTGAGGCAGGTGAGATGCAAGGCGAGCTCACTGAGCCGGGCTGTCTGGTCCATGCTCTCGTCTCTGCAGAATTATGAATAGACTCTGTGAAAACTGACACTGTAGCATCAGAACAGAGCTAAGAATAGCACAGACTTTGTCTCCTGCCGTCCATTTTATTAATCCAGCAAAGAGAAAGAAAGATCAGAGTGTTCGTCTGGGTGACCCTGTACAGAGAAGTCAACCCCTCCAAAGCACCTCATTTATAATTGCAAAGAAACTTGGTCACATGCTGATTATACCTTAGGAAAAGAAAACAGGAAAGTTTCCTACATCTAACCACTAACTTAATAAATGCTTATTCATTTCCTATGCAAGAGCAGCGTTAATGACTTATCCATTTTATGTACATTGGGATTTTTTTCTTTATGTAGAGTGCTGAGGTTTTATGAGTGAATGAGGAAGACGTTGAAGGGTGTTGATACTTTCACAAACGAGAGAACCAGTGTTATAGCTGCGAGCAGAACTCACTTTTTTCACTTGGATTTGATTGATTTCTTTAGTGCACAGTCCTGATGGAGCAGCATAGATGTGACCAGTCGGAACAGATGTTCATCCTGGCTGGATAAGGCCCCCTGCCATGCTCTCAGTGTGTAGATGGCCTTTGGAGGAGGCTGATTAGAGGGGAACGGGTGCCTCAGGGGAAACAACCTCAGTGACAAGGACCTGTGATGCCTTCCCACTACCGACAGTGGGCCATCAGCCCTGAGCGTAATGCGGGTCACGTGGTGACTTCTACAATGGTGAGGAGCAAAGGGTCTGAACCATTAGCCAGTAGAGCCCCTGAATCTCATCTCACTGGTGGGATGGGACAGAAGCACATGAACTTTTCCTGGAAAAAGTGATCATGATTTGATGCATAAAAGATAACCTGGAATACCCTTGATGGAAGAGGCTGGGTGGGACATCAGGGCAGTGTGAAGCCATGTGCTGTGTACCAGCAACTCACTGTTCCTGGCACAGAGATGGGAACAGGGTTGAGGCCATATTCTCATGGGCCTGTATGCCAGGCTGAGGTGCGTGGACTTGACCCTGAAATACTGGGAAATGAGTGAAAGATTTTAAGCAGAGGAATGATATAAGATGCTCATTTTACAGAGAATATTTTCATGGCTGGGTTGGAGAGGTTGAAGGCCAAACCTGGACAGAGTTTTCTTAGTAGAGATGTTGTTACAACAGTCTAGGGCAGTGGTTCTCAAAGTGGGTGCCAGGGCGCACTGGTGTGCCCTAGATTTCCAGGTGCACCCTATGGTATTCCAGAGAAATATGTGCCTGTTGGGGACCAAAAAACCAACAGGGTTTTTGGAGTTTAGATTTTTGGGGGACAGAGGTGTGAGGAATTGGGTGTAAGTTGACAGTCTGCCCAACCCCCCACCTCACTTGCCTGTTTAGGTTGCAAAAGGCTGTTAAGCTGGGGTGCTGGATTGTTTACACTACCCCCAATGTTCCCTGGAAAGACTGGAGGCAAGTTTCTTCTATCCTTTGTTTGGTGTAAAGTTAAGATGATATGTATAGTGGTGGTTTTCTGCACTCAACACAATTAAGAGTAAAAAGAGAGGAATTCTTCAATGTATTGACGAAATGAGAGTTTGCCTTTCAAATATAAATATATGCCCAAACATTGAAGAAATCGCTAGGACACATCAGGCTCATGTTTCTCATAAACACAAGAATGATAAAACTTAACACATTCGTCCCGGGACCTGCCGAATTTACTAAGTCTTACTAAGAATGTATCTATATATATAAAAAGATAACTTTTTTGTCCTTTTTTATTTTTTAACCCCTCTTTTTTACAAATTTTAGAAAGCATAACTCAAAAAATGTTTTAGAAAGCATAACTCAAAAAAAGCATAACTCATAAATATGTTTTTCAATATCAGAATAAATATAATTTTGTCGTTTTTTTTTGTTTAATTACCATAAAAGTACACTTGGACTTTATATTTTTATAAAATATTCTTTAATATTTGATTTAATTATTATAACATATTTCTTAGAAATTTGTATATAGTGCGCTTACAGTTATTGGTAGGATTTTAAATGTGCCCTGACTTCAAAAAGTTTGAGAACTACTGCTCTAGGGAGAAATCATAAGGATCTTATTAGCTATCAATAGAATGAGAAAAGGTAGAGTTCAAAAAATATTGGGAATCCTGACCAGGTGGTGGCACAGGTGGATAGAGCGTCAGCCTGGGATGCAGAGGACCCAGGTTCAAAGCCCCGAGGTCACCAGCTTGAGCGCAGGCTCATCTGGCTTGAGCAAGGGGTCACTGGCTTGAGTGTGGGATCATAGACATGACCCCATGGTTGCTGGCTTAAAGCCCAAAGTCACTGCCTTGAGTCCAAGGTCGCTGGCTTGACCAAGGGGTCACTGGCATGGCTGCCCCCCACCCCCTGGTCAAGGCACATCTGAGAAAGCAAATCAGTGAACGACTAAGGTGCTGCAACTCCAAGCTGATGCTTCTTATCTCCCTTCCTGTCTGTCTGTCTCTTGCTTACTTAAAAAAAAAGAAAAAGAAAAAAATATTGGGAACATCAGAGCTCTTTGTGATTGAATGACTCATTGACTGTACACAGAGGGAACAGCCAAGGAAGTTTTTTATTTGGAATTTGAGGTGGATCATTGGCCACTAACCAAGATAGGAAATTAGTGATTAGATGAGATTTGCCTTGATAAAGATGCTTAATTTGGTTTGGACCACGCTGAGCTGAGCCATTTAATAATTAACATAATATAATCAAAGTTTTTATTTCTCACTGACACGGAAGCAAAGCGGGTGTCCCTGTCTGGCCAGCGGTTCATCTCTGTGCAGTAATTCGGAGACTGAGACCCCTTTCAGCCCATGGCTGTCCCGTCTTCTACGTGTGGTTTGCAGAAAGGGGGGGGGGCATGGAGCATCATTCTTGTCATGTTTCACCTTCCAGCTGTGTCCTGTATCCCTTTCACCCACTTCCCATAGGCCAGAGCTTGTTCATATGACTAACCCCAACTTCAAGGAAGGCTGGAAAATGTAGCCTACCTATGTGCCCACGAACAAGAAGGTGCAATGTTGGGAAGCAGTGAACAGAGTGTGCTGCAGGGTGACTGGGAAGCTTTTGGATGTTAATACCTGAAACTCGGAGCGAAGCTCTGAGCGGGCAGTGTGGCTTTAGGCACCATTGGAGACAGGAGGCCCAGGATAGAGCTTCCCCGTTGGCCCACACACAAACGTGGTCTGGGAAATGGATTGGGGGGGGGGGGGCGCTGAAAGCCTCCAGGTGGGAGGGACTGTACCATGGAAGCCCAGGGCTGGACAGTTTCAATGAGTTGGAGGAAAACTATAGAATGTAGTAGAAAGACTCACAAAGTGTCTGCTGAATCACACAATTAAATAGGAGAGACCTCATTGAGTAGGCGTCACTTTAATGGTATGGTCAAAGCAGAAAGTGATTTCAGTGCATTGAGAAACCAACTGAGAGGAGCCACAGAGGGGAGGGCGCATGGCGACCCTGGAGGGAGGGGAGCAGAGATGGAGCTGGGTCCCTGGGAGAACAAGGACAGAACTTCCTAAAATAAAATTCTGACTTTTTCCAAGTGCTGCTTTCTTTACTTCTTTTTAGCTCACAAATTTTTTTTAAAGTTTTTTTTTTTTTTTTAATTGATTTGAGAGAGAGAGAGAGAGAGGAAGGAAAGGAGAGAGACGGGAACATCAATCTGTTTCTGTATGAGACCTGACGGGATCGAACCAGCAAGCTCTGCACTTTGGAACAATGCTCTAACCAACCAAGCCATCCGGCCAGGGCTAGTCGACATTATTTTGATAAATGATATTTGTTGTAAGCAATTTTGTTAACTTACCTAGCATTAGACTATAATTACATTTCCAGGACCTTATTATTTAGTTTACATGATCTAGTCACATCTTCTGGGAAATAAAATTACTCTCTGAAAGGGAAGTTGCATTTTTTTTAGTTTTGAATACAAAATATAACAGGAAAAAAGAAATAGTCTGTGGTAACTTCGCTATAACTTTGCTAAATAAACTAAGACAAATTGTATATCTTTGATTTTCCCTAATAAAGTGAGTTATGACCTGTCTCTCTGTTTAAACAGATGTTGTTTCCTAGTTTGTCTCTTTCCTACACTGTAGCTAGGAATGTGTTGAGAGGTCCTTCTTTCCTAGAGCATTTTTTAAATAACGAGGTAGTGAGACAGAAATCAAGAGGCTTACATTTGGATTGAGGCGGATACTTAATATTCGGTGTGCAATAGTGAGTGAGTCCTTGTTTTATGAATAGATCACTCCATAGGTACCGGTATGTTTCCGTTCCACTTCCAATCATTATTTCCCAGGGAGGCGCATTACATTAGTTTAAAGTGCTTTAAGAGTTGTTTCTAGATAAGTTTCTTACTAAAGACCAAAATATTTAGAAGTTAAAAAACTTTATATAAGCCATTATTATTTATATACCATTGATAAAGGTGATGGCAGGACTGATTTTTGGTATGTTTTATGTTTGGTTTTAAAGAGCATTTCATAGAACTGTTCAAATGTATTAAACCTTTAAAAGCTCACCAAAGGTCTGGTCCTGGCCTGTTGGCTCGGTGGATAGAGCGTCAGCCGGGAGTATGGATGTCCTGGCTTTGATTCCCAGTTTGGGCACACAGGAGAAGCGACCATCTGTTCTCCTCCCTCCCTCCCCCTCTTCACTCCCTTTTCTCTTCCCACAGCTCAGTTGGTCCAAGTGTTGACCCCAGACAGGGGTTGCCAGGTGGATCCCGGTTGGGGCACATACGGGAGTCTGTCTCTCTATCTCTCCCCCTCTCACTTAAAAAAAAAAAAAAAATATATATATATATATAAAACCAAAGAGCGTATTTAGAACTTAAATGACTATTTCTTTGAGAGTACAATTAAATATTTGTACTTTGATGCTTGATGCTTTGAGTTTTTTTAATGTTATTGTTATTACCAGTCTGTTCTCTTTAAAATTCTGATATTAGGAAATAAGATCAAATGAAGTAGAATCTATTTAAAATAATGATTTTAACTTTTATTTTTCTAGAAAAAAGATAGCTAATTATATTCATCTTATCTTAGTCCCTGTTTATAACAAAACCTGAGTAAATATTTTTGAGTTGAGGATAATACTTAATATTTTTTTTTAAGAAAAGATGTGTAACTGTTATAATAGAGCATGTAGCATTTTTTAGTTTTGGTGGTGTTGTAGTAGTCTCTGTATATCATACTTGATACCAGGGTCAGTACTTTACTGCAGAAAGATGACTTGGCCATGATGAGTATCGAGCAATCATCTCTCCATTATTCTAGGCAAAATGCATTTCAGAACAAAAGCTGCACCATTCCAGAAATGTGTGTTTGCTGATGAGATTGTAAAGAAACCCACACTTCGTCTCACTCTGGGCCAGGGCTCCAGCCGTGCCCCAGATCTCTTCATTATAGGCCTATTTTCCTCCAAATACCACTTTTCCTTTTGTGATGTATTTGAAGCTGTATTTTTAGCTCCTTCACCCCTCTCTCTTTTATCAGCTTCTTGTTTTGAATGTTGAATAGGAAGTTGGATCTTGGGAAGGGACATGGAGGTGGAGAAGTCAGTATCTCAGCTGTGTGACAGGCCAAGGCGTGTGTTTGACATTGGGATAGAGGTGAATCACATCCCTTGCTCAACATCTGGCGTGTATCCACCTCCATGCATCCACCTCGGGAGGCCTGCTCAGCACCCTGCTGTGTTGTGTAGATGTACCATTTGGTTTTAATTCTGCACTGAGTCCTCACCCTCCATAAAACTAATTTGGTACCACATCATCATACCAGTCATGCTGGCTGCAGTAACCAGTAAGCCTCAATTATGGGGGCTTAGCATGCTATTCCCCCCCCCACACACACACACACACTGATACTGAACAATGCAATATTGTCTCGAGTAAGTGGGCTCTGTTACACATGGTCATTTAAGGACCAAGATTGAGAGGAGCTCAATGATTTTCCAAGGTCGCCTTGGATATCAATGTCTAGATTGCAGAAAGCAAAAAAGATTGAGAATTGTGTATGAGAGGATTTTATGTGCCAGAGCCTGCAAATCACAGGTATGACCCTGCTCTCTCCCACTGTCTAGAACTCAGGTACATGGCCATCCCTCGCTGCAGTAGATCCTGGGAAGTTTAAATAGTTGGGTCCCAAAAGCATGCCTGCTAAGCTGGGTTGAAAGACGGTGATGAATATCCCACTTTTATTAAATAGTATGTGGGTTTTTTTTTAATGTTTAAAATGTTTTTAATTACAGTTGACATTCAATATTCTTTTGTATTAGTTTCAAGTGTATAGCATGGTCATTAGACAGTCATGTACTTTACAAAGTGTCCCCCCAGTATTTCCAGTACCTGGCACCATACATACTTATTACAATATTATTGACTATTTTTTCTATGCACTACTTTGCATCCCCATAACTATTCTGTAACTGCCAATCTGTACTTCTCAACTCCTTCATCTTTTAACCCAGCCCCCCAACCTGTCTCCCCTTCTGGCACCCATCAGTCTGTTCTCTGTACCTATGAGTCTGTTTTTGTTTTATCCATTCACTTATATTGCTCTTTTGATTCCATATATAAATGAAATCATATAACATTTTGCCTTTCTCTGACTGACTTATTTTACTTACTATAATACCCTCTAGGTCCATCCATGATGTCACAAATGGTTAGATTTCTTTCTTTTTTATGACTGAGTAGTATTCCATTATACCACAGCTTTTTAATCCACTTGTCCCTTGATGAGCACTTAGGCTGCTTCCATAGCTTAGCTATTGTACGTAACACCACAATGAACGCAGATGTGCATAAAGTCTTTCCAGTTAGTATTTTGAGTTTCTTTGGATACATACCCAGAATTGAAATTGCTGGGCTATGATGCAGTACCATTTTTAAATTTTGAGGAACCTCTATACTGTTTTCCACAGTGGCTGCACCAGTCTGTATTCCCACCAACACTCCCAGAGGGCTCCCTTTCCTCCACATCCTCACCAGTACTTGTCTGTTGATTTATTGATGATAGCCATTCTGACAGGTGTGAGGTGATATCTCAATTGCTTTCTTCAGTGTCTCGTAATTTTCCAAATACAGATCTTTTACCTCCTTGGTTAAATTTATTCTTTGTTTGTTTGTTTAATGCATTTGTAAATGGGATTATTTTTTTATTCTTTCTGATAGTTTATTACTGGTGTATAAAAATGCAACTGATGCCTGACCAGGCGGTGGGGCAGTGGATAGAGCATCAGACTGGGACACAAAGGACCCAGGTTCGAAACCCCAAGGTCACCGGCTTGAGCGCAGGTTCATCGGCTTTAGTGCGGGGTCACTGGCTTGAGTGTGGGATCATAGACATGACCCCATGGTCACTGGCTTGAGCCCAAAAGTCACTGATTTGAAGCTTAAGGTTGCTGGCTTGAGCCCAAGGTCACTGGCTTGAGCAAGGGGTCACTGGCTCGGCTGGAGCCCCCGGTCAAGGCACATATGAGAAAGCAGTTGATGAACAACTAAGGTGGCACAACAAAAAAAAAAAAGTGCAATTGATTTCTGGATATTTATTTTGTATTCTGCTAATTTAATGAATTTATCAGTTCTGGTAGTTTTGGATGGAATCTTTAGGGTTCTTTATATACAATATCATGTCATCTGCAAATAATGACAGTTTTACTTTTTCCTTTCCAAATTGGATGCCTTTTATTTCTTCTTCTTGTCTGATTGCTGTGGCTAAAAGTTCTAGTACTATGTTGAATAAGAGTGGTGTAAGTGGACATCCCTGTCTTGTCCCTGATTTTAAAAGGAAATGCTCTTAGTTTTCTCCTGTTGAGTATGATGTTGGCTGTGTGTTTGTCATATG
Organism: Saccopteryx leptura; assembly: GCF_036850995.1. Classification (NCBI taxonomy): domain Eukaryota; kingdom Metazoa; phylum Chordata; class Mammalia; order Chiroptera; family Emballonuridae; genus Saccopteryx; species Saccopteryx leptura. The sequence goes on from NC_089503.1 coordinate 157,223,227, forward strand.
TGGCCTTTATTATGTTGAGGTGTGTGTTCCCTCCTTTCCCACATGGCTGAAAATTTTTAACATACATGGGTGCTGGATTTTATCAAATGCTATTTCTATGTCTATTGATATAGTCATGTGGTTTTTATCCTTTATTTTGTTTATGTCATATATCACGCCTGTTGATTTGTAGATAGTATACCAACCTTGCATACCCAGAGTAAATCCCACATGATCATGATGTATGATCTTTTTAATGTATCACTGGATCCTGTTTGCTAATATTTTGTTGAGGATTTTTTTTTTTTTTTTTTTTTTTGTATTTTTCTGAAGCTGGAAACGGGGAGAGACAGTCAGACAGACTCCCGCATGCGCCTGACCGGGATCCACCCGGCACGCTCACCAGGGGCGACGCTCTGCCCACCAGGGGGCGATGCTCTGCCCCTCCAGGGCGTCGCTCTGCCGCGACCAGAGCCACTCTAGTGCCTGGGGCAGAGGCCAAGGAGCCATCCCCAGCGCCTGGGCCATCGCTGCTCCAATGGAGCCTTGGCTGCAGGAGGGGAAGAGAGAGGCAGAGAGGAAGGATGGGGGGGTGGAGAAGCAAATGGGCGCTTACTCCTATGTGCCCTGGCTGGGAATTGAACCCGGGTCCCCCGCACGCCAGGCCGACGCTCTACCGCTGAGCCAACCGGCCAGGGCCTCATTGAGGATTTTTACATCTATGTTCATCAGGGATATTGGTCTATAATTTTATTTTATTTTTTGTAGTGCTTTTATCTGGTTTTAGAATTAGGATAATGCTGGCCTCAAAAAATGAGGTTGTGAGTCTTCCCTTCTCTTGAATTTTTTAGAATAGTTTGAGAAGAACAGGTATTAATTCATCTTTAAACATTTGGTAAAATTCACCTGTGAAGCTATGTATTCTGGGACTTGTTTGTTGGAAGTTTTTTGTTTATTGTTTTAATTTCAGTGGTTGCAATTAGTCTGTTCAGATTTTTAGTTTCTTGTGATTCAGTTTTTTTTTTTTCTGAAGCTGGAAACGGGGAGAGACAGTCAGACAGACTCCCGCATGCGCCCGACCGGGATCCACCCAGCACGCCCACCAGGGGGCGATGCTCTGCCCATCTGGGGCGACGCTATGTTGCGACCAGAGCCACTCTAGCGCCTGAGGCAGAGGCCACAGAGCCATCCCCAGCGCCCGGGCCATCTTTGCTCCAATGGAGCCTTGACTGCAGGAGGGGAAGAGAGAGATAGAGAGGAAGGAGAGGGGGAAGGGTGGAGAAACAGATGGGCGCTTCTCCTGTGTGCCCTGGCCGGGAATCGAACCCGGGACTTCTGCACGCCAGGCTGACGCTCTACCACTGAGCCAACCGGCCAGGGCGTGATTCAGTTTTGTAAGACTGTATGTTTCTAGGAATTTATCCATTCCATCCAGATTGTGCTGTTTGTTGGCATATAGCTGTTCGTATGGAGAGTATGTCTTAATAACCCTGTTTTTTCCTGCTGCTATAGATAGAATTGTTTCCCATTAGTCATTGATTCTGTTTTTAGAAACTGTTTGCCAATCAGAATTAGATGGAAATATGTATTTTATTTTCTTTCCCCAATACAATGAACAGACAGAAAATAATAGGGAAATATTTGAAAGCTTTCCTGGTAGCTTACTAGAAATGCTGTCTATGGAAAGGCACTGCTGTTCTCTCTCCCATTGGGCAGACCGCTTTCGTTAAACACTCTCTCTGGGAAACCCCAGCCTCGTGTGTCGTCCCCCCTCACCCCGGCCTGCTGACACCATCACAGCTGCATTTTCTGTGTTCTCTTAGAACGTGGACATAGCTATGTCAGTTTAATGTGTTTGTCCACTCATTCATCCAAGCACTCATAATGCAGAAAAAAGGGAAAGGAAACAGTTGAAATTTCTTGTAATTGACTTGCATACTGAATAGCACAAGGACTCAGGGAGAAGGCATTTAGCTCTGGCTCAGGAGTGAAGGACAGGTGGGTGTGCTGCTTTAAGAGGAAGGAAATTTGGTCCAAGTCTCTTGAATTACTCATGGATACTTCCCCTCCCTCGACAACCAGGTTTATAAGGAGAAGAATCCTGGTTTGATGATCTCAAACTCCAGCACTTATTATGGAGTTAGACTTATAGTGGATATTAGGAAGACCAAAGGGACCGATGAAGATTTAAGTCAACAAATGTATAAGCCTTATTCACTCCACAGTTTTCTCTGCGCTGTCTCATGCCCTCACAGCAGCTCTACGGTCAGGCAGATCCTCTTGTTCCTGGCTTACAGACAATGAGCCCAGATTCAGAGAGATTTGGTGTTTTGCCAGCATCACCCAGGGGGTTAGGAGGATAGACATCAGGTGTTCTGCACCTAATCTTGTATATTTTTCACTCCTTTGCAATTTATAGCATGTGCTTTGAGGATGAGGCATCAGACCACCTGAATCTTTTTTGAGTAATGAAGGCTTTCATTTACATTGAGTCGAGCAGAATTTTTTTTTTAAACAGAAACAAAAAATGGTTCTTCCACCATGTTTTAGAGCTCTTGCTACTTCTGCCAGCACAGTGCTTGGCACCCAGTCAGTGCTCTATCAATATATCTTAAATAATTGACAGTGATTTAAAATGTGTAATTCAGACTCACCTAAATTGAACAGAGTCTGAGGCTGTCGTAAGCTTTTAGCTATAATCATTGTGTCACAGGGGGCAAAATTTGCCTGTGGTATATTTGTATTCAAAAAATGCTTTTTTCTTAATTCAATTCTTATACATTTGTTGACTTAAAAAACACAATAGCTTGGTTTGCTAGGGTGTGTTTGGCACTTCTGCCCTGAGAGCCTGTCCAAGGACGCTGTGTGGATGCTGAGACCGGCCAGGTATAGTCCCACAGCAGGCTGACACTACTGAAATGGACTTGCTTTCATGTCCTTTGATGCTTTAAAAATCTCAAACATCTTTAGTGTTGCAGTTTATGCTGGACATTTATTGCTTTCATCTCTGACTTCCTTCATATTTCATACCATAAGATATCAGTTTGTCAGCAGAAATATTATGACCTGGTGCTTAACTTAGTAAAGTTGCAGTTGACTACGGAAGAAGGCATGGCTTGCAGAAATATGAAAGTGCACATTTCCACATAGATGTTGTGCTTCGTTTCAAACTTATGTGCCTGAAGACAGACTCATTTTGTACCTTCCACTCTTTTCCTGCTTCTCGCCCCCACGCCTTGCCAGTTGCGACCCATCTCACGTAAAGCCGGACTCCACACCATGAAAGCATCCTGGCTACTTGTTTCTCTCCATCACACTACACATCTAATTTATGTTCATGCCGTGTTGCATGGACCTCTAAAATGTTTCCAAAATTAGGGGACTTGGGACTGTGTTTTTAAAAGCTGGTGTGAGTGCATTGCCCAATCTCCTTATAGCTAAGACATGGGAAAAGAGCCAGAAGCCCTGAAGAGTTTACCGTCAACGTAGCAGGAGGACTTGGATTGAAAAATAGATAAAATTTTAAGAAGGTTTCAGTGTTAGAAGACATTTTCCTCTCTATGCTTGAGTAAGAATTTATTTCATTATCTCTGCAAACATATGCTTTTTCCAAAACTCTGTGACCAAGAGATGGAAGAGACAGTGGGGATTATTGAGAGTGGAGAACATGCAAAGACTGGACAGATAAACAAAAATACAACAGCAGTGCTGAAGGGAACTTGAACTCTGCTCCTGCGTTCTGTTTCTGCCAGACAGGAATACTGGGTGGGGCGAAAGTAGGTTTATAGTAGTTCATTGGAAAATAATGTAATAATTAATAAGTAAGAATGTGAGAATGAACTCTGTGTTTTTCATTTTGTTTTGGATTGTTTTTCTAAAAGCAAGATAAATGTTAAGTTTTAAAATGACAGACCATTTTTAAAATTAATCATTGCTGGGAAAACACTGTTAGTGCCCCGGGCTACTACCAAATGGCATTTTATTCTGCAGAAAGTTCCAGGGAGTGCTTTAGAAAGAGTCTGTCATTGAAGATTCAGTGGTGCCGATTATGTGTGTAAAATGAAAGAAATGGATGTCAGGGGCATGTGGATTTCAATCTCGTATTATAATAATACTAATCAGCCAGAATTCTGTGAAGGTTCTGAAGACTGTTCTTATCTACAGGTTGTCTTATTGCTATATTAGCCACACTTAATAAAAGTGACATTATATAACATTATAATGAGTGAAATAAGTAAATCAGAAAAAACTAAGAACTGTATGATTTCATACATAGGTGGGACACAAAATTGAGACTCATGGACATAGATAAGAGTGCAGTGGTTCCCAGGGTGGGGGGAAGGGAGGAGAGGGAGGAAATGGTGGGAAGGAAGGGGCATAAAGAAAACCAAATGAAGGGTAAAGGAGGATGACTTGTCTTTGGGTGATGAGTATACAACATAACCGAATGTCAGAAGGATCTGGAGATGTTTTCTCTATGTGCTCTAGTTGACCAATGTCACCCCGTTAAAATTAATTGTCTAAATAAAATTATTTTTAAAAATGACATCATAGTATTTATCCTAAAGTTATTCTTTAACCATAGAATAATAGAATAACAGAATATTGAGGTTGTAAATCTTTAAGTACTGACCAATGAAGGTCAATGATTTTTTTCCTCAATTATTCCAGTGGCTTATTCTTTTTTTTTTATATATATTTTATTTTTTATTTTATTTATTCATTTTTAGAGAGGAGAGAGAGAGGGAGAGAGAGAGAAGGGGGGGAGCTGGAAGCTTCAACTCCCATATGTGCCTTGACCAGGCAAGCCCAGGGTTTCGAACCGGCGACCTCAGCATTTCCAGGTCGACGCTTTATCCACTGCGCCACCACAGGTCAGGGTCCAGTGGCTTATTCTTGCAAGTTAAGATTGTTCTGCCCTGTACTAAAGAAGTGAAAGACAGATAATTAGTTATTTGTTTCCATTTTGCAGGGGAAGATGGTGAAAGGAATGGGAGGCGCTATGGATCTGGTGTCCAGTGAGAAAACCAAAGTGGTGGTCACCATGGAGCATTCTGCGAAGGTAATGTCTTAGCTTTTGGAGATGCACGATATGCCAAAATTTTATATACCCGGTCGTGACGGGGGTTTTTCTTTGGCTTATTCAAGTTTGTAGCATTTATATTTTGAGAGAAAGATTACAAATAAAGGCAGCTATTTATTACCATTTAGCTACACAGTTGTTTAACTTTGAGTGAAGCACAAATATCAGAGCATTTGCCGTCTATACACATTAAAAGTAAAAGCTATAATGTCTTCAAAAGCAGTGAGAAGATGTCAAGGCAGATGTGTTGATTCAGTTTTAAAGATGCTATAGTGGTTGCTATCTGTTTGAAAAATGAAAACCACAACAGAATATGGTTTTTTATTTTTTTTATTATTATTTTTTTCTGAAGTTGGAAATGGGGAGACAGTCGGACAGACTCCCGCATGCATCTGCATGCGCCCCACCGGGATCCACCCAGCATGCCCACCAGGCGGCGTGCTCTGCCCATCTGGGGAGTTGCTCTGTTGCAACCAGAGCCATTCTAGCACCTGAGGCAGAGGCCACAGAGCCATCCTCAGCACCCGGGCCAACTTTGCTCCAGTGGAGCCTTGGCTGTGAGAGGGGAAGAGAGAGACAGAGAGGAAGGAGAGGGGGAGGGGTGGAGAAGCAGATGGGCGCTTCTCCTGTATGCCCTGGCCGGGAATCGAACCCAGAACTCCTGCACGCCAGGCCGACGCTATACCACTGAGCCAACCGGCCAGGGCCAGAATATGGTTTTTTAATAACAATATTTTCATATGGACAATATGGCCTCTTGCCGAGGCTGTGAGGTGCTAGTTTTAGAAGGTGTTAAAAAATTGTGGACTTGGTGATAGCTAGCATTTTGATTCTGAAAAGTATTGTATTTTTATCTTAACAAATTATCAAATATATATTGAGTGACTATTAATTGCTAAACACTGCTAGGGTTTGGCAGTGACCAAAAGTAGACAAAAATCATTGATTTCATAGAGCTTACAGTTGATAATAATGATAGTGGTGTGATGGTGGTGGTGGTGATGATGGTGGTGATGATGGTGATGGTGGTGGTGATGATGGTGGTGATGATGATGGGGGCGGTGGTGGTGATGGTAGTGATGAGGGGTGTGGTGATGGTGGTTGTGGTGATGATGAGGGTGATGGTGGTGGTGATGATGGTGATGATGATGGTGGTGGTGATGATGGTGGTGGTGATGATGGTGGTGATGGTGGTGGTTATGATGGTAGCTTCCATTTATTGAGCTTACTGAGTGCCAACATTACACTAGGCACTTGTGTTTGTGTGTACAAGCACATGAACTTGATCATAGGCATCTTTCATGGTTTCAGAAACAGCTTGAGACGAGTTAAGTAATTCGCCTGAAGTCACGTAACTGATGGAACTGAGATTGAAGCCCAGTTGTCCAACTGCAGAGCTCTCTATATAACTTTCTCTCTAGTTCGCAACTCAGTATCTTTGAACCAGCCTAGCTTAACTGCCTTCTGACCTGAATCCATGGCTTCTGATGATTTGAAAAGTTGCCATTGGGTGTACCCTCTTGTCTACATCCTTTGTCCATTCCTCTTTATTCTTTATAATTCTTAGTTTTAAAGTGAAATCTACTTATTTTTACCTGAGACCCGCTGTTTTGAGGGCAGTGGTGGTGTGGCCCGTTTTCACTCAGTGGTGCAGCACGGTGGGAGGTGACGGAGCTGGAAGATTAGCACCCGACTTGCTTCCCGTGGGGGAGTTCTGTTACAGAGTGCCATGTGCCATGAAGCGCTTCTGTTGTAAAAAAAAAACACAACAACTTATAAATATGGAATTATCATAAATTGCTTAGCAGACAGTGGAGAGTGAGCAGTGGAACACAAATATGAAACTTTGGAAGTGAAACCAACCCAGGTTACTTCAGAGAGCTGCCTTGCAAAAGCACTCAGAGAACTTCATTTCAGAGCAAAAGGATGCCGGGCGTGTGGATCCAGTCCGCATCCTTCCTGGAACGTGACGTCTGTTTGCACAACACTCGTTTTGACTCCCCTTTGTTGTCAGGGATGTTGATGCGTGGGCATGCAAGTCCGACTCATTCTATGTTATTTTTGTGCATTCGTTTTGAAAACATTAGGCCTGTATTTAGCAAATTCTCTCTCCTTTTGTTTCCAGTGTTTTCTTTCTCCTCTGCTGGAATGTTTGATAGGGGAAAAGAAATGGTGCTTCCAATGTCTGATTAGAAATCCCTTATTAAAGCTTTTTCTCAGAAGCAAGGTATTGTTTTTGCTTGTTTGTTGCCATTTCTGCCTTCTCTTCTCTCCGTGGGGAAATGGCATTGAGTTTTAGGCCAGAATTGAAGTTAGATATTTTTCCCTGGATACTTTCATTTGAATAAACTAACAAAAAATAGATTTGTGATTAAAATAGTAATGGTGGTTTGTTCACAACTAATAACTTGAAAAGTAACCAAGAGATGTTTCTCTGCTTGCTAGCTTCTCTTTTCACCTGTGGTCCCAGAATGTGTGGTTGCTACTATATGTTGTTCACCAGACCCCTTGTTACTGATCCAACACAAGGCAAGAGGGGAACCCCAGCACTTCTCCCCTGTATCTTTAACTCTGGTTGAGCAGTTGCTAGAGGCTGGAAAGGAGAGAGGGGGGACAGGTTGTTCACCCCTGGTAGCCTGTTCACGTAATGTTCTGTTCCGTTAGACAAGCCAGGTAACTCTGGCATAATGATTAAGCAAACAACCTAGGGGACAAACCCCTAGAGTTTTGTAAGACACAGGAGTGAAAAATTTGCAATGAAGGATTAAAACCCAAGTGGAAAAATATCATCTTGTATTCTGAGGCTTCTAATTTTTTTGGGGGGTGGGAAGTAAGTGGGTGGAGCTGTCAAGCGGCCTTCAGGTATAGCTTTCCCTGGGCCCCCTTTCTTCGGCACAGGGGGACAGGTGTAGGTTGCTTATAAATAATAGCATTCCTGACCTTTAAAAGCATGGAGTTTTGTTGCCGTCGTTTTAATCAGACAAAGGAAACTCTTTTCTTGCAAGCCTTTGCAAGCAGCTGCTGGTATTTGAAACTGGGCCACCTGCTAGGGCTGCGCTAGGGTCACCCCCATAGCGTTTCCTTGCCTTAATGCCACCTTTGAACACCGTGTGGTAGGCATTGTCATCATACGGGGTGCTGCAGCATGACTTCCCTATAAGCCTACACATCGGGGTTGCGGGCCAAATACAAAGTGATTTGATATCCAGCCATCTTCTTTCTTGGACATCTTTTCGTGTCTTGGCCAAGTGTCCTCCTCTGCCCTCTAAAAACAGGAAGGAAATGAACAAAGTGAGTAACAGTCTGAGCCCTTACTAGGTGCAAAGCCCTAGGCTTGGCATTGCACATACCGAATCCCATCAGCCTCCCTGTGACCCTGTGAAGTGGCCCGAGGCGGGGGCAGGTAGGAAACTTGCCTGCATGAGTGGCGGAGGAAGGAGCCGCACGCCGTGTGGTCCAGCCGGTGCTCACCATAGCGTACCTGCTGTGTGCTCACCGGGCATCGCACCCGCATCCCTCCCTCACCTGCCCTTTCCTTGGAGCTTTAGGCTTTAGAATTACCTTTCTTTTCTTTTTTCTTTTCCCTGGTCATAGCTCTCCTTGCTTTGGTGAGATAGGTATCAGCAAAGTACTTAAAACAATCCAAAGGTCTAATGTGTCCCTTCGAGCCCATCTCCCCTGCTTCCCTTCTGTGTTAGGATCCTCCCAGTTTTACTGGGCACAGACATGCTGGCCCAGTGAGACTACATTTCCCAGACTCCCTTGCTTGCCGATGCATCCTTGAGACCATGTTTGGTCAGTGGCATTTGAGCATTTGCAATATGTGTAATTTTTTAGCCATGTCCTTAACGATAGAGCTAATTTCACTGGACCTTCTCTGTTCCCCTTCTGGCTGTCTGCAGCAGAGCATTGGGTCCAGAGTTGTAACCCATATTCCTGGGCTTACAGGGCTGCCCCACCAGCCCGATCCCTAGGGGCCCTGTCCCCTTCCTTATGGGTCCCTGTCGGGGTTCCTCGTAGCACCATCCTCGGCTCTCTGCTCTTCTCACCCTCCACACCTTTCTTGGCTGCTGTCTAAATTTTTGACATCAACTGTTCTTCTTCACTCTGGAGTCCTTATTTTCTCACTGGAATTCTCCGGTGCGCTCAGAATGGTATTTCTTCCTTATTCCACAACTGCACCTGGTTGTCCCACACCCGCCCCAGCGGCAGCGCACGGAAGGGAAGTCATTGTTCGCCCTGAAACTCTTCCCCTGCTGCTCAGCCCGACCGGAGGTGATGCTCTCCCAGCCCCATCCGGAAGGGCGCCCTTGGCACTCCCTGACGCTACCCTACCTGCGTCTGCAATGCCTCCATAATCTCCCTCCTGTGTGTTTCTACTCTGTGTGCTTAGCTTCTTGTCACATCTACATGGGTCACTGTTGCAATGCCCCAGAGGTTCCCGTGCTGTCAGACCGACCTCCTTCCTGGTAAGCAAGGACACCACTGCCAGAGTGACTGGTCTGATGCTACAGCTCCACAGAGTCCACACATAGTTCACGCTAGCCCGCTGGCCTTTGCCGTCAGCTCCCCGGCCTCCCTCAGCCTTGACTCCAGAGCGTCAGCACTGTCAGGACCTCCGCAGATGTGCCATGTTCTTCCCTGTTCTCGGAGGTTCCACACTCTGTCCCCCTCCCTGTTCTCTGCTCACCCCTACCTCTGCACAGTCGTGCGTAAATGAGCCCGTGTTCTGTGAGTTGGTTGGCTTAGAGCCTTCCATCTGTAGATACTGTGAATGACCAAAGGAGTCTACTTTGATGCTTTGTCTTGAAATGTGGTAGAATTACCTTATATGAGCATGTTAATGTATTGTTTAGGCAGACATCAAATGTTTATTCAGGACCAGGCACCATGTGCCAAGCAGCATAATCGGGAAGAAATAAAAAATGGAAAGAATTGGTCTTCCTTTAGGCAGCTCAGGGGCTTGTGGGGATAGAGTCATCGAAGTCAGTACTTGCAATAGAAGAGTATATAGAGTAGCATATGTAGAGAACCTAGTTCCTTTATAAGGGAGCTGGCCCAGGGATGTAGCATTTGTAAGGAGACTAAAGGATGGGCCAGCGTTTGGTCCTGGAGTGTTGCAGGCCCAGGGAGTGGGCACAGGGCGTTCAGGAAGGCAGTGCCCGCTGAGAGATTTACAGTCAGGTCCCGGTTGTCAGAGTAAACAGATGAGTTTGGTGGAAAAACACACACACACACACACACACACACACACACTCTCTCTCTCTCTCTCTCTCTCTCTCTTTCTCTCTCTCTCTCTCTCCCTCACACACACACACACACACACAGTGTTTTACATACAGTGGTCAGAGTGATTTTTAAAAAATATAAATCAATCACGTTGCTTCTTCTTCATCACAGAAACCTTTGTCCACAATTTTCCATCTCATTTGGATTCATTTAAGTTCAGAGTCCTTACCATTGTCTCTAAGGCCCTCCATGATCTGTTGACTCCGACCCCACTGTCTTTCTGAATCTGTCTACCACCATTGTCTCTCTCATCCTCTGAGCTGCAGACATCCTCTCTTTCTGTAAGTTTCTGGAACATTCCAAACATCCTCCTGCTTCGAGGCCTTTGCCCTTGTTATTCTCTGTGCCTCAGGTACCTGCCTGGCTCTCTCTCTCTGTTCATTCAGGTCTCTGCTCAAAATACCAGAGAAGCTTTTCCTAATGACTCTGTTTTATAAAATGGTTGATTCTTTTTTTAAAAAAATTAATTTATTTATTTAATTAATTGTGTTTACATACATTCTAGGGTCACCCCAAATGCATCCCTCCTCCCCCAAATCTCCCTCAACATCTCCCTTGCCCCCTTCCCTACAGCGCCCTCCTCCCTTCCCTTCAGGTTGATCCCATCCTATCATCCCCTTTCCCTCTGTTCTCTTTTCCTCTGGTCCCTTTGATCCTTCCTCTGTCTCAATTCCATTCCTCAGTTCTCATTATTCCTTGGAGTCCTCAAATGAGTGAGGTCATATGATATTTTTCTTTCTCTGCCTGGCTTTGGAAATAGCCCAAGTGTCCATCAGTGGACGAGTGGATTAAAAAACTATGGTACATATATACAATGGAATACTATGGGGCTATGAAAAAGAAGGAAATATTACCTTTTGCAACAATATGGAGGGACCTGGAAACTATTATGTTGAGTAAAACGATTGATTCTTCATCTCCCTTCTTCACTAGAATGTCAGTTCCCTGAGGGCAGGGGCTCTGTCTAACCTAACAGCTGACAAGAATCCTGCCTAATGCACATTAGGACTCGATAAATACTTGTTGAACTCATTAATTCTTCACATAACAATGGTACTTTGAACATACAGGACACTTGTAACTTTTTCCAAGTACAGGGGGTCCTTGGGTTATGATACGGTTTCGTTCCTATGACAGTGATAAACAGACTGAATTTTGGTGTAAGTTGAAACACACCCTAGCCTAAGTCACTGATCTATCCTACCACAGTTGTAAAATCACAATCTAGAACACAAAAACACAACTAAGCCACAGAAAACGAATACTGCATATTTCACCATGCACAACCAAACTAGTTCACCCATGTAGTCCGTAAGTACGATGCTAACATCATAAGCTGGAACATTCATGTCTCAATTTTTTAAAGTTTTTATGGGAGTCGTAAACTCAAAACCTCGTATGTTGAGATTGTCATAACCTGAGGACTCCCTGTAGTTATGTTTACTGCCTTTATGTTATCATTATAGTGCTCTTGTGAGATATGTCTTATTGTTTCCCTTTCAAAAGCAAACAGACTGACTTCCATAGGAGTTCAACAATCCGATAAAAGTCAAGTGGACAATTAAGAGCAGAGGTGGATTTAATGGCGGGTGCACCAGGCGTGTGCCCCGGGCCCCAATTTCTAAAGAGCCCACCAGGCGAGTGCTCCGGGCCCCAATTTCTAAAGGGCCCCCTGCAAAACCCCAACTTGACACTTTTTTCTAATGTAAGGGGCCCAATATTTTCTTCTGCTCCTGGGCCTCAACCTCCACCTCTGATTAAGAGCAAAAGATGAGGTGAGAATTCAATGTTCTGCCTCTGGGCCTCCATTTTCTTCTGCTAAACTTTTCTGTCTGGCAAGAACCATCAACACAAACAATATAATAGAGAGTGTTTTGTTCTCAGCATCGTGTACTGGAAATGTATTCCTAAGGGTGTGACTTGCAGAGCACAAAAGCAAAGAAATTCAGTCCTACTTGTCATTTACTGGAAACAAGCAAAGCTTGGGTGCCTATTTTAAAGAGCATAAATGAGAGCTCTGTTTCTAAAACAGGCTTAGATTTTATTTTTATTCCAGTAGGCGGTCTGGGTTCTGAAGGGATGAAAAAAATCATAATTATGTTGTCATGAAAAGTTGAGAATAAGTCTTTGTGAGCAATATTTTTATTAAGTTCAATCTTTGTTTGATAGTGAAGGTGTCATATGGAAATCTTGAGAGTTGTTTTACCTTATCTTTATTTTGGGGGATAAAAAGTAAAATGAGGTTTATTAATCCTATTTATTTTGAACCAAATGTGTTACCAAAGCCAACATATATGAAAAAAATTTTTTCATTTTCTGAAAAATGTTTTTGAGATAATTTTCATCAACATTGAAAGGCATCTCCAGATAAGTAAAATACTCCTTTGTAGATAGTGGATAATTAACATCTTTTCAGCCTGTTTAGTTTTTTCTATTCTTGAAAGCTTATCAATATTTTCTAATTTTTTAATATTTCATTGCTGAATCTGTTTGGAAAAAAATATTTGCCTTTAAGAAATACAAATGCCTTATTATTTGTCCCTTACTGATGGAAATGCCTGCAAAACCATGTTATAATGGGGGGAAGAAAGCCAAACACCGTCCAGCAACCAGCAAACCCTTTAAGATGTATTATAGAATTTAATTAATCTAATGACTTTAAATTTTATAACTGCGTGTCCACAGTTCTTAAAAAGAAAACTAATGCTAAGAGAAGCTCTCTGACTACCACAACAATTCACGAATGGAAAGAGAAGATAATGCCTGTTAATCCCTGGGCTCTGCCCTCCTTATGCGGGGGGTCACATGATACACTCTTTAGAGAGGAAACAAAGGCCATGAGAAAGATTTTTGGATTATACAGAGGAAAGACGGCCTTCTATTCTGAGATCTCAAAGCCCCGAAGACTGTTTTCAGGGAAATGGCTTGCTGTATCGTCTCATTTGGCAAGTCTTTCCCTTGAGAATGTGCTTGTAACCACAAACTGTTATTACATCCACATTATAAAAACCATTTGTAATAGCAGCTGTTCTGCACTTCAGGGTTGGCTGAGTTTCCCAGTGAAGTCCTGTGTGGATTGTTAGAATCCCTGTTGAGTAGGGGAGAGGGCCAACAATCCCCCATGAGGGTAAACTGGGCGTGAGTAATATCATCCTCTCATCCTTCCGTTCTGTGTACCTTGATTTCCTTTATGTTAGCAAATCCCATTTTTCTTCTCTGTGTACCTCATCAGTCATATCACAGTGATTTGACAGTCATCTGTTTGGTAATACAGTGTTCCCCCAATATTGTATTTATATATCTGTGGGGGTTGGGGTGGACGCTATTTTTTAGGCCAACTACACAGTCTTCCCTGACTTACAGTGTAGCTGTGTTAAATGTAAGTTGTGTAAACAGGACTAGCTAACGTTTACAGAGCACTTGCTAAGTGCTGGACACTTGCATCTGGACCGTACAGTAACCCAGTGAGGTCAGGCGATGTGGCAGCGCAGGGATCTTGCACGGGAGGGCGGAGCAGAGTCAGGCTTTACCTGTAAGTCCTTCCCGCTCCAGCCCCCACTCCCGACTGCTCTGCTGTACTATTTTATACGCTCCGCTGGCGGGGCGCAGTTTGTTCTGTCAGGTGGAACTCGTGACTCCTCCTAAAACTGAGTTGGTTATTCATTAACATCCAAGTGGCTGCTTTCACACCAGATGTAGATCTTGCTCAAATAATGAGAGCTCCCTGCAGCAAATGTTCTTCAGAGACCTGCAGATTGTTCAATTAGTTCATGGACAGACCAGGAATTCCTTGTGATGTATGTGCCTTATTTCAGTTAAATGTAGGAGTCCAGACAACTGGAGAAGCCCAAATATTCACCATTAATTTCAGCTCTTTAATTAAGTTTCCATGACATGTGCATACTTCCTTTGAAACCTGGAAAGGGAAATAGATTATTAAAAATTAAGTAAAAATGAGGTTTTATTTCTATGGTTACAAATTTTCTTATACAGTATGATCCAGAAGCATGTAACTTATTATTAAAGGTATAATGTCTAGCCCCTTTATATGTATTTAGCACTAGTTTTGACTAAATTCAAGTAAGAAAGTTTGTCTTTTTTTTTTGAAATCCATCCAAGATTCTCAATAGGCTCTCCTTTTCTATCTCATTCATTCATCCACTCATTCAAAAAATACTGAATACCTTTTTCTGCTGTGTATGGGTTCAGTACACTAAAACCTTTTTGTTACTGGTGTGTTCATGGTTGAGTTGGCAGGTTATGACAAGGAGTAAAATCTTCTTACTTAAGCCTAGTTATCGGAAATTCCTTGCCTCTGAAGAACATGTACTTGGTCTGAGAAGTTTTGAGAGATGTATACCAGGTAGCAGGTGCGTACTGTAACTGGTAAACGTTGAGATGGCTCAAGATGATGATGACATCATGTGTGGTGCTTTTAGACCCCAGAATGAAGCAATAGAAGAAGCATTTTGTCATTTGTAATACAAGATCTAGAATGTGGTAGCCTCAAGGGAAATACCAATTTGGGCTCCTGGTGCTTAATCCATAGAGAGGAGCTTACTAATAATCAGAAGATGATCTGAGGATCATATAATCAGAGCTGATGTTTCATCTGCACTCCATAGATGGGTCCCAGAAGCTGCCTAGGGGGTGGGAATTAGGGGCAGGGGTGTTAATGGATAAAGACCTGCTTTCCACACTGAACCCCACTTTTATGTTTGAAGAAAGCATACTGTGGCAAAAGGAAATTTTGAAAATATGTGGGTTTAGGTCAGTTCACACATTTTACCAGTGAGCAAAATGAGGCTCAGACAAATTCGAGGAAAAGACAGTGAGCTGGATAAGAAAGTAAATATCATCATGGCTTACTGCATGGCTGGCCCAGCAGTGAACAGTCATTTCCTCAGTGTGACAGAAATTCTGACTCTGGAGTCACCTACAAGTGTGACAGCCACCCTGGAGCACTAAAGATGAGGGAGGTTGGGGTTTGTGGGGAGAGTCAAGTCTTCATCTGCCCCATAAGAAATTAGTAGACAACATCTAAAATTGACTAATTGAGAAAAAATTACATGGCCAATGTCATTTTAAAATACAGAGGTAAAAAGAAAGAAATGTATTGAACTATGAAAGAAAATTGAAATTGAAATCTATTAAGAGCAGGCCTAAGGCTACTGAAGGAAGGTAAAGACTGCTCTTTTCTGTAGATGTGGTAATTTTAAAAAATTATTTATTTATTTATTTATTTTGGTGACAGAGGCAGAGAGAGACAGAAAGAAACAGGTAGGGAGAGACAGGAAAGAGGAGAGATTAGAAGCATCAATTCTTCATTGCAGCACCTTAGTTGTTCATTGATTGCTTTCTCAAGATATGGAAACTTTTTAACAAATAATTTTTTTCACAAATAATTTTTTAAAGGGGATTTTGTGCATTCGTGTTCTGTGTGTGCTTTCTCCCTACCCTGAGTAAATAATAGCACGTGTTTGTCAAGGCGACCATTCCCCAGAAGAGGAAAATAAGCAGAGTCCTGAAAGTGAGCGTTCTCATTCTGTGGTATAGGGACTGAGGCTGCAGAGGTCAGATTTATGTCAGGTGTTTCCCGAGTGAATCATTTATACTTTTGACTCTTCATTTGGCATTTTCCCTAAATTATTGTAGAGACAGAGGCTGCCTCCAGGAAGAAGAATGTGCACCAGCTATCCTTAGATTTTGAACCAGCCTATACTTAGGAGACAAGTTAGTTCCCATCTCTTTCTTTTGACAGAGACAGAGAGTCAGAGAGAGGAACAGATAGGGACAGAGAGACAGACAGGAAGGGAGAAAAATGAGAAGCATCATTTCTTTGTTGTAGCTCCTTAGTTGTTCAGTGATTGCTTTCTCATATGTGCCTTGACTGGGTGGTTACAGCAGACCAAGTGACCTCTTGCTCAAGCCAGCGACCTTGGGCTCAAGCTGTTGAGCTGTGCTGAAACCAGCGACCATGGGGTCATGTCTATGATGCCACACTCGAGCCAGTGACCGACCCCGCGGTCAAGCTGATGAGCCCACGCTCAAGCCAGCGACCTCAGGGTTTTGAACCGGATCTTCTGCGTCCCAGCCTGACGCTGTATCCACTGCGCCACCACCTGGTCAGGCTCCCATCTGTCTTATAGTTATAGCAATTCTCAATAAAAATGGGCCTCTAACTTCTCTTTTGATGTTTCTCTTTCAAAACAGGGAAATGCACATAAAATCATGGATAAATGTACTTTGCCATTAACTGGAAAGCAGTGTGTCAACCGCATCATTACTGAAAAGGTAAAATGCCCTTCTCTTTGCATTTCCTCTAATGTCTTCCAACATCTTTTTTATTTATAAACATTTTTTAGAATTTTTTTTTTGTTACCTTCTGAAAGTGTATTCCATTGGCAGTCACAGGATTAGTTTAATAGTGTAATCTGTGGGTAGACTGAATAGGAAAATTCATCCATTTAATGTTTCAAAATGTAGAATTCTTAATGTGCAACTCTCTGGAAATACACATAGGCACACACTTGAACTTGGTGATTTGGGCAGTGTGATGTAGTCAAAGGCAAGTTTTACTGATCATTATGCTTGGACTGTTAAGGCGGATGATAGATACAAAGTTAAGAATATATTTATTGTTGCTGCCTTTTTTCTTGCTTTTCCAAATCACATGTACAGATTGTTGGATTTTATTTTAGAAAATCCGGGAAGAATTGGGTTGTAACCATTTAGGTGCATGCAGACCCCGCAGTGAACCAGGGAGTCTCATCTGTGGTTCCTGCATGACTTCAGCCCTCCTTCATAAGGTGGGCTTCAGAGCAGACCAGCCCTTCGAGTGCTGCTCTCGGTCTGTTTCTTCTTAGACAGGAAACGTTGGCCAGCGGGCAGCTGAAAGCTGCTCAGGGCAGAGAGAAGTCTCCGGACAGCTCTCTGCCGTCTTCCTTCTGACCCAGGTTGGAATCTGGGGTGTGGGAAAGACACAATTCTCCTAAGTGAGCAAAGCAGGTGTCATCTTCTTGATTCAGTATCTTGATGAAACCACCAAACAGAACTCTGTCAGGCTTTGCTTGTTTGTTTTTCTGTTGACGATGTTGTTTCTTTGCCGAGAGCCATAGTGGTAGTGCCTTGGCATGAATCTGGCCGCTTGCCCTCTCCGAGGTGGTCCCCAGCACCCTAAAGCAGCCCTTTGAGTCAGTCTAAGAGGTTCATAATACTCTTCAGAAGCTGCATTTTAAGGAGTGTTCTGTTCTAAAAGGCACCTTTCCCTAAGACTTTTTATGTGGAGTTCTGTGAAGATGACTTGTTGAGGAGGACAAGTAGGTAAATCGGCAGAACATGCTATCTTGTCGTTTATTCCCTGAGTCTTTTCATTTCTGGGACCCCTCCAGAACTGCGGGTGGGACTCGATCAAAGGAATCCACTACATTTGACCCTTGAACAACAGTTTCTGATTGCGTGGGTCCATTTATGTGCAGATTCTTTTCAATAACTATTGTAACTATATTTTCTCTTCCTTGTGATTTCTTAACATTTTTCTCTAGCTTTATTGTAAGAATGCAGTACATAATACATATAACAAAATGTGTGTTAATTGTGCTATCGCTAAGCTTCCAGTCAGTAGTAGGCCCTGCCCTCCCCCTTTTCCATCCAGCTATGTCCCGCCCTCCCCCTTTTCCATACAGCTGTGCCCCGCCCTCCCCCTTTTCCATCCAGATGTGCCCTGCCCTTGTTCAATGCTTCTTCTTACAACACTTCCCACTGGACTCTGCCTCCCCAGATCCTGCCCATCCTGTGAGCGTAATGCAGTTGTCATCTTCATCGCGAAGTCATTCCTGACTCTCTGAGCCCTCAGCATTTCGTCCCCAGAGTGGGTCACCATTCATTGTGGTACTTCTCTCATGCCTACATTTTCTTATGACACAACTGATATTCTTTAACTTCTGTGGCATTTAAAAAACTTTCATGCCCTTTCTCTCCATCCACATTGTTGCTTTATTTGTTCACTCATTAGTGAGCATGTTGGGAGAACCTTCTCTGAAGGAGACTGTTGCCAGCATTGGCTACAGAAAGGCGGGGATGGCCTCTGCCTGGAAGGAGCACACTCGGGTGGGGTAGACATCCACACCCTGCAGCACCTGCAGTTAGAGTGCCAGACTCAACAGAGGCCACTGTGGGGATGCAGGCCGGATGCTGGGGGAAGGCACAGAGCCAGGCTGCTTCATGGCTGGTTAAGAGTATCAAGTATACACTTCTCAGGTGTTTGCGGGCAGGCATTTCACAGTTTGTACATTTTCTCCTCCAGTCTGTTTCTCATTTCCCGCCTTGCCAAACTCCCCCTTCAGCCATACCAGAATGCCGCAAGCTGTGCTAAATTTTCCCACCATGTTCTTCCGCAGCTTTGAACCCTGTCTCTCTCCGTGAAATGCTGTGTCCCCATCCCATCCACCCGGCTAACTGCTGCTTGTCTATATTTCTTTCTCTGACGAGTCTCCCCTGTCCCTCCCCAAGTCTTCTGGGTGTTTCTCTGCATCCCTGCACTTACCCTTACCCTGACTTAGCACTGACCGCTGTGTTGAATAGCCTCTAAGCTCTGCCATCTCCCCCATTCCTGTTTATTCAGCACTCAGCGTGCTGCTTCCCCGGACTCAGGGATGCCTGTTGACAAATACTATGCGTTTATCTTGAAGAGAAAACTGAGAGATTGAGTGATGAGCCTGGAAAGATAAGTAGGAGTTTTATAAGTGATAAGGAGACCCAAGAAACTCCGTTAGGCAAAGGGAGGAAACAGAGCTCTGTGTGTTAGGAAAACCCAGGAGGACCCGTGATTGGGCAGTGCACAGTGAGGGCATGGCCAGACTCTGCAGGCTGACGCTGGGCAGACAGTGAGGGCCTAATCATGAAGCAATGTGGTACCTTGCTAGGAAATCTGGGTTTTATCTGGAAGGCAGTTGGGAGCCTTTCAGTGACTTTTAGTAGCTGGGGACACAATGGATTAGGTTTGCATTTTAGAAAGAGCACTGTCGCTTTTATCAATATATAGAGTCAGGGGAGAAGAGATGAGACCGAGTCCAGTTACAGGTGCCCTTCCATGATCTGAGCCGGAAATGTCAAGGTCCTAGACCACAGGACAGGAACAGATCTGAAAGCGGTTTAGGGTGAACTCCATCTTACTCAGTGGGGAAGGACATGGCTGCCAAAGCAGAGGTGATTTCTGCATTTTCTGCCTGCAGGGGGCAGCTGACCTGCTGTGGTCCTTAGTGAAGTCTGTGATGGGGGAGAAGGGGCTCAGTTTGGGCATCCTCAAGTTGCTCTTCCTGAATAGCTCGAAATCCTGAGCACCCAGTCAGATATTCCTGGCAAACACGCATAGAGGTCTGGAGCTCGAAGAGAAATCACTATCAGAACAAACTTGTGGAAGCCGTTAGCATGTGGGGATAATTGACGTGTTAACTGTAGATGACATTGTATAGCGAAAATGGGGTAAGTGAAAGTCAACCAGGTGTGGAACTCAGGGTGCCTCATGGAGGGGAGCGTGCGCGTTCACCCTGTGCTCTATGCAGTAGGCGCTCGATGGATGCCTGTTGAATGAGTAAGCGAGACACAGTGCCTTTAGAGACCATGGATGAGCACAGCCCTGCTGTAGCAGATAGGGGACCAGAACCCCATTTTCAGCTCCGAAGGGAAACTGCATTACTTTGCCATTTGAAAGAGGCTTTGGAAATGCAATGATCCTGATTTCCAAGTTTCCTGCTGCTAGACTGAGGCTATGAAAGATGCCTTCCTCCCCAGCACCTAGGCTGTGACTACAGCATTAGCCATATAATGTAGCCTTTTATAGCGCTGATAAAATAAGTTACTCATCTGCAGAATAAATAGCATAGTTGCAGTATTATTCTTGGCAGCTGAGCAGTTTGGTGGAGGGAGTTTAGGTTTTCATCAAGGATTTGGCCATCATACTGCTAGATGGTAATCTTCCTAAATGTTTCAAAAGTCAGTTTTCCTCTTTTTCATAATAGGTGCTTGGCTTTCTAATGTATGACCTTGAAAGCTCATTAGGGTTTCATAAAGGTTTTAATGGAAAAGTATTTTTTAAAGCAGATATGTCAATTTACCATAAAGTATCTCCCTGATCACTGAAGCCATATATTCATAATACCACAGTCATCCTCTCCCCAAACTGCTTCCCTGCCTTTCTTAATAACACAGTTCAGAGGCTGTCCGTCTCTGGTTTGTTTTGTTTTGCTAAATTTGCGGTTCTATTAAAACACAAAGAAAAGCAAGTCAGCATGAACAGTGCTCCAGATGCATTTTTCTGCAAAGGACAGGTATCCATTTAAAAACGTTTTTTGCCCTGGCTGGTGGCGCACTGGATGGAGCATCAGCCCAAGGTATGGATTCCTGGGTTTGATTCCTGGTCAGGGCACACAAGAGAAGCGACCATCTGCTTTTCCCCCCTCTTCTCCCCTTATCTCCCTCTTCCCCTCCTGAAGACAGTGGCTCAGCTGGTTCAAGCGTGGTCCCGGGTGCTGAGGATAGCTCAATAGACTGAGCCTGTGAGCCTCAGGTGCTATAATAGCTCAGTACTCGAGCATTGGCTCCAGATGGGGTTGCCGGGAGGATCCCGGTCAGGACACATGTGGGGAGTCTGCCTCACTATCTCCCCTCCTCTCATAGTAAAAAGAAAAAAGTTTTTTAATTGTCAATTTGGGATTAAATAACGTAAGGCAGCATGCAGACATTTCTAAATAACCAATTTTTCCCTTCTCAAAACAAATATTTCTGCTGATAAAAAGGTATTTTTAGAAACATAAAAATGTGTCAACAAAGAGAAAGTTTGCTGAAATAGTTCCTCCTAATTTAACCCATTTATTTTTCCCAGCAAAATCAACTAGGTTATCTGTGAATTCATCAAACACAAATAGAGACTGTAAGTTTATCACTAGTTCCCCTGATGTTTTCCTCCTGGAGAGGAATATCAGTTAACGGGAGACAAGAAACATTTGGGAGCTTTGATTGGTGTTCACACACAGACTAAGGAGAGCAAACCTTCCCATGCAGTCCGTGCCTTGGCTATGTCCCAGGCAGGGTGCCAGTTGTACAGAATTTGTTTGTTATTTGTCCTGTGTAACAATCTTGGCAAGCAGGGTTTTTTTTATATCAGTCTTCCCATATGAAGATTACTTCACCAAAGAGCACAAAGCTCTAAGCCAGGGGTCGTCCCTCTACACGTTGTCAGTTCAGTTAATCCTCCTAACGAGGAGCATGTTTAAAAATGGCAGCTTAGGTTTTTACTCCCGAGCCAGCAGAAAATAAAGTCTAAGCCTCTACTCAGAGTTGGATTCAGGGTCAGTCCACAGGAGAGGAGCGATCTGGGCCGCCTGGTACTTAAGACTGAGGAAGAGGCAACCAACGATGGAAACCGGAAGAGGAGATGCCTGTTGAACTAGACAGTGCGCAGAACCAGCAAGTTAAGAGTCACAGGGACGCAGCCTGCGCTCTTACACTTCGAGCTTCCCATCACTAAGGGAATCTGCCTTGAGACCAGGGAGCCTCCTGCTGCTGGAAGTTTCTACACAGATCCCCTGGGACCATTTCAGAAGAATATGTTGAAGAATTCTTAGGTGGGAAGTTAGGTGATGTTGTGGGTCTCTTCCACTCCAGCTGTCCCATAAGTGAAGTGTGACAGCATGTGGTCTGAATCAGACTCAGCAGGTTGAGTTTCCCCGCAGAGGTCCTCCTGTACCACCTGGCACCTGCAATACCAGCTAGAAAGTGGTAATGGAATGTTCGGAGCGAGGTTAGCGGCCGCCCCGTGTCCTGCACTTGTCCTACACCATAAGCATCGTCCCTTGATTTGCATTCTGGAGGGTGATTCTCGTGCTATGCTGTCCTCTTGGCCCTGTGTTTCTGTAGGACTTACAGGGAGAGTGTTAATATTGACCTGGGGTGGGAGTCTTTCAGAGCTAGGCTCGCTCCTTTCTTTAACGATAGCCCCTTCTTCCATTTCCTGGGACTCTTCCTCCACCCTGCAGCCCTGACCAGCTTCCCGGGTCATTCCTGTGCTCTCACCTTCCAAATATCGCCTCCCTCCCCACTCTTCTTCATTCCTGTCTTTCTTCAACTCATTGTTAATTATCTAATTGAAATTTACACCAGAACTGTTAGACCTAACCAAAGTAAAGTAGTTTCTATAAAAACCTGGTTATGATAGCAGCAGATGCCCTCTGTAGTCAACGCCCCTCTGTTTTCCAGTCTCAGCTGTGCTCCACAGCGAATGCCCAGGAAGGCGTGGCCCTTACTCTCACCAAAATGTAATCGTTTGGGTTGACGTTTCTTTTCATGGCTGATTTTCAGAGCCTTTTGTCCTGGGTCCCATCTCTTCTTTAAGAACCTGAGAACTTGTTTCTGTGTTGAGCTGTGAAATCGTCGCTCTGATAGCAATGGTCACTGTCATGTTCTTGACTCCGGCAGGCTGTGTTTGATGTGGACAAGAAGAAAGGGCTGACTCTGATTGAGCTCTGGGAAGGCCTGACCGTGGATGACATAAAGAAGAGCACTGGGTGTGATTTCGCAGTAAGTGTTGCTGCGAACAAGCCCAGCCGCTTTGCCTGTGTCTTCAGTGTGATGAATGGGTGTTTACAGGGCATGAACCATTCATCTGTGATCATTTTTGGAGCTGACCTTTGCAGAGAATAGGAGCAGAGGGGAGGGGCCCTCCAGATGGGAGCAGGTGGGAGCAGGAGCCGGCTCTGACTCACTGGCCCGGGTTTGGCTGGGGAGTCAGGAGCAGCGGGGTACAGACTGAGCGACCTTGAACTCGGAGCTACCCTCTGCCAAGTCCCTAGCAATCTTTGGTTACATATCAGCTGTAGCTAAACTTAATTAACTGAAAAATCTGAGCTGCACACAGAGAATTGATACTTCTTTATTTTTAAACCCATCTGTGGTTTATGCATTTCTCTTTGATTAGCTTCTGTGCCTTCTATGCCTGATTATTCCGTCTGTTGAAGTTGTTAGAATGTTGGGCTTCTGACACCTTTGGATTATAGTCACAAAATAAGTGTATCCTACCTTTGCAATAAAGCTCAGTGCATAAAACTCTGACTTAACAAAGTAGGTAAGTACATCGGGGGAGTATCCATTAAAGAAATCTCCAAGTCCCTTTTTAAAATAAAGAAAATAATATGGTAATATTAATAATTGCCCTTTAATGTAAGTGCTTATTTATAAATTACCAATTACCTGCCTAATGGGGGTTGAGAGGGTGGCTCATTCCATTTGAAGTTAATCAACAGTAAAGGTGAAATGTCTCTGATATAAAAATGAAGGAAAACAATTTGCTTCTCACCTTTTTAAAACAGATCTAGTTAAAATTAAATATGTTTATACGGTAGGAAACTGTTGCAGCTACGCATTCTGGAGAAAGTCATTTAACAAAACGTATTTGATAAATCACGTGTATGTTTCATGCATTTCTTCCTTAGGTTCTGTATGCTTGGCTGATACCTATCAGTGCATGACAAATTTCCGTAAAAACAATTTTGCTGCATAATTACCCACATAGAACTGCTTCTGGTACTGTATGAAGGTCTTTGTCTATTAACCTTTTCTGAATTTCTCTTTGGAGAAAAGAATTCTGCCAGCAGTACCATACACAAAAGACACATCTTTAATTACCTTTTCAGTAACCTTGGGGGATAAAAATGGGATGTGTCTGTACTTGAACTATTTAGAATTCCTTACTGAAGTGATGAAAGCAAACAATTCTTAATCAACTTTTCTTCATTTTTTTCCCTATGTGGGTGAGTTAGCCTCTTCTTCTTCAGCAGGTAGCATATTTGAGATCCACAAAAGGTTCAATCCTTTGCGGCCAAAGAGAATGTACAAAGGAGACCCTCATTGTTATTTATTTCTTTTTTTAATCATGCCAGTAAATCAGGAATGAAAAAGATGGATTCTTACTGTTTTGCTTTGTTGTTTTGTTTTGTTTTTTAAGTGCCAGCTTCCATATCCTGCATTGAAAAATATCTCAAGGTTTCTCTTTTACTACAGTATCACCCGTCCTCTTTTGACATTGACCTGTAATCTTGTTTTCTCCAAATTAGGCTGTGAGATGAAATGATAATTTGTCAGTGTTGTCCTAGAAATGAAAAGGTGTAGCATCGGCTGAGCCACCTTGACCAAAGAAGTAGCTTTTGAGGACCTGTTGATTGATGGCATCTCTTAGACCTTCACAGATGAGGTCACAGATAGCAGAGGGTGTCTCTGTAAGGCTAGGGACTAGAGGGCTCGGATTAAGAAAATGTTCTGTTCGATCACAGGGTTATTGATGAGATGCATTTAATAATAAATGTACATTGAGCCATAACATTTCTATATTGGATAACTCAGAAGGTATTCTGAGTTATAATTCACAAGCTAAACTACTCCATGCGATTATGTCGGCATAGGTAGCCTTTTACTCCATATGTGACTGTGTACAAGTTACTCCAGATTTCTGCTTCAGAAGAGGCCTGCTCAGCCTTTGCTGTATAACTGAAAATGAATATTCTAGAAGGGAATAGCCAGGCTATTGGTGTAATTAAGAAAAAAAAATGGTAAAAACCTAGATCAAAGTAATTGTGAAACTGTGTTGGTAAAAGTCCCTGATAACTAAGAATATGGGCAAGGGAATGGTCAGGTAGACAGAATGTAGCTATAAACTGATTGAGAAAATACAGAGAATCTCAAAGAAAAAGACAAAATATGACAGCATCAATAATAGGACGTGACAAATTTGTGCTTTCTACGTATTAAAAAGTAATTGTTCTAATGAAATATTTGGGCATTAAAAAAACGAAAGACTCTCTAAGGCTTTGCTGTGTACCATGGCACAGTTAGCAGCAAAAGAACATGTGGAAAGAAACAGTGTCCTTCACGTGTCATCTGAAACAGCTTCTTAAAAAATGCGTTGAAGACACAACAATGTATGAGTTATATTAACGACACTTTGCCAGCTAAAAGGAGTTTTCTTTTCAGTTGGTAGGAGAGTCTCATAAAAGTCTAGAAGTCCAAAAGAGGCTATGGAAATTTCATCATTGAAACACACATATAGTTACATCCCTGGAACCTCCACCACAGTCCAGAAATAATATTCTGGTGGAGAATAGTTCACAGCAAGAGAATTATAACCGACAGAGACCTTGTTCCATATGATCACTCTTCTTCAAAATGCAGCTGCTATAAAGACAGGGACTGTCCTCTGTGTTTCTTGGGGGTTGAGTTCTCAGTGTATTGGAAGCGATCAAGGAGCCGGGCAGGTCGAGGTAAAAAGATCACTGTTATGATAAAGGCTGGGATGGACGCCACAGCAGGCTTTTCAGAAACGAACTCTGGAGGGGGGAGAGAGTTCAGCCCCTGGTTCCAGGCAGCCTTGGGAAACTTTCATAGGCTTCCCACGCAGAGGCGACCCTTTGCCGCTGAGCTTCTTCCCACACGTTCCCGTGCGTCTGAGGGCAGAGCAGCGCGTGCCCCTTCCAGAAGGCCATGAAATGTGAACGCAGTAACAAATTGGTCCAGTGCCGACTCCCAAGGGTCTTGGTCTTATTCTCCAGGCGGAAGTATACCTAAACCGCCAGGGGCAAAGCCCTAAATACGAAAACTACTCATTGGTGTGTTTGCAATGGAATCTGAAAGAATCAAGCTGCAGACATTCTTTGCCAAGTTGAATATATTTATATTCTCAATAGTTTTTATGAACTGGCATTATGCCAGAATTAAACAGTAAATCTTGGGATTTCACTGGCCTGGGAAGGCAGACAGATCATTGGCTTATCTTCTACACTTAAATCATATAGTCTTTTTTGTTGTTAATTTTACATGTTTGTTTTATTGATTTTAGGGAGTGGAAGAGGGAGGGAGAGAGAGTAAGAAAAAAACAGGAATATCAGTTTGTTCCTGTAGGTGCCCTGACCAGGGATGGAACTAGCAATAGCAACCTCTGCACTTTGGGATGATGCTCTAACCAACTGAGCTATCTGAAGAGGGCTTAAATCACATTGTCTTATGCTCAGCCTGTAGATCACCTTGGCAGGATAATCTGCTTCAGCTTGCAGGATTTTTCAATATTAATGAAAAAGAGAACAGAATGAAAAATTGTGGTTTAGTAGATGTTTTTCATTAAAAAATAGATGGGGGACTAAACTTTTTTTTTTTTTTAATGAGAAAAGATAGGCCAAGTCAATCTGTATAAAGCTTTATCTTCTTCTAAAAGTCAGTTTCCACACTGAGGATATGAATGATATTAAGAGTTCAAAATATGGCCTGACCTGTGGTGGCGCAGTGGATAAAGCGTCGACCTGGAACACTGAGGTCACCAGTTTAAATCCTTGGCCTTGCCTGGTCAAGGCACATATGGGAGTTGATGCTTCCTGCTCCTCCCCCCTTCTCTCTCTCTCTCTCTCTCTCTCTCTCTCTCTCTCTCTTTATCTCTCTTTCTCTCTCCTCTCTAAAAGTTGAATAAAGTCTTTAAAAAACTTCAAAATATGGCCAGCATGACAAGAAAAAGGATCAGATGTTTAGTTTAAAAAATTAAGGCATCATTTCCTTTTAAAGGAAATGCTATAAAGACTCTATTAGAAATTACCATTTTCAAAAAAAGCAGAGTTTTATTTCTTTAAGTTATTTCCACAGATGCTCTGTTATTTAAAAAAAGAAAATGGATTGTTTGTGAGACAGACTTTCTAAGTACTCAGAGTCCATATGTCTTTTATTCTTTTCAGGAGAGTTGAAGTTCTGTGCAAATGTGAGCCATGACTTTTATCTATTTGTTATATGTCTACTTTTGTCTATTATTGTACATCCATTCTTGGAACTGAAATCTGAATGAGATCTCATTTATTTTAAGCTGTATACCAAGGCACACTGATCCTTTTTATTCTGGCCATGTCATTCTTTTAATAGAAAAATATGGCCCTGGCTGGTTGGCTCAGAGGTAGAACATCATGTGGAACCTATCATGTGGAAGTCCCAAGTTCGATTCCCAGGCACACAGGAGAGGCGACCATCTGCTTTTCTCCTTCTCTCCCTTCTCTCTCTTTCTCTTTTCCCCTTCTGTAGCCATGGCTCGATTGATTTGAGCACAATAGCCCTGGGCGCTGAGGATGGCTCCATGGAGCCTCTGCTTCAGGTGCTAAAAATAGCTCGGTTGCTAGCACCCCCAGATGAACAGAGCATTGGCCCCAGATGAGGGTTGCCAAGTGGATCCTGGCCAAGGTGCATGAGGGAGTCTGTCTCTTTATCTCCCCTACCCTCACTTAAAAAATAATGATTTGACTTTGGTTGATGGATATTCAACATAGTCAACAGTTCAAATACTATAGAAACGTTTACCTGAGACCTATGTACTTTTTTTTTTCTTTTTTCTTTCTCTCCCCAGTACATCCCCCCCGCCGTCTCCCTCCCTGTAACTCTCTCCCCCCTTCCCTCCAGGATTTGCTTTTCTGCTCTCATCCCATCCTATCACCCTATCACCCTCTTTCCCTCTGTTTGTTTTCCTTCTGGATCCTTTGATCCTGCCTCTGTCTCTATTCTGCTCCTCAGTTCATATTGTTCATTGGATTCCTCAAATGAGTGAGGTCATATGATAGTTTTCTTTCTCTGTCTGGCTTATTTCACTTAACATAATAGTTTCCAGGTCCATCCATGTTGTCACAAAAAGTAATATTTTCTTCTTTTTCATGGCCCCATAGTATTCCATTGTGTATGTACCATAGCTTTTTAATCCATTTATGTACTCTTATTGATCAATGTCACCCTGTTAAATTTTATTTCCTAAAATTTTTTTAAATATTCAAAAAAGGAGAATATTAACTCTTGACATCATAAAGATTTAATACAGAAAAAGTTTATAAATAAACTAAAAATATTTAACTTCATCAAGTCCAAATAATTGTCTTCTCCAATCTTTAATACTGACTTAACCAGTTAGAAACCTTTTTTAAGTTCTTTGAAGTTTATGTAATCCACTCACTCATTTTTTCATGCATTAATTTTACAAAATATTAACCGTTTATTCTGGAAGGCAAAATAGTAGTGTCGGATCTGTGGTGGCGCAGTGGATAAAGCGTCGACCTGGAACACTGAGGTCGCCGGTTCAAAACCCTGGGCTTGCCTGGTCAAGGCACACATGGGAGTTGATGCTTCCTGCTCCTCCCTCCCCCTTCTTTCTCTCTGTCTCTCTCTCCTCTCTAAAAAAAAAAAATAGTAGTGTCAGCCAGTGGTTGATGGTCATTGGCACCAATTCAGCAACTGGGGTACAGTGAAGAAGGAAACTTTATTCAGTGCAGAATAGCTCACTTGTGATACAGCAGGGCTGTGAGGCAGCCGTAGGGTCAATTGTCCCTGAGGCTAGGCCCCTGTACAGCTAGACTGCTCTGCTCTGCTCTGCTCTGCTCTGTTCTAGCACGACATCTCTGGTATTTCAGCTCAGCCAGGGAAGTGTGGTCATTGTTGGAAAAGCAGTGTGCTCCCAGAGCCGGGGGTTACTCACTTATATGAAAGAGGTCTCTGCCCCTGGTTCCAGACTGGTCTGTCCACATGCTAATGAGGACTCCAAATCCTCGCAATTTGATTGGTCCAAAGGGCACTGTCCTGGTTGGTCAGAATAGAGTTGTGCCACTCTGAGACAATGGGAAAAGCCTCAGTCCTATTGGTTGAAATAGGACTCCAGGAACTCATTTATAAGGATTGGCTCAGATGGTTGAAACACAGGGTGGGTGGGCAGTTCAGGGCAGGCTTCTCCTAGAAATTTGGTTTGTGTGAGAAGGCCCTGTGCATAAGTGCTGCTGGGGGGGGAGGGGTGGTGGTGGTGGTGGGTGTGTGTGTGTGTGTGTGTGTGTGTGTGTGTGTGTGTGTGTGTGTGTGTGTGTTGAGCCCAGTTAGCCACCAGGAGCCTTTCTTAGTAGACCTCTTCTTTCTCGATGTCCACTCTAGTTAAACCTCAGATGGTTGAAACACAGGGTGGGTGGGCAGTTCAGGGCAGGCTTCTCCTAGAAATTTGGTTTGTGTGAGAAGGACCTGTGCATAAGTGCTGCTGGGTAGTGTGTGTGTGTGTGTGTGTGTGTGTGTGTGTGTGTGTGTGTGTGTTGAGCCCAGTTAGCCACCAGGAGCCTTTCTTAGTAGACCTCTTCTTTCTCGATGTCCACTCTAGTTAAACCCACTTAGATTGTCACATCTTTGAGGGGCTCAAGAAAATCACCTAAATTTTAATATTTCCTACTGTGCATTCCATGGGGACTGACTTACTAGGACTCAGTGGGTATTTGCCAGATAAATGGAAAAATCTGTACCTGGCATTACACCTTGAAATATCTGTGGCAGTGGAACCAGACTACTTACATTTAGGTCTCTCCTTCCACCATTAAATGTCGATCCGTGCTTATGTTTCTCTGCTTCAAGACCCCCAGGAATGCATTTGCTGTTCCGTACATTGAATATAGAGTCAACATTTGATATTTTTTAATGCTGTTTTTGTAATGACTTGGAATCTTTTTTACTGCCTTTATATTATTTCCATTATGATTATGAAATACCACTTTGTCATTGACTGTTCATCTCTTTATTAATACAGGGTGGAGCATAAATAGGTTTACAGCTGTGAGTATGTTAGTTTATTCTTGTATTATTACTTATTAATTATTTTCCATACGAACAACTGTAAACCTACTTTTGTCCCACCCTGTATGTATCCAGTGAATCCAAAGACTACAGTAAGTGTCTCCTAATGAAACTGTGAGTTGACTGTATCTGTTCTGAGGATCCTGAGACATGTGCCTTAATGTCTGTTCTGAGTGCGGTCTCAGAGGCGTTAATCTCAGAACTCAATGGTCCATTTAGTAGAGAGCTTGGTTGTCTGGACCCTTTATTTGTCTCCCTCTGCTCCTCCACCCCCTCGTTTTGATCTTAATGATCCTTAATGTAGGAGCTTCTGTGGAAGAGCGTTAGGATCTGCTAAATACACACAATGCAAGCAGAAAAGGACTTCTCCATCTTGATTCCAAATGGAGAGAACAAAGAAATTCCAGGTGATAATGTTCACAGAAAGCTTGGAAATCAAAAGGAATGATGTTTATACCATGAGGCTTTTCATAATTTGGTTATTTTTCTCTCTTTCTTTTACCAGGTTTCACCAAAACTCATGCCAATGCAGCAGGTCGCAGCTTGAAATGTGGAATAGACATCTGTCCCAGGCCTGTGTGTTTTTGTTTTTTTCATTTTAACCACAGAGGATTTCATTTAAATAAATGATCAGTAATAATAACTATATTGAAACAAGCAGTTTTTGACTAGGTTTTTCTAGCATTTTATGCTTTATGCAGCCTGTTCTCTCAAGCATGCTATGACATTTTAATGAAAAAAAGAGAAAAAATATGATTACCTTATTTGTTTTATAAGTGCTGGGAAGGATATCTTTATAATTGGTGCTCACATTGGATTTTTCACCAGCTTCTGTGGTATATACGCTGGGATGCGTGCGGTTTGCACCTGAACGGGTGGTAGGAAGAGTTCCACTGACGTACTTTCCCTTCTAACGGACCCGCGAGAGTAAGAATGGGGGAGAAGTGTGACTCCCGCAGTCTACCCGCGGCAGCATTGCACTAGGCCTGAAAGATGGCATCTGTGTGAATTTTGATTGGGAGAAATGCTGTCTTAACAATTGTTTTGGCCTCCTCTGACTTTTCTTTCGAGGCTCTGATTGTGTGATTACATCTTGTTTTCCTAGAGCACCTACTACCTCTCTTCCTCCCACACTTTTTGTAACTAAGTAAGTGCCCAAGAAGGAAAGCAGAAGCATGCTTGCTTGGGAGAAGTTAACTAGTTCGGAGGAAAGACTATAGGTGCAGGGCTGGTATGTGCCGACATCCTACCAAAGGTGGCCTTTCCGAACCAACCAACCATCTGTGCTTTGCCGAAACCTCACTGACATAGTCAGTTTCCTCATTTTGAAATGGTGCAGTATTCACATTTATATGAATATATATATATTCATATATATATGAATATTTTCTCTGTTATTAAGAACAAGTGGGCTACGTGAACAATACTTGCTCTTAAGCCAAGAAGTTCTGCGGGATAATTTTCAAGAATCCACAGTCACAACGCACAGCTTTGCTTTTTGTTTGTTGTTTTGTAAATTCTTTTCAGGCTTTCTTATTTCTGGTCAGAAAAGTAATATTGAATGCCTTTCTCTATAGCACAAGGCTCTTTCTCTGACTAGAGCTACTTCTTGAACAAAATACTTTTAATTCAACTCTATCCAAATAGGGGAAAGAAGGATGAACAAATCCAGGATTTGAAGAGCTGTGAGTGAGTCCTCATTGTTAGAAAATAAACGCAGTGGTTAGGTTTTATAAGGAACTGCTTCTGAGAGATGTCCTCAGTACCAGACAGTTGCTCATGGAGTCAACGAGTGTTCTGGGGATCAAACTGAGAGACAGGCAGGCATAGCAGAGCGCAGTATGCCTTTCCTCTGCACCAGACATAGGAATGTATGCATGCTTTTCGCGATGGTTGTCATTGAAATTCACTTTCTCTTCAAATACAGCTACTGTTGTGTCATGCATGGTGTTAGAGGGAAGAGAGGGACTTTTTTTTTTTTTTTTGAGAAGCACACTCCATATGTAAAATTGTCTTTTCCACTGGCTTCGTGGTTGAAAGCATACTCTCCCAGTACTGGTCAAATGGACTCTTTTTAGAATTTGTGAGGTCTAGAGAATAATATATATGTTAGAGTAATGACTTGGGAAAATGTATGTTATTGATGACAGCTATATTTGCAAACTTCCTTGCTTATCATTCCAGTCTGTTACTATAAGACAGGGGTCGGGAACCTTGCGAGAGCCAGATGTGACTCTTTTAATGGCTGCATCCGGCTCGCAGACAAATCTTTAATAAAAAAAAATAATAACATTAAAAATATAAAACATTTTCATGTATTTCAATCCATTCATTTCCTACTGCTCATGTTCATGGTTGCGGGTGGCTGGAGCCAATCACAGCTGTCCTCCAGGACAACACCAAATTTTTATTGGATAATGCGTAACATACCCTGGCCGTTGTATGGCTCTCATGGAATTACATTTTAAAATATGTGGCATTCATGGCTCTCAACCAAGAAGGTTCCCGACCCCTGCTATAAGATAATGTATTTCTAAGAATGTTCCCAACTTTGAATGGCAAAGCCTAAAAGGATGACTTTATATTCTTGCTTAAAGAGTGCCATGGATATTAAGAAATACAATAAATATTCCAAATTGATGTAGATTGGTGTGATTGTCCTTTGTCTCGCTTGGGAATGGTGTGACTACACACGGAAAGAACATGAGAGAAATCGGTAGAATGGTCAACAGTAAAAGTCAGCACACTTTTCTGCTTCTAAGTAAGTTTTTGCTTTTCTTTTTATCTTACCAAAGATAAGCTATTTTCCTTCACAAAAGAACAAAGGAATTTCTGGGGGGATGGGAGGTGGGAGAGGGGAGTAAATGGTGATGGACAGAGACTTGACTTGGGGGGGATGAACACACAATACATTGTACAGATGATGTGTTATAGAATTGTGCACCTGAAACCTATATAATTTTGTTAACCAGTGTCACACCAATAAATTCAATTTAAAAGAAGAGCAAATGAAATGTTTACCTAAATGAATTCTGCACTTTACTCCTTATCAGAGGCAATCATTTGTCTATAAAAATTGAGTATCCCAGGCTTCATGTGTTAATATATATGTATATATATTTGCTTTTATCTAACATTTCCTTAGGATACACATACGTCAATTAGTTTCTTGGTGGTGTGTTGAGTTTGCTTGCATTTGACCTAGTCTGCCCAGTTTCTGTATTACTCCTCTGGTAAGAGGCTCTTCCCTGGCCAAGGATTGGGTGTGTGGCCAGGACATGCCATCTTTGGTAGTTATCCTCTGTCCACAGTAGTTATAGCCAGGGGTATACGACACAAGATGTACCAGTCAGTTGTTCCTTCCATGTTTAAAAACTGAAAATGAGAGAGAAGCCAATTTTCTGATTCCTTTCTGGTCACTGTGCCCTAAGAATGTGAGTCTGATGTCAACACCCCATCTCCCCTCCTCACCCCCAGTCCCAGCATGCACCCTACCAGAGCTGAGCTCCAATCAGAGAGAAAGAAGCTGCAACACAAGACATTGAGCTGTAGGGAGGGAGCATCCTGGTGGTATTTCGGTTCCTAGTTCTGCACGTGCCTGAGACCAATTTCCCTCCAGCTATACTTGTTTGTGAACCCATAGATCTCCCTCTTTGCTTGAGCTGGGTCTTTGTCACTGACAACCAGAGTGTGAACTCAAACACTGCTTGTAATTCTTGAGTCCTGGGAAGGATCTGCTCTCCAATAAAAGGCAGAATATGAGCAAAACTGCTTATACCTGGGGCCAGAGAACACACAAAAGACCATTTTTAGGAGGGTAGTATTTTCTTTCTCACAATTTCAGTATAGTGAGCACAACTTTGAAAATTATTCCAGTGGAAGTATAACAAATCTATTCAGTGAATGGCTCTCCGTGCATTGACCTTCTCCCTTTCCTTGCAGGGTGTAGTCTTGAGTTCTCAGCTCATTTCCAGATTCTTCATCATTAAAATGAGGAGAGTGTACTGTTCCTCTAACATGTAATTGCAAAGTTCATCGAAGATCTGGTTGCAAATACTGATAGACCTTTTAAAAATGCTGTATCGTATTACCTGGAGCCAGAATTGTCCATTGTTCTTATCCTTTTATTTTTCATTGTCTACGCTGCCATTCCACCTAAGACCACACTGAGTTTCAAAGTGGGTTTAAGTATAAATATTAGTAAATGTGATGTATTCTGAATGCACGTCTGTGCGACATATGCCTGAAGTCTCCTGCTTCGATAGCGTTATTTGTGTCTGAGAAAAATCATCCAAAAACACCACCCTTTCTGGACCACACAGCAAGGGTTGTGAGAGTGATACTAGCACTGATCCAGGTAACTAATTGTTAAGTCAGTTCCTTTCATCAAAGGCACAGTCAGTACAAAAGGTATTTGGTTGTGGAGGTTAAATATGTTAGATTATCATGGTCATTATTACCTTGAATGGGTGCCACTCTAGGTAGTTCACTTGGAAACGACCTCAGACAACTACGCTGACTCTTATGCAGTATGACCCACATTGGGTCTATGGGAAACACTCCACCAATTTCCATGGAAATATGGGAGCCCAGGTACTCAGTATAGTCATTGTTGTACATTTGGCTCATTTGTAGACATTCCATCTCTTACCCTTTAAAATTTTCAAGAGGAAATAGTGGGATTGGAGGTGGCATCTCCCGCTTCGCCTTCTTGGAGTTAAGAGTGCCCTATAGCTCTCTTTATATCTTCTCATAAATTCTGTAATCTCCAGTTCCCAACTCTTCTATGTGCTCAGTGTGAGAAAGATTTGAAGGGTTGTCTAATTCCCAGCCATATATTTCAAACTGTATGGATAGTGGCCTCACATTAGAATGTAGTGTAGTGTGTGTGTGTGTGTGTGTGTGTGTGTGTGTGTGTGTGTGTGTGTTAGCATCTTGTATTAGTTTAACTCTATGATTCACTCATGATAGGTTTCCAAATATGTTTATTGAACCAGTTTACTAGTTGAAAACATGAAGTGACCGGAGGATTTCCCTCCACTACACCAGTAGGTCAGACCTGTAAGGAAGGTCTAGGAAAGCAAAGAAAAGCAGGAGGTGGAATCTGGAGGTGCCAGCGAAGCAATGAGACCTGCAGCCACTGTGCTGCACTTTATACTGGGCAGCGCTTCTGAAACATGCTGCTCTCTCATTTCATCCTCACAATAATTTGCCAGGGAGACATTATTATCTCCATTAAAGTTAACTTCATTAGTCTGAGGGAAGTAACGTCCATCAATTCTTCAATCACATTAGCCTTTCAGGGATAATGCTGGATTTTGCCAAGGTGGTTAATGAGATGTGAATTAAATTCCCTGAATAGAACTGGATTTGTTACTCTGGTAAGCTATAAAACGGAGTCCAAAACCTGTAAACCTAACGGGGTGGGTCTACAAGTTCTGTCCTCCCTGTCCACACAGCTCTTGTGCACCACCTAAGGAAATGGGCGGGGAAGGAAATGAAAGAGGCTGATGGCACCCACCAGGCACATGTTCCTGTGGAAGACTTGGTTTGCTCAGAGGAAAGGCCCTGTGTGATCGACCGTAGGGAGGAATGCTCAGCTGACAAGTAGGATAGGCCGATGGACACTGCTGCTGTCGTTGTGTGTGAACCCCTTTCTGAAATCTGCAAATCTGAAATTGGTATAACCTTCACCTGTGTTCAGAGTCAGCTGTGGCTCAGACTCATTCAGCTGACCTTGGAGAGAAGGTTGATATTGACATCCAAAAAATACATGTTATTGGTGACAGGGAGAGAGTCTCCCTCAGTGAGATCTAGTGCCACGCCCTTCAGCAGAGAACACAGGGTCCACGGAAGGAAGAAAAGGGAGCTAATGAGGGTGGGGGTAGGGGTGGGAAGATAGTAAGGCCATCAAGACACCAATGAGAACATTCAATTGTTACTATTTCTCTGAATATAAGACCATCAATTTTTTATTGTGGTGAGGACAGTTAACATGAGATTTACTCTCAACAAATACAGTAATGTTACCTATAGATTCATTGTAGTGCAGCAGATTTCTAGAACTTCCTCATCTTGTATAATGGAACTTTCTATCCATGGAGCAGCAAGTCCTCATTTCCCCCTCAACCCAGCCCCTGGCAACACCATTTTCCTCTCTGTTTCCCCGAGTTTGACTGTTTTAGATAACTCATGTAAGTGGAATCAGGCTGAATATGTCTTTCTGTGACTCATTTCACTTAATATAATGGCATATTTGGTGCATATAGCAGGATTTCCCTCTTTTTTGTGAAAGTATTCTTAGTTTTGCACTTTATCTTTTTTTTTTTTTTAAGATTTTATTTATTGATTTTACAGAGAGACAGGACAGGGGTGGGGAGCAAAAAGTATAGTTGCTTCACTTTAGTTGTCCAGTGCTTGCTTGTTGCTTGTTATATGTGCCTTGACTGTGCAAAACCAGGGTTTCGAACTGGTGACCTCAGCGTTCCAGGTCGACGCTCTAGCCACTGCACCACCACAGGTCAGAAAAGTATTCTATTGTATGTATGACCAAATTTCTTTATCCATTTATCCACTGATGAGCATTTAGGTTGTTTCTATAGCTTAATTATTGTGAATAATATTGCAACAAATAGGGGAGTGCTAATATATTTTTGAAATCTTGATTTCATTTCTTTTGGAGATATTCCCAAGAGTGGGGTTGATGGATCAATTGGTCATTCTGTTTTTCTCTTTTTTTTGAGGAACCTTTATACTGCTTTCCATAACATCTGCAGCATTTTGCATTCCTACCAAAAGTGTACAAGGATTTCAGTTTATTCACATCCTTGTCAACTTTTTTAATATAATAGCTATCCTAATAGGTGTGAAGTGATACCTCATAGTGGATTTGATTTGCATTTCCTTGATGGTGAGTGATGAGTATCTTTTATATACCTGTTGGCCATTTGTATATTTTCTTTGGAAAAATGCCTATCTAAATTCTTTGCCCATTTTTTAAATTGGATTATTTAAATTTTTGCTATTGAGTTGTAAGATTCCATATAGATATATCTCTGTAGCCCTACTTGTCTATTTTTGCTTTGTTCCCTGTGTTCTTGGTGTCATGTCCAAAAAGTTATTGTCAAGACCAATATTCAGAAGCATTTCTCCTTGTTTTCTTCTCCAAGTGTTATAGATTGAGGCTGTATGTTTAAATCATTAGTCTGTTTTGAATTATTTTCATATAGGGTGTAAGGTATGGGTCTAATTTTATTCTTTTGCCCACAGAAGTCTGGTTTTACCAGCACCATTTGTTGGAGAGACTTTTCTTTCCATTGTGTATTCTTGGCAGCCTTATTGAAAGCCAGTTGACCTTTTTATTTGTGGGTTTACTTCTGGGCTCTCTGTTCAATTTCATTGGTCTGTATCAGCAATTTTTAACCTTTTTCTCATAGCACACATAAACTAATTACTAAAAATCTGTGGCACAGCAAAAATATATATATTTTTCTGCTGATCTGACAGAAAAACAGGTATAATTTTGATTCATTCTCATTGGACAGCTATTGTGTTGGCTGTTGTTATATTTTAATTTGACAGTCTAAGGGAAAAGAAGTCAGTGCCCTTGACTAAACATTCAGGTATTACATATTTTCAGAATTCTTGCTGCACACTGGTTGCAAATCACTGGTCTATATATCATATATATATCTGCACACACCATCAATTTTAAAATGCCCTATGATTTTATTTGATTTTTTTATCACTTAAAAGATTTTTTATCACTTGCTAAGGTTTTTTAGACTATCCCTCAGTCTCAGATGAGTTTGTGTAGTACTCCCTTTTTGTATTTAAAAGAAGATCAGTAATAGATGCTTTATTCAGCTGATAGACATCAAAAGCAGTTATTGGCACAAGAAATCTACCTGTCTTAAAGTTTGTGCTTTTATAATCCAGGGCTCCTCATTGACAAGAGAATTCAAGTGTCCAAGGGACAGGCTGGGGGTGGGGATTGGTCAGGAGCAGGGTGGGAGGGAAAACGGTGCCTGCTGCTCACAAGCAGTAGGGCTTCCAGAAGTGAAAGGAGCCAAGACAGTCCCATGTGAAATGCATCTCGATTTCAGAGATGATAAAATGTGGGAGACTGTTCATCTGAGAATCAATGCATTGGAGGAGGTCCTCTAAGGCCTTTCTGAATTAACATAATGCCTGATTTAAGAATCGTAAAGAAACACATTGTTATAACTTTCAAGTATGTACAGAGATGACTGCATAGGAAAAGACCCTCCAGAACACACTTTAGGCCTCACCAGGTAGCTCAGTTGGTTAGAGCAGTGGTCGGCAAACCCATTAGTCAACAGAGCCAAATATCAACAGTACAACAATTGAAATTTCTTTTGAGAGCCAAATTTTTTAAACTTAAACTACAGTATATAGATAGGTACATTCCTTGTCTAGGTAGCAGCCGCACTCAAGGGGCCGAAGAGCTGCATGTGGCTCACGAGCTACAGTTTGCCGACCACTGTTAGAGCATTGTCCTGACATGCCAAGGTTGTGGGTTCTATCCCTGCATGGATGGGTGGAACTTTGAATTGATATTTCTCTATCTCTTTCTCTTTCTTTCTCTCAAATCAATCAATAAGATTTTTTTAATTTTTATTTTTTATAATTTTATTTTTTTTAATGGGGCAACATCAATAAATCAGGATACATATATTCAAAGATAACATATCCAGGTTATCTTGTCTTTCAATTATGTTGATTACCCATCACCCAAAGTCAGATTGTCCTCTGTCACCTTCTATCTTGTTTTCTTTGTGCCCCTCCTCCTCCCCCTTTCCCTCTCCCTCTCCCCCCTCCCCCCGTAACCACCACACTCTTATCAATGTCTCTTAGTCTCACTTTTATGTCCCACCTACTTATGGAATAATGCAGTTCCTGGTTTTTTTCTGAGTTACTTATTTCATTTCTTATGTTATCAAGATACCACCATTTCGCTGTAAGTGATCCGATGTCATCATTTCTTATGGCTGAGTAGTATTCTATAGTGTATATGTGCCATATCATCTTTATCCAGTCATCTATTGACGGGCTTTTTGGTTGTTTCCATGTCCTGGCCACTGTGAACAATGCTGCAATGAACATGGGGCTGAATGTGTCTTTACGTATCAATGTTTCTGAGTTTTTGGGGTATATACCCAGTAGAGGGATTGCTGGGTCATTAGGTAGTTCTATTTTCAGTTTTTTGAGGAACCACCATACTTTCTTCCATAGTGGTTATACTACTTCACATTCCCACCAACAGTGTATGAGGGTTCCTTTTTCTCCACAGCCTCTCCAACATTTGCTATTACCTGTCTTGTTAATAATAGCTAATCTAACAGGTGTGAGGTGGTATCTCTTTGCAGTTTTGAATCAATAAGATTTTTAAAAACAAAAGAGCCTGTTTGTGGCTAGAAAAGAATTGGTAATTATATTAGTGTATATGTAAACAGTGTTTTAAAATTGTTCTTCCAAGCAGTCTGCATGCTTATTATGTAATCCGTCCATCATGGGTAGCCGTCCAAGTATGTCTCCATGTACTTCCTGTCTTTCTCCACTAATTCACATCTTTAGCATATACACAATTTCTATCTTTACACAAGTAAAGATGAAAGTTTACATAAACAAACTTGTAGAAGATCAAAGCATTTGAGAAGGTATTTCCATTATGTCAGTCATATCAAACTCAATATGAGATTGTCCGAGAGCAACACCATTTGGGATAAATGTTGCTATGAAATATATGTTTGTGACACCCCCCCCCCATTTGTTGAAACCCTAATCCCTGGTATGATGGGTTTTATAGATAGGGCTTTTGGGAATAATTAGGCTTAGGTGAGGTCATGAGATGGAGCCTCCATGGTGAGATTAGTACCTGTGTAAGAAGTGGAGGAGACCAGCACCGTGTCTGTCTCTCTCTTTCTCTCTCTCTCTCTCTCTCTGCCACATGAGTATCTAGCAAGAAAATGGCCATTTACAAACCAAGAAAAGGTCTTTCCAGACACCAAATTTGCCTGTGCCTTGATCTTGGAATTCCCAGCCTCTAGAGTATGAGAAATAAATGTTTCGTGTTTAAGGCACCTAGTCTGTGACATTTGTTATGGCAACTTAAACTGACTAAGGCACATGCAAAGAAAAAAAAAATTAAAAAGAATATAACTATTGGGAGAGAATGAAAAACATGGAATATTTAACCTGCAGGAGCAAAGCTAAAAGGAATAATTTAATAAGAATTTAAATAACTGCTATATATATCTAATGAACAGTGTCCTAAACACAAAGAGGAAGAATAGGACGGTGAGGAATTATAATTTAGACAGCAGCAAAGCAGCATTTACTGATAATGACATTTTAAAGAACAGGAAATGATCTACCTATTCATTCGTTCATTCATTCATTGGTGGGAGTTGAGGGAAGCAGAGGGACAAGAGAGGTATCGTGTAATTGATCTGTAGGCAGTCTTGAAAGACACTAGTCTTGAAATCTGATATTTAAGGAAATTGCTACTGGCTTGACCATCTGGATTCTCTTTGCAGACCTATCAACTCTCATTATCACAAGAAACCTGTTAGCATATCTTGGCAGACTAGTTGCTCAATAAATTTTTAGTAAAGGAGTGAGTAAATTAAAGGGCAGATGAATTAATGAAATATAATTCAGCAGCACAGGATTATATTCATACAAAATTCAGTGTTTCCTTTTAAATTTGTATCTCCAAATAGTGGCAGCAAATAAACACAAAACTGGTTTGGTGATATGCCTATAATTATTTAGGTCTCTCTCTCTCACTCTTTCTCTCTCTCCCCTCCCTCCCCTTTTCTCTCCAGTCAGGGTCCAGTGAGGTTACAGAAACTACCAGTAAGCCAAACAGGAAAAACTTGATGTAAAGAATTCTTTATTATAGCAGAGGGTTGGAGTGATGAGGAATTGGAAAGTAAGAACATGAGAACTTTAGATAACGTGTGGGTAGTGGACATGAGGACCAGCCATACCTTAGTGTTGAGATAGAGCATCCAGGAAGACCTTCCAGGGCTGAGCTCCAGCCTTGTGGGAAGGCACCACTGTGGCTTGCTGGACAGTAGACAAGTCACCATGATGCCAGGCCAGAAAAACTGACTGAAAATATGCCTCTGAGGTGCCAGAGGAAGCTATTCCCAGGGAGAGAGCTGGGCTTCAGGAGTTGCCACAGAGCTACCCGAGGGGCTGCTGGGGCAGCTGCTCACAGTGAGGGGCACTTGCAGTGCTCACTGCAGAGCCAGCAGGGGGAGGTGCTGGCACTGGGCCCACAGGCCACCGCACACTGCGTTAACCAGGACCTGGAGACGCTGGTTGTCTGTGTTTCTGGATGCTGGAGAAGCTGTGAGGGCTGTGGGGGCTACTTGCTGCTTACAAGAGAGCAACCCATAGCAGGAGGAGAGACTTCCTCCACTGTCTCTCTAGCACCTTCTACTGACACACCTTAGCATCCTGCCAGGAAGCAGTAGCCCATCTGTAGGGCCCATCCCCATTATAATGGAGCAGAATGAAGGGTGGTTTGGAGCTGAAAGGCAATAAACTGGCAACAGCACTTGCTATGAACTGCAGCCTGCTAGCTGCTAGGGATAGAGAGTCGAGAGAAATAGCTCTTAATCAAATAATCACACTTAAAGGAAACTCGTAATTGTGTTTTCTTTTATGTGAAGGAAAGTATGTGTGAAACTGTTCAGGGGGTCTTGAAATTTGATTTTATACTTGCCTTTGTTCAGCAGATTTTAAAATATGGCATAGGTTGTTCAATAAAATGCATAACCATGTTTAGAAACAAGCAGCTTAAGTGAATCAACAGTTAAAAACAAACAAGCAAAATACAAAACAATGGGGAGATCAAGTAATTTGAATGATTACAATCTGTACAAAATCAAAAGGAATTCTGCCAGACTCCTGCTAAGGATTGGTTGGAGGACAAAAATCAACCCTCTATTATGTTTGGTTTGAGAAAATCTGAAGTTTCAGTGAGATCGAGTTATTGAAAGGACATGAAAAACAACAATCCAGATCGAGAGCGAGGGCATACCGCTCAGTGGCTGTTGCCACTCGGTAACATGTAGAAGTTTTATGGTGGGAGATATTCACAGATGCAGTCTGTTCTGAAGGGGTCAGCGCAAATCCT
This sequence comes from Saccopteryx leptura, assembly GCF_036850995.1. Classification (NCBI taxonomy): domain Eukaryota; kingdom Metazoa; phylum Chordata; class Mammalia; order Chiroptera; family Emballonuridae; genus Saccopteryx; species Saccopteryx leptura. The sequence continues at coordinate 157,265,409 of NC_089503.1, forward strand.
GGGGTGACTCGAAATGCAGCAATGAGACTTGCTGACCAGACGGAACCAGCTCTGTTTTTCAGAAAAGAAGCAATTGTGAAATGACCTTGTCATCTAGAATCCTAGAGAAGAAGAACTGTTCCAAGGACAGTCGCGATGGTGGCAGAGCTGGCCATGTTTACAGAAGTTAACTCGGGGCACAAACTGAAAAGTCATTTCTTATGGTGAAAGGGAAAAGATTGAGGGCTCAAAGTCAGAAAAACAACCATCCTATACAGAGAGTAGATCCATGTGTTAATTTCATATGACTCTTTTTTAAAATAATGAAACATCTTTCTCATTTTATCAAGACCATTGCACAAAAGGTCATTCTGTCTATATGTACAGTGGCATCTAGACCAGAAAAAGGGTAATCATGTAATATTCTAAGTACACCTGCCTAATAGATCATGTTCTGCAAGCACTGATTTTTTTCAATAATACAAAAAGGGAGCATTTTTTAACTTTTGCTCCACAATTAATTTATGTCTTCCAGCATGGACAATTTCATGACTTGACCTTGTCAGGAAAGGTATTAATATACCTAAAGGGTAAAGTTATATGACATAGGGATTTTATTAAAAATACTCTAGCAAATAATAATAACCAAAGTTGAAAAAGAAAGATGAAATAATATTAGAAAAATTTTGGTAATTACTAAAGCTTGGAGTGATGGGTACATGAGAGTTCACTATATTACTCACTTTAGTGTATGTTTGAAATTTTTTATATTGAAAAGGTTTCAGAGGAACTTTATAAATGCAACGTTCATTTCCTCATCTTTGTATTAACCACAGTTCTGAATAAGAAGATTTAGTGATAGTCTGTTGGATTTTGGATAAGAAATTTAGTCAAGAGAAACTGGAGTCTCGAAGAAAGAGAGAATATGAGAATGGCATTTAAAAGTCAAGTTTTCTTTTATTCTTCCAATCACTAATAATGTAGATCTCAGTGCTAAATAGGAGAATTAAACAAGGGCAAGAAGTATGAAAAGACAACCAACATCATCATTAGCCATCAGGGAAATGCAAAATCAAACCACAGTGAGAAATAATTACATGCCTATCAGAATAACTACAATAAAACAGTGACAACACTAAATGCTGGTGAGGATATGGAAACACTAAATAAGCCCTACCTTGCTATTGGGAATGTCAAGTGGTATAGCCACTCTGGAGATTGGCTAGTTTTGTTTGAGTTGGGTAGTTTTGTTTCATTTTTTAAAACTAAATATGCAGTTACCATATGGCCTAGCAAATACACTATTGGGCACTTATCTCAGAAAATTTTAAACTTATACAAAAACCAATACACAAATGTCTATAGTAATTTTATTCATAAAAGCCAAAATCTGGAAGATGGCCTCAATGTTCTTCAATGGGTGAATGGTAAACCAAATTGTGGCCAACCCAACCTCTGGAATACTACTCAGCATTAAAAAGGAATGAGCTATTGATGATATAACAACTACGATGAATCTCCAGGAAGTTATGCTGAGTGGGAAAAAGCCAATTCCAAAAGCTTATATATTATATGATTTCACTTGTGTCATTTTTGAAATGACAAAGTTTTAGGAATGGAGAACAAATCAGTAGTTACCAGGGGCCAGGGACTGGAGAAGTGGAATGGAGGAGTGGAAGGCGGTGGCTGTGGTTAAACAGGATCACATGAGGGTTCCTTGTGATGATGGAGCTGTCTGTATCTTAACTGTGGAGGTGCATATGTCCTTAAATGTGTGATAAAATTGTATAGAATGAAATATACACACACATAGACACATGAGCACAAATAAAGCTGGAGAAACGTTAATAAGATTGGTGGATTGTATGATGTCATTAACCTGGTTGTGATGTAATATAGTTTAAAATGATTTTTGTTTTTCAATTACAATTGACGTACAATATTATATTAGTTTCAGGTGTACAATATAGTGATTAGACATTGATATAACTTACAAAGCGATTACCTAGTAAGTCTAGTACCCATCTGACACCATACATAGTTCTATTGTAATATATAGCCTTGCGAGATAATACTGTTGGAGGAAAACAGGTAATGGGAAATTGGACATTTCAGTATTTATATATACACACAGACACACACACACACACACACGTATACACACACATATATATACACAAACACATACATATATTCTTTTTCCAACTTGAGAAAAGGAAATTATCTCAATAGAAATGACAATGGAAATAATATGAGTAAAAATTACTAAAAGTGCAAAGACTGACTTTTAATCTGCTCAAAATGTTGGTGGACTTCTCTTCACCTGAGGTAAAAACCAAAACAAAACTATAATCTCTCCATTAATAGCAGAAAGTTGTTGTTTGCTTTTTTTCAGGGTTGCCACCCACTAGTTTGTCTCTGAACAAGTTTTATAATCATACTAGCTCTAATATGTAAAGGGATATAGTATCTTCCTCACAGGGCCATTGTTTGTCTTAAAAATATGTTAGGTGCTGATACACCGTGCCACTTAAAAAGTTCTCCTTCACATTGGAGATAATTTTTTCATCTGCAGATTTTTTAGAAACACTACCTTTCTAGTTTACTCTCTCTTTTGTTCTTGGGAACTTTGTGTGTTTGTGTGTCTCTGACACATATTATTTATGTAGCCTGACCTGTGGTGGTGCAGTGGATAAAGCGTCGACCTGGAACGCTGAGGTCGCCGGTTCGAAACCCTGGGCTTGCCCAGTCAAGGCACATATGGGAGTTGATACTTCCTGCTCCTCCCCTCCCTCTCTCCCCCCTTATCTAAAATGAATAAATAAAATCTTAAAAAAAAAATTATTTATGTAAAGTAAGATCTCTGGTTAAAAAAAAAATCTGAGAGAAAGCTTAAAACTAATGGCCCAAAAGAGGTATTTGATTATCTGTGGTTTTCAATGATCTATTCTTTTCCTGGCCAAGGGTAGCACATAAGGTCAAGAATTACTGGCATTGAAATTAGCGGCAGTTTAAATATGCCAAACCATTAGGCTATTAAAGATGAATATAAATTCTCCTGGTGTTCCCTCATCAGTTCTCATTCATCGCCAAGGATAGCTGTTGACTTGAAAAGGTAGAAGTCCTCAGTGAGAGCTTGCCTGTGCCTTGTAATGAGAAGTTATGAACAGTCAGCCTCGCACCGTCAGTAATTATGTGCATTTCCAGCTCCATCTACTTCTATGAAGCAGACAATGAGCATTTTTAAGGGAAGAAGAGAAATATTACTCTTTCAAAAAGCAAGCAGGAAATTTTCTACTTCCAGTAATGGCGGCGTAGATTGCTAAAGCTAAAACCAGCCACAGGGAGCAACCAGAAAAGCGAGGTAGGAAACCTGCCAGCCCTCTTCCCCACCTCCCCACAGAAAATGTTTTGGGTATCACAGAACATTTTGTGCAGCTGCAACTTCCAGAGGCAAAAACAAGACAGGAAGTAAGTCTTCTATTCTTAAACTTGATGTTCCAGGGCATTTTTCCCTTGAGGTGTTTGCTAATTTCTAATATTTGTGGAGGTAAAACCCTGGGAAAGTAAATATAAAGTGACAGCTAAGGGTCTTAAAAGCTTAGACGAGCTTAAATTGCAGCATGAATTTGGAGAGACAAAAGTTAGAAATCAGGGCTAGCTGACCAGGAAGAGTCCTAGTGAATACCCTAGAAATCCAATTAGTTCCCTAGAAGGGCTGCACCTGACAAGTAATAGTGGGCGAGAAATAGACGAGCCTTTGTAAAGATGAGAACCCGTCTCCAAAATATGTCAGTCCCTGAGTGAAATAAGATGATCTTTCTAAAATCTGGCTACTTAACAGAAAGAAAACAATAACTCTTCTTACGAGGACCTCAGAAAGAGCCTCCAGTTATTGCCACAATTTTTCTGGCCAGGTAATTCAGTTGGTTAGAGGGCTGTCCTGATCTGCCAAGGTTGTGGGTTCAATTCCCCAGTCAGGGCACATACAATAATCAACCAATGAATGCATGAATAGGTGAAACAGCAAAATGGCATGTGTGTCTCTCTTTCCCCCATACCTCCCTCTCTCTAAAATCAATCAATAAAAAATGTTTAAAAATTACCGTGACCCTGGCTGGTTAGCTCAGTTGGTTAGGATGTTATCCTGAAACACCAAGGTTGCAGGGTCAATCCCCTGTCAGGGCACATACAGGAAGCAACCAATGAATGCACAACCAAGTGGAATAACAAATGAATGTTTCTCTTGCTCTCTCTCTCCCTTCCTTTCTCTGCTCCATTCCTCTCTCTGTCTCTCTAAAAGCAACTGAGCAAAAAAATTATTGCTAGAATTTTTAATACACAGGTGATAAATATGTTGGAATCATCAGACACAGACTTAAAAAAGATTAATATATTCAAGAAAATAGGTGATGAGACAGACTTTAACCAGAGAATCCTAACATATATTGAAATTAAGAACTCAATAGATGAATGTAAGAGCAGATGAGACAATGAAAGAGAAGATTAGTCAACTGGAAGATAAAACAATATGAAATATCCAAGCAAAAGCACAGAAAGAATAAAAGATACTGAAAAGTATGTTAGAGATACATGGACCATAGTTAAAAGGGCTAATAATTGTGTAAAAATGTTAGAGAAGAGAGAGAATGGGCTAAAGCTTTAATGGAAAAATGTTGGCCAAGAATTTTCCAAGATTGTCAAAAGAATGTAAGTCACAGGTGTAAATAATCTCCACCAAACCTAAGCAAGATTAAAAAAACAAACAAAAAAACCCCAGAAACCAAGGCTCATCAGTAGCCAATAGGTAAAAGGCAAAGACAAAGAGAAATCTTAAAAGCAAACAACATTACTTTTAAAGTAGGAAAAATAAACTGGAGTGTGACTTCTTTAAAAAAAGAGAGAGAGAGAGAGAATAGAATGAAATTTTAAGTGCTGAAAGAAACCAACCACCAACCCAGAACTCTCTATCCAGTAGAAATTCCCTATTAAAACAGACAATAAAAATCATCTCAAAGAAAAATATTAACGAATTTGCCACTTATCAGATCTGTGTTAGAAGAATAGTAAAAGAGAGTTTTTAAAGCAGAAGGAAAATAGAAAAATACTGATAGAAATGAAAAACAATAGGAAGGGTGAATGTATGTCATAATTTAAGTGGGTGACATTTTGTGGGATTTAAAATGTGTGGAACTATACATGACAACAATAGCATAAATGGCAGGACCATGGTGAGTGAAATTAATGTGTCTGAGGTTCCTGACCTGTTTGGGACATTTGTATGGCACTCTAATGAGCCACGGACACCTGCGGTGATCTCTCAGACACAAAGAAAAGTGAAACAAAGAATAACAAGCTAAGAGGGGAAAATAGAACAAGAAAAAATTCAATTAATCTAAGTGAAAATGGTTACATAAAACAGAACAAATGAAAATGAAATAATAAATTGGCATATTTAAACCCAAATACATCAGTAACCACATGAGATGTGAATATATCTATTTCATTAAACTGGAGTAAATTAAAGATTCATGAGTGTATCCACTAAAAAAAAAAAAGAAGGTAAAACTAACAACAAAAATACTAGATTAATTTAAAAGAAGAAAAGAAAAGGAAGTTCAAGAATTGTAGACCAGGTGGAACAAACAGGAAAAATTAAAGTGGCATATTTAAACACAAATGCATCAAACATACTAGTAAGTCAGAATAAATATTCCAATTAGACAGATTGAGTGTTATGAATATAGAAAACCCCACTTGTGAGGCTTACGAGAGACCTGGCCTAGATAGAAGAAATGGAAAATTTGAAAGTAAAATAATGCTGTTTCAGCCGGGGTTTATTCAAGGAGGCAGAACCACTTTCAGAGACAACAGAGAGCCATTTCCATTGGACTCAGCGTTTACACAAGTACTGGGGGAGGTGAGGTAGAACTGGATGGCAGAGTGTCACCTCTGTGGCTGCTGGTGGCCCAACGTCTCTGTGGGCTGTAGGACAGGCAGCTGGGAGAAGTTCATTGTGAGGCTGAGGTCAGTGAGGACAGAATGGTACCAGCAGATAAACTGGAATCTTTGCTTGTGCACCCCCCGCCTCCGCCCTGGAGTGCAGTGTGGCCTGCGGAAAGAGCTGTCACCTTCCCCACGGATTTAGCACTTTGGGAACTGAAGACCCTGGGGTGGACCTCTGGCTGCAGGAAGCTGCAGGAGCTAGAGCCCTGGCTGGGGACTCACACGCCAGCCAGTGGGCCGACAAGTTGGCAACAATGCACATGTGCAGCTTCTTCGTTTACCTGGGACATACTTCTACCACAAGACTCAGAGAAAGTCCTGGCTCCTCCGAGCTGCTTGCTCGCTTTAGTCCAGACTAGTCTCCTCGTCTCTTCACTGGATTCCTCCAGTGCTTTCACTGGTCCCACACAGACTGGAAAATGTTCCCTAAATCCTGTGCTTGCTTTCAAGACTGTAATGCTCCTTCCTTCACCCAATGGGGAGTCCATCGTTGGGTGAGTAACCTTAATTGGTTAAAAGATTGATAGCAGAATTATGAGCTTCTCAGAAGATATGACCATTCTCCCAATATAGACTAAAATTTAGCCAGGTCCAAATTAAAGTGGTGGAATTTTCCAGTAAAATTTCTTTTCTGAAAACCAGTGTTTTCAAGGAGTGACAGTTCAATTTTTAGATAGGAAGGATTCTAGAGAAATTAGCAAAAAATAAAAATAAAAGCCATGAAAACTGTGAAAGTCTGTAATATTGTTGCCATTGCCGTGCTTGGTAGAACAGGCCCTGATGGAACTTACACCGCCATTGTTCTGGAAGGACATCCTTCTCCTTGCAGCGTTGGGAAGGGCAGAGCGGGGATTGGAGTGTGGTCAGCGTGGTCTAATGGGTTCAAACAGAAGTTATGGGGTGCAGGTTCTTTCTCTAGGTCTCCCGCTCTGCTCTGTGACCACGAGTAAGTGTCCGAATTTTGGGAGCCTGTTTTCCTCCTCTGTTAATGAAAACATGCACATCGCCCAAAAGCAGCCTTTCTGTGGGCAATCCAAAATGGCTTTGACAATAGACCAGAAGGCCTCTCAGACCCTTTACAGCGGTCATTTTCAAACATTGCAAGAAACAATATAAAGTCAGGGAAAGGGAAATTGTCTGATTTCATAGCACAAGTAACTGCAGCTCATGTTTCATGGAAAATTCGTCTTTTTAAAATCGTGGATTCAAAATTAAATATAGATACTGCTGCAGTTTCTAATAAAACTGCTTTACGATTGTATAGAGTTTTACATTGTTCTTTGCATGTGAGGCTAGAGAAGGCTTTTACCTGAGAGACAGCTAAGGCGTGGCCATGAGAAAAGATTCAAAGGTTAGCGTGTAGGATGGCTTGGGTCTGATGAGTTTCAGTGGACTTCACTTCCATTTTCAGGTTTTGATTCTTAATGGAAAAGGAGATATAATCACAGGAGTGTTTTGTGTGCACTGTCTATAGTTCCATGTTTTAAATGGGAAGTATATAATGTTTAATTAGAGGATTACAAAGTCAAATGTCTGCAAGGACCAGAGAGTTCAAGGAAATGAGTGAAGTGAGCTGTGGAGTAATAGGGTATGGTGGGTACCCTGGAGGGTCCAGACCTCATTCAAATCAGTGACTGGCCCAACAAGCAAATTATACACTGAAGGAATCAGACCCCATTTAAACCAGCTAACTGGCATCAGGCAAGCAAGTTGCTTGGCACAGTGTTGTCAGGTTTTTTTAATTTTCAAGTGTATTTTATATGTGAATCTCCAGACTGGGCCATTTAATTTTAAAATGTTTGATCACAATTTTTAAATGTGCAGATCAAACAAAGCATGTCTGTGAGTTCCCAGGTGAACTCTGCCTTCCAGTGTACCATCAAAAGACCATTGAGAGAAGATGATAATCTAATTGTGTCTCTCCACATCTTTGTATTACAGGTACAGAGACCCAAACTACAAAAGACCCCCTGGTTGGTAAACATTTCAGGTAGTGAACAGATATACCAGGTGTTATGCTGGGGATGCATTTGGGGAACAGGACAGGCACTGTTGCTGATAGAGTGGAAGTGTCCAGCCAGACCAAGGATACTTTGCATCCCAGGTATTCGGGGCTCTCACTGACCAAAGTGGATCCCTTCCAACTGCATTCATGCCTCTCACAGGACAGGGCATCTGAGGTGATAGGACGGTCAGGCACTCTGTCACTAGGCTGTTCAGATAGTGAGAAATATTCTGCAGAGAAAACTGGGCTGTGTTGCTGCCTCTTCCTTTCACTGTGTTATCGAGAAAGATATGAGTAACTGGTAGAGGAAATTCATTGAAATGATGGAAAAGCTTTTCTTTTGCTACTTAACAGCAGAAATGGCATTTTGACTTTTAATTAATGGGGTAATTTCCAAATGTGATATGGCTTAGATGTCTTAAGTAAATCTATGGGAAATAAAGATTCTTTTGGAAATAAGTATTGTGTTACTGTTAGCAGAATAATAAACACCTTACTGGTACCCATGTGGTCTTGAGCCCTTCCTGCTTAACAGTCTAACAGTCTTTCCTTAATGTGTTCTCTCTCTCTCTCTCTCTCTCTCTCTCTCTGGAATATCTTTCTGCAGGTTTAAATCCTGCCTATCCTTCAAGGTCCAGCTTAATGGCATCTCTTCAGTGAAATAGGACGTTATTTCTTTCTTTGTTGAATCCTCATTATTCTTATTCTGGTACCAGATGGTAAGTTTTTCTTTAAAGCATAGATGAATGAATAAGTGATTATTTTGGTCTCAAATTATGGAGTATACTCTTCTATTTTTTAGAATAATAATATAGTCTTAAATTGTGTGCTCACTTATAAATCTGTTCTACTGGAGCTATACTAGAGAAATTACATAAATGTAATAAATATGAAAAGCAGACCCGTTTGGCACTATGAAGGGCATACATAGTGTCCCTCTCATAGGCTGAAGAGAATAAAGATCTGTTTAGAGTGGGGAAGTGAAAAGGACCGGACAGAAATCACTGTTTCAGATCTGGGAAACATTTTTGTATGTAATAGGATAGAGAAAAACAAAATACTAATTGGATATTAGTTACTTTAATTTAGGCAACTCCAGAAATAAATAACTTACTCAGTTTGTTGCAGAAGGAGTGCTATCACAGTGATGACCCGACTGAAAACAACAGACAGTTAGCAAGTCTTCTCTGGATCTCAGGTAGAGTGCACCTCCCTTCTTTAAAAACTTGTGTGAGCGTTGAGAATCAGCTCTACTAATTGCAATCAGACTCTACCTATAGTCTCTTTGCTCACCTGGTCCACTTGCTGCTGACTACCAGTGCTAGTAACTCTTAATTTAATGGACTATTACCATTGCTCAATACTGTTAAGGCAATATGCTAATCTCTTTATGTGAATTATGTCATTGAATCTTCCAAAACCTGTAAGGTAAGTAGGATCATCCCCTGGTATGCAGACAAAGAAACCAAGTCTTGGACAGTTAACAACGTGCACGAAGTCACATGACTGGTAGCGGCAGAGCCAGGCTCCAGATGTACAGCTGCCTGTCTACTCTCATCCCCCCCCCCCCCTTAGTGATAGAAGAATTTGCTTGCAAAATTGCTAAGCCTGCCAGTAAGGCTACCCAAGGCCTGTGGTCTGATCCCTCTGGACCTCACCAAACTTCTCTTCTCCCCTCACTTGAATTCTTTGTGCCAGCCAAGTTGCTCTGTTCCTCGTGCTCTTGGCAGACCTTGACCAGGAGCTTTTGTATCTCGCTGTCTGCCTTCCTGCTGTTTCCTACATCTGCAGGTCCTTCCAGATCCCCTCAGCCTCCTGAGTCCTGATCTTCGTCCCAGGCCACTGTCTCATCTCCTGTCACCACCTCTGCTGTCATTTCTTCTTCTGATCTTGTGTCATTGTCTGTTGCACTCATTTCGTAGTGAAGCTATAACCTGAATTGTCATTTGTAGTTGTCTGCATGTGTGTTCTCCCTCCCCATCTACACTTGTGAGATTTGGGACCATGTCTTTTACCACTTCGCATTTCACCCAGCGGGTGTGGGGAGTGTCTGTCTGACTCAGTAGAGAGGACTCTGTAAACGTGTGTTCATTCATTCATTCATTCATTAATAACAGCGAGGCTGAGGAAACAAAGAACGAGACTTGGAAGCTTTGCCCGGGAAAGCACTTGGGGAGGGTATGGTTACTGATATATGGAATGGAACCACCTGGAAGCAAATGGATCAGAGAGCTACTAAGATTTTCAGGCAATTCATTTGACAAAGGAACAAAGAGCTTGGCCTGAAAATTGACTGAGTGTTCAAACCCTAAAACACTTTTAGGCGCTTAAACTTGTAGAAACAGGAAACAGGCTGGAAAGAAAAAAACAGAAGAAAACAAGACACTCCGTAAACACTAGGGGGTGGGGAGGGGCAAAGGTAAAGCGTTTGTCAAATGAACAAACGAACCTCCCTGCCAGGGCAGCAGGTCTCTGACCTGCCCGGTAGGGTGACATCAGTGACCTGAACTACAGACGCCCCATCTCCCATTCTGCACTCTCTGAAGGGGAATTTCTGTTGCAAATCCACTGTTCCTGTTCTGCCATTTCCTGGGGGGTGTGAAAAGGTAGATAACTTGTATTTTAGTTATTAGGTCATGGGACTTCAAGGAACTACATCCAAGTTGGTGGAGAGTACTGCATACCACCCAGCAATACATTTTTTATGAATAAAAAATAAATTACTTTTGTGTTAAACTACTGAAATACTTGGCTTTTTTTTTTAAGATTTTATTTATTGATTTTACAGAGAGATGGGAGAGAGGGAGTGAGGTGTATCAACTCACAGTTGTTTCTCGTTAGTTCCAGTCAAGCTCAGGGATTCGAACCCACAACCCTCAGCATTCCAGCTTGTCACCTCATCCACTGTGCCACCAAAGGTCAGGTTAGCTTTTTAATTTTTTTAAAATCATACAATCCTTAATCTTAACACAGTCCTCTGTGATAAAGTTCACTGTGCATCTGGGTTCATTGAAGTGTCCCACACTCCAACCTGCCCTCCCAAATGGAAGCTCTTGGTTTGTGCACATCCAGTGAGCCTTAAGTGAGGAGATGGATTCAGTATTCTCTTGCTTCTACATGTTTTTAAATGAATATTCCACCTCGCTCTTATACAAATCTGCTGGGATCTACACAAACAGAACTAGGTTTGTATTAAGTCTTACTCTAGGTCTGAATATTTGGGTGAAAGTGAGAGCATACAGCTCTAGCTACCTACTGGCTTCACAAGATTCTGGTCCCTTCTCAAGAGCAGACCCAGCGCTACATAATGAGAGGACAAAACCTAGCATCTGGGGGGCGGGGCCTGTCGGAGGGAGCTGGTGGAAGGGCACACGGTGTGATAGGACATACGATCAGCTCTATGCATTGTGAAATGAAACTCATGGGTCTGTTTCTTCTAGGAAAACTAAATTTTTGGAAAATGTAGGCAAAACTAAGATCAAGGAAAAATTATGAGCACGATCTTGCAAGGAGGCCTGCTGTCACCATGAACGATCATGCCCCTTTCTGTTCTTTACCTTATAAGGTTGTATTAGTTCTGGGGTTAAACTGATACACAGGAGTAGAGGCCCAGCCTCAACAGGTAACTTCACGGGTGTGTGAGGGAATACAAGACTAGACTAAGATCCCAACACGGGGAGCTTCTAGTAGCGGAGGGAAGGATGGCCTCAGGGAGCTTGCTTGGAAAGAACTATAGGGTCCCTGAGGAAACTGAGGCCACGAGGTGCTGATGGAGCCTGAAAGACAACTAGGCTTAGAGACAATGCCAGTGAAGCCCTCATGGGGGCCCTGGGGGGCTCTCTGTTCCCAGGTCCAGATATAGCTGCAGGGTGGGGCTGAGGTACAGCACAATTCACTTCTTCAAGAGGCTCTGGAATAAGGCTAGATTTCCCCAGGGACACTAACCCTTCTTTGAAAGACTGTTGGCCTGACAGTCCCTTGAGAAGCCCATGTTCCTATCTTAGCATCTGTGTGCCCCTGATCACAGAAAAATCACCGTCACCTCCCCAAACTGGCAAATGATCTCAATCCCACCTGCATTTTGGAGAAGGTGTTTGTAGAAAGAAGGGGATTCTATTCTTCCTTCTAGACTCTTCTTCTTACCTCTGTTCGCATAGTCTTCACCTCTGGACCAGCTAAATGTCCTCTGGCAGGGTAATTATTTCCATTTAGCAAATATTATGTATTAGAGCCTGGTAAGAGGTGTCTCACCTGTCTTATTCCATCTTTTTCTTTACCATAGGAGGCTGGAAGAAGTTAGGAAATTGCTTAAGGTTATAGCCAGTTACTAAATGGCAAAGGGAGACTGACTGTAGGCATGTTTCGTTCCTAAGCCTGTCATGAGCTTGAGGGGAAACTAGGAGTTAAATGCAGGCTAAACTATTAAAACTATCACCTTGGTTGGTTAATCCTCAACTGTACCAATAACATGCCACAGTGGTGGGTGGGCAGCTGGCTTCTAGCAACTGCAGGGAAGTTTCCATTGAAATACAGTTATTGTGTAGATTGGCTAGTTTCAGAACAAAAAGCAAACAAAATCCAAAGCTTTAGCTGGAACTTTGAAGATAAAAAGCTTTTAAAGAATAAGAAATTATTATTTAAAAATGCTATTGAATAAGTTTCCAGGAATGGCTATTGTTATTTTTTTTAAAGACAAACTTTGTGTTCTTTTAAAAACATAGGACTGCTAGCAATTTTGCGAGGGATGGTAGAAGTCTTATTCAATTTGTTCTTCAATATAATTCATTTTAGTGTTTTAATACACAGAGGTATGCATAAATCATATATAATGATTTTAAAGAATGGTTATGAACCAAACACCCTAGTAATTTAAGGAATATAAAAATACTGGTTGGTTAGGCGATGCCTTCTCCCAGTCAGCTCTCTTTGAAATGGTACCTTTAAAGTAACGACTCAAGTGGGTGAGGGAGACTCGTGTACTTCTGAGGGACAAGCATTCTATGCAGCGGGAATAGATCTTCTAATGGCTCTGAGGCAGCAGCGGCTCTGGTCTGTTCAAGGACACTGGGATTCTGGTTGGACTGGAGCAAAGATAAGGGGACAGAGCATTATGGAATGAGGCTGGAGACAGAAGGGACCTGGTCCTGTGGGGCTCATAGGTCTTTGAGGACTTTGTTCTCTATTCTGATGGAAATGAGAGGTATTGGTGAGTTTTGAGCAAGGGAGTCTCATGAACTGATTTACACGTTTAAAGGGTCAACCTGGCTGAGGGCAGATGCAAACAGATGGGTTAGAAAGACCATTGTAAACAATCCAAGCAAGAGATGGTGTTGCTTTAGCTTAAGTTGGTGGCAATGGAAGTAGTGAGGAGAGGTCACATTATCTATGTAATTTAGACAGGATTTACTTGCATTGCTATTAGAACTTTACATATGTCTCAATATTATGTTCACTAATATGGGCTTGTACTTACCACATTCTATGCTTTTTGTTCCTTTCTGCATCTTAGATCTGTCAGTGATCACAGTCCTTCTTCCTTTAAATTTCCTTTTGTGAAGGTCTGAGGGTAAAAACTTTTTTCTGAAAATGATTTTATTTTTCCCTTACCTGGGTTGGCAAGCAAGCATTTTTCTCTCAGCAAATCAGAGATACCATCCACTCTTCTGTGGCTTCCACGGTTGCTCTTAGTCCAAATGTCGCTCCTTTGACGGTAATCATCTTTTTCTCTCTGACTGCCTTAAACTCCCAGTGGTCTTTGTTGTTGGGCAGTTTCTCTATGATATGTCTAGATAGGAATGTCGTCATATTTTTCCTGCTTGGAACTCCTTTAAAATTCCTAAATCTATGAATCAATATCTATTATTAGTTTTGGAAAATGCCAGTCATTATCTTTTCCAATATTGCCTCAGTTTCTTTTCCTTCTCTTTCTGGACCTCTGCCTTCTTACTCTAACTCCTCTGACTTTTAGCTGTTCATTCAGTCTTTTTATCTCTTTTGTCTGTGCTGCATTTTGAAATGTTTCTTTTGGCCTGTTTCTCGGTTTACAGTGTCTTTGTTCAGAGGTATTTACTCTGCCGATAAATCCGTTCATTGAGTTTTCTCATAAATAAATTATATTTATTGTTTCTGAAAGTCCCCTCTCATTGTCATTCAGATCTCCTTCCACTGTATTTTATCTTTCCTCTTTCCTGAAAATATGGTCAGGTTTGTATCTGATGTATTTTAAATTATGAGTCATTGTATTTCAATATTTGGAAATTAAAAAGCTCCATTTCTGTTCAGTTTTACTCATAAAGACTCGTTTCCCTGGGTGGTTTTGTGTTTGACTCTGTACATTCTCCTTACAGAAGTGTTTTTTAATCAATAGACTTTATATGTCAGAGCATTTTTAAGTTTGCAGCAAAAGGGAATGAAAGTATACATTGTCAACACACCCCTCCCCCCATTCCTATATCGATATTCTATACTAGTGTGGTATATTTGAATTTACATTTAGTTTGAAAATCTGCACAATGACCGGCTTTTGTTTGTAACTCCTCAGAGACCTTTCTCCTTTTTTTTGCTCAGCACTGAAGCAACTTTCTTTGAAGTGCCCTCCTGTTGAGAGAAGACTCACACTGAAAATGAAGTTTCGAGGGAAAGGCTCCTAGTAAATGCCCCACTTGACAGGTTTCTGTTCTTGTACCAGCAGAGCCATGAAAACGAAAGTTCAAATGTGCAAGGCTTAGCAAATGTTCTCAGGGCAAAAGTGGCTTCCTCCAGCGAGAAAATCAACTTCCCTGTATTTTCCACTGCAGGTAGAATTGGGCTGGAAAATTCCCCCACAATTGTGCAAGGTCTTCAGTGCACATGATAAGGCTTAAAAAATATTTCCCTTTGTTTTTTTAGTTGTTTTCAGTTGGGTACCTGAGCAAACATTTTATCAGAAACTAGAGTCCATTCATTTAATTCTCTTGACCAACAAACAATATTTGAGCACCTGCTACAGTGGTAGATATTTGGGAAAGGCAATTATGCATTGGTATTGTACCAGTCTCAAGGAGCTCATAGTCAAGTCCAGGAGGAAGTGCATAAGGACTATTCAATGCAAAATTTTGTTAAACTGTTGAGAAGATTAACATTATTTATAATGTAGTGTTTCTGGGTTTTTGTTGTTGTTGTTTTTTCAAGTGCAATTAGAGTAATTAAGAACGCAGCTCTGTGGCAAGGGACCCATGAATCATTACTCTCTCGAAGTGCCCCCAGTTTTCCCTGGCTTCTAAGAGATAACAAAGCTCCAATAGAAGAGACTATGGAACAGAACCAACGTGGAGATGGGGGTTCCAAGGATGTTATCACCAGGATAAACCCTGTTCTCTTGGAACCTTTAAAATGCTAATATAGTCTGCTTTCTCCTATTATCTGAACCTGCTTTATTGATGTGAACCATGAGTATGAACTTCCTGGGGAATCCACTATCACTAACATTGTCAAGGAGGTCTTATAGGTGTCACTTCCAGTATTGAGGATACCAATGGATGTCACTTGGTTGGGTCAATTATTTCAAACTTCTTGGGATCATAGAGTAGTTCTATGGACATTGAAAAATCTGAATAGGTCTGAATGGCACCTGCCATTCATTTTAGAGTTGATTTGACACTTTGGGGTATTCTTTTATAATCCCAGGAAAATGCTTAATGATTTTTTCATGTTTAAGACATTCAATTTTATTCATATAGCATAGGGGGGAAAATCTAACAAATCGACTTTAAATGGTGAGATATGTAATATCGTATCTATTTACACACCATTCTGGGAATAGCAGATCTAAAAGGCAAACCAAGCTTAATGTTCTGGCGATCAGCTGAACTTAATTGATGGAGATATTTCAGAGTAAAATAAGATTATTTGGGAGATGACGTCAGAGTAATGGCGGGGTAGGAAGCGATACCGATAAATCTCCCCCAAACCTCAACAAGATCTTCAACCAGAAACAGAAAAACCTATCCTTGGAGCCTCCAGATGTTTCGCAATACACCCAAAGGTATGATCGAGCGAAAAATTGGCTAAATATATAACCAAACCCCGAAGGAAATAGGGAGTAAGAAATGCTCCGCCTTCCTCACTAACCTAAACAGGGCAATTTTCACTGGAAACTGAGAATATAGAAACTAAGGCGGGCAAAGGGGGTGAATAGATCCAGGCCGCGGCACAAATGGCCGAACCAGGCTGTGGCTCGGAGATCCAAGCCGAGGAAAAACTGTTCCTGTGTCAACCCGGGCAATACAGCTAACACTCGCGCCAAACCCAGACAAAGAAAGACAAGCGGGGCAGCCATTTTACCTGATCCCCTGGTTGGCGCATAGTGGGCGAGAGATTCCTTCCAAAGCCCCCGGAGGGTGCGCCCGTGTTACTCCACCGAGAGGCAGAGTCAGAGGCCTTTGTGTGGGCCGAAAGCCTCCGGGCTGCCCCAGCACCCTGGGAGAGCCGCACACGGGGAGGGAGCGAGAGCTAATTCCAACACTGGAACTTTCCAGTGCGGGCAGGAGGTTTCACTCAGAGAGCAAGTCTCCGGCCTCACATCCTGGTCTGCGCGCACGGAGAGTGGGCAGCAGACTCCTCCCAGCACCTCGGGAGTGGGAGCCCGTGTTGTCCCATGGAGGGGCAGAGTCGGGGGCCTTTGTGTGGGCCGAGGGCGGAGTCACAGGCCACCCCAGCGCCTTGAAAAAGCTGCACACGGGGACGGAGCAAGAGCCGATTCCAACACTGGAACTTTTCAGTGCGGGCGGGGGTTTCACTCAGAGGGCGAGACTTCCGGTCTAACATCCTGGTCTGTGCACGCAGATAGTGAACGAGAGTTTCCTCCAAGCGCCCTGGGAGTGGATGCCTGCCCGTGTTACCGGACAGAGTGGCAGAGCCAGAGGTCTTTGAGTAGGCAGAAGCCCCGGCTGATTATGCTAGCGGCTCTGACTGACTGAGCCTTACCCAGAGCCCTGTGCTGAGTGGGAATAGAGTGGGGAGTTGCCAGCTCTTTGAGCCTCTTACTATCCAGGCAGAGGCAGCAGCAACCCCATAGCTGGATTCTCAGGCTACTAATTGAGGAAGGAAAGACTAGGAGAGAGGCTCCAGGAACACGGATTCTCTCACTGTCGGAGCCTATAAATGCTAATGAGCCTCGACTGCCAACGAGACTGAAGCATAATACATGACATCGCCATAGAGACTTATCAACTGCAAACCTCTACCTGAGCGTGCCAAAGGGGCAGAACCCAGGGTACAGAGTCACCGACCAGGAAGAGGGAGAGAAAAGAAAAAGCAAGAAGATAACCTCTCAAAATCAGAATAATCCGCAGACTTTATAACCTATCCCATTTTATTATATTTGTTCGTTTGTTTCTCTTATCTTCATCCTTGATTTTTTTTCCTCCTCCAATTTGGTCATTTAACTCTCTACCGGTCTTATTCTCTCCTCTCCTTGAACTACACTACCCATAAGTGTTACATCTCCCATTATCTTTTCTTTCCTCTTCCTTTCTCTCTATGAGGGTTGCACTCCAAAACCCTTAACTCACTCTCTCTCTCTCTCTCTCTCCTCTTTTTTCTTTTTTCTTCTTTTAGTGGTTCCCTCTTTTTTTTCTCTCTCTCTCTTTCTTTTCTCCCTCTATATTAGTTTCTTCCTTTCTCCTTTACGTCTCCTCTCATTCAAACCTCAATAACAAACAAATTATTTTATCTGGGACTCAAACTTATGTTTGAGGCATTTTGGGGGGGTTTTACTTCACCTTTTTAACTCACTAGCAGTGCTCCCATCCCTGGCTCTTCATTTTATCAAGCTCTTGTTCCACTAAATACAATAGTAATTTTTTAATTTGTCCCCCCATTTTCCTGTTTCCCTCTTACTCCTCTCATCATAACTCTTAGTCAACCAACACCTAAACGCAAATCATTTTATTCTTGATCCAAATATTTTCATTATTTGCTTTTTGTGGGTCCATACCCCCCCTTTTTTAAATTTTATTTATTTTTTTATTATTTTTTTTTTCTTGCCCCTTTATTACTTTTCCCCAATTCAGGTCCTCCATTACAGGCATTGTTTGTTCTATTAAATACAATATAATTCACAGTTCACCCACAAAATTTTCTCAAGAAAGAGGGGAGAGGAGAGGAGAGGGAAAAAAAGGAGGGGGGGAATAATTTCCTTTTTTAAAATTTTTATTTTATTTTTATTTATTTCATTATTAATTTTTTTTTAAAAAAAGAACTTTTTTCGATTTTTTATTTTTTTAACTTTTTACTTTTTATTAAATCTCATTAATACTATCAACAAAACCACCCTCAGATGCCATTAAGGAAGAGAAAATCGAATATCATGGATACAAAAGAAAGAGAGGTAACACAGATAGATGAGGAAAAATCTATGGAGAAAAAATTTAATATATTGGAAACCTTGGAGTTAAATGACAGAGAATTCAAGATAGAAATCCTAAAAATCCTCCAAGATATACAAGAAAACACAGAAAGGCAATTTAGGGAGCTCAGAAAACAACTCAATGAACACAAAGAATATATGTCCAAGGAAATTGAAACTATAAAAACAAATCAAACAAGATGAAAAACTCAATTCACAAGCTGAAAAACGAGGTAACAAGCTTGGCTAATAGAACAGGCCAGATAGAAGAGAGGATTAGTGAAATAGAAGACAAGCAACTTGAGGCACAACAGAGAGAGGAAGAAAGAGACTCAAAAATTTAAAAAAATGAGATAGCCCTACAGGAATTATCTGACTCCATCAGAAAGAATAACATAAGAATAATAGGTATATCAGAGGGAGAAGAGAGAGAAAATGGAATGGAGAACATACTCAAACAAATAATAGATGAGAACTTCCCAAGCCTGTGGAAAGAACTAAAGCCTCAAATTCATGAAGCAAACAGAACTCCGAGTTTTGTTAACCCCAAAAAACCTACTCCAAGGCATATCATAATGAAATTGGCACAAACCAATGGCAAAGAAAAAATTCTCAAGGCAGCCAGGGAAAAGAAGAATACAACATATAAAGGAAGGCCCATTAGATTATCATCAGATTTCTCAGCAGAAACTCTACAAGCCAGAAGAGAGTGGACTCCAATATTTAAAGTCCTGAAAGAGAGGAACTTTCAGCCACGAATACTATACCCATCAAAGTTATCCTTCAAATATGAAGGAGAAATAAAAACATTCACAGATACAGAAAAGATGAGGGAATTTATCATCAGAAAACCCCCACTCCAGGAATTACTAAAAGGGGTT
This sequence comes from Saccopteryx leptura, assembly GCF_036850995.1. Taxonomy (NCBI): domain Eukaryota; kingdom Metazoa; phylum Chordata; class Mammalia; order Chiroptera; family Emballonuridae; genus Saccopteryx; species Saccopteryx leptura. The sequence goes on from NC_089503.1 coordinate 157,284,667, forward strand.
CTCCAATCAGATACAAGGAACAAAAAAAAAAATAAAGCCACAAGTAAAAGCTCCAAGAAGAACACAATAAAACCAAATTTAAACTGTGACAACAACAAAAAGAAAGGGGGAGGAGAGGATGGAGATTAACAGTAGCAAAGGACGATGGAGTGCAAAAGTACTCACAAAATAGTGTGCTACAATGAACAGGGTAGGAACCCTTTTCATTACCTAAAGGTAACCACCATTGAAAAAACCACCACAGAAGCACATGAGATAAAAAAGATAGCAACAGTGGAAAGATGTATGGAATACAACCAAATAAAAACAAAAGATAGAAAAAGGAAAGAGAAGGATCAAACAAGACACAAAACTAACAGAAAGCAATCTATAAAATGGCAATAGGGAACTCACAAGTGTCAATAATTACACTAAATGTAAACGGATTAAACTCACCAATAAAAAGACACAGAGTAGCAGAATGGATTAAAAAAGAAAATCCAACTGTATGCTGCCTACAGGAAACTCATCTAAGTAACAAGGATAAAAACAAATTCAAAGTGAAAGGCTGGAAAACAATACTCCAAACAAATAGCATCCAAAAAAAAAGCAGGCGTAGCAATACTCATATCTGATAATGCTGACTACAAGACAACAAAAGTACTCAGAGACAAAAATGGCCATTTCATAATGGCTAAGGGGACACTGAATCAAGAAGACATAACAATTCTTAATATATATGCACCAAACCAAGGAGCACCAAAATATATAAGACAGCTACTTATTGACCTTAAAACAAAAATTGACAAAAATACAATCATACTTGGAGACCTCAATACACCGCTGACAGCTCTAGATCGGTCAACCAAACAGAGAATCAACAAAGATATAGTGGCCTTAAACAAAACACTAGAGCACCTGGATATGATAGACATCTACAGGACATTTCATCCCAAAGTGACTGAGTATACATTTTTCTCCAGTGTACATGGATCATTCTCAAGAATTGACCATATGTTGGGCCACAAAAACAACATCAGCAAATTCAGAAAAATCGAAGTTGTACCAAGCATATTTTCTGATCATAAAGCCTTGAAACTAGAATTCAACTGCAAAAAGGAGGAAAAAAATCCCACAAAAATGTGGAAACTAAACAACATACTTTTAAAAAATGAATGGGTCAAAGAAGAAATAAGTGCAGAGATCAAAAGATATATACAAACTAATGAAAATGAACAATACGACATATCAGAATCTATGGGATGCAGCAAAAGCAGTGATAAGAGGGAAGTTCATATCACTTCAGGCATATATGAACAAACAAGAGAGAGCCCAAGTGAACCACTTAACTTCACACCTTAAGGAACTAGAAAAAGAAGAACAAAGACAACCCAAAGCCTGCCGAAGAAAGGAGATAATAAAAATCAGAGCAGAAATAAATGAAATAGAGAACAGTAAAACTATAGAAAAAATTAATAGAACAAAGAGCTGGTTCTTTGAAAAGATCAATAAAATTGACAAACCCTTGGCAAGACTTACCAAGGAAGAAAGAGAAAGAACTCATATAAACAAAATCCAAAATGAAAGAGGAGAAATCACCACGGACATCGTAGATATACAAAGAATTATTGTAGAATACTATGAAAAACTTTATGCCACTAAATTCAACAATCTAGAAGAAATGGATAAATTCCTAGAACAATACAACCTTCCTAGACTGAGTCAAGAAGAATCAGAAAACCTAAACAGACCTATTAGTAGAGAAGAAATAGAAAAAACCATTAAAGACCTCCCCAAAAATAAAAGTCCAGGCCCTGACGGCTACACCAGCCAATTTTATCAAACATTCAAAGAAGACTTGGTTCCTATTCTACTCAAAGTCTTCCAAAAAATTGAAGAAGAAGCAATACTTCCAAACACATTTTATGAGGCCAACATAAACCTCATACCCAAAACAGGCAAGGATGGCACAAAAAAAGAAAACTACAGACCAATATCTCTAATGAATGCAGATGCTAAAATACTAAACAAAATACTAGCAAATCGAATACAACAACATATTAAAAAAATAATACATCATGATCAAGTGGGATTCATCCCAGAATCTCAAGGATGGTTCAACATACGTAAAACAGTTAACGTAATACACCATATCAACAAAACAAAGAACAAAAACCACATGATCTTATCAATAGACGCAGAAAAGGCTTTGGATAAAATACAACACAATTTTATGTTTAAGACTCTCAACAAAATAGGTATAGAAGGAAAATATCTCAACATGATAAAGGCCATATATGATAAACCATCAGCTAACATCATATTAAATGACACAAAACTGAAGGCTTTCCCCCTTAAATCAGGAACAAGACAGGGTTGTCCACTCTCTCCACTCTTATTTAATGTGGTACTAGAGGTTCTAGTCAGAGCAATCAGACAAGACAAAGAAATAAAAGGCATCCATATCGGAAAAGAAGAAGTAAAGGTATCACTTTTTGCAGATGATATGATCCTATACATCGAAAACCCCAAAGAATCCACAAAAAGACTACTAGAAACAATAAGCCAATACAGTAAGGTTGCAGGATACAAAATTAACATACAGAAGTCAATAGCCTTTCTATATGCCAACAATGAAACAACTGAGAACGAACTCAAAAGAATAATCCCCTTCACAATTGCAACAAAAATAATAAAATACTTAGGAATAAACATAACAAAGAATGTAAAGGACTTATATAATGAAAACTATAAACCATTGTTAAGAGAAATTGAGAAAGATATAATGAGATGGAAGAATATTCCTTGTTCTTGGTTAGGAAGAATAAATATAATCAAGATGGCTATATTACCCAAAGCAATATACAAATTTAATGCAATTCCCATCAAAATTCCAATGACATTTTTTAAAGAAATAGAGCAAAAAATCATCAGATTTATATGGAACTATAAAAAACCCCGAATAGCCAAAGCAATCCTAAAGAGAAAGAATGAAGCTGGGGGCACTACAATAACTGACTTCAAACTCTATTATAGGGCCACGACAATCAAAACAGCATGGTATTGGCAGAAAAATAGACACTCAGACCAATGGAACAGAATAGAAAGTCCAGAAATAAAACCACATATATATAGTCAATTAATTTTTGATAAAGGGGCCAAGAACATACAATGGAGAAAAGAAAGCCTCTTCAATAAATGGTGCTGGGAAAACTGGAAAGCCACATGCAAAGGAATGAAACTGGACTACAGTTTGTCCCCCTGTACTAAAATTAACTCAAAATGGATCAAAGATCTAAACATAAGACCTGAAACAATAAAGTACATAGAAGAAGACATAGGTACTCAACCCATGGACCTGGGTTTTAAAGAGCATTTTATGAATTTGACTCCACAGGCAAGAGAAGTGAAGGCAAAAATTAATGAATGGGACTACATTAGACTAAGAAGTTTTTGCTCAGCAAGAGAAACTGATAACAAAATAAACAGAAAGCCAACTAAATGGGAAATGATATTTTCAAACAACAGCTCAGATAAGGGCCTAATATCCAAAATATACAAAGAACTCATAAAACTCAACAACAAACAAACAAACAATCTAATAAAAAAATGGGAAAAGGATATGAACAGACACTTCTCCCAGGAAGAAATACAAATGGCCAACAGATATATGAAAAGATGCTCATCTTCTTTAGCTATTAGAGAAATGCAAATAAAAACTGCAATGAGATACCACCTCACACCTGTTCGATTAGCTATTATTAGCAAGACAGGTAATAGCAAATGTTGGAGAGGCTGTGGAGAAAAAGGAACCCTCATACACTGTTGGTGGGAATGTAAAGTAGTACAACCATTATGGAAGAAAGTATGGTGGTTCCTCAAAAAACTGAAAATAGAACTACCTTATGACCCAGCAATCCCTCTACTGTGTATATACCCCCAAAACTCAGAAACATTGATATGTAAAGACACATGCAGCCCAATGTTTATTGCAGCATTGTTCACAGTGGCCAGGACATGGAAACAACCAAAAAGCCCGTCAATAGACGACTGGATAAAGAGGATGTGTCACATTTACACTATGGAATACTACTCAGCCATAAGAAATGATGACATCGGATCATTTACAGCAAAATGGTGGGATCTTGATAACATTATACGAAGTGAAATAAGTAAATCAGAAAAAACCAGGAACTGCATTATTCCATACGTAGGTGGGACATAAAAGTGAAACTAAGAGACATTGATAAGAGTGTGGTGGTTACAGGGGGAGGGGGGAAAGGGAGAGGGAAAGGGGGAGGGGGAGGGGCACAAAGAAAACTAGATAGAAGGTGACAGAGGACAATCTGACTTTGGGTGATGGGTATGCAACATAATTGAAAGACAAGATAACCTGGACTTGTTGATCTTTGAATATATGTAACCTGATTTATTGATGTCGCCCCATTAAAAAAATAAAATTATAATTAAAAAAAAAAAGATTATTTGGACAGCTTTTCATTAAAATATAAACTTGACAATCAAAGGACTACCTAATTTTCCCTCTAATTATGACAAATTATTATTAGTAGCCGCTTGCACATGCATCCCACATCTGAAGAGACAATCCCTGCAGATTTGAAAGCACAGATTGGTGAACTAGCCTCCCCCCCACTAGTGACATCGTGGCATTCCTAACATAGTGATGCAACAGTTGTTTATTTCAAATAAAGTTCAAAGGGGTGTTTAATTTAACTTCTTAAATTTAGACCATAAAGTAAAGATCTAAAAATATAAGGAGTGTTAAAAAGTAATGTTCCAGAAACTTTCACTAATTGTAGCCCACATGAGTAATTTTTCTTTTCTTTTTTTTTTTTAGAGAATGACTCACTAATTAGAAAAAAATTGCCTTGCTCACAAAATAGGCATTACATACTTGAGGTGACTAAACTCCTTATAACTTTAGAGTGGGTCATAGAGTCACAGGTGAAGAGCAAGAAGGAAACTCTTTTCTGTTGCACACATAACCTAGGATAGATTTTGGAGACATTCCCCAGCATTCTGTTAAGAATTTGATAGCTTTCACTTTTGCAAACCTTGAGATCATGTGTGAGTGTACATTTGTGAGGGCTAGAAGAAAGAGAAAAACATGGAAGGTAATATTGTGGGTGGAACTTTAAGAAACATTATAACTTTAGTTCATCTTTATGCCCTTCTGAGAATCCAAGAAAACCCTAGAAAAGCAGTATGGAGAGAGAAGCCTCGTGAGTCTGGGAGAGGCCACCCAAATAAGGTAGAGCTGAACACAAAATTGAGAATTCTTTTGTTGTTGTTCTTTTTTTGAATTTTTAAAAAAGTTTTGTATTCAATTACAGTTTACGTTCAATATTATTTTGTATTAATTTTAGGTGTACACGCATAGTGATTTGACAGTCATGTACTTTAAAGTGTTCCCCCTGATATTTCCAGTACCCAACTGACACCATACATAGTCATTACGATATTATTGACTATATTCCCTATGCTGCACATAATATCCTTGTGATTATTTTGTAACTTCCGATAGTACTTCTTGTTCTTCTTTAATCTCTTCACCTTTTTCACTGAGTCCCCAGACCCTCTGCCAACCATCAGTCTGTTCTGTGTGTCTATGAGTCTGTTTTAATTTTGTTAGTTTGTTTTGTTCTTTAGAAACCATATCTGAGTGAAACCGTATCTGAGTGAAATCAAGTCAGAGCACTTGTCTTCCTCTGACTGACTTATTTCACTTAGCATAATGATCTCCAGGTCCATACATGCTATTGTAAATGCTAGGATTTCATTCTTTTTTATGGCTGAGTAGTATTCCATGGTGTATATGTACTACTACCTTTTTACACACCTGTCTGTTGATGGGCACTTAGGTTGCTTCCATATATTGGCTATTGTAAATAACATTGCAATGAACATAGGGTGCATATATTCTTTCAAATTAGTGTTTTGGGTTTCTTTGAATATATACCCAGAAGTGGAATTGCTGAGTCATAAGGCAAAATTGGGAATTCTTGACTACAGGCAAAAATCAAGCCTGCTTCTAATATTTGTTTATCCTGGCCATTAATAAGTTATAAATCATTTGACAGGCCCTGGCCTGTTGGCTCAGCAGTAGAGTGTTGGCCCAGCGTGTGGAAGTCCCGAGTTCGATTCTCTGCCAGGGCACATAGGAGAAGTACCCATCTGTTTCTCCACCCCTTACCCTTCTCCTTCTTCTCTATCTCTCTCTTCCCCTCCTGCAGCCAATACTCCATTGGAGCAAAGTTGGCCCCAGGCACTGAGGATGGCTCCATGGCCTCTGCCTCAGATGCTAGAATGGCTCCGGTCACAACAGAGCAATGCCCTGGATAGGCAGAGCATTGCCCCCTGGTGGGTATGCCAGGTGGATCTCGGTCAGGCTCATGTGGGAGTCTTGTCTGACTACCTCCCCACTTCTAACTTTGGAAACACATAACACACACACACATACAATTGACAAACTGTTGAATAAGATGTGTTCTACCTTCCTACCTTGAAATTTTACCTTCATAAATGACAAATTAAAAATTTTGTGTAAAGCTATTGTTCTTATATACCTTTATGAAACTTAATTATAGTTCTCAATTAAATCTGTAATTAATGACTATTGCATTCTAAATACAAATAATTTAAATGATGCTGATAATAAATATATTTTTAAATGTTATTCAGTTTTACTAAATATTTTTTATACTTTTTTTATTTTTTTTATTCCTTTTAGAGAGGAGAGGGAGAGACAGAGAGAGAGAGAGGAGAGACAGAGAGAGAGAAGGGGGGGAGGAGCTGGAAGCATCAACTCCCATATGTGCCTTGACCAGGCAAGCCCAGGGTTTCGAACCGGTGACCTCAGCACTTCCAGGTCGATGCTTTATCCCACTGCGCCACCACAGATCAGGCCCTAAATATTTTTATAGAAGAATTTGTAGTTATATGATTCATTTTTCAGCTAGTTGCAATGTAAAGAAATGGTATCAATGGTATTTGTTTAGATGTACACATTTAAGGGAGGAATGAACTGTTTAATATTACAAAATATCCTTTTGCCAAGTCCAATCCTTATGAATATCACACCAACCTGTGACTATCTCTAGAAGCATGAACTGGAATGCAAATAAAGGCAAGAAAAAAGATATTCTGCACTACCGGGAAATGATCCTTTATTCTGCATGAATCTATTGCATCCATACTGAGGGGGAAGATTTAACAAATTAATTTGTCTTAAATATATATTTTTTAACTTTAATACATCTGCTGCCTAAGTCCTCCATTGGCTCATAGCTGTGTCCATATTCAGTGTCAAGAGGGACATAATCCAAACCTTGGTGCTGTTTGGATATAGTGGCTTTGAGGGAGATAGATGAGAAGAAACACTTCCCGGGGGGCCTGAATGGTGTTGGTTAGAAGCATGGTATTTAAAGTTATGAGTTGCATACTACCATCGTTGAGCACCAGATTCCAAGTGACAGAGGCCCAATGTGTTTGTTGTAACTTTTATTTACGTGTGTGCTTGTGATGTGTGGGGCTATCTTAAGTATGGAGTGCTGGGCAGGAAGTCTCCTTGCTCAGGACTGGGAAAGCTATTGAGAACTGCTCTGCAGAGCCCCCTGGGAAACCCACCCCTGTAGCATGAAGAACTTCCACAGAAGAGCTGTGGAGGCAGGCCCAAGTGCAACACCAGGGCACCGAGAGAGGAAACCCCGGGAGGGACTGTTGTCTGATGGTTTGAGCAGAGCAAGGGGCAGAGATGCAGGTATGGGTGGGAACTGGGAGGACTGAAGAGTCATTTAGAAGTGTGGCTGTTGTGAGAAGGTTTATATAAGAACACGCTCTGAGCTAGAATGGTCATTTTTCACATGGATGTCTCGAGATTCAGAGTTTGGGATTTTCATGGAGTGTTTTTTCTTCATCAGCATCTGCCAAGGATTCTTTGGATAATCCACTTAGTTCTCAGAATCTGTGAAGACTCAGTGTCTGGAATGCACAGCTCTCTAGGGCCTCGTTTCAGCAGCTGCAGTAAGATAAGATAAAAGAAATGGAAACTACCTGGGTGGTAGGCTCAGCTTTTAAAGTATCTGTTATTTCTGGCTGATCTTTTTTTTTTTTTTTTTTGGTGGCAAAGATACAGAGGTTAAAGTTGCGAGGAAGAATAGCACAAAATGACACGATGATGAGAATTGGGCTTTCACTGAACATTCTTTCATGTCTGGAGACACCAGACCATGACATTATGCATATTTTTAATCAGTTCCATTTTGGGGGGCCTTTGATTTATGCACCCAAACAACCAGATACTTTATATTTTAAAATGACAATACTAAAAAGCTAAAGAGAAGGAGGGTTGCTATGGAAATTAGCGCATGTACTTGTGGTAGGGGAGTGTCTGGGTTTGAAATGGTGGTTTCAGAAGAAACACAACTTTACACAGCAGTAACAATGTAAGAAGTGTCCACTTAAGTAAAAAGAATGTTGGGGAAGCTCCCTAATAGCCTTGTGTTTATTCAACAATGGAAACATAATCCTTTGTATTAATAGTGTGGCCAGAAACTGAATGGAAACGCTGAAAATTCCCATTCTGGTATGTGTATTTTATCAGCTGGCCTATAAGCATCAGGCTTGGGAGAAGGTGAAGACAAGTTAACTTTTAGGAGAGGAGTGGCTGGCTCACTGATCAATATTCACACGCTGTAGTGATGGTATGTATATGGCCCAATGTCAGGGTCTGAGAGAAAATCACTGTAATGAGCAAATGCATACTTTCTAAAGGGGGTTTCTAGACAAACTGAGAAAGCATCTGCTATGTTTAAAGAATTGCGCAATGATGAAAACACTTTGAATACGTATGTCCCAGGACACAAGCTGGGTTTACATTGATGTCGGAACTCCCTCAGCACCAAGAAAGACGTTGGGCTGGTTAGAAAAGACAAGTGATCCTGTTGAAAGAACAGGGATGTTGTTCTGAGTCTTTGTTTAGTAACTTCTCACTTAGGAGAAGCTGTTCCTAGACCCATAATATATCTTTCTATAATCTCTAAACAGTCTCCAGAGCCTAAAGAATTTACCTCTTCTGGCAGGCTTTGGGGAGCTCTTAGAGTTCTTTAAAAATGTATTTACTGGAGTTATCAGAGTCTGAGTCATAAGGCCCAAGATTTTATTATTTAGTAAGAACTGTGGATGTAAGTACAAAAACCAAAGCTTGAATATAACTGTGCTGCAAAAATTCTTTAGGAAAAATTAAAATCTTAGCTGCTTTATCAGCCCTGACTGGCTGGTTCAGTAGATAGAACATCGGCCCATCATATAAACATCCTGGGTTTGATTCCCGGTCAGGGCACACAGGAGAAGTAACCATCTGCTTCTCATCCCCTTTCTCTCCCCCTTTTCTCCCTCTTCCCCTCCTGCAGCCAGTGGCTTAGCTGGCCTGATCGTTGGCTCCGGGTGCTGAGAATAGCTGGGTTGGTCCAAGCATCGACCCCAGATGGGGCTTGCTGTGTGGATCCCAGTTGGGGCACATGCAGGAGTCTGTCTCTCTATCTCCCCTCCTCACACTTAAAAAAAAAAAATCTTAGCCGCTTTCAAGGAGAGGTCCACAAATACCACCAGGATTATAGTTTATTGTAACTCAACGTACAGATTAGGATCACAAATTATATAATTATTTTGTGTGACAAGGTTATTATGTTGTTACTTGCATGGAACTCATGATTTTGTGCCAAACACTAAGAGAGGTAGATTAATTTTTCCCAGATAGTTAGGTGTTATTTAGATACTATTGACGCCATGCCCTTAATGATACCCTAGAGACTTGAGCGAATGCTCCTCCTTCGTCTCAGGAAGTAACTTCAGTCTCTATGAAAAGGCTTCCCATTATTATAATTAGAGATAACGAGGAAAAATGTGCAGATAATTGGCGCACAGTGACTGCAGAAAGACGACAGGCACGGACGGACAACACTATTTGGCAGGACTCCACATTGATACATGGGGAGCTGCTGACAACTTCTGAATGCTTTAATTCCTAAATCTGTTTGGTTTCAGGTTTATACCGTGCCTATCGCCTATTCTTTATGACTATCTGCTGAACATTGGCTGAGTCAGAATTGTTTTGTTATGAGCTATTCATATCACCTTAGGGAGGCTGGCTAGTATGATGAGCCTCAATTTTCCTATAAGCCACTGAACATGAAAATATTTCGGAGTAAATTAGTCCTAAGAGCGTGAGACCCCAGTTGCTCATTTTCCCCTAAGTGCTGCACTAGAAAGCCATTTCTAATTTTTTACTCCCACTGTCCCTACTTTCCCAAGGTAAGGACACACTTGTCATGGATCCCCAGTCGGGAGAGGGCTGACGTTGTAAGTGTGGGGGCCGAGCTGGACTTGCTGCTAACAAGACAGTGAACTGAAAAGGCAGTTGGCTTGAGAGAAAAAAAAAAGGAGGTAGTTCTATGAGCTAATGCTAAAAAGAAAGAGGAAAATGAAGAAGAGATGATGTGATATAGTACCAACTGCCCACAGGCCCTCTTGTCATTGCCAGGATACAATAATGGAAACTGTTTCCTTCTCCAGCCATCTAACCTATCTTCTCTGACCTTTTTCTTTTAACTGGAGGGCTAACCTAGGTGTTCATGTTACTCTGATTTTATTTTTCCTTCTTTTTCCTAGTGAGAGGAGGGGAGATAAAAAGACAGATTCCCAGATGTGTCTTGACCAGGATCCACCTGGAAACCTCATCAGGGTCCCATGCTCGCAGGAGAATGAGCCACAAGCCTGGGTCAGACCCACTCCCTGATGGCTATGAGACTTGGTGGTGATGAAGTGTGAGCCAGAGCATTCTTAGTATGAGAAAGACAGAAGGCCTCCATTCTCCTTTTGGGACCATCCTCATTGCTCATTCTCTAACATAGAGCAGTCGGTGTTTACTCCCCCACTTCTTGGTAATCCTGCAGGGAGGAAAGAAATCCAGAGCAATTACTGGTGTGCTGTATTCCTGCTCCCCTCCAGCCCAAACATATGAGGGATGGTAGCCTGATGTTGATCTTTAATGAGGAGGCTTTTAGGAATCGCATATTACCTGCGCCCAAAAGACGCAGGTGGCATAGCAGAGCAGCTGCAGAATAACCAATCAAGTCTCCAAGTTCCAGGGATTATGTCAAGACTCATTCACGGGAAGCCAGCCTGGGATCTGCAATCTGTGGTACACGGAGCTAATTGAACGAGGGTGTCTGCTCCCCCCCCCCCCCCCACCGCAGGTCGCGTTCGGCAGCCTTTCCCTCCTTATCATGGGTGAGGGTTCTGTTTTTGTGTCTTGTGTGATGGCTACTCATCCCTCCACGGAGCTCTGAGCCTTTGCCAGCAGCTCTCCTGCCACCTTCTGATAAATCAACTCTGTTCTGTCAGGGAGCAGAGAGGGCACTTCGAATTTTCCGTGGCAGATGGCTTCACACACCTAATTGAAGTAATATATCTTTCAGGTAGTCTTGAAATGCCATGTGGAAATGCATGGCATGCCACCTTGTGACTCATCTCTACCGGCTGAAAGGGGAAATGGGGAGTAAGGGTGTCGCACTCAGCACAGACATGGCATTTTTTTTTTCCAAGGGAAGAAAAAAACCCCACACATCCATTTCTACTGCTATAGTAGCAACAATTTGCACCTCTACCACATTACATGATGATACTTTCCTTTTTTGTGGTTAGAACAGTAAAGTCGTCATATCTTCTGTACAACCTTGCTGACAACATGTACCTTCTCAAGGGTGGTCGTTCTAGCAGGCGTGGGGAGGTGACTCATGGTGGGTTTTATTTGCATTTCTCTGATGATTGGTGATGTTGAGCACCTTTTCACGTACCTATTGGCCAAAAATAAATAAATGAATAAATCTATATTTAGACATTCAGCATTATTGAGGCAGATGTTTGTGCTGGTCACATCTAAGAAGGGCATCATGGTCTCTAATGAGCTAATTTGGGATTAGTGTGAGAAGGCACTGAATTAAAAGGGCCACCTGCTCAAAATTAGGTGTAATGCAGAAAAGAAATGGCTTTCACAAAGCCCAGAGAGAGGCACGTAATTTAGAAAATCAAATTCCCTTACTGGCTTTCAAGGTTCACAAAATGGGAATCCATTTCCTTCTAAGAGAGTCTCTCTGGGGCATGATGGGAAGGACTTGGCGGACTGGAGAGCGACCTTCCACCAGGGCTCTCAGGCGTGCTCACAGCGCGTGGTGGCATAGGCGTTTCCCCAGAGGAAGGGCAGCTCCCACTCAGGGGGGGGCTTTATGTATCAGGTCTGGGTCTGTGGGTGGAAAGGATGTTTACAGGAGGAGCAAAGAGGCATGAAATGAGCAGCTCTTTCAGGGAAGCTGGGTGGCGGCTTTCTTCAGTGTCATTAGGATTTGGGGGGGGGGGTGCAGGGAGGAGGCCGTTGCTGAGAGAATGGCCATCACAGAGCTGCGGCAGGGCTGTGGCTCTGAGAACACCCTTCACCCTGAGACAATGGCATAATGCATATCAGAGAGGAAGGAGAGAGCAGAGGGTCACAGTGCAGGAGTGGCCAGAAGCCCGCTGCCTCCTGCACCTGTCCAGTCTGAGCAGATGGGTGCTCAGCCCCCCACCCTGCCTGGGCCGCATGCATCCCCTGGCCTCAGCCAGCCCCAGACACGCGTGGAGAGACAAGGCTTGGCCCAGGGCCTTGCTGCAATCTCTTGGAGGCCTGGTCCTTATTATTTATCATAAATTTCTATTTGGAAGGCATTTTCCCACCTGAGGTCCTGCTAATCTATGATGTTGAAGCCTGCAAGAACATCAGTTACTTTAACCCCCTCGTGCCTGCACTTCCTGAGACCACCCTCTCTGCCCTGTCATGGTTTCTGGCTGTTGTTAATACTCCTGGAGTCACATATGTGTTGTGCATTGTTTTAAACACCTTGTGTATATTCACCCTTTCAATCCTTACAACCACTCTGTGCGGGAGATGTCACGGTTGTACTCATGCTGCAGATGAGGAGACTGCGGCACAGGTAGTAACGTGGCAGCATCAGGTGTGAACTTGGGCAGCTGGCTTCAGAGTTAGTGCTCCTGATCACTATACCCCCTGCTCACTGATGGCCACAGCACCTACCTCTTTGTCCGGACACAGCCTAGTTCCTGAAACCATAGCACATGCAATACATGAGGGAGGGGAAGGCTATCCTGCACACTGTTGATAAGTTATATTAACAATAAGCATGGTTTCTGTATTGGCGACATCCTGGTTCTACAAGCAGATTGGCAATAAATGGGATTAGGTCAGACAGAGAGCTCAGCCCTGCCCGGAAGAGCTGATAATCTACTAGCAGAAAATGTGCTGTAGGCTGTGAGGGTGAGCCCAGCCAGGCTGAGAGGGCGACAGACTGTCACCTCTCTGTCTCTGCCACTCTGCAGGATGGAGATGCCAGCCTATACCAACCAGGGAATTTTTTTTTTAAAGGTTAAGATGGTTGAGTTTATTTATTTATTTATTTATTTATTTTTACAGAGACAGAGAGTTAGTCAGAGAGAGAGACAGACAGGGACAGACAGACAGGAACGGAAAGAAATGAGAAGCATCAATCATTAGTTTTTCATTGCGTGTTGCAACACCTTAGTTGTTCATTGATTGCTTTCTCATATGTGCCTTGACCACGGGCCTTCAGCAGACTGAGTAACCCCTTGCTGGAGCCAGCAACCTTGGGTCCAAGCTGGTGAGCTTTTGCTCAAACCAGATGAGCCCACGCTCAAGCTGGCGACCTCGGGGTCTCGAACCTGGGTCCTACTGCATCCCAGTCCGATGCTCTATCCACTGCGCCACCGCCTGGTCAGGCCAACCAGGGAATTTGATGTCATAAAAGCCCCCCCATCAAAACGCTCTTTTCATGGGGTGTGGGGGCTTGCCACTTGCTCCTGATGGGGCTCAGGTTTCCCTAGTACACTTGGGAGTTACTACCAACCCCCTCCCCACTTCCCACAGTGGCTGAGTCCACTGCTGGCTTTGTGGGAGCTGGGCTCACAGGAGCAGCTTGAATATGTATTAAAGGGATAAATTTTGGAGCCAGACACTACTTAGTAGTCCTAATTAACCTGGCTAATTAACCTCCTAGCACTTCTTTCCCACAGCTATAGACTGCGCACCACGTAGGCTGGTCCTTGGACAAGGTAGCCCCTGCCCAGCACACAGCGGGCAGTCTGCTCAACACTCCCTTCCCTGAAACTAGGCCTCTGGAAGAACAAGGAACTTGCTCCTGGTGGGTCATTAGGCTTCAGCCCCACAATTTAGCCTTTGCACTGTTTTCTCACCTGTAAAATAATACGCACTTTGCAATTACTGAGCAGTCACCCTGAGTCAGTGATGCCTACCCTCCACCACTCAGTCCCGGTAGGAAATCGATGGCAAACTCCTTTGGAATAAATCACAGAAGGTCTAATGAAAGGACATTTGCGAAGCTGTGTGCAGAGTGTAGGGGGCACACGGGGAATAGGACAGCGCCTCTGGCCCTTGCTACCCTATGGGGAGAGGTGGGAGGGGCTGTTATCCAGACCTGTTAGAGTCAGTTCTCCAAGAGGCTGCCCTGAAGGAGCCTGACCTTAGCCAGAGGGGATGCGGCCACCCTGCAGGGTGACCTAGAAGGGAGGGACTCAGGAAGTGTACTCCCATGATCTCATTCTCCTTTCCTTAGTGCTCTGCTTGACCAAACCCGTCCTGAAACCAGAGGTCCAGAGAGCCCCTTGCTGCAGTCTACAGGTGAAGGCGGAGGCCGATGAGAGTTTATGCAGAGAGGTAAACAGCCCTTTGCATGGATTACCTCGTGATTCCTGACAACAGCCTTGTAAGATCATTATTATTCCAGTTTTTCAGAAAAGGAAACAGACATAAGCAGTTAAACAATTATATATGTAAATGGCTGTACCTGTGCACATACATTGTATATTCATTAATATATTTTTATTTTTGTTTTTGCATCAAAAATATATGTATATTATAGAAAATTTAGAAATACAGACCCCTCCCTCACCAAAGGAATCATTAACTAAATAACCTTATCATCAGAGATCACCTCTATCAATATATTTGCATATCTATTCATGGTCTTTTATATAACACATTTGTATTTTGTTTTGTCTTATTTCAAATTACTATATTTCGTATTATGTAGGAAAGCATGTGTGAAGATTTCAATGTGTCCTGTGCTGCTTTGCATGCTTTATAAATATTAGCTCAGCAATTCTCATAACATTCTTATATAAGTACTATTATTATGCCCATCATATAAATGAGAGAAGTTAAAGAATTTGTCAAGAGTCACATACCTAATAAATGGTGGAGCTCAGATTCAAATTCAGGCAATTTGGTTTGAGTCCCATTTTCAATTATTCTCCCCCACTGACTCTCACATATACACAGATTACAAAATTGAAATCGTGTTGTCTTCAGCATGTATTAATATAGCAGTTGTTTTTATATGATTATTCCAACCCTAGCTAGGCATGCAAATAAATATTTCAGCAAGGAATAGAACACACCAGTAACAAGCAGCTTAAAAAAAAAACCAGGTAGGGAAAAATATACCTCCCAACACACATAGGCACATACATACACACACATACACGAACACACATGAAACCAAAGATGAAAGGTTTGTATTTCTAGTCAAATATTCAACCATTTGATATGTACTGTGGCCCTCACATGAGTTGCTTAAATAAGACCTGATGTATTTAACTGACTCTGTGCATTTGATTAGCTGCAGAAGTACAGAAATAATTCATTGGCAATCAATTAATTTAATTGCTAGGGGCATTGGATATGTACAAAGTGCTTTGGGGAGTTGGGATATTTAGGACAAATCCATGGCACAATCTTGCTGACAGCCCAGTTATAATAGAGGCAAAGTATATGTGCATAGAGAAATGTTATAGACAGAATGCTTATATCCCCCCTACCCAAACTCATATGTTGACGTCTCTACCCCCTAATGCGATGGTTCTCAAACTTTTTGAAGTCGAAGTGTGTAAAGCCAGTAGCCACGGCCACCATCACAGCCACCTGGCCTATGCAGATTAGCATAGAATTCGGACAGACGGTAATGAAACAACAGAGCCAAGAACTGGTGGACCATCATCTTTATCTTAGCTTGCACCCGGCGGGCAAGAAATATACTCAATGGGAAAACACTTCCCTTTCCATTCAGGGCTCCCAAAGCCACGGACTTATCCGAGTTTCCTAGGATCAAAGGTGTCTACCTCACCAGCCTTATTCACCTCTGTTCCTCATATCCTTCTCTCTGCACAAACTCTGTACTAACTGGCTTCTCCTTCAGCACTTTACCATCTTGGCTGCTTCTCCTCTCCTCCACGTGGCCTTTCTCTGCTATCCTCTCTCTGCTCTCCTCTCTAATGCTAATCTCAGGAACCAAGAGATAGCAAGCTCCCGGTCTGCCCCACTTTATAGTGTAGAAATCAAAACCTTTAATCCAATATACAAACAAGGAAGTCTCTGATACAAAGTCACTTATCTGAGGCATAAATGGGATTCCTCATGAGAGTGCACCATCCTACATCATGTAAAAGTCAAGGGTGTGGGGAAAAGCTTAGTTTTAAAACTAAACCTTAGGCTATAACAACCTGGCCTGCTTATAGCCTGTCCCCCACACCCAATACAAACTATAAGCAAGCAAATATATATATCATATTTACAAACTTATTTGACCAACAGGGTGCATTTAAAATCCTACAAATAATTGTAGGTGCACTATATACAAATTTCTGAGAAATATGTTATAATAATTAAGTTAAATATTAAAGAAGAAAATATAAAATCCAAGCATACTTTTATGGTAATTAAATGAAATAAATACAACAAAATTAAATTTATTCTGACATTAAAAAACATTATGTTACATTTTTTGAGTCATGCTTTTTAGAATTCATAAAAAAGTAGGGTTAAAAATTAAAAAATGACAAAACAGTTATCTTTTTATATGTATAGATATATGCTTAGTAAGATTTAGTAAATTTGGCAGGTTCTGGTGCAAATGTGTTAAGTTTTATCATTCTTGTATCTATGAGAAACATGAGCCTGATTTGTCCTAGCAATTTCTTCAGTGTTTGGGCATATATTTGAAAAGCAAACTCTCATTTCCTCATCAATACATTGAAGAATTCCTCTCTCTTTTTACTCTTAATTGTGTTGAGTGCAGAAAACCCCCACCATACATATCATCTTAACTTTACACCAAACAAAGGATAGAAGAAACTTGCCTCCAGTCTTTCCAGGGAACATGGGGGTAGTGTAAACAATCCAGCACCACAACTTAACAGCCTTTTGCAACCTAATCAAACAAGTGAGGTGGGGGGTTGGGCAGACTGTCAGCTTATGGCCAATTCCCACACCTCTGTCCCCCAAAAATCTAAACTCCAAAAACTCTGTTGGTTTATTGGTCCCCAACAGGCACATATTTCTCTGGAATACCATAGGACACACCTGGAAATCTTTTAGGGTACACCAGTGTGCCCTGGTGCACACTTTGAGAACCACTGCCTTAATGTGATAAGTTTTGAGATGGGACCTTAGGGAGTTCATTGGGTTTGGATGAGGTCATGAAGGTATGACCCTGTAAAGCCAGTAGCCATGGCCACCATTAGAGCCACCTGGCCCATGCAGGTTCACATTTGATTTGGACAGATGGTAATGAAACAACAGAGCCAAGGACTGGTGGGCCATTACCTTTAATCCTACGTTGCATCCAGCTTGCGAGTAAATACACACAGTGGGAAAACACTTTCCTTTTCATTCAGGGCTCTCAAAGCCACTGACTCATCTGAGTATTCCTAGAATCAAAGACGCCATCAGCGTTATTCACCTCTGTTCCCCACCTCCTTCTCTCTGCACCAACTCTGCATAAACTGGCTTCTCCTTCAGCACTCCGCCATCTTGGCTGCCTCTCCCTGCAATGCTGATGGCAGGATCTGAGTGAAAGTGCCCCCGGTCTGCCTCATTTTATAGTGTAGATATTAAAGCCTTTGAGCCAATATACAAATAAGAAAGTCTATTATACAAACCCACTCATCTGAGGCATAAATGGGATTCCTCATAAGAGTGCACCACCCCACATCATGCAACAGTCAAGGGCGAGGGGAAAAGCTCCATTTTGAGATCTTAGTATTAGAAGGATGTTGAAAAGATCTTAGTAATAAAAATGTGGCAAAGGCTTAGTTTTAAAACTAAGCCTTAGGCTATAAGGACCTTGCAAACTTACAGCCTGTCTCCCACACCCAATGCAAACTATAAGCAAGCAAACATATACATCATATTTGCAAACTTATTTGACCTACAGACCCTCATGGTAGGATTAGTGTAAAGCCAGGAGCCACGGCCAGGGCCACTATCACAGCAGCCTGGCCCATGCAGGTTTGCATTGGATTCGGACAGTCGGTAAAGAAACAGCGGAGCCAAAAACTGATGGGCCATAGTCTTTAATTCTAGCTTGCACCTGGCGGGCAAGTAAAAATACACACTGGGCTCCAAAACCCAGTCACATTCAGTGCTCACAAAGCCACTGACTTATCCGAGTTTCCTAGAATCAAAGGTTTCTAGCTCACCAGACTTATTCACCTCTGTTCTCTCTTCTAATGATAATCTCAGGAACCAAGAGCCAAGTCCCGCTCTGCCCCCATTTTATAGTGTAGCTTCACAACCTTTAATCCAATATACAAAATAGGGAAGTCTCCAATACGAAGTCACTTCTCTGAGGCATGATTGGATTGCACTGCCCCACATCAAAAAGGGTGGGAAAGGCTTAATCCAAAAACCAAGCCCCAGGCTACAACAATCCTGCCTGCCCCCAACACACATTAATATCACCTGGGCGATGGCCTCCCCGTGTCATCTTTAACAAAGTGAGCATAATACATTTTATCCGCCCAACAATTAGTGTGCCCTATACAAAGAGACACCAGAGAGCCCTTTCTCAATCTTCTCTACAGCCGCAAAGATGAGGTCATTGAGCACACAGAGAGATAGTGGCCACCTACAAGGCAATGAAAGGGACCTCAGAATGAAATCTGCCTTGCCAGCACCTTGACCTTGGACTTTCCATGCTCCAGAACCCTGAGAAATAAATTTCTGTTGTTTAGGACCTCAGTCTATGGTCTTTTGTTGTTGCAGCCTGAACAGACTAATACAAGGAAGATCATTTTAAACAGTAGTTTAAGGCAGTAAGTGCTTAGCACTGCGTGAAGAATATAATACATAATTTAGAGGAGGGAGGGGGTCTGAGCAGCTGTGGTGGCATGATAAGGCTCCCAGAACTTGGTGAAATTGGGTGGGGGGAGTGGTCATGGTGTCGTGAGTGAGGGGACTTCATGACGGTGTGGGTTCTCAGTGTGCTTACTCATGACTCACATGACTGGGCCAAGCAAACAGCTCCTCTCAGGGCTTGGGTTCTGCGCTGCTCTCTGACCCATGTATTCTTCTCCCCCTCTTCACCTGGTTACTGATCCTCCTGCTTGGTCTCCGAACTCAGCTTAAAAGTCTACTCCAATCCTGGCCGGTTGGCTCAGCGGTAGAGCATCGGCCTGACATGTGGACAGGTTTGATTCCTGGCCAGAGCACACAGGAGAAGTGCCATCTGCTTTTTCACCCTTCCCCCTCTCCTTCCTCTCTACCTCTCTCTTCCCCTCCCACAGCCAAGGCTCCATTGGAGCAAAGTTGGCCCGGGCACTGAGGATGGGTCCATGGCCTCTGCCTCAGACACTAGAATGGCTCTGGTTGCAAAGGAGCAACACCGCAGATAGGCAGAGCATCGCCCCCTAGTGGGCATGCCGGGTGGGTCCTGGTCGGGCGCATGCGGGAGTCTGTCTCTCTGCCTCCCTGCTTCTTACTTCAGAAAAATACAAAAAAATAAAAATAAAAAATAAAATTAAAACAAAAGCCTACTCCACAGGAAACTCTAGGCTGGCCCCCAGGTTCAGTTATGGTCCCCACTTACAGAATTCCATGACATTGTGTAAACAAGTGTGCTTAGGTTTGCTTGCTTATCTTTTGCATTGGCCCAGGGCAGTGCCATGTGTGTATAGTCTATGGAAGGCTGTGGGAGCTTGCCCTTAGGGCAGCAGATTGCAAATTGCAGATTACCTTCCTGCTTGGGAGGGGTGATTATTTGCTTTTGTTTTCTGGAGAAGGGTCCCCCCCACCCCCGCCAAGTTTGCTGGAGAGTCCAGAGAGAGAGAGGGAGTGCTGAGGGGCTTGGGAGCCCTGAGATTTTGGCCCAGACTGTTTGGCTGGGGAGTGCAGAGGCTGTTGGGGGTCTGTGAGTCTAGGGGAGTCCACAGAATGAGTCCAGTGAGTCCGGAGTGCTGAGGCACTTGAGAGCCCTGAGAAAGATGGAAGCAGTGTTCCCTGCCTGTTTGCTCATCTGCTGTTACATGACTTTAATAAAGGAATGGTGTAAAGCCAGGAGCCACGGCCAGGACCACTATCACAGCAGCCTTCTGGCCTATGCAGGTTCACATTGGATTCTGACAGTCGGTAAAGAAACAACGGAGCCAAGAACTGATGGGCCTTCATCTTTAATTCTAGCTTGCACCCGGCAGGCAAGTAAAAACACACACTGGGCTCCAAAACCAATCACATTCAGTGCTCACAAAGCTACTGATTTATCCGAGTTTCCTAGAATCAAAGGTTTCTAGCTCACCAGACTTATTCTCCTCAGTTCCCCATCTCCTTCCTTCTCCAGCGTCAAACTGCACAAACTGGCATCTCACTCAGCACTCCGCCATCTTGGCTGCTTCTCCTGGCCACATGGCCTCTTTCTGCTCTCTGCTCTCATGCTAGTCATCCCAGGAACCAAGAGAGCAAGCTCCCGCTCCGTCCCCATTTTATAGTGTAGAAATCCAAACCCTTAATCCAATATACAAAATAGGGAAGTCTCTAATACAAAGTCACTTTCTGAGGCATGATTGGATTGTACCACCCCACATCAAAAAGGGTAGGAAAGGCTTAATCCCAAAACCAAGCCCCAGGCTACAAGGATTCTCAACACACATTAATATCACCTGGGCAATGGCCTCCTCGTGTTATCTTTAACAAAGTGAGCATAATACATTTTATCTGCCCAACAAATGGCCCACCATTTCCTGACTCCACAGTTCTTTTACCATCTGCCCGAATCCAAGGGGAACCTGCACGTGCATGGCCATAGCAGCAGCCCCGGGCTTTACATGTGACCGTCTCCTTCAGGGCACTTTCTGTCATGATCTTAAAATTCTTTATTGGTGTAATTTTTTGTTAATGCTTGTCTACCCCATTGGACTGCAAACTCTGTAAGCACCCAGTTTGGGCTGGTTTTGCTCCCCATTATTATCCCAAACCCTGGTAGAGTCTTCATAGGCATTAGGTGCTCAATAAACCTTTGTTGATTGACTAAGTGGATAAATGGCTATTACCCTCCAACAAGAGAGCCCTTTTTTGCTGTAGCACGGATATATTTTAAAGATCACCTTTTTTTTTTAGGTCTGAGGCAAGGACCACAAATATAATCAGATATTGTGGTCTCTTAGGCCATGTTTTAAAAACAAGCTAGTTGTCTCTGATCTGTCACACCCTTCCTTAGAGCTTCAGTTTGCTTCTGATTTATAGCCCCAGTGGAAGGAAGTTCATGGCCAGATGACAAATTAGACTGGGTGGAATTGATGGGCATATAAAAGCTAACACAGAGCTGGGGCATGATTCAGATAGTCCTTCAAACTTTTCCAACTTTTCAACTTATCAGAACAGACTAAGAAGAAGGTGTTGAAATTTTTTTGCTTTGTGTTTTTTAGAGTCTCCTTAAAAATACAAAGAGAATGGACGAAAGTGCAGAAATTTGCTATAAAGCCAGTAGCCACGGCCACCATCACAGCCGCCTGGCCCACGCAGGTTCACATTTGATTCGGACAGACTGTAATGAAACAACGGAGCCAAGGACTGGTGGGCCATTATATTTAATCCTAGCTCACACCTGGTGGGCGAGAAATACACACAGTGAGGAAACACTTCCCTTTCCATTCAGGGCTCCCAAAGCCACTGACTCATCCAGGTATTCCTAGAATCCAAAGCTTCTACCTCACCAGCCTTATTCACCTCTGTTCCCCATCTCCTTCTCTCTGCACCAACTCTGCATAAATTGGCTCCTCCTTTAGCACTCCGCCATCTTGGCTGCCTCTCCTCTGCAGTGCAGGAATCTCGAGAGAGAGCCCCTGGTCTCCCCCATTTTATAGTGTAGAAATCAAAACCTTTAAGCCAATGTACAAATAAAGAAGTCTCTGATACAAAGTCACTTATCTGAGGCATAAATGGGATTCCTCCTAAGAGTGCACCACCCCACATTATGCAACAGTCAAGGGTGTGGGGAAAAGCTTAGTTTTGAAAAGATCTTAGTATTAAAAGGGTGGGTGTTGGGCAGATAAAATATATTATGCTCACTTTGTTAAAAAATGGTGCTGCCCACGTGGAGGCCGTCACCCAGGTGATATTAATGTGTGTTGGGGGCAGGCTGTGGGCAGGCAGAATCCTTGTATCCTGGGGCTTGGTTTTGGGATTAAGCCTTTCCCACCCTTTTTGATGTGGGGTGGTACAATCCCATCATTTCTCTGATAAGTGACTTTGTATTAGAGACTTCCCTATTTTGTATATTGGATTAAAGGTTTTGATTTCTACACTATAAAATGGAGGCAGAATGGGAGCTTGCTCTCTCGGTTCCTGAGATTATCATTGGAGGGGAGAGCAGAGGGGAGAGCAGAGTAGGGCCTCGTGGAGGAGTCTAGGGAAGGCAGCCAAGATGGCGGAGTGTTGAGTGGGAGGCCAGTTCATGCAGAGTTTGTGCAGGGAGAAGGAAGGAGATGGGGAACATAGGTGAATAAGTCTGGTGAGCTAGAAACCTTTGATTCTAGGAAACTCGGATAAGTCAGTAGCTTTGTGAGCACTGAATGTGAGTGGGTTTTGGAGCCCAGTGTGTGTTTTTACTTGCCCGCCGGGTGCAAGCTAGGATTAAAGCTAATGGCCCACCAGTTTTTGGCTCCGTTGTTTCTTTACCGACTGTGTGAATCCAATGCGAACCTGCATGAGCCAGGCTGCTGTGATGGTAGCCATGGCTACTGGTTTTACAGTGGGAAAGGCTTAACTAAGCCTTAGGCTATAATGACTTTGCTGGCTTACAGCCTCTGTGTCCCACACCCAATGCAAACTATAAGCGAACAAACATATTTATCATATTTACAAACTTATTTGACCAACATTTGCACTAGTAGGTTTTCAGGTACTAAAGAAAAAATGAGCATTTCCTTGTTGGGGACAGAGCTCCTTACTATTGGAGAAGAAAAGGGGAGAGCTAAGCTATGTGTTGGTCAAATAAGTTTGTAAATATAATATATATGTTTGCTCGCTTGTGACTTATATTGGGTGTGGGGGACAGGCTATAAGCAGGCCAGGTCGTTGTAGCCTAAGGTTTGGTTTTGGGACTAAGCTTTTCCCCACACCCTTGACTGATTGTATGATCTGGGTGGTGCACTCTCATGAGGAATCCAATTATGCCTTGGATAAGTGACTTTGTATCAGAGACTTCCTTGTTTGTATATTGGATTAAGGGATTTTGGTTTTCTACACTATAAAGTGGGACAGACCAGGAGCTTGGACACACAGTTCCTGCTATCACAATTGCAGGGGCTTCCCTGATCCCTTGCCCTTCATGGGAAGAGCTGGTTTTCTGCTTTTCCCTTGTCTTCTTTTGTGGTTTGCCTGTCTTGGTGAGACACCAATAAATAGGATGGCCCCCCATCCTCTGACTCCGCCATTTCTTTATCGTCTGCCCAAATCCAATGGGAACCTGCATGTGAATGGCCACGATGGCGGCTCCTGGTCTTACAACTGGCGTAGTTTCCGGCAGGATTCAGAGATTGGTATGGAGCCACCACCCTTGATGGGTGGGATAGAGTACTGGTTGCTGCTCTGGCTCCCCATGGCTGTCCTTTTAGGGGCCATGAGCTACATGTTTTTTACTCAAGAGGAAACTGCCCGAGGTTAAAAGCTTCAGTATGAATTGCAAATAGAACAGCAGAGCCCTGGCCGGTTGGCTCAGCGGTAGAGTGTCGGCCTAGCGTGCGGAGGACCCGGGTTCGATTCCCGGCCAGGGCACACAGGAGAAGCACCCATTTGCTTCTCCACCCCTCCGCCGCGCTTTCCTCTCTGTCTCTCTCTTCCCCTCCCGCAGCCAAGGCTCCATTGGAGCAAAGATGGCCCGGGCGCTGGGGATGGCTCTGTGGCCTCTGCCTCAGGCGCTAGAGTGGCTCTGGTCGCAACATGGTGACGCCCAGGATGGGCAGAGCATCGCCCCCTGGTGGGCAGAGCGTCGCCCCTGGTGGGCGTGCCGGGTGGATCCTGGTCGGGCGCATGCGGGAGTCTGTCTGACTGTCTCTCCCTGTTTCCAGCTTCAGAAAAATGAAAAACAAACAAACAAACAAAAAAAACACACCACATTCTAGGGCTCTAATGGATAAGTTATAGTTACTGAGAAAATTCATTTTTGTAAAACACCATAGTTCATGATAATGTCAGGTAAGTAAAGTATGTTCTGTGGTGAGGGCTGAAGAGGACAGATAATACAATCTTGATTACATAGACACACTAAAATATTCATGACATCATATTTCCTCAAATGAAATCTAACAACAGTATATTGTCTCTGTTCCTAACGTGGCTAGAGTTGAAAAATAGGGAGAGGGAGACATGAAAAACAGGGCTCTCTCTTATAGACAAAATGTTGGCACCTACAATTGGGAAGCTCTGGGGAAGGTAAATTCTCCAACCTGTGTAAAATTCATACAGTCTGACCAACAGGAGATTGAAATGATTCAGATAACAAATGTTTCCAGTAAGGTAGAAGAGCTGCATTTAAACAACTAAAATCCAAGAAAGAAGACCTTAGCATCCCAAACAGCTTGGCTCGCCATATCTCAGTATTGTACTTGGCAGACAAACGGGCGCTCAGATAATGCAGGTGCTTGTTCAGAGTCACCTGGTTTCTCTGTAGGACACCGAGGATGTTTTCTCCTCCCTTGCTATTAGATTTGTTTTTGTCTGTCTTCTTGGTACTATGGTGATAAGTGCTCTGGAACTACCCAGAGAGAAGTAGATTAGTGGTTTTGTTTTTCAAATATCTTAGGAAAAGATTTGAAAATTATTGTTTGTAAGGTTGTAAGTAGATACTTAATAATGCATGGCAAATTGAATATCCCCTCCAGACATACTGAATTAGCACCATGGACCAAAGACCCCAAAAATAAAACTATTCTAAACTAAAATCAGAAATCCTCAGGGTTCCTCACCTACCTACCTCTCCTTCCCAGATGGGTCCTGGGAAGGAGCCGTGCTGTCTGCTGACCACGTGTTTTGAGCTTGCTCTCTGTCCTGCAGCCCTCGATGGAGGGGGTTCTGAGATGCTGGTGGGCTCACCAGTTTGGGGAGCTTCACACAGGCTATCCAGAATCCCAGGGTCCCAGTCATTACACATATTTTTCATGAGTTCTCTATCTTATGTGATAACTATCTATAGTGATTTGATAAATGAGAATTAGCAATGACAACTTGAGCTCCTCTAAGGATTAAAAGAATCCTTGTAAGTGCTTTGCCAAGGATTTGCTCATGGAAAAAGGATCTTCCCACTTGGAGGTATCCCACCCACCCACTCCTATCTGTCTCAGGTCAGTATTTCCTTTATATCTTTGTGCCACAAATTCAGTGTGTGCTCCTTATTTTTAGGTCCAAGCCCCTATGCATAATAATGGCTTCTCTTTACGTCAGGGTTTTCCCCTAACTCTGATATCATTGGTGAGAACCCACCACTTTTGTTTCATGTCTGGTTTACCTGCTTTGGGAGCAAGTGGGCTCTTGGAATTCAGTGCCAGTTATGATTGTGTAATACTAGAGACCATGTTCTCTCCACCCCAAGTCAATGACTAAATTTCCTGGTGGTGAAGATGCATTATTATGTACTACCTCAGACTGTGCCCCGCTGGTTTCTACCCATGACTGACGCAGGATTATCACTCAAAATGGACAATGGAAATAACTACTGAGTAATTTTTAAAGACATTATATTGTGCAAAACACTTCCATATGTTTTTTCATTGAAAATTTCAAAACTATCTTGTGTGGAAGGTAGTACAAAGATTACTTTTATCATCCTTACTTTATAGACGAAACTGAAGAAGAGTGACTTATCCAAAGTCACATACTTAGGAACTGACAGAAAGAAAAATGGACTAAGGCCTTCTAGATTTTTCCTATTCTTTACTCTGGCTGCTGCCTCTCTCGGTCATTTTAGAGCTTCCTGTGCTGTGATATGACAACCACCGCTGTCCCTACAACAACAAGGCAATGATGTCCATTGAATGTGAAGGCAGTGGTTTGGATCCTGAAAGGTAGATATGAAACCATTCATCTTCCTGTCCCTCCTGTGACAATGACAGACATTTCCAAGCTGTGTAGGATTCATGAGTAATAAAGACTTGAAATGAGGTAAAACAAATTGGTCCCTCTGGCAATAAAGTCTTTGACCTGCTTGGCATCAGGGTCTAGCTAATTAAGAGGACAATCATGGACAATAAATTAAAGGGTAGAGAAAAACAGGAAATGCCTACAAATATGTGACATACCAAATTAAAGATATGTTGTATGTCCTTCCTTATTTTATTTATTTTTTGTTCCTTTTTTTTTACATTTTTAATATTTTTTCAATTATAGTTTACATTTAATTTTATTTTGTATTAGTTTCAAGTGTCTAGCATAGTGGTTAGACAATCATATACTTTATAACGTGTTTCCCCTGATATTTCCAGTACCCAAATGGCATAATACATAGTTATTACAATCCTATTGACTATGTTTCACATCTCCATGATTATTTAGTAACTACCAATCTGTTCTTCTCAACCGCATCACCTTTCCCCCCAGCCCCCAGCCCCTCTTCTTCCAGCAACAACCAGTCTGTTCTCTGTGACTATGAGTTTGTTTCTGTTTTGTCTATATTGTTCTTTAGATTCTGTATATGAGTGTAATCACATGGCATGTGTCTTTCTCCCTTTCTTATTTGAAATCTGATGACATGAATGAGTATACTTATATGTCTTCCCTTTGGAGCAGAAATTCTGGAATGAGACTAGCAAAGACGAGGAGCAGATGACCGTGTGGCTGACTCCTGCCTCCCCTGCTCACCCATGAGTCACAAGCACATTTCAAAGGGGTCTTATCTTCTCCACGGCTATGGTCCTGTCAGCTCAGAGGGGCCAGCCCCGCCTTTTTCATGAAGTGCTGTGGGAATACCCTTTGATGTCAGTGGGATCCCAGGGCTGAATGGGAGAATAGAATGAGAAATTGGTTTCAGCTGAATGTTTGATGTCAAAGTCGGGTCACCGTGAGAGCAGACACCACCTGTGAGGATAGTTTCATGCCAACTGTGGCCATCAGTCTCCACCAGGATGACTGTGGTGCACACAGCAGGCATTTCCCTTAGCTAACTCTTGAAGGACTGCCAGTGTATCAGCACTGAGCATCCTCGGTGAGCCGCAGTCCTGGATAATCATGCAGGTCTGCTTCCTAAAGCAGGAGGCTTGTTCAGACTGTGTCTGGGCCTCCTGCTGGAAGTATCACGGAGAACAAGAGCATCCTGAAACTGTCCCCAGGACCTGATTTGGTGACTAAAACTTTGTGATTGTGTCAAACCTACCCTGTCCTTATTTCACAACTGCTTCTCACTTAGATGCTCAGGGGGCTACTGGGTCTCCTATTGTCCATTTTCCCTAAAAGAGAAGAAATGAACATGAAGAAAGATGGTGAAATGAAAAGTAAAACAAAGCACAAGCGCAGATGGAAGGTCAGGAAACAAGGCAGGCTTCTGAGTGGCTTACATAGCTGGGCGAAAACAAATCTTAAAGCAAGGCCCCGTGCAGACAAGTCTCTGTGCCTTCCTGTGTACCCCTGACCTCAGACAAGCACGTCTCCTTCAGGACAGCCTCTGCCCTCATCCACCAACATACACTCAGGATTGACCTTGCTACCCTGACTCTCGGAACACTGTTGCTGGGGCAGCTGGGGTCCCAGGAGTGCTTGGTGGAAGAGCAGGGTGCCTATCCCTCAGAGAACATCAGGGCAGGTATCCCCTCCTCCTCTGCTGTAAGTGACCGTTACAATACATAGAGAGCCAGCCTCCCTCTGAGCTATCACAGTATGCGTGGAGCTGGCCCTCTCCAATGTCCAGAGTATACCAGAGCCAGCCTCCCTGGGAGGTGGGGGGGGACTTTAGTAGGAGCAATAATGGTACAGAATAAAGAATCAGTTGAAGTAGAGCAACTTCTTCATCTCTATTTGGCCCATCTTTTCAGAAGCAAGAAGATTGAAATATGAGAGAAATAAACAGACATTATATTTGTCATAACAATTAAGGACGTCATAACGTTGGAATTAGTGCTCAGTCCTTATAAGTATGCCAGGTGCGTCAACAATTGGCACTAGGACAGCCCATATAAAAGGATGCTAGAGGAAAACATCTCATTGAGGTCTATCTCAGCTTGGGTTTCTGAACAAGCATGGCGCCTCACCTCCAAAAAATGGAACTTTGAAAATATTTTTGGTTCCCCTAAGCTGGGAAGATTAGTATCTTGCTAAAATCAAACTGACAGGCAGATTGTGTCACTTAGAACTACTACCAGGAGATGACAGAGGTCACGTCCAGTATGGAATGCAGAGTTTTTGGAAACGTGCTCCTGTTGCAATGCATGCAGCTTTGTGTGATCTGTGTGAGTTGTTTCATTTTCAAAGTGCAGTGCTCTCCTGGGACAGAGCTGAAGGAATAACACATTTCTCCCATGAATGCTGCAGGTCAGACACCTTCCTGAATCCAGTATTGTTGCTGGGGGGATTGCCTAAAAGCATCACTCATGACTCAGGGTATTTAAAACAAGGTGAGGGTGATATCTCATTGTGGTTTTAATTTACATTTCTCTGATGATTAGTGATGTTGAGCATCTCTTTATCTGTCTGTTGGACAGTTGTATGTCCTCTTTGGAAAAGTGTCTATTCACCTCTCACCTGTCAGAATGGCGGTCATCAATAAATCAACAAACAAACAAGTGCTGGTAAGGATGTGGAAAACAGGGAGCCTTCGTGCACAGACAGCAGGATGAAGGCTGGTGCAGCCACTGTGGAAGACAGTATAGAGTTTCCTCAAAAGATTAAAAGTGGAACTGCCTTATGACCCAGTGATCCCACTTCTGGGAATAGGACACCTGACACACCAATTCGATAGAATATATGCACCCCTGCGTTCATTGAAGCATTATTTGTACTAGCCAATATGTGGAAGCAACCCAAGTGCCTGTTAGTAGATGATTGGATAAAAAAGCCCATGGTACATTTGCACAATGGATTACTACTCAGTTGTAAAAAAGAAGGAAGTTTTATCTTTTGTGACAGCATAGGTCAGGGGTTGGGAACCTATGTCTCGCAAGCCAGATGTGGCTCTTTTGATGGCTGCATCTGGCTCGCAGACAAATCTTTAATAAAAAAAAATAATAATGTTAAAAATATAAAACATTCTCATGTATTACAATCCATTCATTTCCTACCGCTCATGTTCATGGTTGTGGGTGGCTGGAGCCAATTACAGCTGTCCTCCGGAACAACACCAAATTTTTATTGGATAATGCATAATGTACACAGGTCATTGTATGGCTCTCACAGAATTACATTTTAAAATATGTGGCGTTCATGGCTCTCTCAGCCAAAAAGGTTCCTGACACCTGGCATTGGTGGACCTGGAAAGCATTATGCTAAGTGAAATAAGCCAGTCTGAGAAATACAAGTGGCATATGATTTTACTTACATGTGGAATCTAATAAACAAAATAAGCTAACAAACAAAATAGAAACAAACTCATAGATACAGAGAACAGACTGACAGTTGTCAGAGGGGAGGGGGGTCCATGAGCTAGATTAAAAAGAAAATGAAGGGACTAAGCAACGCCCTCCCCAACCACCTTCTACACACACACAACAGTGTGGTGATTATCAGAGGGAAAGGGAGGTGGGGCAGGTAGAGTAGGGTAAAGAGGGGTTAATGGTGATGGAAGGAGACTTGACTTTGGTTGATGAACACACAACACAATATACAGATGATGTGTTATAGAGTTATACACCTGAAATATATATACTTTTAACAATGTTATCTCAATAAATTTAATAAAAATTAAAAAATAATAAAACAAGGCCCGGATATGGAATTCCATCTTTCCCTATTGTGCCATTTGCACTAATGAAGACTTCACAAAGCAGACCAATTCAGCCTGGGTGGTTCTGGCCATGCCTAAGGGAGGAATGAAACATCTATTAACAGAAAGTCATATCACTGGGTTACTTCTATCAAAATCGACAGAAAAACAAAGTGTTAACTTTTTTAGAACACAGAAAAAAATCAACTTACCATTGTTTAATGACTTGATTTAAAAACAAAAATAAAAACATACTCTGTTAGAACCAGAAGGGCTTGAGCCCAAGATATGGGAGGTGATCAGAGCCTGGTTCAGGAAGGACCTCTGGGGGTGATCCAGGCCCACAATTCACGGGGGTATATCAATTCCAGTGGAGCTGGACTAGGGATGTCCCATCCAAAGAGAGGGCACAGTAGTAGGGAAATCCTCCAGGCTATCCTTGAACAATCAGGGGTCAAGTGGACATCAACATGACTTTGGAGATGGGACCATAGGTGGAGGAAGACACGTGTTCTCTGGTGAAGCCTACTAGCAAGATCCATTGGGGAAAGCTTAGAGCCTCCATGAGCGGTCAGTGTCTTTCACGAGGTTTCCCCCCAGTGCCTATTGCCTTCTCTCTGTGTGCTTTTACTGTACAGCTATCTCGTTCTTTAGGAGCAGGGCAGGATTGAATTGGAGCCAAAGAAGACTTTCCAATATAATATGACATCAAGGCTGAGGTTAAGATGAAATAAGTGAGGTGAGTCAGGCAAATGCAAGATTTTATTTTATCTTTATTTAATTTTAATATTTTATTATCATGGAATGGGGAGATTGCTTTTCTAAAAAATATTGCATCAAATACAATTCATCTTAATAACTGGGTTTTATTGAACACCCTTAAATTTTGTGCCTGAGTTGCGTGCCTCACTTGTATCACCTTAGCTCCATATTTTGACCCGTGCTTAGTTTTGAGATAGGATTTAAATAGCAACAGCCCATCCTGATGTTTGATCAGTGGGTGCTCATGGAGCTGAGGGAGTGGTATCTGCAGGCGGTGTGGGACAGACACTTCCTGCCCCAGTCCCCAGATGAGATATAAGACATCAATACACTTCTGTGGCTTTGGTTTCTATTATTCATTGGCCATCTCCTCGTGGGCATTTTTGCACCCGAAGTTTAGTGAAAATCACATGAATTTCCTTAAAAGTCTTGTTTCAATTTAGCACTAAATAAATAAATAAATAAAATAAGAATTCATTGCTCTCGGAGTGAAATGAATCCAGCAAATAAATCCATTTGCTTGGCTTGCTAATGTAGCAGCCTTGAAATATAAACCTGATAAATGGTTCAGAATTAATTTAAGAGTTCTTAAATGCATTTGCACCTCATAAGAGAGAAACATGGCAACAAGAAGCACTCCTTCTGTGGAGAAACAGCAACTCTACCCTGCAGGGAACAAGGCGGCTCAGAGCTGCATCCCCATGTGCAGTCTGAGCTCCATCCCCACTGTGGTCAACAGCCATCCAGCCTTCCCAGGATTAGACTGGGTCTGGGACAGGTACAGACACAGTCAAGATTGTTTTTGTAATAATTTGCTGCCTCTTTCATTTTCCAGTTTCCCTACCCCTTTGGTACCCTAAGACCCTATGTCCCTCTGACCTGTGCACTCTAGCCAGCAACCTGTGCTCCAGGTACTTCCCTTTCCTCCCTTTCCTCCCTCCATCCATCAGGAGTACATTGGACTGTAGGCAAGAGAACCCCGACTCTATTGGTTTGGTCAAATATGGGCCTACTTTCTCATATTCAAAGGCAAGTAGCTCATGGCTGGCAAGGATTATTTTAATTATGGGCCTATTGTCACCCTGAGCAAAGTTGGATTACAAAAAAAGAGGAGGGAAATGACTATTGGTTAGACAAATCATAGTTTCTGCCCCCCCCCCCGCTCCATTAAATCTGACTGTTCAATACTCTGTTCTTAAACCAATAGTCTAGTCCCTCATAGGCATCATGAAGTCTGTTCTACATGTTTTCAAATACATCATCTCATTTAATCCTGACAGCATTCTTGTAGTAGTTATTATTTTTGTTTCACAGCTCAAGAATCAGAAGCCTAATGAAGTTCAATGGCTTTCATAATGCATGGTAGAGCAAGAATTCAAAGCCCAATCTTTGGCTTTATGTCTAATACTCTTTCTTTTTTTATTTTTTAAATTTTTTTAGAAAATTAAATTTAATAGGGGGACATTGATTAATAAGAGTATATAGGTTTTAGGCAAACATTTCTATAGCATTTGGACTGGTGATTGTGTTGTTTGCCCATCACCCAAAGTCAGATCCTTTTCTGTCACCAAATAATGTCCTTCTTTACTCCCCTCTCCTCCACCCCTTCCCCCCCAACCCCCTCCCCTGGTAACCACTTCACTTTTATCTATGTCCATGATTCTCAGTTTTATATCCCACCTATGTGTGAAATCATATAGTTCAGTGCTTTTTCTGATTTACTTATTTCACTCAGTATAATGCTCTCAAGGTCCATCCATGTTGTCATAAATAGCAACATGCCATCATTTCTTATGGCTGAGTAGTGCTGTATTCCATTGTATATATGTACCACATCTTCTTTATCCAGTCCTTGATCAAGGGACACTTTGGCTGCTTCCATGTCTTGACTACTGTGAATAATGCTGCGGTGAATGGGGCTGCATGTGTCTTTGTGTATCAATGTTTTTGATTTTTTTGGGTAGATACACAGTAGAGGGATTACTGGTTCTGTTATATTAGTGTGATAAACAAATCTGTGACAGTAAATGAATGGTCTTTAGTGTAATAGTTGGAATTTTATGTTCTTTAGTGGTCAATACTTCATACCAGAGAAATAATTCTAATCAAGGGAGTTTGGGAGTTGGATAACTTTTAAACAGGCAGACAATAGGTCTCAGCTGATGCCAGAGGCCTTGAAGAGAATAATAAAGTAGGTTTTATGAGGGATGTTGACAAACATATTTTTGGTGGACCAATATAAATCGACCAAGTGGAGTGTTCAGAAGCATTGCTTATTTAATCCTTGGTTAAACCTGCTACTTCTGAAAACTCATATGTTCCACCATTAGCAGAAATGAAATGTTTTACAGTGAGCTGATCACATGCTGGAAGGCATCCTATGCTAAGTGAAATAAGCAGACAAAGCAAGACAAAACTGCATGGTATCACTTACATGTAGAATCTAAAACAAAAAGAGCCAAACTCATAAAAACAGAGAGTACAAGAAAAGTGGTTGCCAGGGTGACATAGGCAGAGGTTGCTACAAGGCTACAAGCGTTCAATGATAAGATGGATAGAGCTGAGGATCAAATGTATAAAAAGGTGACTATAGTTGATAACACTGTGTTGTGTAATTGAAATCAGCTAAGAAAGTAGAATTTAAATATTCTCACCAAAAAAAAAAAAAAGGTAAATATGGGAGATGATGGGTGTGTTAATTCAATGGGGTGAAATGTATATGTATATCAAATCATCACTTTAAATATTTTATTTTATTTGTTAATTATTCCTCAATGAAACTAAAAAAAAATGTAAGAAAAAGGAGAACCTTTTTTATGATGAGACCAATTATGTAAACATTTATTTTTAGGATCTTTATATGCTATTTACTGTTACTTTTTTAATTACTTCAGTTTGTGGAGTATAGGTACTGATTTCTCCAAACTATGGAACCTGCCAATTGGGTGTGCGGCCACCAGATATCATACTGAATCAGTCATGTTTATGAGTCGAACATAAGCAGCATATATATTTGTAACTTTTTATTAAGGCAGTTAAGCTGAAATAAATATTACATACCCATTAAAGTGTGTACATTTTTAGAAGAAAAAGGTTTTGGAAATAGTTATTGAGATGGTCTTTATCTTATTGCTTATCAGAGGATGTCAAGATTGCTGTACTAAGTCTCAGAGCGTCTCATCTCCTCCCTGGAGTTTACATTTAGTTTGCATGAAAGTCTTTCTAGCTGTGAAATATGTTTCTCCTCTCTGCAACAAAAATGTATGATCTGCAACATATTTCTGTTGAAAGGCTTAGCTGCAAAATCTCAACCATGTTTAGATTTCACTTTTCTAAACACGTCTAAGCATAGCATAAATTCTTAAAGCAGACATATTAAATGGCTTTAACCTATAATTTTAATTAAAATTTTTTTTAAAATTTTCTCTTGATTTGAGAGAAAGGGAGGGGAGAATGGAGAGAGTGAGAAGCATCAACTCGTTTTTCCACTTAGTTGTGCACTCATTGGCTGCTTCTCATATGTGCCCTGACCAGGGATTGAACCTGCAACCTGGCATGCCAGGCCAACACTCTATCCACTGTACCACCTGGCCAAGGCCCAACCTCTGATTTTTAAACTGATTTCATCGCCAATGTCATTATCAGTTTAGATTGGATTGGTGAGTTAAAAAAAAATTTAGTGGATCAATATTATGAGGATAGTGCTTGTCCCTGAAGGACAGAATGTAAAAAAATTACATTTCTGATAAGACACCAGAGTCAGATTCATATTTTGATCGATCTGAGCAAATATTAGATTTCTTAACTCAAAACTTTGTGTAAATTCTTATTATCAGGAGTGCTCAAGTAATAACTTTCACTTTACTACTTCAAACTTCATTTTTTTCTACTTTGCAACCACTGTTATTATTATTTTGCCCAGAGTGCTTGTTTTCTTTTTTCAGTTTTTCCAGCTAATTCTTCTTTCCTCCTCCTACAACCCCTGCTCTGCCCATGCCCTGCGCACTGCACCCCTGCAGACACACGGCAGGGAGCTAATTGGCTGCCCATGCCTCCTCTGCCCTGCCCTCCACACACCTTCACATGACAGGCAGCCTCAACCCTTCGCTGCAATTCTGCAGACTCCATGTCTCCCACGGTCTTGCCTGCTGTCCAGTGACAAAACGACATTAAAAGCATCTTACCTTTTCCCCTCCAGCTTTATTGAGGTATACTTGACAAAACTGTATATATTGATATACATATACATTATGATGTGATTATCACAATGAAGGTAATTAATACCTCTGTCACCTCACATGGTTAGCATTTGTGTGTGTGTGTGTATGGTGAGAACACTGAAAATCTACTCTCTTGGCAAGTTGCAGGTGTACAATCCCGTATTACTAACTGTGGTCATCTGTAGTCATGCTGTATGTTAGAACTTATTTAGCTTATGACTGGAAGTGTGTACCCTTTGATCAATATTTCCTCTCTACCCCCAACCCCCGGCAACCGCGTTTTATGATTTTACTCTTTCAGATTCCCCTTATTCGTGAGGTCGTACCTATTTGTCCTTCTGTGTCTGGCTTAGTTCAGTAGCATAATGTTCTCCTGGTTCAGCCATGTTGATGCAAATGTTAATATTTTTTTATGGATGAATATTATGCCATTGTATATTTTTTTATCCCTTTTAAAAATCTATTCATCAGTGGATACTTAGATTGTTTCCGTATCTTGGCTATTGTGAATAATACTGAAATGAAAATTATCATTAAGATATTGATTTCCTTTCCTCCAGCTAGATACCCAGAAGAGCCACTGGTGGGTCATAAGGCAGCTCCATTTTTAATTTTTGGAGGACTCTCCATACTGTTTTCTACAGTGTCTGTACCAATTTACCATCCTACCAGCAGTGCACGGGGGTTCCTTTTCCCCACATCCTTGAAAGGCATCTTGGTTTTCCCTCCTTTATTTTATAAATTCATAAATAAGTAATTCACTGTATTGCCAAAGGATGACTACTTTTCATTTCAATGAGTTAAAAGAAAAGAGGGAAGAAAAGCAACTGAAAACAGCTGTCTACCTGAGCAGTGACTCTTTTTCTTGTTCTATAAATATCCAAGACTCGAGTCAAGAGGGTGAGCTGCCCTTTCTGGAGGCTGCTGATTCTCAGAGCGGAAGTGCACTGACTGATTGTCCGGGAGACAAGCTTCTCATATCCTCTAAAAGTAGTTTAAGTGTATGTGGGGACGAGTGTGGGTATGTGTTATTACATTAGACAGCGGATGGCATGGTTTTACTGATGATACAGGGAGACCACACATGTCCCTCTGAAGGAAATTTATTGTCATTCTTCATGGTAATGTTTTTAATATCAGAATATTTGTTATTTCCAGGGAGGTAATGTTTAAATAAATCAATTGTGCCACTTTATTACATAATTTTAATACAGTCCAGGCCTTCACATGTCCCTTGGGCTCAAGTTTAGCTCCCAGAATTGTCTTTCAGCCATGTCATGGCCTTCCTTCTTTTTTGGCTTGATTGCGATAAATAAAAGGCATGGACCTTGGCAGGTGAGGTCATGCTGGGACCTGCATGCTTTTGTGCTGGAGCCCCCCTGCCCTCGCTGATGGGGCTGCCTCCTTTCGCTCTTGCACTGGCTTCCTCCACACACACTCGGGCAGACTCGGCCCAGTGACTCAGATCTGTTCTTTGGCTCTGATTTTTTCTTCAGAAGATGTTATCCTTGGGGGCTATTCTTTCTTTGATACCTGGGAGTTCTGGGCTTCTTGGATGGTGCTTCTTCAGAGTGTACGTCCTACGTAGATTATGGGCATCTAGTCTTCACATTTTTCCCATGGACAATCCCAAAGAGCGGTAACCATAGTTACCTTATGTCCAAGAAGCTTGAAATGACTTGTTAAATGAAAAATCTGAATGGAAATGAGAAGCTTACCTTTGGGAAAGAGTAGAAAATTGAAAAGAAGGACTGGAGGTGAGAAGCTGCAGGAATTGTGGAGAGTGGGAAGGCAGGGTGAGCTGGGAAAGAGGAACAGAGAACGAAACTAAGTGGCTTGCCTCCAAGTTGGGGGCAGGTCACCAGGACTCTCTTAACTGAATTCCACTCCTGATTTGGGGTTTCTGTATTCTGTAGTTTCCAGTAAGTTTCAAATTTAGGATTTTCTTTTGTTTTTTCCCACCACCTTTTGACCCTTTTCACCCATTTCTCTCATCCCTCACTCCTTGCCTTTGGGAACTACTAATCTGTTCTCTGTATCTATGAACTTGGCTTTTTGTTGTTGTTTGTTTTAAATTCCACATATAAGAGAGATTGTATGGTATTTGTCCTTTTGTGTCTGACTTATTTCACTCAGCTTAATGCCCTTGAGGCCCATCCATGTTGTCACAAATGGCAGGGTTCCATTCTTTTTTAAAAACAATTTAATTGTATATATATCACAATTTCTATATCCATTCATCCATTAATGGACACTTAACGTTGGGTCCATAGCTCGGCTGTTGTAAATAATGTGCTGACCATGAGGGTGCATGTAGATTTTCAAGTTAGTGTTTTTATTATTATTATTTTTGGATAAATATTTAGAACTGAAATTGCTGGATGATTTGGTAGTTTATTTTTAATTTTTTGAGGAACCTCCATACTATATTCCCTAATAGCTGTATCAGTTTACATTCTCATCAACAATGTACAAGGGCCTCTTCTCCAACACGTAGTTCTTGTTTTTTGTTGTTGTTGTTGTTTTGTTTTGATAGACATACTAAAAGAGGTAAGGTGATGTCTCTTTGTGGTTTTGATTTGTGTTTCCCTGATGATTAATGATGTTGAGCAGCTTTTCATGTACCTGTTGGCCATCTGTATGTCTTCTTTGGATAAATGTCTGTTCAAATCTTCCCATTTTAAAATTAGGTTGCTTGTGTTTTTTCCTCTTGATTATAAGAGGTTTTTTTTTTTTATATATTAGCACCTTATCAGATATATGATTTTTAAATATTTTCTTCCATTCAGTGGGTTGCCTTTGCATTTTGTTGATGGTTTCCTTTGCTGTGCTTTTTATTTTGACGTGCTTTTAAAGAAGCTTTTTAGTTTAATATAGTCTCACTTATTTATTTCTGGTTTTGCTGCAAGTAGGATGTTTATTTTCTAGTTAGGATTTCATTCTTTTTTTTTTTAAGATTCCTTATTCTAACATTTTTATTAACATGGACTAGTTACCATGCTTGCTGCCTATAACTTTTGCAAAGGTAAAATAATAGTTATTGCTTTGTATTGACTCACCCAGCATTTGACATGTGATTTATGCCCTATTCTTTGTTTCTTGTGCAAGGGACAGGAAAACAGGTAAAAAGAAGTAGACCTTCTGCCAGCTTTGAATGACTCTGGTAATATCCCAATGTAATCCTTTAAATCTATTATATAGATAATTACAGGGACAGAAGAGGACCAAAACCACTGACAAAAACTCCAAGGAACAAACACTGAAGTACAGAACTGCCTAAAATGCCTTTGGACCTTTCATCCCTTAGCTAACACCATCTGTTAACATGCGAGGAAATTCAGAGGTCTTTGGGTTATAGCTGCAGTTATAGAGGTGCCAGATGGAACCATCTTAGCAGCTATGGAAGTTAGGGGATAATTATTACTTCCTGTATTTTATGTCCAGAAGAGTTCTCAGAAGATGTAACCTAAAATAATCAAAGTGAGACTGTTCTAGGGAGATGCCGCACATGGCCATGGACCCCTTTGCCTGTTCTCTGCCCTCTTGGCCCCATGTGCAATCAACAAGGCTCAGATCTATTTGATGAATCATGGTGGATATAGACTTGTGGCATAAACAGCTATGCCGCAACATCACTGGTGCCCTAACTGGAGTGGGCTCCTCTGCACCATGACCCGTTCTTTCAAAAACCATCATGAAATTATCACTTACCATCCAAAGAGCGGTCTTTTGAACTGCTCGCATCTGCCCAAAGCTAACTCTGCGCTGTTTCTCTGACCCATGAGACCCATTTTGTTTGAATTACACAACAATTCTACGTGTACTTCTTTTATTTTAAAATTTACTGACTGATTTTAGAAAGAGAGGAAGGGAGAGAGAGAGACAGACAGAAACATTATTCTGTTTCTGTATGTGTTGTGAACAGGGATCGAACTCACAACCTTTGTGTATCAAGACAATGGTCTAACTCAGTGGTCCCCAACCTTTTTTGGGCCACGGACCAGTTTAATGTCAGAAAATATTTTCACGGACCGGCCTTTAGAGTGGGACAGATAAACGTATCACGTGACCGAGACAAGCTTCAAGAGTGAAACTTAGATGGATGTAACAGAGGGAATCTGGTCATTTTTAAAAAATAAAACATCGTTCAGACTTAAATATAAATAAAACAAAAATAATGTAAGTTATTTATTCTTTCTCTGCAGACCAGTACCAAATGGCCCATGGACTGGTATCAGTCCATGGCCCGGGGGTTGGGGACCACTGCTCTAAACAACTGAGCTATCCAGCCAGGGTGTGTACTTCTTTTCTAATACTTGCTTTAGTTCTTGAGGGCTGTCATATCCCTTTAGGAACTCTGAGCAGGTTTGTACCATCCAGACTTTCACAAATTAGAGCTGGCTTGTCAATCAAGTGCAGCAGTCCTGCTTAAATAATATCTTAGTTATTCCTTGTCTTGTTGGAGCAGGCAGCCATAAATGCCTTCAACTATGAGAAGACTTCTCATTTGAATGCTCTATTCCAATTCCACACTAAACAAAATTATCCTAGTGGAATTAATCTTGTCGACCAGAAAGGTGATGCTACCTATTTTGATTTATGTTCCAAACTCTAATTGTGTATTTTTTCCCAATTCATAAACTTATTGATGATTAAATGCTATAGGACAGGAAGCATAATATAAAGACTAAGCATCCCAAAAGCAATGTGGGGATGGGAGGGAACTGGCTCATGATTGCTGATTCTAAATATTTAGGAATTTCACAAGCCAGTTGTTAGAGCTGGTTGATAGCTTGTAATCAGCCACTATGAGAATATTTACACCATGGATATTGGCAAATACTATAAATCAGAGCTTTTGCCCTCCTGGACAGATCACCCTCTGAGGCTCAAATATAATATGTGTATGTTTATGAGATACTGGTTGAAGGAGGGGAGAAGTTTGAAGGGAAGCATGTTCTTCAATTTACCAAAGGAAAAAACTTGTAAATAAGGCTGTCAAAAAGTATAGCCTGACCAGGCCTGTTGCAATTTGAACTTTAGCCTTTCCATTGCAATTTGCCATCATGGTGAAGATATCTTTTTCTTTTCAATTATATTTCTTCCTGTCTCTTTTAGTATATCAACCACTCTAGAGGTTCCATGTTTATGCTTACAGAGAGTGTCACTGAGATTTCCTCAGTAACAGACACTAAAAAACAAACATATTGTTCTAAACCACAACTTGATGCACAAATACTGCAATCAACAATTCATTGGATGCTCTGGCATCTGGTTCCCAAAGTGCCAAAAATTCTGCAATTTTCTGTGGACTCACAAACACCAGGGGCCACAGCTACTTGTCCCTTAATGCAGTGGTCCCCAACCTTTTTTGGGCCATGGACTGGTTTAATGTCAGAAAATATTGATATTTTCATGGACCGGCCTTTAGGGTGGGACAGATAAATGTATCACGTGACCAAGACAAGCGTCAAGTATGAGTCTTAGACAGATGTTACAGAGGGAATCCGGTCATTTTAAAAAAATAAAACATTGTTCAGACTTAAATATAAATAAAATGGAAATACTGTAAGTTATTTATTCTTTCTCTGCAGACCAGTACCAAATGGCCCACGGACTGGTACCAGTTCGTGGCCCGGGGTTTGGGGACCAGTGCCTTAATGGACCATTAAGATGAGAGTAAAAAAATAAATGTAGCACTTAGCAAAATGTAAATCTCATGCTACCAGTTGAAACCATGCTGAGGATATAAAATTCAAAGTAAACTATATAATGTTAGTCTCCCTCCAAGCCCTAAGTTCATGCTTTCCCCCCTGCCCTTTTTAAAAATTAGATGACCTAAGATTTTTATCTATTTTGTGCCTTAATTTTTTTAAGAACTGGATCTTGAATTTATTAATTAGTACTCTAATTTTCTGTTCTCTAACTCATTAATTTTGCTACTATCTCTATTAATTCTTTCTTTTCTTTGCCTTTATTAGGTTTATTTTGTTGTTGGATACTTATTTTACCAAGTTAGTCTTTTTTCTTCACTAGTGTGAGAATTTAGGGATATGACTATAGCTTCAGTGGTATTTAGTTCTATCTTCAATGTTATTAATTACCTTATAGGCATTCTGCAATTTCAGTTTTGATTTTCTTTGATCTACAAATGAGCTTTAAGCGACCAAAATGTACATTTTCCAGCTCTTGGTAGAAATTCCCAGCTTGAACTTGAGAAATAAGTAACTGATGTGTATTCAGTGCTACTATGGGCCAGGCACTATGCTCAATGCTTTAAACACATTATTTTACTTAATCTTCTAAGTCTTTGATATTGTTACTATTATATAGTTTATTATAAATTTATCCTTTCCCAAATATTAAAAGTGAAGTGGCTTAGGATACTTAAAGGACTTGACCAAGATCACGACCAAGCAAGTGGCAAAGCCAAGATTGAAACCCAACCATTTGGAACCCAGAGATGGGTTCTTGCCATTGCTGAAAGATGAGAGTGTCTGTTGTCCTGACTCATTAGTTAGGAAGCTGGCTGCTTCTTTAATTAAAGGGACTCAGGGCTGCTGTTTGGGACAAGCATTTGTACAATGTCCTTTTTAGATGTAAGTCACATCCCAAGTCAATAGGAACAGGAACGCACTTTAAATCATTTTACCCAAATGATGCCTCAATTAGATTTATTAATCCATGAGTCAGTGATTACATGGTACTCTGCCTCATGCTACACAAAACTTTAAACTGACATGATCTGTATTTTGGAGAGCCTTTTTTTTTTTTTTTTACAGAGACAGAGAGTCAGAGAGAGGGATAGATAGGAACAGACAGACAGGAACGCAGAGAGATGAAAAGCATCAATCATTAGTTTTTCATTGCACATTATGACACCTTAGTTGTTCATTGATTGCTTTCTCATATGTGCCTTGACTGTGGGCTTTCAGCAGACCAAGTAACCCTTTGCTTGAACCAGCGACCTTGGGTCCAAGCTGGTGAGCTTTACTCAAACCAGATGAGCCCATGCTCAAGCTGGTGACCTTGGGGTCTTGAACCTGGGTCCTCCGCATCCTAGTCCGATGCTCTATTCACTGCGCCACCACCTGGTCAGGCTGTAGTGGTTTTCAAACATGATTGCATGACAGGGTCACCTGGGGAGCTTTAAAAAGTCTCAGTGTTCCACCCCCATTCCAAACCAATTAAATCAAAAACCTCTAGAGGTGTGATGAGGCATCAGCTGGTATCTAAAATCGTGATGTCTTTGATAATGGCAGTGTTTATGCTTTTATTTCTGAAAAAACAAATACTTTCATTCAACTATTCAATCAGTGAGTGTTTATTTTTAAAATAATTTTTCTCTCTGCCCAATGCAGAAGTAGTGCATTGCATAAAATTTAAAGAATAAAAACAAAAAGCTGTAGCTTGCCAAAATATTAATAAGCAAAGAAATAATTAAGGAATATATAGGTATATTCATTCTCTGAAGGTTTTTCTTATTAAGCCAATGTTGATCATATAATTACTTAAGTTTATAATGATTTATTGTGACAATTGCCAGAAAGGAAAATATAGAGAGCTATTAGAATATGTATCAGGAAAACCTTTTGGTCTGAGACTCAGGATAGTTTTCCCTAAAAAACTTAACTTTGGAGTTAAGAGTTGAGATTTACAGAATAAAGAAAGAGTAGCAATTAATTAGAAGAAATTGGGGGGGGGGGAGCCCTTGGGTACAAAGGGAACAGCATGGCAAGGGGCCACGGGTGGTGGGGAACACAGCTCTTCCTACCACTAAGACCAAGGTATTCAAAGTATCGGGGGTGGGGGAACCTGTATAGGAAGGCAGGGGCCAACTCCTCTGGTCCTACAAAGTATGTTAAAGATTTTGGTTTTAAGTGCATTGGAAAACCATGAAAGGATTTCAGGCAGACATATTTTGAGATCTCTTTGTTTGCCATGTGGAGAATAGATTGGACTGGGCAAACGGAGAATGGGGAGGCCAAGAGAATGAGATGGTAATCAGACTGAGATGACAGCCAGGGAATTAAAGAGAAAGGACAGAATGGAATAGAACAGATTGGATATTTAAGAGTAGAATGAGCAAAGTCTAGTAATGGAATGTATGAGAATATTATGGAAGA
Source organism: Saccopteryx leptura (assembly GCF_036850995.1). NCBI lineage: Eukaryota > Metazoa > Chordata > Mammalia > Chiroptera > Emballonuridae > Saccopteryx > Saccopteryx leptura. The sequence continues at coordinate 157,328,092 of NC_089503.1, forward strand.
CAGTGATGCTCATGACAACTCCCGTTTTCTGGCTTTTACTAATGGATACAGGACACTCTGTTCCCTAAGACTGAAGTCATGACTGAGGACTAGGTAGGAAGGGAAAGCAGATGACTTCATTTATGGATACATTGGCTTTGACTTTAAGATGTTCAAATGAATAAAATACATGAAAGCATTTGGGAGATAAGCTAGGAGCTCATTGGAGAGGTTACATCTAGAAGTATGAATGTGAACATTACTGGTTTTTGAGTGGTAATTAAAGCCCTGGGTGACAGTGAGATTTCCAGAGAAGAAAGGATAGAGTAAGAGAAGAGACATGAGTCTTGAGGAATGCTAATAGTGAAAGCCAGCTAGAGGAGACAGAGTTCACAAAGGAAACAGAAGAGGACTGGCTGGAGAGGCAAGGGGAAAGTTAGGAGGGTATGATATCAAGGAAGTTTGAAGAGGACAGCTGGATTTCTTAAAGAGACGCGGTTAATAGTACAAGATCCTTCTGGCAGTTCACCCGAGATGGGGACTGAAAGAAGCCATGCCTTTCTGTGGTGTTGGAGAAGGTCAGTGGAGACCTGAGCAAAGCCATTCTGGTGAGGGATGGAGCACACTGGGCTCAGGTTAGAGGGGCCCGAGGATAGCATGGGGGAAGAGGCAAGAGACCTGAGGAGGAAAATGACTTTTAAAAGTTTGGCAACAAAGGGTAAGAGAGAGAGGGACTGCAGAGGGTTTGGTGTCTAAAGAGAAAATTTTGAGTTTTAATCTAGGATAGACTTCAAGCTATTTGAAAGTTTATAAAGTGATATTTTCTACGGAGTTAGGAGGAAATAGGGTCTACCAAAAAGAGGAGGGACTGACTTATGTAACAAGAGAAATGAGATAAGTGTGAGTGTACATTTGGTGATGTATGTAATTTTCGTAACAGGACATATAGCGATTTCTTGCCTGTGAGCGTCTAAATCTCTGCAAAGTAGCAATAAATGTGTCTGTTGTAAAGGATGGCCATGGATTGTAGGATGTGTGTATGTGTGTGTGTGCTTGCACAAGTGCATAGGCATGTGGGGGAGAGGGTCAGAGGTTTAAAGAAAGTGGGAGAGTTTTTAAAGAGTCATTCTGGAGAGTGATATATTGAGCTGATTAGAAGAAGTAATGAAATTACTAGGTAATGTTAAGGCCTTGTTGAAGTTAGTGACTATGGACTTATAATAGTAAAAACATCCTTGCTTTATTCAACAAATATCAATTGTTAGTACTGTTCTAGGATATAACAGCAAACAAACAAACTGTATCATTGCAGAGTCTACGTTTCTGCAGAGGAAGACAGGCAAAGGTCAGATAAACGAATGCGCCATATTTGTTATGTAATTGGTGATGGGTGCCAGGCAGAAACTTCACAGGCGCTTATGCAAGGGTATCTGTCATGCAGGACAGTCAAGGAAAGAGACATTTGAGCAGAGACTTATAGATATCTGGAAAGAGTATTTCAGGCAAGGAAATACCTGATGAAGTTAAATACAAATGTCCCAGGCAGGAAGAAAGATCAGCAATGAGATCAGAGTGGTTCTGAGTGGCTGAGGTCACGTGAAGAGAAGAGAAGGCTGGAATGGGAACTGGGGGCCAAATCACAGTGTTCTAGGATGTAGAAAAGATTTGGATTTTAATCAGAATGAGATGAGAAGCCACTGGAGGGTTCTGACCAGAGCAGTGACATGATAAATCTTGCATTTTGGGATTTATCTCTAGTAAAACTCATCTGCCTGAGTGCAGACTTGGAGGAAGTCCAGAACTTGAGCTGGCAATACAAAGTAAAGACAGAGAGCTATTGAATGTGTTGACTCTAGAATCTAATTTGGGTAAGGAAGGATGTAATGACAGGTAGAGGCCAATGGATTTGGATAGGATAGAATTATCAATGAAATTGAGGTTTCATGCAGACAAATAATAGTTAAACAAATGAGTGAGAAGGAAAGTAGGCTGGTCAAAGGAAGGTATGTGATGTTATTTATTTTAAAGGTAGTGTAGTTTTATGTAATGCCAAGATCCATGTGTAACCGTGGGAGAGAGTGGTTAAGAGAGAAGTACAAGGAAGAGAAGCTAAGTGTTTGTTGAATTTGACATATTATTATATCTTAATATTTAGCTTAAGCTGAATTTTTCCATTAACCAAACACTTCAAAAATGTTCTCAGGTACACTGGAAACCTTGACAAGTACATTACTGTAAGTAGGGCAGAGCTCAGAGTCATGTTTAGAATGGTTTAAAAGGAAGGTTTTCTGGAGTTGTATCCTATTGAAACGACATTGGTGAAGGAGGTGTCTTCAGTGTTGCTGAAGTGTGAGTGGGCGAGTAGGTAGGCGGGCTCTAGTGTTCTCAGCACTGTTTAAGTGGCTCACAGCTGGAAAGTTGGAGAATTGCTAAAAAAATTTTTTTATCACATTCACTTAAAAATGAATTAATGGAGACCACTTATTGATTCAGACCTGGCTGATTAGTGAGTCATCCACAGAGTGTTTTCCAAATGCAAGCTTCTATTTTCCACCCAGAACCTAATGTTTCAGAATTTTTGAGAGATGAAGCCCATTATGTTTGTATATTTATATAAAGCTCAATGGGTTATGCATATCTAAAATTGAAAAAAAAACTGAAGTAATGATTAATGAACAGTTATTGTTTTTGCTTGCACATATCTATGACCTCTTTCTCTGGTCATGGTAATGTGATGTGACTTCACCCCGGGACGCCGTGCCTAATCCACTCTTGCTCTGTGTGCTTTCAACAGGATTGATGCTACTCTGGCTCCAGGGATAGGAATGTATTTAAGACTGAATGATCTGGGAGTCACAATTCTCTTTCTGTAGAGATTGGCTTAGGAATGGCACAGCACCACAGCCAAGGTGAGCTTCTCCAGTCAGAGCTAACTCCAGGACTTCTGCTTTACTCACAGAATCTCTCTCTTGATAGTGGGTTCAGACCTGGGAGTTGTTGACAGGTATCTTGCCAATAAGAGACAGAACAAAGCCAGGCACCGGTCCTGCCAATGATCCTAACTGACCTCAGCCATTTCTCCTTTTTGTTACATGAATCTATGTTCTATTGGGCTTTCTGTCACTTGCAACTTAAGAGTTTGATTCCCGGAGCTGTCAGAGTCTTGCCTACAGGGCTGCTAGATACTTGTCTCACTTCAGGTCATGTGATTTTATGCTCTCACGGAGCCTTCTGACTACGCTGGTCCAGGAAATGTACCTGCTGAGAACCTGGCCCCCATGGCAGGGAGATGAGAACATGGTAGCTGGTCACGATGGGAAGGAAATTGATTCTCTATGACATTATGGTCTCTGGAGACCCTCAGGCAGTCAGAGACCACTGGCTTCTGTTTAGACTCATTAACATGCCTAAAGGGTTGAGGGGCAAATTGCCTCAGTCAAGAAGTGGAAAAAACCCTCAATCTCCCCAAATAGTTTGGATTGAGAACAAACACTAGAAATAAGCGACTAGCACATATGATTGAACTCAGGCCTAAAATACGGTGTAAGCTAGACAGTAACCGGTTTTGTGTGTTGGCCTGTTCTTAGCTCGCTCCCCTCCATGCCCTGTTTCACAGGTTGTTAATGGCTCCCAAACACAGTGCTGAGCACTCCCTATTGTCACAAGATAAAGGATTACTTTAGTTCCTAGAGTAATTTTTTAGAAATCAAATTTTTCTTGCAAGCAATATTGAGCACTATTATAATACTGTATTACCTCCTCCTTGAGCTCCCTGCTTCTAGTGTTTTCTGAAATGTTTAGATCCTGGTATACTAGAACAACATAGTTAGAAGACACATTCAGATTTAAGTTCATCTCATACTGTAAGACAAAGGGAAATTTGTGCATCCTAGTTCCCATATTGTCTTGCTGTTTATTAGGTAAATAGCTTTTCATTTCCTTGAAATGTTGGGTGCTATCATTTTAGTGTCTGTAGAAGAAATCACTGTAGCAATCTCTGTACCTGGACAGACCTTTGTAAATTTCATGGTACAAAGTCCAACAGTCTCATAAGTTGAAATGCTCATCAGTAGATAAAATTTGAAAATGCAGTCCAAAAGAAGGCTTGATATGATTAACGTCCTTTTATTTTTCTTGAGAATGGTATAATCTTATGACTCCTGATGAAAGTCATGTTTAACTGCTTTTCTCAAATGTCACAATCATTTCAGAATACTGCATAAATACCATTTTGGTATATCAGTTTTCTTCCATGAAACAATTTTCTCTAATGAGAAACTCCCTGTGAGCCGCAATGTCTAACTTTCTTAAATAATAACATGAAACTCTATTTTAGGGGGGGAAATAGCAAAGGACAATTGGCACTCGAATCCAGAGAATGTGTGCTTCTTTTTCTTCTCCTTTGTTATTATTTGTAGCTTAGATGTAAAATAACCAAAAAATAAAGAGAAAACACATCAAAAACTTGCTAATATAGAAACACGAGAACACTTGCTTCCTTACTTAGTATGACACGTGCCCCAGTTAGGATGGAGCACAGTCCAGTGGAGTGTGGAGACCACTTTCATTTGTCACTGTCAATGGAGTCACACAGAATTCTAGGTAATTCTGAGAGTACATCCCAGCATGATTAAAAGCATCCTGATGTAGCCTTTGTCTGTGAGCAATGAGACACTAGCAGCGGCAGCTCAAAATTACTTCTTGCATTTAAAAATTCAGTGCAGGGCAAGAATAAAGTTGTAATATAACATTTGAAATCCAAATCCAGTCAACTAATAATATTTTTAAATTCAGTTTCTCAACACTTAGTAAGTATAGACATGACACACACATGCACACACACATACACGCACACACACACACATGCACACACACACACATGCACACATACACACCCTACACCTACCGCAGATTGATATTCTACACACACACACACCTACATGCATGTCTTTAGGAAAGTCAATATCTCATGCTGTTTAAACAAATAAATTAAGAGATAATTTCTTGTATACCAAGGGCTCCATCTTGAACTTCAGCAGTATTCTGAGTCTAAGGCATGTTTAACCTCATCTAGAGTTCTGTAGAAAAAGGCTTGCCAGGCATCCATGTGCATAAATGACACTGGGACCTCTTGGAAAGCATACATCCTAAGAAAATTGCCAGAGACTCAAAAGATTATAAAAGAACACTACCTCACAATTGCGGGGGAAGGAGTGACTTTAGTGCAACAGAGAGTCTCTTGGGAAAATCATTTTCCTGCCCGCAATGCCTCCCCTTCCCAGGGTTTGGATGTCGGTCTTAGACAAAAGGTGATTCTGAGTTTCTTTTTCTTTTTGGAAGCTGTTTTGTAATGGTCTCAGTGAATTAGAAAGAGATCATGAATGCAGAGCAGTATTACTTTGTGGTTTGTTGAGTTTTAGCCCAAATAGAAGAAGGGGGCTTTGTTATTCATGGCTTACTACTGTTGAATATTTAGACATGAACTAGACACGGTAGCTTGAGCAACTGCTTGAACCAGCCTCCACCTGGAGCACAAAAGCAGGACAAGGGCTCACCCTTCCAAAGACATCAGTGGTGACTCAGTAGCATTGGAGGCTTCACAGAATTGAGGCAGTGCATTACAGGTATTCAGTTTTGAACTCTCAACAAGCAAAGGTGGCACTGTGCTAGTTAGTGGAAAAAAAATCTCACCATAAACATCTAGAGTCTGTGTGGGAGGTGAGCAGAGAAAAATGGCAGGTTTGGTGTGATTCTGTAAGATCAGACCATCAGAAACACGGAAACCACTCAGTCTTCAGCAATAGACAGCCTATTATATTGACAGAACTGTGCGAGGAAGACTACTGTCTGGGGCGTGCACGTAGGCCCCTGCTTTCCCTCCACGGTCGAAGAGGGCTAGGGAATAGCTGCTCTTTCACTTTAAAAGAAGTCTTTTTTAATAAAAAATTCAGGCCTGAGCTGTGGTGGCGCAATGGATAAAGCGTCAACCTGGGATGCTGAGGTTGCTGGTTCAAAACCTTGGGCTTGCCTGGTCAAGGCTCATATGACAAGCAATCAATGAACAACTAAAGTGAAGCAACTATGAGTTGATATTTCTTGCTCCCTTCCCTCCTCTCTCTCTAAAATCAATCAATCAATAAATAAGATTTATCTCAGTGTTCTTTGAACAATGAAGATATAATTGTCTTTACTATTGCATTATGGACAATTTCTCCAGGTTTTCTTTTAGTTCTCTAAGTCTTTCTTCATCTATATCTCATATGCTGTTAATCCTATGTATTGAATTTCTTATTCAAATAATTCTATTCCTTAGTTCCTGAAGTTCTGTTTGGTTCTTGTTTAACTTGACATTGCCTTTCTATAAGACTAGATGCATTCTGACATCTGTTGTTTTGTGATTGCTGGCTACAAACACATAGCACTTGCAACATAATTTCTGGGAATTCTTTGACAACTTATTTGAAATTTCACTTCTTTGGAGAATTTTCAGTTCTTTCTGATAGATGCCTTTGTTCAGCATAAATATATTTCTAGCTTAAGGGTCCCCCTTGCCCAGACCACACAGATAGGATGAGTATGAACACAGAACTTTATAAGGACAGTCTTTGTATTTGTGAATTTTCATGAACTATTTTAGTGCTCTCTATGCAACACAAAGATAAAGACAGATGTTTCCTTACTGTCTTTTCCTGCACAGAGGGTTTACTTCTTGTTCACCCACTCTGGATGGTGTAAACACTCAGTACTCTGATTTCATGTCTAGGTCTATTATTAGAATGTCTACCTGACTGGACTCCAGGTATGCTCTTTATCTTTTTTCTCCAGAACTGTCATTTGCTTTAAAACAAAAATGTAAGACCTCCAGGTTTCAGCTGATACTGTCAGGGGGAAAGCTGCCCTCAGCTGGCTTAGTGACTTGTTTAAAACTACCTTACCATGCTTTTCTCCATTTTAGATTTGTTTTCATAAATGGTTGTTCAGCCTCTGCCAGACATCAGGTTGATGGAAATCTCTCATCAAGCTGGTCACAGAGTATGTCATTTGCCATGACCAATTGCAGTGTACAAAATCTATTTCTTTAGTCAAAAGATGCACAATTTTTATAGCCTGTGTTATTATAACTCAGCAGAATAAATACTTAATCTGTCAAAAATCTTTCTGACAGTAATTGAAATAACCCTTTGATACATTTTAACAGATAAGTAGGTTATCTCTGCGTTTATCTGCAAAAAAATCTTTTTCTTTCTTTCTTTTTTTCTTTCTTTCTTTCTTTCTTTCTTTCTTTCTTTCTTTCTCTTCTTTCTTTCTTCTTTCTTTCTTTCTTTCTTTCTTTCTTTCTTTCTTTCTTTCTTTCTTTCTTTCTTTCTTTCTCTTTTTTTCTTTCCTTCCTTCCTCCCTCCCTCCCTCCCCCTTTCTTCCTTCCTCCTTCCTTCCTTCCTTCCTTCCTTCCTTCCTTCCTTCCTTCCTTCCTTCCTTCCTTCCTTCCTTCCTTCCTTCTTCCTTCATTTTCTCAGTAATGAACCCCCTTTGTCTTTAAAATAATGCCTTTACAAATGAGGTGGATATTTATGTTTAAAGATGATAATTATACTGTTGCTGATGTTCATGTGAACCTTATTTAGGTCATTAATATTTTGAAACTTGTTGATTACAGATTTTTTCTAGAATATTTTGGCTTTGTAACAGAGATTGCATAATTATACAGCTAACTATACGACTGAGTTATACAATGCAAATGGATGAGCAATTATTTTATAGCTGAAGTGATGCATCTAGTAGATGTAGGCTATGTAGTGTCTTTAATTTGCACCAGGAAGTCCCCACTGTAAATAAAGGCACTGAAATGAATCTTAGGGCATGTGGACCTCAATTTCTGCTCTGCTATAGAAGTGGAATACATTACCTGTCTAGATCCAAACTGTAATATATCAACATTGCATTTTTCTTTAAGAGATTATGCTTTCTGTAGAAATAAAAGTACATTATCTCACTTATATGTGGAACCTAAAAAAAAATTAAATTCATAAAAATGGAGAGTAGAAAAGTGGTGGCCAGGAGCTGGGAGGTGAGGGAAATGGAGAGAGATAGGTCAAAGGGTACACAATTTCAGTTCTGTAGGATGAATATTTTCTGGAGGTCTAATATACCAGTGTTTTTCAACCACTAGTCTGTGGAACAGTGGCGGTCCACCAGAAATTTCACAATATACAGCATGGTAACTATAGTTAATAATACTGTATTACATACTTGACATTTGCTAAGAGAATCAATCTTCTGTGTTCTCACCACACACAAGAAAAGCTATCAATATGAAGTGCTGAATGTGTACATTAACTTGATTTGGTCATTATTTCATGTATATGTATATGTAAGCAAAACATCATCACATGTACACCTTTAAATATATCTAATTTTTATTTGTCAATTACACCTCCATAAAGCTGGGAGAAAAGTTATAATTACATTTAAAATTATTAATACATGGCTCATGAATAACTTGAATAAGAGAAATTCATAAAGAAAAAAGCACTAAGTAAACTTACCATAGAGTGAAGTAAACTTTTTGATATTTTAATCAAAGTCGTTTAGCTGGTACCTCTGACGTTTAGTGATCTACAGACACCTTGGACTGCCAGAAAGATGAACAAGTGGGTCCTAGAGCAAATTAAACCTGAAATATCACTGGAGACAAAAATGACAAAACTGAAGCTATCCTACTTCCATCACATCATGAGAAGTCAGGGTTCTTTAGAAAAGACAATAATTCTGGGAAAAAATAGAAGGCAGCAGGAAAAGAGGAAGAAAGAATATGAGATGGATTGACTCCATAAAAGAAACCAGAGGCATCCGTCTACAGAAGCAGAGCAGGGTTGTGAGGACAGGACACTGTGGACATCACTCATTCATAGCATCATGAAAAGTTGGGGCTGACTCAATAGCACACACATGTAAACATTTTATTGGCAAACAAGTATATTTAGTCTCAATTGTTCTTATTTTCTGCTGAGACTATAACAAAGGATAATGTTTTTAAATAAGGCAATCTAGGACAGGTTGGTAGTAATAGTGTTAATTTATGCGGTAGAATCCTATGAGATCTTGTAAATTTTTAATGGCAAATGTAATGTTGCCCAGAGAAAGGAAAATGAGTAGACTCAGGAGGCATGGGTTTCAAGTATATGGTAACACGAAGCTAAGAAATTTATTTTTATTTAAACATTTTAGAGATGAGAGAGAGCAAGAGAAGGGGAAGGGGAGGAGCAGGAAGCATAAACTCCCATATGTGCTTTGACCAGACAAGCCCAGGATTTCAAACCAGCGACCTCAGTATTCCAGGTTGATGCTTTATCCTCTGTACCACCACAGGTCAGGCCAAAAACTAAGAAGTTTAATGCAGTGAATATTTAGTCCTGGATTAAAAAAATATCTTGCTTAACTAATAATGAGCTACATCCAATAATACGAATACTATAGGCAAAAACTGTAAGTTACTGCATTTAGTTTCAAGAATTCAACCTGTTAGTATATTTTAGAGTGGGGGGGGGGTGTTAACTGACTTGCTTTCTGAAGAAAATACTAGAACATGGCCTGCAATAATAAAAGTCTGGGGTTCCAAATAGGGATGTATGGGTCTCTCCTTCCTGGACAGTTCATGCCGTGACTTGTGCTAGTCCATTTGGCATGCTAAGTTCATTTACTTCTCACAAGAAAAGTGAAACATGATCCTAAGATTGGGAAAACATGTCCCATAAAAGTGATTTAGAGAAGCTAGAAATAGTTCACGTAGAGAAACAAATGGGTTTAATAAAAACATACTAAGTGCTTATCCTTCCTCATCTCCTCTACTTCTAATTGCTAAATTGTCACAGAATTCGGTTCTTTGTTTTTCTTTTTTCCATCTATCCAAACTCCCTTGGTCATTGCATCTGTTCTCATGGCTTTAGGTATCATCTACATGCTGACAACTATCACCTCTATATCTCTATAGTTTTGACCTCTCCCAGGAACTTTAGAGTGTATTCAGTTGTTTATATAACATCTATAATATACCTGAATGAATAACAGATGTCTCAAAAATAACATGGTCAAAACTGAACTCCTGCTCCAGCCACCCTGCCTCCCCTTCCTCCTAAAATGTGCTTCCTAGGCATTCTTCCTTAAGTTAGCGACAATTTCATACTTCATTTACTGAGGTCAAAACTACTGAAGCCACACTTCTCTCTAATCATTGCAAAAGGACAGATTCCTGACAGAGGTGTGGGAGGGAGATGGAGGGCACTCGTAGATGGACTGAGAGCCAGTCTCATCTCAGCAAGGCCATAGGGAGCCTTAGAAAGTGTGTAGTTGGCCTGACCAGGCGGTGGCACAGTGGATAGAGTGGCGGACTGGGATGCGGAGGACCCAGGTTCAAGACTCTGAGGTTGGCATCTTGAGTGCGGGATAATCTGGTTTGAGCAAAGCTCACCAGCTTGGACCCAAGGTCGCTGGCTTGAGCAAAGGATTACTCAGCCTGCTGAAGGCTCATGGTCAAGGCACATATAAGAAAGCAATCAATGAACAACTAAGGTGTCGCAACGAAAAACTAATGATTGATGCTTCTCATCTCTCTGTTCCTGTCTGTCTGTCCCTATCTATCCCTCTCTCTGACTCTCTCTCTGTCTCTGTAAAAATAAAATAAAAGGAATTTAAAAAAAAAAGAAGAAAGTGTGTAGTTGGAGGAGATAGTTGACAGTGAAGATTCAGCCCTGGGTGTGCCACTCAAGAAGAATACATTCTGGACACCTGCTGCTCACATCAGGTCTGTGGGTGAGGAAGAGAAAGGCGTGATGAAAGTTGTATTCTAAAACAGGTGGCCTCCTCTGAGAGAGTGTTTCACCATGTTTGGGGGAGTCTGACTCTCTGAACACACGAGGGTTGGCAACTGTAAATTGCACAGCGGTACCTGTTTCTGGTGACACTGAAAACAAAGCTTTTAATGATGGCTTCACCCACAGCGTGCAGTGCAAAACCCAACACCTGTGACTGCTCCGTCTTCTGTTATTGTGGAAGTAATTATACTGTTCCTGGAACACAATAATCTGCAATATTTCTCAGAGAAAAAAGAACACATTCTGCCATTCTTGGTTCAAATTTCCAGAGCAAAATTCAACAGCTTTACTGTTTTACAGGAAAAACAAAACTAAAACAGAACACACTGACAACTCACATGAGCAGAAAACAACTAGCAGTCTCAGTGAATACGTCTGATTTTAATTTCCCTCTTATTTGATTTTTGTATAGATACAATGTACTTAAAATTTTTCAAATTGAATTTTGCTGAGGTGACACTGGTTACCATAACTGTATAGGTTTCAGGTGCCCAATTTACAACAAATCTCTGTACACCATATTGTGTGTTTACCACCCCAAGTCAAGTCTTTGTTATCGCCATTTATCTCCCCATACCCTCCTCTACCTCACTCCTCCCCACAATCACCACACCATTGTCTATTTTATGTGTTTTTCATTTTTTTGGTCCATTTTTGCTTTCCTATACCTTCCTCACCCAACACCCCCAACCCCTAATAGCTATCAGCCTGCTCTCTATGTATGAGTCTGTTTCTATTTTGCTTGTTAGTTCATTCTGTTCATTAGATTCCACAAGAGTGAAATCACATGGTACTTGTCTTTCTCTGATTGGCTAGTTTCACTTAGCATGATGATCTCCAGGTCCATCCATGCTGCTGCTAAAGGTAAGATTTCCTTCTTTCTGTGGCTGAGTAGTATTCCATTGTGTAAATGTACCACAGTTGTTTTTTAATCCACTCATCTAGCCATGGGCATGGGGGCTGTTTCCAGATCGTGGCTACTGTAAATAATGCTGCAGTGAACACAGAGGTGCACATATTCTTTTGAATAAGTTTTGGGATTCTTAGGATACATTCCCAGAAGTATAATTGCTGTGTAAAAAGGCAGTTCCATTTTTAATTTTTTGAGGTAACTCTCTACTGCTTTCCACAGTGGCTGCTCCAGTCTGCATTCCCACCAACAGTGCCCAAGGGTTTCCTTTTCTCCACACCCTTGTCAGCTCTTGTTGATTTATTGATGATAGCCATTCTGACAGCTGTGAGGTGACATTTCATTGTGGTTTTAATTTGCATCTTTCTGATGATTAGTGCCATTGAGCATCTTTTCATATGTCTATTGGCCATCTCTATGTCCTCTTTAGAAAAGTATCTATGCAGGTCTTTTGTCCATTTTTGTTTGAGTTTTATAAGTTCTTTATAAATTTTGGATATTAATCTTTTATTGATGTATTGGTATATATATTCTCCCACTCAGTGGGTTGTTTTTTTCATTTTGTTGATGGCTTCCTTTGCTGTGCAAAAACTTTTTAGTTTGATGTAGTCTCTTTTGTTTATCTTTTCCCTTGTTTCCCTTGCTGGAGGATATATATCAGAACAAGTATGGTTACAAGAACTGTCCGAGATTTTACTGCCTATGTTTTCTTCTAGGATTTTTATATTTTATGTCTAATATTTGAGTCTTTAATCCATCTTGAGTTTGTTCTTGTGTATGGTATAAGAAGGTGGTCTAGTTTCATCTTTTTGCACATATCTTTCCAATTTTCCCCACACCATTTATTAAATAGACTATCTTTACCCCATTGTATGTTCTTTTCTCCTTTGTCAAATATTAATTGACCATATAGGTATTGATTGATTTCTGGGCTCTCTATTGTGTTTCATTATCTGTATGTCTGTTTTTTATGCCAGTACCATGCTATTTTGGTTACTATGGCCTTGAAGATAGTTTGATATCAGGAAGTGTGATTCCTCCAACTTTGTTCTTCTTTCTCAAGATTACTGCTTAGGGTTTTCTGTGGTTCCACATATATTTTTGAGATATTTGTTCTAGTTCTGTGAAATATACCTTGGTATTTTGATAGGACTTGCATTGAATCTATAGACTGCTTTGGGTAATACGGACATTTTAATGATGTTAATTCTTTCTATCCATGAACATGGTACATGCTTCCATTTGTATCTTCTTCAATTTTTTTCTTTGGTGTCTTATCATTTTCTGAGTACAGGTCTTTTACATCTTTTGTTAAATTTATTCCTAGGTATTTTATTCTTTTTGAAGCAATTGTGAATCATATTGTTTTCTTGGTTTCCTTTTCTGATAGATCATTATCAGTATATAAAAATGCAACTAATTTCTGGATATTTACTTTGTATCCTGTTACTTTACTGAATTCATTGATATGTTCTAGTAGTTTGTGTTTTTTTGGTGGAATCTTTAGGTTTTTCTATTTACAGATCATGTAATTTGAAAAATAATGACAGTTTTGCCTGACCAGGCAGTGGCACAGTGAATAGAGCATTGGACTGGGATGCAGAGGACCCAGGTTCAAGACCCCGAGGTTGCCAGCTTGAGCATGGGCTCATCTGGTTTGGCTTGGCTTACCAGCTTGGACTCAAGGTTGCTGGCTTGAGCAAGGGGTTACTCAGTCTGCTGTAGCCCCACGCTCAAGGCATATATGAGAAGACAATCAATGAACAACTAAAGTGCCACAATGAAAAACTGATAATTGATACTTCTAATCCCTCTGAGTTCCTGTCTGTCCCTATCTATCCCTCTCTCTGACTCTCTTTCTGTCTCTATTAAAAAATAATAATAATAATGACAGTTTTACTTCTTCCTTTTCAATTTGGATACTTTCGTTTCTTCTTTTTGTCTACTTGCTGTGGCTAAGACTTCTAGTGTACTCTATTGAGTAAGAGGATGATAGCAAACGTTCTGTTTTGTTCCTGATCTTAAGGGAAATACTTGTAGTTTTTGCCCATTGAGTATGATGTTGGCTGTGGGTTTGTCATATATGGCCTTCATTATGTTGAGGTATGTTTCCTCTATGCCCATTTCGCTGAGAGTTTTTAACATAAATGTGTGCTAGATTTTATCAAATGCTTTCTATGCATCTATTGATATGATTATGTGATTTTCATCCCTCATTTTATTTATGTGGTATGTTATGTGTATTGATTTGCAGATGTACCAGCCTTGCATTCCTGGAATAAATCCCACTTGATCATGGATATAAACCTTTTAATGTATTGCTGGATCTGGTTTGGTAATATTTTGTTAAGGATTTTAGCAACTATATTCATCAGGGATATTGGTATAAATATATATAGATATGTCTTTTATTATTTTATTTTATTATTATTTTTTGGAGTGTCTTTATCTGGTTTTGGAATTGGGAAGAAAGCTCTTGTTCCAGGACCAGTAGGTGGAGTCGAAGGGATGAATGGAGGCTCACTCACTAACAATGGCTGTTTGCCACCCCCTGAACTGAGGGTTTTGAACTTGAACACTTTGGGTGGAGATAAGGCTATGTGTGGGAAACCTTACCTTCTAATTAAGAAGGAATTAAACAGATCTAGGTGGGAATTTCCCCACAATCTGCGGCAGGTGCTAACTGTTTAAATTCCACAAATAGGGAACAACTACTATTTATTATATGCTCCTGTCCTATGCACTGAGGGAGAGAGAAAATTAGGATAAACACGTGTACAATTAGTTGATGTAGCAATCAGTGGATCAGGACTTCAGAGAACAGATTACATACACTCTGTTGCAGGGTTTCTCAACCTTTATTATGTTTTATCACCTCTTCTAAGGAACCTTTCAAAATTTTTTCCCCTAATTGTCTCTCTTCCCATAAAAATTTTAATACCATAGCTATACTGTGTACCTGTTTATACAGTGAGGTCCTTTGGAGGGCCACAAGCCATTGAAATGTCTACGATTGTCCCTTCTAACCCCCACCAGGTACCCCTTGCCTTGGGAGAATTTCACCCCATTTAGAACTCAAGCTATCTGGAGGCTGCTGGTGTCCCACCTGGCTCTCCTTCAGGTAGTTCACCTGTCCCCCAGCTGCAGTGAGAGTTGCCCTACAGCAAAGGAGACTACCCCAGTGGAGATTTTACCCTCCCCACCTGTGCTAGGCTTGCTGTGTTAGGGCAGCTGTGCTAGGCTTGCTCAATGGTTTGCCGGCTGCAAGCACTTTGCCTGATTGGTGCATAAGCGTGTGGCAGCCCTATGTGTATATGGCCCGTATAAGGCTATGGTGCCTGCGCTCAGGGCGATTGCAGATGCATGGATTCCCTGCCCGCCACTGTGAGGGGCCATTGTGTTGTTTGTTTGCCTGAGAGGTGGTTTCACCTGCCTGTGTGCTTGTACTCCATTGTGAGATGTTATTAAATTGAATGCCCAACCCTTTCTGGCTCCAGTTTTTCTACTATCTGCCCGAATCCAATGTGGACCTGCCTGGCCTCGGCCACTGGTATTACACCATCCCAACCCCTCCCAAAGCCAGAAGCCAGTGACTCCAGCAGGCCCCCTGTGAGTGTCTGACCCTCCCTGTCCCCAGGGCTCTCAAATGGCCTCCCTTTGTGGCCAAACCAGGATCCTGCCACTCACACGGAGCTGGGGCAAACAGAGAAAGCCCGGGCGTGAGTTTCAGTTCTCCAGGAACCATCTCTCAGATTGTCACTGTCAGGGGCCCAGGACGGAAAGGTCTCTCCCAGCTCCAGAGCTAGGTGATATAGAAGTGACCTCTGGGCTGGGCAGCAGCCACAAACTGGGCACCCAGTGCGTGCAGAAGACCTCAGGTGGATCCTGGTGCTCCGGAGCAAGGCGCACGGACAGGTGGAGCTGGCGCCGCAGGAAAAGAGGTAAGAAAGAAAAGGGAAAAAAGCCTGGAGTTTAAAAAAAAAGAAAAAAGAAAAAAGAAAGAAGATGGCATTTGCCATCAAGAGCAGGCAGAAACAGCGGGTGATGGTGTGGACCATTGCGGGCCCCCAGTGTGGAACCTGACTGCCTCCCTTGGGCTGATGCTTCAGCCCGGGACAGAAGCCTCCTTCTCTGAGCTCTAGGGCCCCTCCAACAGCTGCCCCCCGCCCAAGTCTGAACCGCAAACCCTGTGAGAATTGTTTGTCAGGGGCTGTAGCCTATGGGGCTCCCATCCAGGAGTTGCTTTTCAAAGTTAGATGTTTGGGGGACCCCTCTCTCAGGTGCAGGTCTTAAATGTTGGGGTGCCTGATGTGGGGTGCAAACCCTTCACTCTCAGGGAGAAGCTCCTAGTTTTGAGTTCCCCCCTGAACGCAGGTCACTGTGTCCCACCCCTCTTCACCACTTGGTGGTGGACCTTCTGTCCCTCACCCCAGAGGTAGGATCAGTCAGTTCCTAGTTCTTTTTCAGAAGGAGCCATTCTATATTTAGTTGCAGATTCAGTTTGTCTGTGGGGAAAGGTGAGCCCAGGATACTCCATCTTGAACCAGTTCCCCCAGAAGCTCCATCCAAAAGGAAGAAGGCGAGGTAGGTGAGTAAGGAGTAAATGAAGTGTGTCTGCTTTGGGTGTCAGAAGGGCAAAGATGTGGAGGGCCTGGACAGTCAAATTAAGAGTAGGTCGACACGGGTTAATAGGGTTGCTGTTTCAGAGAATGGCTTTCCTGTCTGTTGCAGGAAGGTTGGGTGACTGGCAAGTGTTCTGAAGAAAACAAAGCAACTCAATTTGTTAACTTCAGGGAAGGGCTTCCTGAGAGCACTTGGCTTACTCAGGAACCTGGAGTGAGGGCAGGGAGACCACAGAGGCAGGCGCTTCAGCTCTGGGATAGAGGGGAAGGTCAGACAGACACAAGGGTTACAGGTGGAGGACAATGGAACAAAATGTGAGACCGTGCGGTTCACCTGTGCTGGCTGTAGGGCTATAGAGAAAGGAGTGACTGACACAGTCAGTTGATTATGCAGCTCCTGAGTGATGGAGCAGGACAAATTAAGATAAAACATGGGATTTGGAATGCAATGCCATTTATAATTATAAATTACACTGCCTCAGTGTAGGCCATGGTGCTGCGCTGCAATTGGGAGAAGGTGAAAAGGAGAGAGCTAGCTATTTAAACAACCTTTTCAAGGGTTCTCTATCTTCTGAGATCTGACATTTCCAGAAGAAGCAAGCCCAGAGTCTGTCAGATGCTCTGCTTTTGAACAAATGAGCTTCCTGTTGAGTTTTATTCTCCTTCTTCTTGTCAGAAAATAATGAACTGTAGCTTATGGATTGAGAGAGGAGCCAGTGAGGAAAGTTCATTGAGGATTCCTGTGGTTATTGGTCCCAAGCATTTGAGGAATACATCCATTAAAATGTTGCTAGAGATGAAAAACCAACTGGTGGGAATAAGAATAATCAAAGGATAATGAATCAAAAAGAAGGGAGTATAGGCATCTAGAAGGGATGGGGAGAGGGAAGTACAACATTAGAGAGATAGAAAATGACAGTTGGTACAGATTCACCTGCACGTGGGTTCTGTAGTTTCTGCTGATTTTTTTTACTATTCCTTAAAATCGTCCCTGCCTCTCCATACTCAATATTACTGCCCCTGTTGGGATCACATCATCTTTCACTTGGACTCCTGCAACACTCCCAGCTTGGCTCTTTGCTTTATGCCTTCCTACCAGCAAACCTACCCCAATTCATTTTCCGTCTGCTGCCAAGGATCTTTCTGGAATCTTCATCCATTCATTCCACAGATATTTGTGAAACACCCATTAGGAGCTAGGCGCTCTACCAGATGTTGATTAGACAATGATCAGCTAAGCATACATGGGCTCTGCCTTCAGGAAGCGTAGAGTCTTTGATTGACAACTGCAAACAATGGTTAGGACTTTGAAGGCAAAATATGGGGAGGACCAGCGCACCACCCAGGGGCCTGGTGTAGTTGGGAGGAGGGAAGGGGCAGGGATATAAAGAGGGATCCTTGAGAAAGGGATGTCTGCAGGTCATGTTAGAGATTTTGGTTTTTAGTTAAAAGCAATGCTAAGGCTGGCCAGGGGCAGGTTGTTGACAGAGGAGATCTGAATTTTGTGAAGACCTTTCTGGCAGCAAATAGAGAAAGTCTGAAGCGTGCTAATGGCCTTTTTTCCTTCTCTTCTTTCAAAGGATTCCCTAATCTTCAGGTTTCATCAGTTGCTGGACTTTTTCTCATAGTTTAGACTTCCGGTTTCCATCAGAATGACCCGGGGACATGTTAAAATTCAGATTCCCAGAATTCAGCCCCAGGGATTTTGTTTTATTAGTTGTAGGGTTTGACTTAAATGTTAACATTTCTAAACAGTACCCCACGCTGACAGTTTAGACCAGTGCTATCTGAGTAGTGTTTTCTGTAATAATGGAATGTTTCTGTGTGTGTGCATGGTCCACACTGGTAGCCGTAGCCACATGCAACTGGTGAGCAGTGGAAATATGGCTAGTGCAACTGAGAAACTAAATTTTAATTGCAATTAATTTAAATAAATTTAAATGCCCTCCTATAGCTGTCGAGCACCAAATTGGACAGTTTAAGTCTAGACTCTAGTCTAGTCTGAGACGCTTCCTGTATGATAACCATAGCCAGTGTACCGGGTCCTGCCTCAGGGTCTAGGCACAAGCTTCCCACTTCAGGAGCTTGCTTTTTTAGTCACCACCTCCTCCCTACGTACAGGCAGTAGACAGGATTGGGCTCACAGACCACAGTTTGCAGACAGCTGGCGTAAGTCAGTGTAATGCTGGTGGCTGAGGCCAGGCAGGCTCTCACTGGGTTCAGGCAGACAGTAGAGGAACTGCGGAGCCGGAAAGCATCAGGCCATTCCATTTATTAGAGGCTCACAAAGACAGGTGAGCAAACAAACAACAAAAGGAAACGAGCTAATAAAGGACAATCTGCTTTTCACAATGAGGGGCAAAGAAGCAGGGAAAACCACACCTCACGGTGGTGAGACAGCGACCTGGGAGAATCACAGCCCAGAGAAAACATCCACAGCCTTACAAAGACTACGCTCATGTGGCGCTGCCTCACACGCACACACCAATCAGGCAAAGTGCTTGCAGCCCGTAAACCCGCGAGCAAGCCTACAATGCTGTTTCCCCCACAATCGGACATTCAATAAAAATTTATTCAATGAATGGAAAAGGAGTCAGCTTGGTGGTTTGGCACAGTGGCCACCTGATGGCTTCTATTTTCTGAGCATTAGCAGTGTGAAGTCAGTGATGGACAGTGGAGCGTTGGGGCTTTGAGATCATTAGCAAAGGTCTGAAACAACAACGGTGGGGAAAATGTGATTCCAAAACCAATCACTGGACTAAACTAGAAATAGCTTACTGGAAAAGAAAGAAAAGGAATGAACATGTATTAAGCGACCAATATATTTTTCTCAAAGTATATTCTTTGTTAACATGTGAAACAGACTATCTGAGGTGTCTGGTAACTGATGCGGGTTACCAGGCTCCCCCAGAAGATGAACCTCTCAATGTGCTGCTACTTTTACCAAGCTCCTCAAGTATTGTCCTGCAAATTAAGTTTGAGAACTGTTGGCTTGGTCAGTATGAACAACTTAAAATATATTATGTAATCTTCACAACAACCCTAGGAAATGAATGCTATTAACCCTGTTTTACATACAGAGGCAGATAGAATTATCCCAGGTCACACCAGCAGTAAGCACAAGTGTGAGGTTTCACATCTACACGTGTCTGCATTACATCCCACACTGCCCGCTCTGCTCTTCTGCCTCCAGAAACAACAGCAAGACAAAAGTATGGATTCAGTTCTTCTGGTCCTTATCGAATTGTCACCATCTGTGAAAAGAGCTAAAATACTACTGAGGTTCACTTTGAAAATGAAACATCTGAAGATTAAATATTTTGGACCGAGACTTAAGGAGGACTGTGTAAGTCAGGGAGAAACAGCCGTATGACCCTACTGTGGTCATTGGGGTGGGTGGTAAGTGTGGAATAAAGAGGTCTCTGAAATGTGTCATATTTTTTTTTCAATGTCCACAAAAGAGATCTACTACAGATATTTTTTCTGAGGTTTTTATTTTTTTTTCACAGAGACAGAGAGAGTCAGAGAGAGGGATAGATAGGGACAGACAGGAACTCAGAGAGATGAGAAGCATCAATCATCAGTTTTTTGTTGTGACACCTTAGTTGTTCATTGATTGCTTTCTCATATGTGCCTTGACTGTGGGCCTTCAGCAGATAGAGTAATTCCTTGCTCAAGCCAGCGACCTTGGGTCCAAGCTGGTGAGCTTTTTGCTCAAACCAGATAAGCCTGTCTGTGCTCAAGCTGGTGATCTCGGGGTCTCGAAACTGGGTCCTCCACATCCCAGTCTGACGCTCTATCTACTGCACCACTGCCTGGTCAGGCTTCTGAGTTCTTTGAGGGAATCAGTTTGATACAAGATCTCTTTGGTTTGTAAGTTAATAAACTAAAATGTACTCAACTGTGAGTGAGATCCACATTGGCCCTTTCTCCAGCCATGCTGCCTCTTGTTGAAACAACGTTCAGTGCAACTATGTAGGCCATCCCATTATTTCACAAAGTTGTGTGTACGATGTAGACCATGTTTCAGTTCACATGAGGTTTACTTACCTGCCGATTGTTTCCAACTATTGACAAGCAGCACTTGGAACGAGACTTCTTGCGCACTCCATAGGCCTGGCCATGACTTGACCAGCAAGCCGGCTGGGAGCATAGGTTTATTCCTCCATCCCAGGGGGAGCTCTAAGAAAGGGTGAGGTCCTTGAGCTGTGTACGCTTTAGGTTACCAGGGAAATGGTGGTCTACAGTAATTCTGCAAGAAAGAGTGCATGCTCTGAGCATCTTAAAAAGTACATCCAATCAAAAGCATGAATTGCCATCAAAATTTAAGAAATGCTAATAATTTTGAGTATATGCAAATTTGAGTTTATTAGATTCTCTTTCGAAGGTCACCTTCCAGTGTGACTTGACTTCACTCTTCTGAAATATTTAGTATATGCTGAACTGCACCAAAATTAAATTCCCTTGTGTATTTTTTGAGTTAAAGGCATAAGCAGCACTTTATAAACTGTCTGTGAATTTTTCACCATATTTAAAAACCACAGCCTGGCTTTTCCTGGCCGTGTTTGTGTGACCATTTAATACCAGTCTAGGCAAAGCACAGATAGAAAAAAATTATGTCTATTACAAGGAAAATTACCCATTATAATATGTTCTTCACTTACTATCCGTGTAGCGTATTGTGCATTATCTATGCTGAGACTCAGCTCCTTTTAGCATGGAAAATTGAGAAAGGACTAGACAGCCAAAATTATAGCGTTTACAAAGGATAACTTTATGAGCCAGAAAGAAGCTGCCCTAAATTCCTGCCAATGGCAGGGAAGAATGCCTTCCTCCACAGCCCGGCTGCAAGGTTCCATCTGCGAGTTGATATTGCAGTTCCAAGGAACAGATGATCCCGTGGTCTGCCCTGATTTCTCCACCTTGGGGGGCCTAATGTATAGGATGTCATATGAGGAAAGGCTGCAGACTTCCATACTGAATAAAAGCTGCCTGTCTGAAGGTACTGCAGCG
Organism: Saccopteryx leptura; assembly: GCF_036850995.1. Taxonomy (NCBI): domain Eukaryota; kingdom Metazoa; phylum Chordata; class Mammalia; order Chiroptera; family Emballonuridae; genus Saccopteryx; species Saccopteryx leptura. The sequence continues at coordinate 157,349,484 of NC_089503.1, forward strand.
TCCATACCCCGCTGATAAATGTCCTCTGACAGAAGAAAGACACTGTACAGTACCTTTCTTCAGGGGACACACACAAGAGCTGCCAGGATTATAGGAAAGAGAAAACTCTTGGCTGAAAAGAAGCCTTGAGACTCCTTTTCAACTCTTATGCTCAAGAAAACAGGTCCTCTGTCATGTGTACATCCAGCTTGGGATTGTTCTATGCACCAGAACAAATGGCTCATGCTGGGTAGGAGCAGTGGGGAGGAGAATTGGTCTTTGCACTCAATTAGAAACAAAATAAGCCAGATCATAACAGGGGTCTGGGAACAACAGATCTCCATTAAATAGGGGAAGGAACGTAGACAATTTTTAGCAGTGGGAAGTCAAGCACTGCCTCAGTGATAATTTGTAAGAAATAATAAGAGTTAGCATGACTGGATACCGGGCCATACATCCTGGGGTGTGGGCCAGGAATTCAGGTTCCAGGGGAATTTTGGGGAGAAAGATAAAAACCTCAGTGCCAAAGGAGCCAAGCAGGGATCAGACTCAGGGATGTAACACAGTAATGTTACCAAGGGCAGGAAGAATAGCCTGGTCATTCTTGAGCCCCATTTTCTGGCTTGGTACCCGGTGTGTAGGGAGTAGTACATTTGAAACTACTGATCACTCTGCTCATTCTTGAACATTGACTCCCTTTTGCTCCTGTATGACACGACCCTGATTTGTTTTTCCTTTAATTCCTCTGGCCATGACCTTTTAATCACCTTTGAAGGGTTTCTTCTCATTACTTATAGGACATCTTTCTGTGGATGTCTCGTTGGTACCCCAGGTTCAGTGCATCCAAACAAGACACTTCTCCTCTGTTCCCTGACTCCGTGAATGGCACCATCATCTTCCCCAAAACTTAAATCACAAGCTGGGTGGCAGCCTGTCCTCTTTCACCTCCCTCGCCACCTACATCCAATCACCATATCCAATTGATGTGTCCTTCTGAATAGCTTTCAGAACTACCACCCACTTTTTCTTTCCTATGTGGATGGCATTACCCTGTTCAGGCCACCGTGCCCTTTCACCCATATTTTTGCCACTAGCTTTGTTACCATTCAACTCATTTCTCCTGTGGCAGCCAGGCAGATCTTTAAAAAAAACCCCACAAATCTAACCTTGTCTTTGCTTAAATCCTGCAGTTCTCCATTATTCTTGGATTCTCATATTAAGAATAAAGTTCTGATTTCTTAAAATGATTACAAGGCTCTTTCTGATTTGGTTCCTGATTACTTCGCCAGCCTCCTCTTTGAACGATTTCTTCCATTCGAGACCCTCCCCTCTTCTCCATTAAAACAAGGCCAGGCCCCAGAGTTATGGCCATTATGAGTGTGTGGCCCTTGTTTGGGGCCTTGAGGAGCACTATGGTGAAGTAAGAATGGCTGAGAATTCTTTGACACTCCTCCCATGGAAAGGTAAAGGTCTATTCTCTCTCCCTTTAAGTCTGGACTGGCTGTGTCAGTTTGACCAATAGACTATGATACAAGCAATTTTCTACAGGTCTTGACCTGACATGTGAGAGGACAGGCAGCTTTAACTTTATTTTCATGGAATTCTGGGATGCTGTGTAAGAAGTCCAACTCCCCCACTGCGGGGACTGCATAGAGAGGTTCCGAGACTGTGTGGGTAGAGGGGGCCCCCTGGGTCCAGTCTCACAGCTGAAACCTCATCTGCCTGGGTTTCAGGCATGTGAGGAAGGTGCTCAGGATCTCGGTTTAAGGAACAAGACTATCAGGCATGGGTGATCGCAGTCGACTCTAAGTGAGCAGAAATACCCAGCAGATTGTTACCCAATTTTTTTTTTTTTTGTATTTTTCTGAAGTTGGAAAAACGGGGAGGCAGTCAGACAGACTCCCGCATGCGCCCGACCGGGATCCACCCGGCATGCCCATCAGGGGGTGTTGCTCTGTTGCAACCAGAGCCATTCTAGCACCTGAGGCAGAGGCCATAGAGCCATCCCCAGCACCCAGGCCAACGTTGCTCCAATGGAGCCTTGGCTGCGGGAGGGGAAGAGAGAGACAGAGAGGAAGGAGAGGGGGAGGGGTGGAGAAGCAGATGGGTGCCTCTCCTGTGTGCCCTGGCCGGGAATCGAACCCAGGACTCCTGCACGCCAGGCTGACGCTCTACCACTGAGCCAACCAGCCAGGGCCTGTTACTCAAATTCTTGACCCCCAGAATTATAAAATGCAGGGGTGGGTAAAAGTAAGTTTACAGCTGTGAGTATGTGAAACACAAGCATTTGTTCTTGTGTTATTACTTATGAATTGTATTATTTTTCCATACGAACAATGATAAGCCTCCTTTTGCCCACCCTGTGTAGTACACGGAGTTAGGAGTGGTTTGTTATATAGCAATAGATAACCAGAACTTCCAGGTGCAAGGGAGGAAAGAGGTCTTCTCAGTCCTGCCAGGTTCTTCAGCAGCTGTGGCCTGAGGTTTGAAGCTGGGATGTGGAGACCTGTGCTTAGTCCTGTGTCTTAGTGCGGAGTCCATTTCCCAAAGCAATAGTTTCCTTTGTGGTTGTGTTTCCCGCCCAGCCCTCAAAAACCTGCTAAGCTCACATACATTTTGAAGACTTACTTGTCTAAGTTGATCTATCTGGAAACTTGGAATTGACAGAGCCTCCTTCCTATCGGCTAAGAAGTGGTTAAAGATTATACTCAGGGGTCTGGATTAAATTCATGCCTGCAAAAAAGACATTGACAATTGAAGTAGTTGAGGGGAGAGGAATGGTGGATTCTATCGATACTGTGCATGCAACTTATTTTATTCCATTCTAGTTTCTGAGTGCCATCAAACCCCTAGGTGTAGTGAATATCATGGCTCATGAAATCCGTAACAGTCCTCTTTTGCTTAGGTATACGACGGTTCTGGCGTACCAACTCCTAATTACTTAAGGCTTGTTTTCCTTTACCAAGTCATTCATTACCTGTTAGCCTAGTTCCCAGAGGTCAAATCTATGACACGCCTGCTGCCACGCACCTCTTGTCTGTCCTGGACTCTGTATATTCTCTGATACCTAGAGCTCTGGAGAGTGCTTGTCCTGCCTCTACTTACAACACTTTAAGCTTCGAATTTTCTCTCTCTTGTCCTTGTCCTCTGTTTCCCCCTTCAGTTACTGCCACCATCTCCCCATCCCTCCAAAAGGGTAAAGCGGCAATTGGTCCCACTTGACAGTGTGCCTAAGGCTTATGCTCAACTTTTCCCCCAGAGTCCCACCCTTTTAAAATTAGGATTCTTTCCATTGTTAGAGACACACAAGCAAAAACCATGTTTTTGGGCCCTGGCCGGTTGGCTCAGTGGTAGAGTGTCGGCCTGGCGTGCAGAAGTCCCGGGTTCGATTCCCGGCCAGGGCACACAGGAGAAGCACCCATCTGCTTCTCCACCCCTCCCCCTCTCCTTCCTCTCTGTCTCTCTCTTCCCCTACTGCAGCCGAGGCTCCATTGGAGCAAAGATGGCCCGGGTGCTGGGGATGGCTCCTTGGCCTCTGCCCCAGGCGCTAGAGTGGCTCTGGTCGTGGCAGAGCGACGCCCTGGAGGGGCAGAGCATAGCTCCCTGGTGGGCAGAGCGTCGCCCCCTGGTGGGTGTGCTGGGTGGATCCCGGTTGGGCACATACGGGAGTCTGTCTGACTGGCTCTCCCCGTTTCTAGCTTCAGAAAAATACAAAAACAAAAACAAAAAAACCTCCAAAACCCCCCGTATTTTTCACTCCATAAGACACAGCTGACCATAAGACACCTAGGATTTTAAGGAGGAAAATAAGAAAATAAATATTCTGAACCAAATGGTGTGTTAAAATATATAATAAAATACCATATTTTTCGCTCCATAAGATGCATGGGCATTTTCCCCTCTACTTTTTTTTGGGGGGGAAGTGCATCTTATGGAGCGAAAAATACAGTAAATCCCATTTAATCTGAAAGAATGAATTTATTGGTTTAGTTTTGTATTCAATAGAGGGAATGGGACCTTCCTCTAGGGCAGCTGGATCAGGGGAGTGATTCACAGGATTTGCTTCTAATCTCTGACATCTGCTTCTCTCATTCCATTTTGCTGTAAACATGTCAGGAAACAATGTTTCAGGAGCTCTGGCTTTGCCTCCTTTCAGTGGGGGACCAGAGAGAGAAATAGGGTTTTCCTTCCCTGCATCACTTCACTTGTCCGAACTGGGATACTTACTGCTGGGCAAAGAGGACGGCTGCCTCAGCCTGAGCTGTCTGCCTAGCTCTGTGACCAGGCCTGTGACCATGCAGAGACTGGACGCAAGCAAGGCCTCAGAGGCAATGGGGTGAGCAAAGGAGATGCCCCGATTTGTATCTACCACTCTTCTCTTGATTCTCTGGGATTATGCCTCTGAGCGTGCTTCATGGAGGTACAGGTAACAGGTTGTGGAGTGCTGAGGAAGGGACATGGGAGATCAGGAAGAGAGCAAGGCAGGACTCACCATCCGCACACAGGTCTGAGATTAGAGAAAGTGGGGTGAAGGGGAAGGGCGGTGTGGACTCTTCTCTGAGAGCCCCTCTTGACCACATGACCACTGATGAGATTTTTTGGGAATGAAACAGCAAAAATAAGCATTGGAGGACCGAACAAACTTGGGACTGAGCTGTTTCTTACTGGTATTTGAACAGTTACTGCCTGCAGGTAATTCTGTTGTATTTGAATTGTGTTTGTTTACTTAGATTGGACCCCAAGGAAAATAGCGGGGCGTCATTCAAAATGTTAGCAGATTCAGGAAGGAGTCCAGAAATAGAGTATGTATGAAGATGAACATGTTTTCTTTTTTCTGCCAGAAGTAGCTAAAGAGATGAGAAGGTATGCCCTAATGAAGGCAGGCAAATGTTCTCTTTTGACGAGAAGGCAATTAAATGTTTTGAACGAGTAGCCTAATGGCCTTATTTAAGAAGAGCCCTCATTGGTAAGAGAGAGGGACTGAGAGCAGATAACCACTGCGTGGGTGGGGTGAAAATCTCATTATATGCAGCCCCATTTTAATAAGTACACATGTATGAGAAGTGGTAGATGGGAAAACATTAATCCATATGTTGTGGATCACGTTTTTAGCTGGGATCTGAACCACAGGTGAATTTTGGTGGAGATTTATAAAACCTGGGCTGTGTCTGATGGCTTGAGTGTTAGAGGACGAGAGGTTTGGCATCGGGGTCTTGCTCACATAAACCTGGTGCGGCAGGAACATTTAATAGCAGCTTTCAAAGTGAGGTGAGGGAACCCAATATGACTGTTGACAAACGTATATAAAATGTAGACAAAAGAAATGCCCGAATTGTGACAAATATGACAGGTGTTTAATAAATGGAGACTCCTATTCCATTCCCCTTCCCATGTGGCTAAGCGTGAATCAGCCCTATAGAATGATATGTTTTACGTAGAAAACATTTTTGGAACTATGCCCTGATTCAAGATCAGAGCAGGGTCATAGCTAACCATGCCAAGCCCAAACAGAAATTCTCATCTTTACTTGTCTTTCTCTCTCAATTAAAAAAGTCCAAATACAAATTTCCTGGCAACTGTATTAACTTCTCTAATCTGCTCCTGTTTTCTTTGACCCCTAAGAACCTTGTCATCCATGCTATCCAGTGCCCATCATCTGAGTTCTAAAGCCAGCTCTCTGTCCATGCCATCTTGCCATCGATGACCCCTGACATGTTCCTGATACTTCAGCTCCCCCCCCCCCCTCAGGTATAGTCAGGCCTCCGGAAGTACAGTGCTTTCTTATGCACGAGTTTCTTAAGAAACTGCATGTGGGGAAAATGTCATCCTCTCTCTCCTTGAGGAAGAGGCAGGGAGGAGAAAATAATCAGGCACAAGGGGTCAGGGAAAGACTGCCGACCTCTGCACATTAAATGTTTTTCTTCAGTTTCGTGCAATCTAATCAAATGCTCTGTATTTGACATTCCTGAGTAGCACATTTCTCTTACACTCTCATGTCATTTTGTTTTTTTTTGTAGTTTTCTCCCTGAAGTGAGAAGCAGTGAGGCAGACAGACAGGCTCCTGCATGTGCCCCACTGGGATCCACCTGGCATGCCCACCAGGGGCTGATGGTCGGCCCATCTGGGGCGTTGCTCTGCTACAATTGAAGCCATTCTAGTGCCTGAGGCAGAGGCCATGGAGCCATCCTCAGCACCCAGGCCAATTTTGCTCCAATGGAGCCTTGGCTGTGGGAGGGGAAGAGAAGACAGAGAGGAAGAAGAGGGGGAGGGGTGGAGAAGCAGATGGGCGCTTCTCCTGTGTGCCCTGGCCGGAAATTGAACCCAGGACTTCTACACGCCGGGCCAACATTTTACCATTTAGCCAACTGGCCAGGGCCATTCTCATGTCATTTAAATGAATATAGAGCCTTCATTTTTATCCTGTTAGCCAAAATTACCTGATGGTGTGTGAAAGGTGACAGACACTTTAAGATGACAGACTGACCTAGAGAAGTACGGCCAACACAAAAATTGACCTATCTGTTGCTGCATTTCCCTCTGCCCTAATATCCCTTGTTCTTGCTGTGCCTAGTCAACTCCTACTGATTCTTTAAGGCCCCTTTCATAGCATACTTCTTCCGTGAACTCTTTTCTGTATGTCCCAGGGATAACCCCTTTATCATTGTGACCTCACGTCAGTTCTTACATAGTTATTTCTGTGCAAGGATTTTGGAAGTTGTTGATATGTGTCTCTCCACAAGACTGTTGGTCCCTGATGGGTGAGGACCTTTGTCCTTAGAGTCAAGCACATACCTAGTTCTCTAAATGTTTAATAGAGTTAGACTACTTCTATACTCAGTTTATCTATATTTTTCCATGCACTTTCCACAATTTATAATGAAGGCAATTGGACCTCCTTGATCCCAATAAGGCCAATATCTTACCTCACTGATTATGGTTTTTGTCTTTGGTGAGTTTTGACATACAGCCTTTGGTCAAATAGTAGAATGGAGAAAGTGTCTATTGGGTGGTTGTTTAATTTCATGGTCCAAAAGTGTGACCTTCCTCATTTTAATAGGAATATATGAGTGTTTGCCCATGTAAATGAGTGGCTTCGCCTCAGGAGCCAAGAGGAGCCAGAGGTGAGGAGATGGTAGTGAGCACAGATTCAATAAGAGGTCATGACAACAAACTCCAAATGTGGCTGTTAGCAAAGCCAGCGGCTTCTGCTACCTTTCCACGTAAGCCTCCGCCTCTTTCTTTTCAGGGGCTGTCCCCAGTTAGACTTAGACCAGTCATTTTAGACCAAGAGTTATTTTGGTGGGCCTTCCAGGGTTCTGTTTTACCCCGAAGGCTGACTTTGTGTGAAGTGTGTGATTAAAATTAGCCGAGATCTCTGCCCTAGAAGACTGTGTGGCACAGGAGGGCCATCCTGAAGAGGAGAGACCGGAGTTGAAAGACTTCTCTCTATGAACTTGACAGAATGGAAAGAGGAGCCAACTTGGGGGCTAGAAGACTGTCCTCAGGACACGTGTGCAAACAGGAAAGTGAGAACTGTGTAGAACGCCCAGCTTATCACCTCCAAAATCTGTGTTTGCTATTAATAGACACAGTATGGATTACTTGATCTTACCCTGGAAAAGTAAGTTTGCTTTAAACTGCTATGCTCTTTAACAAGTACTTCCTAAGTGGCCTGCCACTCTAGCATTAACTTAGCTGAAGGCTACCCAGTGACTTACAGAATTGAGTGGTCCAGAGTGCCGGACTCCGAGGGACACACACCGACTGTTGCCGGAGCTATTACTGTGCAGATGTGTTCTCTCACCTCAAAAGGTAACAATGGGTTGCTTACAGTCTGATGTTCTCTGATGACAGAATAAAGTGCAGCTGCTGTAGTCATGATAATAATAGAATTATTGTTTCTGTGAGCAGCAAGAAGCTCAAAAATTTAAAAGGACTTGAAAAGTGAAATTTAGTGGAAGCTGAAATTGCTGGAAGAAAAATTAGACTCAATACCATCGCTTCCCCTTTAATCCTCCTCTGGAGGGAGCAGAGGGACCAACATTTCGGGTCAAACTTTTTTTTCCAACAGTAGTTACTTAGCAAGTATATCAGATGAATTGTGTTCCTTTCTCTTAAGCTAAACATTAGGGTGAAACTGGTTTGGACTTTTTATCCCTTCAAAGAACCAGACCCTCTGTTGCCTCCTGAGAACATTTTGAATCCACAGCTTTGCAAAAGAGATTAGATTAAAAGAAAACATTATTATCTGGCTTTACAAAGACTTTCAGCTTTGCTTCAAGTCCTGTGGGTTTTTCTTTCTTTCTAAAAAAGTAAATAAACAGAGAAGATAGAAAAGCAGAGATTTAGAAGGTCAAATGCATTGCTAAAGGCAGAATAAGAACGTTCAGTCTTACTTGCACATCTTCCGCAGGGTCCCCTGTTAGCTGGTGCTTCAGCAAGCAGGACAGACATTGAGCAGAACTCCCGGAGATGAGAGTATCATGGTATGAGGTACAGTGGGGCATACTGTGGAAGAAACTATTCTAGTCTGAGAGGCCAGAAAAAACTTCCCTGATGAAATAATACACAAGAAGAGATCTGAATGATGAGCTGGAGTTAATAGTTGGTGTTTCAAATGAGGAAACAAGATGTATAAAGTATCTAGGCAGAGAAACTGAAAGAAAACCAATTCGGATAGAATGCGTGCCATATGAAGAGCGGAGGGTGCAGCTTGGAGGAGTGAGCCAGCCTCCAGGGACTCAGAAGGCATTCTAAGTGTTTTGGACTTTATTCCAAATGAAATAGAAAATGACTAAAGAGGAAAATGATCAGATTCACAGTTTGAAAAGATCATCCCAACTTAAAAATTGATTCAGTCAATGACCATCAACCGATGCTAAAACACTGGGTAAAATGTTGTTGGGGAACAGGATATTAGCGTGGTGTCAGAGGGTCACCTGACAAATCCCTTTTCAATTAAAAAGAGAACAACTGTACAGTTACAATGAAGAGACCTGAGAGCAGTCAGTAGCATCTTATCCAAGTATTAAAATTTGACATCTCAACTAAAGAGGAAATAAACCAACACGTTCAGTGTGTGGGACATTTTAAAAGCAACTGTCTTGAACATAACAAAAAGTCAATGTCATTAAAAAAAATGATTGAAGGCCTTGGCCAGGTGTCTCAATGAATAGAGTGTCATCCTAGTGCACTGAGGTTGTGGGTTCGATTCCCAGTCAGGGCACGCACAAGAAGCAACCAATGAGTGCACAACTAAGTGGAATGAGTTGATGCTTCTCTCTCCCACCACCTCTCTCCCTTACTCTCTCTCTCAAATCAAAAAGAAAAATTAAAAAAGAAAAAAAAGAAATGATTGGAGACAATTCTGAACTGAGATGTAAAGGAGATATAACAATGGGATGCAAATTAGCCCAGATAGAACCCTAACTGAGGATAGGGAGATCAACCAGAATAGACATTCTTGAGACAATTGGGGAATATAGACGACAAGATATTACAGGATGTTATGGAATTAATATTAGATAATGGTATCATTGTTATGCAGAGCAGTCTCCATATTCTTAAGATATGTATAATGAAGTCATAGGGGTGAACTGTCATATTATTTACAGCTTACTTGCAAATAGTATAGATATAAATGACTATTTTTAGATTCATAAAAGTATATAAAGAGAGGGAAATAAAGCAAATAAAAGTACAATGTTAACAGTTGTGCAATATAAGTGGAGAGCACATGCTGTTTGTTGTTCATTGTGAAACTTTTTTGAAGGTTTTCTTAATTAGAAGTTAGTAGTAGAGGGGATTAACTATTATGGGATAGAGGGGAATAGACAGCAAGAGGGAATGTGGCACAGTCAGCCGGAGCAGGAACTAGGGGTGGTGGGGGAGATAATTTGACCCATCCGGTTATTAGTTCAGTAACAGAGCGGATGAAACAGAATGGAGGAGAAATGATGGTTTAGAATAGTGCTCGGCACCTAGTAGGCAATCAGTTGTCTCAGGGCATGAAAGAATGAATGCATAAATGGGATTGAAGAAGAGGAAGGAAAAAGGATGTCTTTTAGATTTTTTCCTTAGCAACTGGGTGCATAAAACCATTAATTAAAATGCAAAACAAGAGAAGAATTGTGTTTTAGAAGAAAGGAAATGATATGAGCAGGTTGAACTTGAAGTTGCTTACAGGTGATCAAAGTGGAGGCGTCAGGTTGGCAGATCCATAGAGAGAGCTCAGGAGCAAACGACTTCAAAATTATTGACCGATGAACTAACTGAAATAGAACAATTGCCCAGAAAGAGATTATAGACTGAGAGTTAAGGGATTAAAGGTCAAGGATAAAGCCTGGAGGCATGCTAACATCTGTGTGGGCAGAGATGGGCTGTCAGTCAACACTACTGAGGTTGAGTGACATGAGAAGTTGGAGGAAAACTAAGGGAGAGTGACATCAGGGAAGTCCGGGAAGAGTGTTTGAAGAAGGCAGTGTTGGAACAGTGTCAAAGGCAATGAAAAGTTCAGGGGAGATGGGGTTGAAAAGTGGACGTAAGGACCTACAAGACTTGGGTTGTTGGTCTGGTTGAACAAGTCTGGAAGAGCCGTGATCGGAGACGTTGACTGCACTGGGCTGTGAGGAGACTGCAGCCATCGCCTTTGAGACACTGGACTGTGAGAGGAGAGACATAGACTAGGAGTGAGTTGGAGGCAGTTACAGATAAAGGGATTTATTCTTTTAAGATAAAGACATTTGACTATATAAGATGCAAATTGGAAGGACAGGTTGCAAGGCACCACTGCAGTTACGGAGGAGGGAGGGATACTGTTGTCAGGATCCATGCAGAGCCCCACGATGGCAAATCCAGAGCAGAGCAGAGACAAAGCAGGGAGGTCTCTTCATCTAACCGTGTTGGGCTTCAAGGCTTTAGAGGTGGAATGCAGGGCATCGAGGAAAGATTTCCAAGGCTCTTTCTAGCTCTAACCAGTCGTGTTTTCGGGTTTCTGGAGGAAGGGGAAAGACTTGGAGGGTGGGTCCAATTAGTGTATCCAGGCAACAGGACACCATCACCTGCAGGCTCAGGAAGGCCAGTCCTGGGGAGTCACCTGCAGGCAGGTGAAATGAATGAATGGACATTTGTGGAAATGTCTCTAAACCCTGAAGTCCTAGTTGTTGGAAATACTCCCATTTAAGCAAGAACAGGAGGAAACGGAAATCAAACAAACTTTATTTTGGAGTTTCAGCTATGGCTAGTTTTGCAACTATTAAAGTTTTTGTCACTTGGAAGGTATTTTTTCAACTGGCAGCTGAATTTGCAAGTTTCCCTTTAGGATTGTTTTTATATGCAACATTATTAAAAGAGCTTGGCCCTCCCAAACATTTTTTGGACTTCTGTAATGACTGTGTCTCATATCAGGATGTGGGAGAGAACACAGACATAGAATGGGAAAATAGTATGGGAGGGACTGGGGACCAAGATATGAAGGTGACCGTGCCGTGGAGAGCAGAGAGGCAATAAGGAATGATGAGCAGCGATGCTAGTTGTAATCCATGAAGATTCGAGTCAGTTTTCATTAATGTGAATATGTCTCATAACGACAATAATGACCATTTGCTGAGCCCTTTCTAGGTGCCAGCCACATGCAGCCTGTTCACTGTGTCATGTGAGTCTCAGAACAATCCCATGGAACACTGTTATTATTCCTGTTTTTTGTTAATTGTGGTCAAATATACAGCACATAAAATGTACTGCTGTAAGCATTTTGAAATAGAATTAAGGGCATTAACATTGTTGTACAAATATTGATCGACTTACGACCTATGCAACTTATGACCGTTCAACTTTACAACCACAATCACTAGCCACAACTGTTCCGCGTCTGACAGCGCAAGCATTGCCCAGCTGGGTTTACGACAGTGCGGATGAGCTTCCGGCAGCACTACCATCTCCGTGTGCACCATTTCAACTGTTATCCCAGACAAAGTACAGCAGTTTGTGTTTTGTGTCTTGGATATTTTTCATCAAACCCCTCCCAAGATGTCTACCAAGAGGAAATTGTCTTTGCAAATATTAAACCAGTTGTACTGGTAATGCAGTATTTTACTTAAATCTGATGAATGTAAAAATAAGAAACAAAATGGTGTAGAGATGATACAATTGGCATAAAATGAACAAATAAAGTTATAATATATAACAATAATGAAATAAAATTATGATAAAATATGACTTAAAGATTTTTATAACATCATTTCACTGTACATATAGCCTACTCAACTTACAACCAAATCATGTTACAACCGGTCTGTCAGAACCAATCGTGGTCGTAAGTCGAGCACTAGCTATACAACTATTTCACCATCCACCTCCAGAACATTTTCATCTCCTGAACTAAAACTCTGAGCCCATTAAACAATCCCAAATCCCTGCTCCTAACCCCTTTATTCCTGTTTTGAAGATGAGATAGAGCTAAGGCTTAAAGACAGTAAAAATTATTTCCTAAGGGCATAGAGCTGGTATGTGCCCTTAATTTTTGAGTCTGCAATTTATATGTCTAGAGAGTTTAATTCAAAGTGAATATGGATTTCTAGAAAGAGGCTGCCAGTCTATGCCTTAGGTTCCTGGATCACTGAAGGAAAAAGCTGTGTACTACGAATGGGTGTGAGTTTTGGAATACCAAACACCCTTTCAGAACTATGAACAAGTCACTCTTAGAGTCCTGGCTGATGTGCTCGCTACTCCACAGTGTCTCTTCCTCATGATCGACGCTTTGGGCCTCTGATTCTCTAGCCCAAGGAAGAAGGCCTGGCCGAGGAAAAAGGCCTTTCAATGACCACCAGGAAACTTGCCTGAATTACCTGTCAGGCTACAGAGAATCTAATATAGCATTATTATTTAATTCAAAACTATGAATTCCCCAGAAATTAGTAACTTACTAAAAAGTAATAGCCTGAACATCTGTTTTGTTTGTTTGTAGATTTAGCAGTGAAAATAAGAAAAATAAAACTGAAAGACCGTGTTATTTTTCCCTGTGACTACATTTTATTTTGCCCTTTGTGCCTTTCTTTTCCCTGCCTCTCCACCTCTCTCTGTAAAGTCAAGCTCACCTACACACTATACGAACATCAGTTGGCAGCACACTTGAATATGTTGCTTGGATACAGATGTTTGGGATTGCAGGACTGCAATTTATACCTGATTTTCTTACTAAGAAAACCAGGGCAGCTTGGGAATTTTCCTTTGGGAATCATGACCACAACTGGAAAGAAGTCTATTAAGAGCCTTAGAATAAGAAAAATATGTAAGACATGGTTTATTTGTATTCCTACACTAGCAAATTAACATTGATAAGCTTCTGTAGCCTTTTCCTGCCTGTGGGATAAATATTGCTACATAAGACTTTTTCAGTAAGTTTGATCACATTATATGGGATGTGGGGGTAGCCAGGGTATTTAAATATAAACACAAACAACACTTGTAAAATATTTACTAAAGCAGGCTATAAATAAAATCATTGGTGCTATAAGGGTCTACACTTACAGGATTATTATTTTACAAGTCTTTCTTTCACAGACAGAATATGACATTTGAAGGAGAAATTCTTTGCTTCTCTCTGGAAAATTATCTCAGGAAAAACAAACAAGAAGTTAATTTGCAGCATCTGGTTTGTACTCTAGCTACAAGGAAACATTGTGCCTGTCTGAGACTGCTTTCCATCTAGACCCTGACGGGCTTCCTCAACATGACTGGGGTTGAGAGTGGGAGAGGGTGATTCCAGAGAGGAACTCTACCTGCCCACGCTAACTGATGGAGCCTCTCATCATGTATGTGCAGTCATGTGCTAAAACATAGCTGCTCATGAAAGTGACAAAGTTCTCTCTCAGACAGTGTCTTCAACAAAGCTCAGCATTCTTGTTATAGCTCAAGTCACCTTCTAAAAACTGCTGCAGCCCGACAGTAGGAAGTGCCTTGTCTCTGAACACAGAGCCCAGGGAGTGCTAAAAAGGGAAATGGAACATATGGTAATAAGCTCTCCGAAGCTTTGATGCTGTGTTGCAATCAGCAACCAGGGCGAGAGAGAGGCACTGGCAGCCATGAACTTGCCCCCCAGGGCCTCGTTAACAAAGCCGACTGTGCTGCAATAAAGGAAAACAGGGCCACACACTTGAAGGAGATCACAGCCTTTCAGGGCGAACCCTAGACTTCCTTGCCTGGAAGGGACATTAATTGAATGGAAATGAACTTCAACAAGAAGCTGGAGGAAAACCACCATCCAAGTGGCTGCTTTCTCATAGGTGTCCTCATTTATTTGGACATAAAATTGATGAGCTTTTGAAAGTTTATTTTCGCCAAACGTTGCATGCCATGCAGGAACTGACTGAAAAGCCCCAGCCTCGCCCTTGGCTGCCCGAGCCCTGTTGCTAGTGGTGGTGAGAAGTCGCCCTTTGCTTCAGCTTTCCCATAAGTAAGGTGGGGATGGGATGTTGGACTGGTGGGAGGTGAATGTGTCCATCCCAAATGTTCTATAGGGTCCTCCTCTATACAAAAGCACTGATTTATAGACATTTTTTTCTGTGGGGATGAAAAGGCCAATGGGTGATTTTATGGGCACAGCCAAGACACTGTTTCTGTGTTTTCTTTTCAATTTCAAAGGCTTCCTTATGGACAAGTGGCCTTACGGGGCATCTGTGTACCATGTACATTCTCTACTTCCTAGAATTCCTCTGCCTCCCCCTCTTCCTCCTGTTTACCTTCTTCTAGCTATTAATGATAAATTTTCAAAATTCTTGGTACTATATGCTGAAGGTACCCCATCAAAACAAGATATGAAATCTGGGTAATATTCCTGGTTATACCAATTATATAGTCACAGTAGCCTCTAGTTATCCATTCACTATCATTGTTACTTATCTATTTGTATCCAGGGTTTTGTTTTTGCTTTGCAATTTTGTAACAGCGTCTAACCTCTTTGCCAACTTGACTGTCACTTTATTTTTCAGCTTTCCTTTGTAAATAATAACGATAATCATTATTATTCAGCAGTTATCAGTTATTCTGTGTTTGTGACACTCTTTAAATACAGGACTACACTTAATCATTAAAGCAAGTCTTCATTAGACATGTTATCATCTTCATTTTATAGGTGAGAAAACTGATGCTTTCTAGTTTAGTCAGTTGCTCTTAGTCACAGAGTTAGTGAGTGATAGCCTAGATTCATAGGTAGCTGCCTGACTTCAAAATGTGTGGCCATTGTATGATATCAGGCAGTCTTTTTCTTAGAGTGTGTGGAAGGGTTTGTAAGATCTTGAAAAGGTTTGTTTGTAATTTCACTGGAGCAAGAGGGCCACTGAAACTTCTTTCACAGCTCTAAGTTGATGCTATCAGTTAAAAATAAACCATTAGAAATATTGTCAGCCATAATATTGACAGTGAAATATTGGGTGGTGTATAGAAAAGCAGTCATGAAGTCAAAAGGATCTTGGATTCTACCCCTATTTCCACTGGTAACAAAGTGTAAAACTGTACACCAGTGACTAGCCAGTTTGCCCTCCTATTCCTCCTCTGTAAAATGATTAGTGAACTTTTTATAGACATCGATCCATGACTGCTTTATAGGAGAAGTGAAAGTGTTTCATTAAGATAAGCAGTCAACTAAGATCTGTATAACATTTTACATTTTTCAAAGTCACTTAAAACTTTTTAGCAACTCTTAGCAACCCAGAGTGTGTCCTAGAGGTGTGTGTTCACATTAACTTTCCCGTGTGCCTGGTACAGGACCTGAGGTTAAATGAAGAGAAAAGAACAAAGTGCATGATTGAAAATACCTCTGGACCCCAACCTTGGACTTCAAGGTCCTGATGCCTTTCTATCAGGGTTTCCTAGATCGTTAGCCTGGGAGAGAAACAAAGAAAGAAGGGAGAAAAGTCCGCAAACTCACTAAAGTTTTTCGGGGGGCATTGAGTGCTTGAATTTCTGTTCCATTTTCCAAGCTATACACATACACCACTAGCCCCATTTCCTGGCAGAATGAAGCATGTGGCCATCGGTGCTAGTGAGAGCCTGGTTAATGGTTGCTCTTCCTGGAGAGTGTGTTGGTAGTTGCATCTTCTCTTGTTGAGACGGCTGCTCCCCTGGCAAAACTGGAGAGAACACTGTACTCTTCCAAACTGAGGACAGGGTCCTGTTGTCGGTGCCTTCCCGCCCGGAGCCCATGGTAGTCCTCTTTCTCAGAAGAGGACAAAGGTGGGCCTCCTGCACCACCTACTAAGGAGCTGCACTTCCTCCCTCCTCCATGAATGTTTGGACCAGTCTGCTCAGCTTCTGGCTAGATCATCTCCCTTAGCCATGGGGTCTGACTCTAATTAGATAGCAAGATTTTTTAAGGGAGGTCTGTAAATATGGTTTCTCCTTCCTTTGGAAGTCCTTGTGACATATTGTTCTAAGAACTGCCCAAGTATGTAATAAGTATTTATTTGTTGAAAAAATGAATAAACTCCTAAGGTACATCATGAGGAAATACTCTAATTCTTCCACTTTTCCTCTGGGATATTTTCCCAAACAAACCCCTTCACTGTTGGTCAGGTTCCTGCTCACACTACATACAACACAGGCCAGTTTTGTGGCAGCGCTTGCTAAAGTGATGTGGAGCAACGACATCACAGACTCAGCCAGCTCCCTATGAAACAGCGCCCCCTGGATATCCAAAAAATAATCTAACACTTAGAATCTTCGATGATCTCTTGATTTGCCCTTCAGTACCAGTGATTTTCACATTCTGCACATTTCAAGTTATTTATAATTGTCTTGTTTGAATTACTCTAGCCAAAAATCTTATGTCATCCCGTTTCCTGCCTTTCTTTTGCACCTCACGGCCAATCTATTAGCAAATTTTGTTAGGTCTCCCTTCCAAAAAATATCCAGGAACTCACCACTTCGCCATCTTTATTGCCAAACCACCATCATCTCACTCCAGGATTGTTTCAATAACCTTTTAGGCTGCCTCTCTGCTCCATCCTGTGCACTGATGTCTAGTTTCAACAGACAGGTCCTAGTAAGGTGTGTTAGATCATGTTATCTTCTGATCGAAATCTTCCGAGGGCTTCCCTTCTCCTTGGAATAAAAGCCAATGTCTTTACAAGCTGGCTCTCCTGTGACTTCTCAGAACTCACCTCCTATTACTTTACCCTTTGTTCACTCTGCTTCAGCCACACGAGCCTCTTTGCTGATCTTTGAGCATGTCTGGTACATTCCACAGAGCCTTTGCATCTGTTCTTGTCTAGCCATCCACTAGCTGGCTCCCTCATCTTCAGATCTTTATGCAAGTATCTACTTTTCAGTGAGACTTCCTTTGGCTACTCTATTTTATACTGCATCTGACACCTTCTCCCCACCTGAATACATGTCAAATTAGGTTCCCCTGCTTAATATTTCTCATAGCTTCTATTATAGATTGAATTGTGTCCCCCCCAAAATATATTGAAAGTCTTAATGCTTGGTACCTGTAAATGTGATATTGTTTGGAAATGATGTTCTTCTAGATTTGATCAAGTTAAGATGAGGTCATTAGAGTGGGCTCCAATCCCATATGACTTGTATCTTTAGGAGGAGAGACAGACACACACAGGGAGAATGCTATGTAATGACAGAGCCCAAAATTGGAGTGATGCACCTATGAGCTAAGTACTGATGTCTACCACTAGAGGCAAAGGAAGGATTGCAGCCACAGTTTTGGAAGGAGCATGAACCTGCCAACACCTTTATTTTGGACTTCTAGTCCCCAGACTATGAAAAATATCAATTTCTGTTGTTTTAAGCCACCCAGTTTGCAGTACATCATTATGACAGCTCTATCAAAATAATGTAGCATGTATCACAGCCATAATATTGACAGTGAAATATTGGGTGGTATATAGAAAAGCAGTCATGAAGTCAAAAGGAACTTGAATTCTACCCCTATTTCCATTGGTAACAAAGTGTAAAACAGTATATACTACATACACTGTATCATCTGGTATACTACATACTCTACATATTTGTTGTGTTTATTGTCTGTCTCCCCAACACTCTAATACAAGCTCCAGGAAAGATGCACCAGTTCTGACATTCTGTTCTACACTGCTCTGATCTCTGATGGGTTCTACCCACTCTGACTTCTGCCAAATGGTTAGTTGGTTCTAGTGCTTCATGGGTGAACCTGCAAAAGAATCTCATGAAGATAAGAACTGAACTCAAAACAAGAAATAGAAATCCTAGCTTCCACCTACAAATAGCAGAAGAGTAATTTGGGAGAAGCTAAAATTTGGAAACTATACAGACTGTGGTGCTATCATATAGGAAATCACCTATTTGAACTCCCATCTGATGTTGACCATGTGCCCAGACTGAGTGATGAAAGGGGTTAGGCAGGGTCTAGATATTAAATGAAAAAAAAAATACTGACAGATTGGTTGGAAATAAAAAGACACATACCACAGGGAATTTCTGAAAGTTATAGAAATATTTTGTCAGATATTTATTTGTCTTTTTCCTCATACTGTTCATTTTAATAGCTTTTAATTTTTCCCCCCAGCACTCAGAATGCCTTAGTGACATTATGCCCCAAAGGAAAAAGTGTTATCTTTGTAACACAATTTTACATGCATTATTGAATTCTGAAGCTAAACATGTTAGAAAAGCAATGTGCAGTGTGCAAAGCATCAGAGTGTTCAGAATGACTCCAGAAAGATGTGCTGTCCATTACCAAGGAGATGCTCTGTCTCAGGTTTGTAAATATAAGTAGACAATGTTAGGGGGAAAAAGTCAAAAACTAAACAAGGAAATGAGGATTCTTAGGGTGATATACTGCAGCAGCTGTGGGAACAGCCTGTGGAGTTAGAGCTGGATTTAAATTCTGATTCCAAGACTCAACGGTCACTAAGTACTAACCCCAAATTTCCCAGCAGTAACACCTGTCTCAAAGTGTTGTTTCATGTTGTAAATTAAATACATATGGAAGATACTTAGCTCAGAACTTAGATAATGGTACCCATTATTTTTATGTCTCCCAATGCAATTACTATTTGTAAATGAGATTTACTTTAAGGTATTGTGCTCAGGTCAGTTGGTTCAGTGGATAGAGCTTCTGCCCGGCATGCAGACATTCTGAGTTCGATCCTGGTCAGGGCACACAAGAGAAGCGACCATCTGCTTCTCTTCCCCTCCCTCTCCTCCTCCTCTCCTTCTTCCTCACCTGCAGCCAGTGGCTCAGTTGGTTTGCATGTTGGCCCCAGACAGGGTTTGCCGGCTGGATCTGGTTGGGGCACACGAGGGAGCCTGTCTCACTATCTCCTAACTAAATAATAAATAAATAAATCTTTAAGATATTGTGAAAGAATATCTAGGGAGAGAGAGCCTCAGCTCACTGCTATAGAGAGAAACTCCTTTCAGTCAATGACCTGAATGGGGCTGTTGGCAGTAACCACTATTGTGGGAAGGAATAATTAGCAGCCCTGCTGACTGACTGCTGTATCACTTCTTTTTTTTTTCTTTTTTTAAATAAATTTTTATTAATGGTAATGGGATGACATTAATAAATCAGGGTACATATATTCAAAGAAAACATGTCTAGGTTATTTTGTCATTAAATTATGTTGCATACCCCTCGCCCAAAGTCAGATTGTCCTTCGCCACCCTCTATCTAGTTCTCTGTGCCCCTCCCCCTCCCCCTAACTCTCCCCCTGTCCTCCCTCCCCCCCACCCCTGGTAACCACCACACTCTTGTCCATGTCTCTTAGTCTCATTTTTATGTTCCACCAATGTATGGAATCATGTAGTTCTTGTTTTTTTCTGATTTACTTATTTCACTCCTTATAATGTTATCAAGATCCCACCATTTTGCTGTAAATGAAGGGGCCAACAACACACAATGGAGAAAAGAAAGCCTCTTCAACAAATGGTGTTGGGAAAACTGGAAAGCCACATGCAAAAGAATGAAACTCGACTACAGCCTGTCCCCGTGTACTAAAATTAATTCAAAATGGATCAAAGACCTAAATATAAGACCTGAAACAATAAAGTACATAGAAGAAGACATAGGTACTAAACTCATGGACCTGGGTTTTAAAGAACATTTTATGAACTTGACTCCAATGGCAAGAGAAGTGAAGGCAAAGATAAATGAATGGGACTACATCAGAATAAAAAGTTTTTGCTCAGCAAGAGAAACTGATATAAAAATAAACAGACAGCCAACTAAATGGGAAATGATATTTTCAAACAACAGCTCAGATAAGGGCCTAATATCCAAAATTTACAAAGAACTCATAAAGCTGTATCACTTCTTGTCATCATCCTTTTCATCTTACTTGGCTTTACATGGATAATCTAATGATCTTTTCACTTAAACAGCTCCTTTGATGATCGGCTTCTTTAAAGTGCTTCTCAGTTATTCATTGATTAGGCAAATTCACCCGTTTTTCTAGAGCCTACCCCTGAGACGCCTGAAGAACTTTGGGGAATAGGAAACCCCCCCTGATATTGTAGAGAACTCAGACTCACAGATTTCAAAGCATCACATGAAAGAAGTGGAAAGTAATATCCCAAGACTGAACCTTATTACTATTGCCTTACTAATTTTGTTTCTTTGCAAGATTCCTTGAAAAGCTCTCACCATACGCATGAATGGACCAGAGTCTGTGACGTGACAGAACCTCCCACAAGCTTTACCTGCCTGTTCTAATTACATTCCCCTTGAAGGTCTGATATCATGAATTCTGATTTGTCTCTCTTATTTCAGACCATGGCAAATAATTATATAGCCGTGCACTCAATTTCCCTTTACCGGGTAAGGCTGGCTATTAAATAACTGAATTTAAAACCACCTGGCTAAAGGAAGACATCAACTTGTCAGGAAACCAGCCACTTCGTTGGATCTGAGCTTTGGCTGGCCGTCTGAGCAGGGAGATTGGCTGTCAACAAATGAGGCATGTTTTAATTAAGAATTTTTGTTACATCATTACAGACAGTAGCAACAGTGTGGTTCTGGAGATTGTACGATAGGTGCTTAGGGGACTCTCCTGCCATCAGGCGCTGGTCACAATTTGACCTTTGCCATTCTAGAAGATAATGGGAAAGAAAATGCACAATTTTCCTTGGCTTGCGACGTCATTAAGGAAACAACCAGATTCTTTGATTTTGCAGAAAAAAAGCGTTCCTCCTTAGAAATATTCATTTTAGAAAAGGAGTGAGATTATTACTTGCCCTCTGCAGGGAATCCACACCCCAAGGTTCTGTGGCATGCTTCTCACTTTGTCTGGGTCTCTCCACTCAAATACCCCCTCTTTTATCTTGTGTTGTGGCACGTATCACACCCTTCTCATTGCATTTTTTATTTTTGTAAGACTATTAAATCATCTGTCTCCTCACTGGAACATGAATCCTGTGAGAGCAGGAACTTGAGGTGGTCACACTCTAACCTCAGCCAATAATTGCTGAGTGACTCTGAAGGAGAGGGAAGAGACAGAGTCAGACACGTGGTGTACGTAATGAAATGGACACAAGCAGCTGGTTGGGATCTGCTGCACCTGGTTTCAAAGAATTTTGATGAAAACCAGACTCTTCTTTTAAGAGCTAACTTAAACTCTTTTAAGAGTTACTGTCAATGTGGTAATAAGAAGCAGGAATAATTAGTCTTTAAATAATCCTAAGAAACTCTAAATTCTAGACAATAATTTAACCTCTCTGTCAGAATGACCTTCCTTCTATTCTCTGCATTCGTTCCCCCTAAGTTAGAACTCTTCCCTTAAGTTTGGGATTGTCTGCCGGTACCATGACTATTCAACATAGTGTTCGAGGCTGCAGTCAGGAGAAGAAAAAGAGATAAAAGTTATCAATATATTAAAGAATGAAAGAAATAAAATTGTCTTTATTTACAAATGATATAATTACCTATGTAAGAAATGCATAAGAAGTTATAACTTATTAAAATTAATAAGTAGTTTAGCAAATTTGCTGAATGGAAATTCAGTATAGAAGAAGTACTTTATATATCAGCCAAAAAATAATAATAATAAACAATCTTAGAAAATAATACCATTTAAAATAGCACCAAAAAATGATGTACCTATGGATTAAACTTAAAAGATGTCTTTAACTAAAACAAAAACAAAATTAATCTACAATTAAAACTAAAACAATGATGCTAAAAGAAATGAAAGAAGACTGGGAAATAGCTGTATCCGGTTTGTGGATGGGAAGACTCAGTGTGCCCATAGGTGGGAGAACACAAACCCCAAATTCTCACAGCTCTCAAAGGATTGCCCCACAGCTTACAAAGCCCTGAGGTGGCACGGCGGACGGTGCTTACTGAGGTCAGTGCAGGATTTGGGGGCACTAGAGAGGTCAACAAAGCCCCTGAGAAGCAGAATTCAGAGCCTTAGTCCTTGGGCTCCTGTGGAAAGCTCAGCTGACACCAGACAGTCATCAGTACCTCAAAGGTTCGGGCACCCAGCTGAACTCTGCAGTCCAGCTGCCTCTAGCATCCAGATGAGAAGTGTTGATATTTAGCCCTTTCTTTTCTCCCTAGCAGACCCCTGTAAGATGTCTCTGGCAAGGACTGGCACAAGGCCTTTGCCTTTTGTTCAGTATCCACAAAAAAAAGCAGTCCTGGGGCCTGGCCGGTTGGCTCAGCAGTAGAGCGTCTATTGGGTCCTGGGTTCGATTCCCGGTCAGGCCACACAGGAAAAGTGCCCATCTGCTTTTCTACCTTTCCCCCTCTTCTTCCTCTCTATCTCTTCCACTCCCACAGCCAAGGCTTCATTGGAACAAAAGTTGGCTGGGGTGCTGAGGATGGCTCCATGACCTCCACCTCAGATGCTAGAAGGGCTCCAATTGGAGCAGAGCAATGCACCCAGAGGGGCCAAGCATCGCCCTCTGGTGGACATGCCGGGTGGATCCTGGTCAGGCGCATGCAGGAATCTGTCTGCCTGCCTCCCCGCTTCAGAAAAATACACACACACACACACACACACACACACACGTCCTGTTTCTGTTCAGCTCTTTCTGATATGGATTTTTAAGCATAATCTATAGCAGTTCTCAACCTGTGTCTTTAGGTGACCCCTGTGTTTTGGTCTTTCTACCCCCACCGGGGTCGCGACCCACAGGTTGAGAACCGCTGATCTATAGGCTACCACTAGGTACTTACTCTATTCTAGAACATTGGAAAACTATTTGGAATCCATTCTGATGACACAAGTTGTTCAAGAACTGAAAGAGTAATTTAAATCTGGTTTTTGGATTTCAAATCACCTTCTAACACTTTGTTGTATAAAAATGTATGACATTAGCAGCCAGGGAGCTCTGTCTAAATCACTGCATTCTATTGCCCTGAGCCTGCTCAGGGTGGACGCTGGGCCCACATCATGGGAAGCTTGTGGTCTTTGGTGTCATAAACTATAAGACAAAAATAATTCTGATAGTGACCGTGTCAGCCTCCTATTTGTCTCAAGTTGTAAAGAGAGGCACTTTAGTGTTTGCGGTCACATGTTGGCCAGTTAAAACCTCAGACTGCTTTTAAAAGCAAGTGGGAAAAGTGATCTTTTTAGGGAGGAGGCACTGCAGAGAACTGTAGTTGGTAGCTCTTTGCCCAGCACACAGCCATACTTACTAATGTTATACTTATGTGAGATTTAACAATGTCAACATGCTTCTGTACCCACTGTCCCATTGGATCCTCATAAACTTTTATAAAATATGGGAGGCACCATCTCCATTGAAGGGCCATTCAAAGTCATCAGCTAAGTGGAGGAAATGGAACGAGAACTCATACGTTTTGGTCACTACACTCCCCATCCCTGTGGTTGGTGAGACTGGACATTGACCAGTGGACTCCGAGGCCCCTGGGCTGTCCAGTTTGAGTGCTCAGGACAGCATATGTCCTTTTCCTCTTCGATTTCATACTGGTGCAAAACTTTGCCATTTTTGACATTGCTACAGGAGATCTTCCTCACACCATTCTCTGAGGTAGGTCATATTAGGAACGTGGCGACCTTGTTACATTTCCTCAAATTAATAGATAAAAGTAGGAAGTTTGTAAAAAAAAAAAAAAAAAAAGATGAACAAAGCTCCACATTTTACTTTAGGGTTAGGGAATGTCAAAGTTTTACCAAATTATCAGAGAAGGGAGACACAAGCTTAGCAGCCATCTCATCTCAAACACTTGAGAAGACATAATTTTTTTAAAAAAATTAAGTTCTCTGTGAGTGCATTGAGCATCTGAAGTGATTAGTAATAGATATAATTAATGAAATATCACTATTTCCTATACTATTCACATTGTTCTATAAGGTATAGTTTACATTCAGCAACATTTTTCCTTTTAAGTGTCCAGTTCTGTAATTTTAGCTAACATAGACAGTTGTAAAACTACCATCTGTATCAGGATACAGAACAGAACATGTCACCCACAAAATCCTATTATCTATATCACATGACTTTCCGTAATTACCTAGAATGTTTATAGGCCATGACATCCAGAAGCAGAGGGATGAAGATATGTATGCATATGCCCAAATATGTGTGCATTTTAGCATTATTTGTTCTAAATGTATAGATTGGGAAATGAAGGCCCAGGGATGTAAATACCGTTATGCCTCAGTTTTTGTTGACTTCTGTTATCGTTGGTTTCGGTTTCATCGATTTTTTTTCCGTGAAAAATCTGTCTCTGATTTTGTTGGTGTGCCCACATGGCCTCGCTGCTAATGTCATGAAAACAAAGGGCAACCCATGCGTTTTGCTCAGTGTGGCATTGTTCTCATTGTGTGAGCACCACCCCGCGCCTCTAGCCAAACAATTCCATTGCTTTCCAGTGTTTTTGTGCTTTTTTTTTTATTGATTGCAAGTGCTAATACTACAGTTACGTGTAAGTGATTAACAGCAGGGGTTGGGAAACTTTCTGGCTGAGAGAGCCATGAACGCCACATATTTTAAAATGTAATTCCTTGAGAGCCATACAATGATCCATGTACATTACGCATTATCCAATAAAAATTTGTTGTTGTCCCAGAGGACAGCTGTGATTGGCTCCAGCCACCTCTAACCATGAACATGAGCGGTAGAAAATGAATGGATTGTAATACATGAGAATGTTTTATATTTTTAACATTATTATTTTTTTTATTAAAGATTTGTCTGCGAGCCAGATGCAGCCATCAAAAGAGCCACATCTGGCTCGCAAGCCATAGGTTCCCAACCCTGGATTACAGTTTAAGGTAATTGGATTTACATTGATTCATATGGAAATAACCGCCTCAGTTTTCATAGGTTTCAGATTTCACCAATTGTTTTCAGACAGATTATCAACAAAAACCGAGGCATGGCTGTAATTTCCCGTAGGGGTGAAGCGAGGGCTGAGACCCCATTTGTGGGACTCTCCAGCGCATCCCTGTTCTGGGTACACACTGCTGAGAACTGTACATCGAAGGTTAAGGAGTACCCCAACTTCGGTAGACACACCTAAGAAAGACCCTCCGTCGGGGCAGGGGAACCTGCTACAGTGAACTTCAGCTCCCTGACTACTTAAAAATCAGTGTTTTTTTCTTTGACAACAATACAACCCCTCTTTATCAATCATTTCTGACTCAGGCCAGTTTGAGACTTTTCTCCCCTGTGCAAACATGACTCTGATGTCACAGTAGAAGTTTGTTAGAGAACTGAATTTATGGGACTGTGCTGTACCTGCAGAAAGGTTCATTACTTCCACAGTCCTGTGATTCTAGTTGCAACTTGACCATAAAGTGAGGGAGGGCTGGTTGTTTCAACAGGCAACTCTTCTGGACGGAAACCCCACAGAGGAAAGAGAGGTGATTGATCGGACAAGTAAAAATTTGCCGCTTATAGCATCATCCAACTGTGTTGATAGCAAGCATCATTTTATTTTAACAGGCTGGGGACATGGGTCTTGATTGAACGTTAGCCTGGGAAAATCCCCTTTTAAAGGACTGCCGCTGTGGGGTCTGCTCTTGTTTCCTAAAGCTGCAGATACACAGAGAATTCAGAGTAAAGCTTGCTGCACATATTTAATTGAGCTCTCTAAAGTGCAGATGAGGGACCGTCCCTTGTCCATTAGAAATGCAGCAAATTTTCTGAATATTAGATTTAATGTTATGTATCTTTTTTCTTCTTGGAACTATAGATTACTCAAATATTTCCATTAGCTCCAAGATAGAGTGACATGAAAAAAATGAAATGAAAAATTATAGTGATCCGTTGGATAGCAGAAGAGAAAGGAGATAGGGAGATATAATGAAAGTAAAACTCGAAGGAATTCAAGCTCATTCCTTTGCAATTAAAGCACACACTTAAATCATGAGATTATGCAGCCTTGGCAGATTGAGCTGAGTTAATTTATAGGTATTTAATTAACTCCACGGGGTAGAGCCCCCTGTTGTTGCTTTGTGACTATAATATTTATATTGAACATTATAAAACTAATTTAAAATATATTAAAGCAGATCTGGGTAAATACAGTAAAGCCAACTCACTCCCTCTGAGACTCTGTGTGGTCCATATCAGATTGTGAAAAATGACCCAAAATTTAACAAGAGCTTTACTTGCAACTTCAGTGGGAGGGGAACAAGGATGAAGAAGGAGAAAAGGGACAGTGGCAAGATTTCTTCTTTGTTTTCTAAAAAGTGACCTGCTTTCTTTTTACCATCCTGGCTAAATGTAGCATAGGGCTGACCACGAAAATGTCACCTCTAAAAGACACAGACCACAGACAAGCCAGTCAATTAATAATTATTCAATGTAGGTTTTTTTCTTATGCATTTCCTCCACTCCCTACACAGGCACTTTCAAAGTTAAATGTCATTCTATGACTGTGTTTTCCTTCCTCTTTCAGAACTGACTCCATCCTAGCGTGTGCTCAAGGCTCAGCCCACACAAGTCACAGAACTCAGGACTGGGCACATGCCCGGCTCTCTCAACAGCAGGGGACAGCGTTGTTGAAATGAGTTCAGTGGGCAGAGCTCTGAAAAAAATTCTTTGAACTCCAACTTCGTAGAGGAAGTAAGAGAAATATAAAAAGAGGTATTAGTTCGTGGCCAGTGTTTACTGAGCACTATCTGGACAGTGTCTCGTCGCTTGTACAGTTTTCTCTAAGCTTCCTCTTGCCTGACTTTGGAGAGGAGAGCAGAAAGTGTTATTTTCTCAACGGTCTTCAGTTAAAGCTCTGATTGATAACAAAAATGTCAGATTAATTGTTAGTAGGGTAATTATGTTTTTAAAAAGAATAAGAACTTTATTCACTGCTCAGAAGTGTATAATAAAAATCCCACATTGTATCTACTACAGAAATGGTGCCTTTAACTCTCTCTCCTCTGCGTCTGTCTTCCCCTCTCCTCTCACTCTGACCCTGCTGCTCTCCTGCTTCCCTCTTGTAAAGACTCTTAATTGCTCCCTTGGGTCCACCCAGATAATTCAGGATAACCTCCCTACCTCGAGATCCTTAACATACTTACATCTGAAAAGTCTCTTTTGCCAAGTAAGGTAACATATACACAGGCTCCAGGGATTAGGATGTAGATGATTTGGGGGAAGCCACTAATCTGTCTACCAATGGGCCAGTTGCCAAGCTGTTTCTCCCTGGTGATACATCCACTTTTTGTTATCTCTGATTTGAGCCAGGGAATTCTGCACACTGGGTTTCTGCTTCAGTAGCCGCTTCTCTGCTAGGTCGTGCCAACAGGGGGCATTAGAAGGCCCTGGAAGGCAGGAGGAGGAAGGAGGGAGTGAATTCTTTCTACTGAGCTTGATGTGCTTTTATTGGCATCGCCCTAGCACGGGTCTTCACTGGCAGCAGCAGAGGGTGCAGACCCCAGCTTTCTCCACAATCCCAGGATGGCCACACGTGTAGATCAGCATCATTACCCCCCACGGGTACCCTTGCAAGTCGGGTGCTGGATTTCTTTGGAGGTCTGAGTCTTCATTCATCAGAGGCTCTGCTCCAAGTATCTGATAAACTCAAATTATTTTCTTTGTTTCTTCAACCTTAGAGATGACAGTAGCTTCTTTATTTTTTTTTTCTTTAAAAATTTAAATTTTAACAGGGTGACACTGATCAATAAGAGTACACAGGTTTCAGGTAAACATCTCTATAGCCTTTGAACTGTTGACTGTATCGTGTTGTACCCAACACCCACAGTCAAATCACTCTCATCACTACATACTTGTCCTCTTTGCTCCCCTCCCCCACCCCTCTCCCCACTCCTTCCTGACAGCCCCCTCCCCCTGGTAACCACTTTGCTTTTATCTATGTCCATGAGTTTCAGTTTTATATCCCACTCGTGTGAAATCATACAGTTCTTAGCATTTTCTGATTTACTTATTTCACTCAGTATAATGATCTCAAGGTCTATCGATGTTTCTTTAGTAATTATAGTAGTGTTCATTTTTAGATTTTTCAGTTATGGTCAGTTTTTTAACTCTCCCAACAAATGAGTATACAATTAAAGAGTGATCGATAATAGCCTTAGAAGCAATAGATAGGAGCTAGTAGTGAGGAAAGAGAAATGACCTCAAGCCTGTCTGATGGTGGTGGTTTTGCAGTAAACATTATGGTATGGAAAGACAAGTCTACTGTCCCAACAAAGTCCTTTCAAACTTTTCTTCTTAATGTGGAGCAACCAAAATCCAAAAGACATTCCTACTGGTTTTCATAATTTTTGAAATACACACACACAAAAATCATTGAAAGGAATAAAATATAGGATAATTAGAAAGTCTTAATCCAGTTTCAAGTTAAAACTATGCAACAAACTGATATAGTTTGGCCAAATTTAATTCAATACATATGTAATTTTTAATACTAGTAGTTTAATATCCAACACAGTGAAGATTGTAATAAAATTTTACACACATCTATGAGTGTGTACATGTGCTTAAGACAGGGAGAGAGATAAATATTGAGAGATCTATAAATTATACAGTCCTCAAATAAGCTGCCAAAAACAACTACCATTGGATTTCTAGATGTGCGCAGCAGTAAAACCACACTCAATTGATGACCTCGTTTATTACATGTTTGAACATTCTTGAGATTACACTCTTGCCAGAGATAAATGTGCTTGACATAAAATAATAATGTTTCAATCAGGGAAATGTGATCTTGATCACATTTAAATCTGCTTTTTATACTCTGACATTAATTACCCATCCAGGGCTCTTTCAAAAGCTCCACATTCAGTCTTTGAAGAGGTAATTCATCAGATAGGAATGATGTTTGTCTAGAAGTGCACTCTTCCTAATGGACTTAATGTAATTATTTTTAAATGTCCAGATCACCACCTCCCCTTCCTCCCTCACCTCCTGCTCAACTCAATGGCCTATGTAGCTCTTTAAGGTCATAGAGACACTGGGGGGAGCTGATTTGATATAAATCTGCCAGAAGTCAAGACAATCAAGTATATTTACATTAAACAGATAACATCTTTTTTTTATTATTGATTGATTTTTAGAGAGAGAAGAAGGAGAGGGACAGAGAGAAAGAGAGAGAGGGAGAGAAACATTGATTTGTTGTTCTACTTATGCTGTCATTAGTTAATTCTTATATGTTCCCTGACTGGGGTTGGAACCATCAACCTAAGCCTGTCAGGACAATGCTCTAACTAACTGAGCTACCTGGCCAGGGCCAAAAACAATAAAATCTTGTGGGTTTAGTGGGGAAGCTGAGGACACAAAGCAAGTCACACTGAAGTTTACCGTATACGTATATCTGAATTCATGTTACATAAACCATGAAGTTTAAAGCAAAAAAGTAATCCATGAAAGAAAATAATAAGGTTGTGTGTGTGTGTGTGTGTGTGTGTGTGTGTGTGTGTGTGTGTAAAGTGGGAGGCAAATAATATTCTTGCATTCCAGTATGGGGTTAAAGTAAGGAACCCAGGGAATGTAATAGAGGTTTAGGTGTGTAGATCCTTGTCCAAAGGCTGCTTCCTTCTGGGCACCCTGCTCCTCAAAGCACAGAGCCTCAAGGTTATCACAGAGCTTTCCCATCCCCTTAGAAAGGCGGCTTCTTCTTCTTCTTCTTCTTCTTTTGTATTTTTCTGAAGTGAGAAGCAGGGAGGTAGAAAAACAGACTCCAGCATGTGCCCAACTGGGATCCACCCAGCATGCCCACCAGGGGGCGATGCACTGCCCATCTGGGCTGTTGCTCCATTGTAACCAGAGCCATTCTAGCACCTGAGGTGGAGGCCATAGAGCCATCCTCAGTGCCCAGGCCAACTTTGCTCCAATGGAGCCTTGGCTGTGTGAGAGGAAGAAAGAGACAAAGAGTAAGGAGAGGGAAGGGTGAAGAAGCAGATGGGCGGTTGTCCTGTGTGCCTTGGCTGGGAATTAAACCCAGGACATCTACACGCTGGGCCAATGCTCTACCACTGAGCCAACTGGCTAGGGCCTGAAAGGCTTCTTTACTGACAATTTTGTGGGCTATTACAATGAGATTAGTTATGTCATTGTCTAATAGATTGACCCATCATAGAAATGACCTGAACAGTCTGAATTACTAGAAGAGATTCATGATATGTTAGTTAGAAGAAAAAGGAAAGCTTCTGGGGCAGGGGTGTATTAATTTTGATTTGAAAATAGAGAGGTAAGGACAGGGATTTTCCTTGGAGTTTAAATTCTAGAGGAATAATATTAAACTTAAATATATCTGAATTGAAAGGAAGACCAGGGAGGAATTGAATGAAAGAAGAGCAAAACCCACCTATAAATTAATTTTAAGTTTATAAATCAGATTCATGACTCAAAGCTATGAGCAGAGGTCTAAATGGCAACTTTAGTGTTATGCCCAGGTTCCTATTGTGCCTGTACCCTTAATGTTATAGAATAGTAGGCATGGGAAAAGTGAAATTATTGGAAAAACATAATTAGGATTATAGAGAGAAGGTTTGAGGGTACTTAGTACACCAGCAAGAGAAACACATGGAATATGGCTACAGAAAGTCAAGTGGCAAATAAGTTCAAGTAGATAGATAGCTAATCATTGAGACCTTTGCCTTTCTCCGGGGATTCAACTGAAAGTTCAAGCCTGGAGAAAGGACCTGGAGAAAGGACTGATGAGTTAATGCATCCTAATTCCAATGGGAGCTAATAACAGAATGATACGCATAAGGTGTTGCTTCTCCTAGTGCTTACAGTATGTTCTAAGGACTTAGTTACTGCACCTAATATTATCAGTGTTCCTGCCTTCTTCCTTGGTAGTGCTTTTCAGATAATACATGGTAGGATGTCTGAATCAAGCAGTGGAATGTGGCTGATTAATTTCTTTTTAAAAAATGGATTGATTTTAGAGAGAGAAGAATGAAGACAAGAAAAACATTGATTTGTTGTTCCATTTATTTATGTATTCATTGTTTGCTTCTTGTATGTGCTCTAACCTGGGATGAAACCCATAGCCTTGGCATAGACACTCTAATCAACTGAGTTAATGGGCCAGGGCTGACGTCTTTTTTGATTATGTCAGATGAAGGTGTATTTTCTGATAATATTTTAAAAAATTATTTAAAGTTATTTTATTGATTGGTTGATTTTAGAGAGAAAGAGAAACATTGATTTATTGTTCTACTTATATACACATTCATTGGTTGATTCTTGTATGTGCCCTTACCCGAATTGAACCCACAATCTTGGCATATCAGGACAACTCTTTAACCAATTGAACTACCTGGCCAGGGTAGAAGTTATTTTAAAAATTGTTATTTTTCACCCTCCTTTGACATGGCATATGTCCCTGAGGATTAAACAACAGTATATGTCTTGGGTCTAATTTCAGTTGAAATAATATATACTGCCAAAATATCTAGATGAAAAAAGAAAATAAATTTGAGCTTACTGATATAGGCAAAACATCTGGATAATTGAATTAATCACCTCATTTTCATCTGGCAATTTTGTTAGAGGGTAGCTTTAGGCCCAACTGCACAGAAAGTGAAGTGAAAAGGAAAAGCTAATTAGTGCTGGCAAGTAAACAAGAGTCTCGAGGTGCCAGATTGGTATCATGATCCAAATTAATTAGTCAGATTTTCTACAGGAATTGTAATAACTGAAAAATTTCCAGACTTTAATTTTTGTTGTTGTTGTAAAGAACGGTCCGAAAAGCTCATGGTTTATTTCATAGTTATTCCATTCCACCTTTTACCATATTTTTCACTTTACTTGTTTTTGTTCCTCTTCTCAGCTTCCCCTACTTTCATTCCAAGGCTGTTCCTACACTCCTCTTCTTCTGTGTGAGTTGTTTGCAATGTAGATTGTACAGCCTTGTTCACAGGCTCATCTTTAAATGGTTGAGATCACCAAGGACAGAGCCTTAAAGTTCTCTTTTGTTAGTCTGAAACCATTGTGTTATATTACTAATTAGCTGACCTGCCAATATTTGCTTTGCATGAAATCTGTTTACATGATTTGAGATTGTTTATAATATAACTTCATTGCTACTATTGACTATTAACTTCAGCAAATGCCCTGACATCAAGTCACATCATTAAGCACATTGTATGTGGAAATATGTGTAGTTTGCAAAGCCTTATTATTGTTTCCAACAGCTCTCTTGTGTAATTTATTTTAAAATCATTTTTAACTAGGTCCTAATGCCCTCGGAACCATTGTGTAGGCTGTGGTCAGTTCGAACCCATTCTTTTCTGGTGCTGACTGTGCCAAACCCTGTGTCTCTGAGGTGTAAGCCAGTAGCCACGTCTCAGCTTTTTCAGTGTTTGAAAGAAGACTGGCATGAACAATCATAATAGATGTGTTCTTTTTCAATCTCACTAATCAAAATTAATAATGAAGTATAATGAATTATTATTTTTGTGAAAAATTATACCAACAATTGTCATGTACAAAGAATTCAATTTTTATAATTACAAAAGTATGTGATGATAACTTATAATTTTCTCGCTGTAAATTATTTTAAATAGAAAATCTCTTCCCTGTTATTATCCAGTGATCACTGGAACATTCTTCCTGTGCTACTTACCAGCCACATCAGTTAACCACAGCATTAAGTGTTGCATTTTTTAATTTCCATGTGAATTCAAGATATATCTTCTGATGTATCTTGTTGTGTTTTCAAACTAGCACCATTCCTCACTTAGAAAAATGGGCCATTTCTCAGTGCCCTGACCACAGGCGTGTTTTTGCCAATCGCGTTAAAATTTACAGGTTGCATGATTTCTAATTTTTTGGTTTTAGGAAGATCACTCCATAATTCCTTCTTCCCACACTGAGGAGAGAGAGAGAGAGAGAGAGAGAGAGAGAGAGAGATGTGTGTGTGTGTGTGTGTGTGTGTGTGTGTGTGTGTGTGTGTAGGGTGTGTTTCTACATTATATTTTCTCAGCTCCTTTTCCCTTCCATGTGCCTCACGAATGAGAATTGCTCAGCTGGGGAAATCGGGCATGATGGAAGCCTTTGCAGTCTGTCTCCTTGTACCTCTTATCAGCTGTTATGTGACGTATTACAGATTTTGGCATTCATCTCTTCTGGGACTACAGTTGTCTTTGCTGGGTGGGGACAGGAAATCTGATCCTTGGTTATCTTGTATTAATAATAATTTGTTCTTATGTGATGTAGTATAAATTTTATAACATTTTATGCAGTATGTATATAAAGGCAAGTTTACTTATAAACTTTTTCTGTAAGTTTTCAAAGATACTCTGATTCCAAATATAGCCATTTAATACCCAGTATAAATATTAGATGTGGTAGATAAAATCTGTTTCTGTGTCTTAGAGATGTCATTTCTGTAAAACTGTAAAGGGGACTTTAAATGTATTTGCAGAGACACCTGCAAATGTATTTTTAGTATTTTTGTCAAATGTTATTTTCAAGCTATATGCAGTAACTAAGTAAAGTGACATTACTCCTTATATAGAAAACTGAAAAAGAAAAAAGATTTGAATAAGAAAATACCGCAAGGAAGAAAATACTCTCACTGACAAAGGCAGACATGTAGGAAAAGCAGTGGACCAACCAACACTAAAGGTACTATAAAGGTTAAAAGGCAAAAATAGAAAGATTATTTACAATTACAACAATAAATTCAGGAATAGACACAACCACACGCAAAAGAAGTAAAAAATAATGATAAAAACATAAGCATGGAAGGGATGATTAAAAATGGTAGTGATTTTAGAATGTGTTTGAACTTAAGCGAACATCCACTTAAAATACATTACTATAACATAGCTTGGTATATATGAAGCACATGGTAAACATAAATCAAAAATCTATAAGAGATATATAAGAAACGAAGAAAAAGGAATCCAAACACAACATTACAGAAAGTCATCAATATATGAGAGAAGAGAGCAAGAGAATGAGAAAGAACAGAAAACTACAAAAACAATCATAAAACAATGAATAAAATGGCAATGACTACATACTTATCAAGAATTACTTTACATGTAAATGGATTAAATGCTCCAATCAAAAGATGAATGGATAAAGAAGACTTGGTACCTATATACAATAGAATATTAATTACTTGGCCATAAAACAATAAAATCTTACCATTTGTGACAACATGGATGGACCTAGAAGGTATTATGCTAAGTGAAATTAGTCAGACAGAGAAAGACAAATGCCATATGATTTTAATTATATCTAAATTGAAGACAAAATAAATAAACACAACAGAAACAAACTTATAGATATGGAGAACAAACTGATGGTTTGTCGAGTTGGAGGGTGGTTAGGAGCTAAGTGAAAAAGGTGAAGGGGTTAAGAGGTAGAAATTGGTAGTTACAAAATAGTCATAAGTATATAAAGTAAAGCATAGGGAAATATTGTAATAACTATATATGGTGTCAAGAGGGTACAAGACCTAAAGGGGGATCACTTTGTAAGTTATATAAATGTCTAACCACTATGTTGTATACCCGAAAATAATATAATATTGAACAGCAACTGTAATAGAAAAAAAGTTAAAAACAAAACAACTCCCAAAAGAATAAATGCAATGAATATTACAAACATAGATGGAAATAAATTGATTATCTTTTTAACAGTGTATGCCCATAGTAATTATATAACTGGAGAGTGTGATTACTTTGAATTTAAGAAATTCTATGTTTGTGAAGTTTTAATTTTACTCTTTATAATTTTCCTACAATAGCGGTTATATATAGGGAAGTAGTACATTCCCAATGTGTATTTTCCTACATACAACTTGAATTAAATAAGAGATAACTTTGTATTTTATCTAGATTACTATTTAATAAAGTTAGAAAAATAGAAATAGTCAGGATGGCCAAGCGGTCTAAGTCACTGCATTCAGAAAAATATCACTTCAGTCAATCACGGTAAATTTTAAAATCTGAATTGACTGATTGCTTGCCTAAGTTAATTAATTTATATATTGAAATACTATGGATTTGATGTTATCATATGTGGAATTTTCTTCAAAATAATAAATTTGGAAGGGAAATGTATAGAAATATTTTTAAGTTGCCCATGAGCTGATTATTTTAGAGGCTGTATGATGAGCATGTGAAGATTTCTTAACTGTTCTCACTTTTGCGAGTGTGTGAAATTATTCATGATAAAATGTTTTAAATGACACCAACCCAGAGAAGCTAGCTGAGGCTGCAAACCACAAAAAAATGTTTGATATTTATCACCAGAACAGTATAGTCACAGGTTTATACCTCTGGTCGTGATGAATACATACCAAGAACAAATCATGAATCTGTTCATGGTCAGCACTAGAGTCGTGGACAGCTACGCTGAGTGTGCGCAGTTCAAGGCTTAGATGCCAGAACCCCCAAGTTCAGGCACTGACCAAGACAAATGCAGGAGCTGGGCATTTTGTTATATCTTTTTTATTTTTCTGTTTTTGACAATATAAATAATACACAGAGAACTTTCTCCATGGGATGAAGAAAAAGCTGAATGCCTTCCACATTGCTTTCCCCCATCCTAGCCTCACCTTTATAATCTCTTCAACAAGAGTGGTGGGGCCAAATATTACAATATTGATTTTGAAACGTCAAGGCACTATGTATGGTATGAAGTTTACCTTTTCAAATGGAATGTGGTGACATTTCTTTAATGCATGGTTACATTTGAGTCATTAAGCTCAGGTATCTAAGAGTATTTTTAATCATATCATTATTTGCTTATATGATAAAAACAAAAGAAAGCAATTTAGACTTAAGAATTGAAGGTTAAATAAAGTTTTAAAGGATGGTGTCCCACAGAATTACCTGTGTCTGTCAGACAGCCCTAGATAGAGACAATTGTCTTTGGGATTTGCAAGAGCTCAGAAGGAAATGCAAATTGAGTGAGTTACCCTGCGGCAGGGGGCACCTTTGCTTCTCTGTACCCAGAAACTATTCCAAAACGGCCGGAGGATACAGAGGATTTTGCAAGGCATCCCTGTGCAAGAACACTCATGAGCTTGTCATAGAATTGGCTTTACTGCATCAATCTGTCTGTGCCATAAAGTGTAAAATCTTTCTGATGGGGAGTAGATATCAAAGTTACTAATGATATCCATTGTTGACAATGGTCTACTAGACAAGGACTTTTGGAACTGTGGATAAAATGCATTGCTCTGTGTCCTTTTATTTACTGGTGAGAAAGAGAAAAGCTGTCCCTGACATCTAGGAGTTCCTCTGGAACTATGAGCCAGGACTTGCTGTTCATCTCTTAAACACAAATATATTCACGGAACACCAACATTAGATGAGACCATTCTGTGACCTTGATGGATAATAATAATAAAAATATGATGTAAGCCCTCTAATCATGTCGGAAAAATAGACACTACGTTAATATTACCCATGCCCCGAAATGATCCAATATCCCCTACTCTCATGAGTTAACTCCTGCTTCTTGTTACAGTTCTAGCCTTTGTCTAGTCTCTACTGCTTCCAGATAAGATTTATGAAGGTACTCATGGGATAACCCTCCACACGACTACCCGAAAGCACCCAAATCAGAGCAAGAGCCCACTTCCTAAACTCTCCCCCGGATGACCTAACATAAGAGCAAATCCCATACCACGTTCTTACATCCTCTAACTGAGTTGTCTCAGGGTTTTCATGATGTACATTCTCTTTCACTGCAACAAGAAGTAAACCCAATTTATATCATTTCAGGCAAGTGCCTGCCTGGTCACTGGCTGGAGGATAGGCTATTGCTAAATGGTGATGGTGACAACTTTGTCATTGATAAAGTAAGTATGGCCCTTCTGTCCAACAGAGTCATTGGTCATTAGTTTCTTAGTGTGCTAAAATATACATCAAATACAATTATGATTTTAATTATTTTTAAGTGCACAGTTTAGTGGCGGTAAGTACATTTACATTGTTGTGCAACCTTCACCACTATATCCATCTCCGGAAGTTTTTCACGATGCTAAACTGAAACTCTGTACCTGTTAAATGGGAAGTCCTCACTCTCCAGTCCCCCAGCCCAACACCACTCACCTCTGTCCTACTTCCTGTGTCTATGAATTTGGCTTTTTTAGGTACCTCGTATAGGCAGAATCATACAATACTTTTTCTTTTGTATCTGAATATGTATTTTACTTAGCATATTGTCTTGGAAGTTCACCCGTGTTGTAACAGGTATCAGAATTTCCTTATTTTCTTAATGGTGAATAATATCCCATTGTAAGGTTATGCCTCATTTTGTTTATTCACTCAGCTATTGGTGGATCTTTGGGTTGTTTCCACTTTTTGGTAATTGTGAATAATGTTGCTATAAGCATTGGTAAATTATGGTCATATTTTTTGACTATAAAAGTTGACTACAAAAGTTCCAGGATTTTTCTCATTCTGCATATGACCCTAAACCAGTCTCCTCCCTTCCTTCCCGTCTGCCCTCACCAATCCCCATGCCTGCAGAAATCAAACATCTTCTAGAAGTCTAGGTGAGTACATCAGGTTATTCCTGAGTGTCATCACTGACTTTGCCAAGATGGCACTAGGGGAGGGGAAGAATTAGGGGAAATATGATAGAAAGGCAAAACAATTCTAAACAAATTTTTTATTCAAAATATATTTTCAAGACTGAGTTATAAGTCTCTTGCTACTTTGTGAAATGCTAAAAAATAAGCATGTTAAAGGAGGCTTTGACATTGAGGTGAGAGAGATTGCCAGATCATTTATTTAGCCAGTAAGCTGTCATTGGCCACTTTCTGCCTGAAACATAAACTCAGTGAGTTCAGGGACTTGCTGTTCTGTCTTCTTTTGCTAGAACAGAGCATATAATAGACACTTACTGGATATTTGTGAAATACGTAAATAAATGATTATAATGAGCCTGTAGGATGTCTTAGATACTGCGAAAGGCAATAGAGGTTATCAGAACATTTCTGTTCACAGAATGTTTTAAGACTATCTAGGGAACTAGAAACATACTGCAAGATAGCTATAAAAAAACTGAATAGTTTGTGAATGCATATTTCTGAACATTGTGTTTTTCAGTGATTTGACTGAATTATTTTAAAGAATCCTCTTTCCAAATATTATTCAGCTGAAATGTGTTCTTATGTTTTCATACCTGTAATAACCCTATAGAAATTATGTTTTCAGAACATAATTCAGCATCAATTTAATTTAAAAATATCATATGTAACTCCAACAATTAAAAAATATGACAAACGGCCCTGGCCGGTTGGCTCAGCAATAGAGCGTCGGCCTGGCGTGCGGGGGACCCGGGTTTGATTCCCGGCCAGGGCACATAGGAGAAGTGCCCATTTGCTTCTCCACCCCCCCCTCCTTCTTCTCTGTCACTCTCTTCCCCTCCCGCAGCCGGGGCTCTATTGGAGCAAAGATGGCCCAGGCGCTGGGGATGGCTCCTTGGCCTCTGCCCCAGGCGCTAGAGTGGCTCTGGTCTCGGCAGAGCGACGCCCCGGAGGGGCAGAGCATCGCCCCCTGGTGGGCAGAGCGTCGCCCCTGGTGAGCGTGCTGGGTGGATCCCGGTCGGTCGCATGCGGGAGTCTGTCTGATTGTCTCTCCCCGTTTCCAGCTTCAGAAAAATACCAAAAAAAAAAAAAAAAAAAAAGACAAACTAAGGAAAGAAAAATACATAACAAAGAGCCATTTATTTTTAGAGTGAAGAAGATAAAAAGTAAGAAAATATTGCAAATAAGTAGCAATGTTTATAAATTGTGACTAGTGTGATTTTGATGGACCGCTGAGAATTATGAGTTTTAATAACAGCATGACACCATGGCAAGAAGTCATTTCTCTCTCTCTCTCTTTTTTTTATTTTTGTTTTTTTCTTAAGTGAGAAGTGGGGAGGCAGAGAGACAGACTCCCACATATGCCCTACCAGGATCCACCCAGCATGTCCACCAGGGGCGATGCTCTGCCCATCTGGAGCATTGCTCCATTGCAACCAGAGCCATTCTAGCACCTGAGGCAGAGGTCACAGAGCCTTCCTCAGCACCCGAGCCAACTTTGTTCCAATGGAGCTTTGGCTGTGAGAGGGGAAGAGAGAGATAGAGAGAAAGGAGAGGGGGAAGTGCGGAGAAGCAGATGGGCGTTTATCCTGTGTGCCTTGGCCAGGAATCGAACCTGGGACTTTCACATGCCAGGCCAATGCTCTACCACTGAGCCAACCGGCCAGGGCCCATTTTTTTCTTTCCATTTATGCTTAAAACGTCTTTTTAAAAATGGTTGGCAACTATTGATACCACAATTAAAAATTTATTATTTTGTCATGATAAAAACGGTGATCTATATCTTTAGTTGTTTGGGTGGAGTATAAAAAACTAAGGTAAATACTCACTTTCTTCTCTTGCTATTTCCAGCAGCAATATGTATAAGAAATAATCATTAAAAAACCCAGGATTATAGAATAATAGAGTCAAAAGGCATTTTAGAGATCAATAACAAATTCTAGTTTTGTTTGCCAATAGCTTTAATGGTTAATTTTATGTCAAGTTAGTAGGCTGTGATGCCCAGTAGTTTCGTCAAACACCAGTATCAATGTTACTATGAAGGTATTTGTGGATATGATTAGCATGCACAGTGGTGTGACTTTGAGTAAAGCAAATTACTTTCTTTCATGGGGGTGGGTCTCATCCAATCAGTTTAAGGTTTTAAGAATAAAGATGAAGGTTCCCTGAAGAAAAATAATTTTGTTTCAAGAGCACATTATAGACAGTCAACCTAAGTCCGTGATGGAGAACCTTTTTATAAAAACCACCCACTTTTAGGCCCTGGCCGGTTGGCTCAGTGGTAAAGCGTCGGCCTGGCGTGCAGGAGTCCCGGGTTCGATTCCCGGTCAGGGCACACAGGAGAAGCGCCCATCTGCTTCTCCACCCCTCCCCCTCTCCTTCCTCTCTGTCTCTCTCTTCCCCTCCCGCAGTGAGGCTCCATTGGAGCAAAGATGGCCCGGGCACTGGGGATGGCTCCTTGGCCTCTGCCCCAGGCGCTGGAGTGGCTCTGGTCGCAACAGGGCGATGCCCTGGAGGGGCAGAGCATCGCCCCCTGGTGGGTAGAGCGTCGCCCCCTGGTGGGCGTGCCGGGTGGATCCTGGTCGGGCGCATGCGGGACTCTGTCTGTCTCTCCCTGTTTCTGGCTTCGGAAAAATGCAAAAAAAAAACCCCAAAAAACCCCGCCCACTTTTGCAGTGCTGGTCAACCTGGTCCCTCCCACTCACTAGTGGGTGGTCCAG
Organism: Saccopteryx leptura; assembly: GCF_036850995.1. Classification (NCBI taxonomy): domain Eukaryota; kingdom Metazoa; phylum Chordata; class Mammalia; order Chiroptera; family Emballonuridae; genus Saccopteryx; species Saccopteryx leptura. Next base: position 157,390,116 of record NC_089503.1, read on the forward strand.
CTTTCATGGTGGGCCAATCGCAGTGCCCTTTGGTTGCTCCACTACCGCCCACCATATATATATATATACAGGGTTTGCAGTTGTGAGTACACAACATACAGAATTTAATCCTGTATTATTTATTAAGTATTGTATTTTTTTGTATTACAGCTGTAAACTTGCTTTTACCAACCCCTATAAATATATAAAACTGGTTCTGTTTATCTGAAACAACCCTGATTAACACAGTACATAAACTACAGCCTAGGGAAATTATGTACAGGATTTTCCTATCATTTAGTAAGTGATGGCAGAGCTGAAAATAGAAAGATTAGGAAACTGGGTCATGAAATTGCCTAAAATATTGATTATAAGGCCAGGAAAGAAATACAGAACTATCAATGTCCAGCCCTTTCTTTTCTAGTGAATCTCATGCAGAGAAATGTAAAGTTTTATGCAAAACCTAACACATTAAAAATTTTGACATTCAAAGAAGATGAAACCGAGGAAATATTGTTTGCTTTATAAAAAGATACACTGTAAGATTCTTTATAGAGGCACCTCTCCTCAACTTTACTGTGGTTTCATTTATAAAAATGCTTCGTAACCTTTTAGAAACTCAAAAGTTCAACACTCTTGAACAAGTCATGTTTTTAGTGTATCTTATTAAAAATCTTTTCTAGATTCAATCATTATTTCATCTTCTTTAAAATGTATATTTTGTATGGATAGAAAAGGCAAAGAGAGGAAACATACACATATGTTGTTGTCTTAATAAACAAATCACACATTTTATATAATGCTTTGCTAATAACAAAGCTCTTTCCTATACATTCTTTTCTGGAAGCTTCACTGGAAATCTCTGAATTACTATCACCATTTTATAATGGAGACACCTAGGACTAATAGACTGAGCACCTGCCCAAACTCCTCAGAGACAAAACATTGGATTCCCAGATCAGAGCTCTCCTCATTGCTCTCGGGATGCCCACAGAGTAGCAGTATTAGCTGGGACGGTAGTGTTTGTAGGTCTCTTCACCAAGAATCCTACAGTGAGCCAAATTCTCACTCTCATCATAAAGGATATGTAGTACTGCTGTGCTAGCAAGAACATTGTTTTATTTTGGAAAACTTTCATCCTTAAAAAAATATTAAATTGATTTTTTGAGAGGGGGGAGAGAAAGAGAGAGACATCAATTTGTTTTTTCACTTATTTATGCATTCATTGGTTGATTCCTGCTTGTGCTCTGACCAGGGATCAAACCCACAACTGTGGCATATCTGGACAGTGCTCCAACCAGCTGAGCTACTAGGCCAGGATCCTATTCCTTCAAGGGGACCCTACCATGTCCTCTTGAAGCTGTAAAGTGATTCTATGAGACAAAGGAAAATTTTATCCCAAGGTTAAAGTATTGTTTCCTCTTTCCATGTTTGCCAAAGTGATCCCCATTTGAAATATGCTTTGGGCTCTACATTCTTGTATTATAAGCAAGCTTTAGTGGTTGCTTTGTAATTCTATATAGTTTACTAAAATGAAATAATCATTTTACCACTGTCTCTCCTATCTTGGCTTTCATTTTCCTATCAGATTTGCAAGACTTGATTTTTCCCCTTGTTCTCGTCTGAGAACAGGTGGACCAAGACAGTTCTTTGGAGGCTCAGTGAGTGATTTCTCTTGAGAGAGGCACATCTCTCTAGTCTGCCAAGGAATGAAAATTTAGACAGTCACACAGATTATTTTGAACTGTGCCAAGTAAATTCCACCAAATGCTACCGGTAATAATTGCAACATGTCACTGGGAAATGTGGCCATTTTCCTCTAACATCAGGCTTCGGTCTTGTCCTGAGTGCCATGATAATGACAGAGAGAGGACACAGGTGGCTTTGTCCATGGAAATCACTTAGACTTCTCATGATTGGAGAAATGCAGGGCTGGAGGGTTTCTTTCCTTTGGAATGTCTGGAACAGGATGCCAGGGATTAAGTAGGAGCCACGGAGAAATCACTGCCCCTTGCCCGCAGCCCACTTGCTAGCAAACTCCTCCAGCAGCTAGGCTAAGGGGCTACAACAGACCACCATTTTGTTATGAGCAGGCCTATGGGCTCTGGCTGTGGAAAACAAAACCTGTTGTAGCTTACGAAAAGGAGAAAGCTCTTTGGTAAGAATGCGAAGTCCTAGAAGGGAGTGTGTGAGAGTCTCCTCTCCAGAAGACAGTATCCCAAAGTCTACTAAGATTTTAGATTCAACCACATATTGTCCTATACAAACAGAACAAGGCAGTTACATCAGTGGGCCGAGCAAGACCACAGGCAAAGCAGGTGGGTGAACCAAGTTAAAACAAAAACCAAAAAACAAAAAAAAAAAGAAAGAAAAAATAAAGGAAGAATAAGCCAGGAAGAGCTGCAGAATGGCGAGAAAAGGCAGAGACGCAGAGGAGGGGCAGGACGGGAGGAGGGAGTAAGGAGGGAGGGGAGCGAGGAGGGAGCTGAGCGGACGTCAGGAACCAGAGCTCCGGTGGAGTCTGGCGGGGGCACTGGGGAGCATGGGGTGTTTGCAATAATCATTACAATTCGCGTGTGTCTGCGCCATCCTGTGGGTGTGGCGCAGAGCGGAGTGTAAACTCCAGCGGAGCTGGAGCAAACACCGGGGTAGCGGCCACAGTCTGCCAGCCTGCAGCCTGCCGAGGAGTGCGGGGACCAGCTGCACGCCACCAGCACCATGGCCTCGTCTCAGGGGAAGACCGAGCTGCAGTTCCCCGACTGGATGGCAACTCTGCCGGAGAGCATCCACAGCATCCCCCTCACCAATCTGGCCATCCCAGGTAGGGCGCAAAGGCGCTCGTGTCCCCGCGCCGCCCGCCCCGCCCTGCTTCATCTGCCACTAGGTGCTAACTTGCCACGGCGTCCGCAGGAGGGAAACTCGTCCCCAGGGTGGGTCTGGGCCAGGCGAGTAAGTGTCTGGGAGCCGCCAGCCTCCTGGCTTTTCCAAACCTCTGGGGGCCGTGGTGCGGGGCGTCAAGATGACTGCTTGTCCACTGGGCTTTTGAAGCAGGCTGTCAGAGGGCAGGGGCAGGCTGGGCTCCAGCCCGGCGCCTGGCGTCCCCTCCCGGGGTTTGCTCCGCAGACTTGGGGAGCGGGTGTGGGTCCGTGGGGTGACCGTGCGCGGGAGCGCGAGCTGGTGTTCTGAGAGCTCGGCTTCCGCGCGGGGACCTCCACTCCATCCCTGCCACGGAACCCAGAGGATTTGGTGGCTTTCTTGTTAGAACCTACCTGAGTCATTTATATTCATCCCCAGTCTCCTTTAAAGAGATTAAGCGCTTCCCCAAGAGTGATGAAAGTTGAGGGACCGGCAGCGGCGTGATCGCTGCCCTTGACCCAGGAGCGGGAGCGGACAGGGCAAGGGCGGAGGACGCCGTGCTGTGCTTCGCGTAGACCCGGAGGGCCTGGCGGGGTGGCCCCCGTCTGGATTGCGATCCCAGGGCTGTTAGCAGCGAACAGCGCCCGGGTCAGGAAAGCGAGCCCAGGCGGACCGGGCGTCTGATGCTCGGGACAGAGCCGGGCGGGGGACCTGCGTGAGCCCGGGTTCAGAGGTGGGATTAGCAGTCAAACCTTGGGGAGAAGGCGACTGCGCCGGTGTCCAGACAGCCCGGGAGAAAGGAAGCCTGGCAAAGCCCCGGAGAGGCAGGAGGCACCGGGGGGCTTGGCATAGGGCACGTGACCTGGACCAGGGGACCGGGCAGGTTTCGGGGTGGGTGCGAGCCGCAGCCCCTAGCTCAGGTGTGCGGTGGGGAGGGCGTTCCAGGACAATGTACCACGGTGACAACCAGGAACACGGCCATACTTCCTTACCAATTTGACTTTCACTTGGGCTGAGAGAATAGACGCCTAATCCTTTTAGGACCGGGCTAGAAGACAAATTATAGCCGTTAGTCCACCCCCGCCCCTAGCTGAGCCCGTTGTAGAGTTCA